>NC_089837.1:509528314-510151533 GCF_035609145.1 Eleutherodactylus coqui
TGGGCTTCGGCCCACACTGCATGCCCCAGTCAGACTGGGGTTCTTTACAAGTGGAAACAGATGCATTTACAACTCCCTGTGGACCCACAGCATGGGTGGGTGCCAGGAAGCCACCGGCGGTACATAGAAATATCCCATTGCATTGCCCAACACAGCTGAGGTAGTAATGTCGTGCTTAATGCAGGTGGTCTTCGGCCCACACTGCATGCCCCAGTCAGACTGGGGTTCTTTACAAGTGGACACATGTAGGTTACACTCCGTGTGCACCTACAGCATGGGTGGCTCCCTGGAACCCACCGGCGGTACATAAAAATATCCCATTGCATTGCCCAACACAGCTGAGGTAACGTCAGCTGTAATGCAGGTGGGCTAAAAATTAATTTGATTACACTGTAGGCGAGGGCCCACAAAAATTGCTGTATCAACAGTACTAATGTACATCCAAAAAATTGGCCATGGCCAACCAAGAGGGCAGGTGAAACCCATTAATCGCTTTGGTTAATGTGGCTTAAGTGGTAACTAGGCCTGGAGGCAGCCCAGTTTAACGAAAAATTGGTTCAAGGTAAAGTTCCAACGCTTTTAAGCGCATTGAAACTTTTAAAAATTGTTCAGAAAAATTATTTGAGTGAGCCTTGTAGCCCTAAGAAAAATTGCCCGTTCAGCGTGATTACGTGAGGTTTCAGGAGGAGGAGCAGGAGGAGGAGGAGGAATATTAGACACAGATTGATGAAGCAGAAATGTCCCCGTTTTGGATGGTGAGAGAGAACGTAGCTTCCATCCGCGGGTGCAGCCTACGTATTGCTTACGTATCCTTGCTGTCCGCTGGTGGAGAAGAGAAGTCTGGGGAAATCCAGGCTTTGTTCATCTTGATGAGTGTTAGCCTGTCGGCACTGTCGGTTGACAAGCGGGTACGCTTATCTGTGATGATTCCCCCAGCCGCACTAAACACCCTCTCCGACAAGACGCTAGCCGCAGGACAAGCAAGCACCTCCAGGGCATACAGCGCTAGTTCAGGCCACGTGTCCAGCTTCGACACCCAGTAGTTGTAGGTGGCAGAGGCGTTACGGAGGACGGTCGTGCGATCGGCTACGTACTCCCTCACCATCCTTTTACAGTGCTCCCGCCGACTCAGCCTTGTCTGGGGAGCGGTGACACAGTCTTGGTGGGGAGCCATAAAGCTGTCCAGGCCCTTAAAGACTGTTGCACTGCCTGGGATGTACATACTGCTCGATCTCTGCACCTCCCCTGCTACCTTGCCCTCGGTACTGCGCCTTCTGCCACTAGCGCTGTCGGCTGGGAATTTTACCATCAGCTTGTCCGCAAGGGTCCTGTGGTATAGCAACACTCTCGAACCCCTTTCCTCTTCGGGAATGAGAGCGGCAGGTTCTCCTTATAGCGTGGGTCGAGCAGTGTGTACACCCAGTAATCCGTTGTGGCCAGAATGCGTGCAACGCGAGGGTCACGAGAAAGGCATCCTAACATGAAGTCAGCCATGTGTGCCAGGGTATCTGTACGCAACACATGGCTGTCTTCACTAGGAAGATCACTTGCAGGATCCTCCTCCTCCTCCTCCTCCTCAGGCCATACACGCTGAAAGGATGACAGGCAATCAGCCGGTGTACCGTCAGCAGCGGGCCAAGCTGTCTCTTCCCCCTCCTCCTCATCCTCCTCATGCTCCTCCTCCTCCTCCTGTACGCGCTGAGAAATAGACAGGAGGGTGCCCTGACTATCCAGCGGCATACTGTCTTCCCCCGCCCCCGTTTCCGAGCGCAAATCAGCTGCCTTTATGCTTTGCAGGGAATTTCTCAAGATGCATAGCAGAGGAATGGTGACGCTAATGATTGTAGCATCGCCGCTCACCACCTGGGTAGACTGATCAAAGTTTCCAAGGACATGGCAGATGTCTGCCAACCAGGCCCACTCTTCTGAAAAGAATTGAGGAGGCTGACTCCCACTGCGCCGCCCATGTTGGAGTTGGTATTCGACTATAGCTCTACGCTGTTCATAGAGCCTGGCCAACATGTGGAGCGTAGAGTTCCACCGTGTGGGCACGTCGCACAGCAGTCGGTGCACAGGCAGCTTAAAGCGATGTTGCAGGGTGCGCAGGGTGGCAGCGTCCGTGTGGGACTTGCGGAAATGTGCGCAGAGCCGGCGCGCCTTTACGAGCAGGTCTGACAAGCGTGGGTAGCTTTTCAGAAAGCGCTGAACCAGCAAATTAAAGACGTGGGCGAGGCATGGCACGTGCGTGAGGCTGCCGAGCTGCAGAGCCGCCACCAGGTTACGGCCGTTGTCACACACGACCATGCCCGGTTGGAGGCTCAGCGGCGCAAGCCAGCAGTCGGTCTGCTGTGTCAGACCCTGCAGCAGTTCGTGGGCCGTGTGCCTCTTATCTCCTAAGCTGAGTAGTTTCAGCACAGCCTGCTGACGCTTGCCCACCGCTGTGCTGCCACACCGCGCGACACCGACTGCTGGCGACATGCTGCTGCTAACACATCTTTATTGCGAGACAGAGGTTGCGGAGGAGTAGGAGGAGCAGGAGGGTGCTTTAGTGGAGGAAGCATACACCTCCGCAGATACCACCACCGAGCTGTGGCCCGCAATTCTGGGGGTGGGTAGGACGTGAGCGGTCCCAGGCTCTGACTCTGTCCCAGCCTCCACTAAATTCACCCAATTTGCCGTCAGGGAGATGTAGTGGCCCTGGCCGCCTGTGCTTGTCCACGTGTCCGTAGTTAAGTGGACCTTGCCACTAACCGCATTGGTGAGGGCGCGTACAATGTTGCGGGAGACGTGGTCGTGCAGGGCTGGGACGGCACATCGGGAAAAGTAGTGGCGACTGGGAACTGAGTAGCGCGGGGCCGCCGCCTCCATGATACTTTTGAAGGACTCCGTTTCCACAACCCTATACGGCAGCATCTCAAGGCTGATGAATTTTGCTATGCGGACGGTTAACGTTTGAGCGTGCGGGTGCGTGGCGGCGTACTTGCACTTGCGCTCCAACAGTTGCGCAAGCGACGGCTGGACGGTGCGCTGAACTACACTGGTGGATGGGGCCGAGGACAGCGGAGGTGAGGGTGTGGGTGCAGGCCATGAGGCGGTAGTGCCCGTGTCCTGAGAGGGGGGTTGGATCTCAGTGGCAGGTTGGGGCACAGGGGGAGAGGCAGGGGTGCAAACCGGAGGCGGTGAACGGCCTTCGTCCCACCTTGTGGGGTGCTTGGCCATCATATGTCTGCGCATGCTGGTGGTGGTGAGGCTGTTGGTGTTGGCTCCCCGGCTGAGCTTTGCGCGACAAAGGTTGCACACCACTGTTCGTCGGTCGTCAGGCGTCTCTGTGAAAAACTGCCAGACCTTAGAGCACCTCGGCCTCTGCAGGGTGGCATGGCGCGAGGGGGCGCTTTGGGAAACAGTTGGTGGATTATTCGGTCTGGCCCTGCCTCTACCCCTGGCCACCGCACTGCCTCTTGCAACCTGCCCTGCTGCTGCCCATGCCTCCCCCTCTGAAGACCTGTCCTGTGCGCTGCTCCCTCGGACTTACTGCCCTTACTACTACCTCACTGCAAGACAACTGTGTCTCATCGTCATCGTCCTCCTCACCCACAGAAAGTTCTTGAGACAGTTGGCGGAAGTCCCCAGCCTCTTCCCCCGCACCCCGGGAACTTTCGAATGGTTGGGCATCAGTGACGTTAAACTCCTCTGGTGGGAGAGGAACCACTGCTGCCCAATCTGAGCAGGGGCCCGAGAACAGTTCCTGGGAGTGTTCCCGCTCCTGAGTATGTGTCATTGTAGTGGAGTGAGGAGGCTGGGAGGAAGGAGGAGCAGCAGACAGAGGATTCGGATTTGCAGCAGTGGACGGCGCAGAACTGTGGCTGGACGATAGGTTGCTCGAAGCACTTTCTGCCATCCACGACAGGACCTGCTCACACTGCTCATTTTCTAATAACCGTCTCCCGCGTGGACCCATGAATTGTGCGATGACTGTCGGGACGCCAGAAACGTGCCTGTCTACTAATTGCGCAGCAGACGGCTGCGATACACCTAGAACAGGAGTTCGGCCTGTGCCCACACCCTGACTTGGCCCTCCGCGTCCTCGGCCGCGTCCACGTCCTCTAGGCCTACCCCTACCCCTCAGCATGCTGTATTACCAGTGATTTGATTTCACAGGCAGGAAATAAATTGGCGCAAGACTGCAGGCCAAATATAATTTTTTCCCTTTTTTGAAAACGAAATGCCCCACTGCCTCTAGTGAATGAATAATCTAAGTTTAATAACTGTGCTGTGGCCCTGCTAATGTGTCACAGAACTTGATGGTAGCAGAGTTATTAACTGTGGCAGAGCAGGTATTTTTTTCCCAATTAAGGAAAGCAAATGGCGAAGCCAGCAGTAAACCGTAGCTGGGTGCGTCTGATTTTTTAACGTTGTACACGCAGCTCACACGTGTCCACAGCCCTTAGGACGGACAGAGGCAGGACAAATAGATTTCTTTTCCCTTTTTTTACACCAAAAGGACCCACTGCGTATATTCAATGAATAATAACTGTGTTGTGGCCCTGCCTACACAATTCTTTCCCTGTAGTATCAATGGAGGGTGCAATGCTCTGCAGAGGCGATTTTGAGGAAAAAAAAATATGCAGCACTGCTAACAGCAGCCAGCACAGTACTGCACACGGTTAAATATGGCCCTAGAAAGGACCGTTGAGGTTCTTGAAGGCTACACTCACTCCTAACACTCTCCCTGCCTATCCAACACTTCTGTCCCTAATGCCGGGTGCAACGCTCTGCAGAGGCGATTTTGAGGAAAAAAAAAAAAAAGTCACTGCTAACAGCAGCCAACACACAGGTATTACTGGCCCTAATAAGGACCTTTGGGGTTCTTGAAGCCTACACTAACTGCTATTTCTCTCCCTACAGCAGCTCCGGTACCAGCAGCACTGTCCCTCATCTAACTCACAAGGCATCTGAGGCGAGCCGCGGGAGGGGCCGACTTTTATATTCGGGTGACATCTGATCTTCCCAGCCACTCACAGCAGGGGGGTGGTATAGGGCTTGAACGTCACAGGGGGAAGTTGTAATGCCTTCCCTGTCTTTCAATTGGCCAGAAAAGCACGCTAACGTCTCAGGGAAGTGAAAGTAACCCGAATACCGCATGGTGTTTGTTACGAATAACGAACATCCCGAACACCCTAATATTCGCACGAATATCAAGCTCGGACGAATACGTTCGCTCATCTCTATCACCGATGTCAGCCCGTGAGAGGTGCTGGAAAGCTGGAGGGCTGTGATGAAATGCTGCATTACTCGAGGCTCGGGTGGTCCACCTCCGTGGCTTATAAGAGGGAGTTATTAAAAGTGAGTTTTCACTAAAATACAATGCTTGTACTAATAAACATGCAGATTTTGTGTAATCTGCCAGAGAGCTATGGGGCTCATGTAAATTATTCTTAACCCCTTCAGGATGTGGCCCAGTTTGGTACGTTGGTGCAAAGACCAATTCCCAGCATGCAGGAGGAAAATACTGTAGCAGGGGATGTAACAGGGGCAAAATACTGCTGAACAACCACTAATAGAGCTTGTATAGGGGCCACTGCCACAAGTACATGGAGGGCTCTGTACAGGCTTACAGCACTATTAGATAAAAGGACATTCATCCATTGGTTTTTGTATTTCATTGTTACGTCATTCAGCATGCAGAATAAACAATGTGATAACCTTATTCTCGGGGTCCGCAGGATTCCAGCGATACCAAGTTTGTGTAGTTTATGTTTTGCTATTTGTGTGCACTAAAACAATATATTTTTTAAAGATTTGCTTTTGTGTCGCTGCATCACAAGAGATAGAACATTGTTCTTCTCCCATCAATGGAGCTCTAAGAGGGCCTATTTTTTGCAGGATGAGCCCTAGTCTACATTGATGCCATTTTTAGGAACATAAAACATTTCTTCACTTTTCAATCAGAGGCAGCTATTAACATAGCTCGGTTCGAGTCCGGCCCAGAGTTTACCGCCGGAGAGATGAGTTAGCGCAGTAATTCGGGCTCAGTGTAAAACACCTCAATGGGAAGTCTGTATGCACCCACAGCATGGGTGACCCCCCAGGAACCCACAGACGGTACAGAAGGAAATCCCATTGCAGTGCCCCGGATAGCTGCGGTTGCGTGAAAGGAAATACATGTTGGCTGCGGCCCACATGCCATGCCCTAGACATTCGTGGTTTCTTTAAAAGTGCCAGGCAGGTACAACTCCACTATGGCAAGTCTGTGTGCACCCGCAGCATGGGTGGCTAGCAGGAACACACAGACGGTACAGAAGGAAATCCCATTGCAGTGCCCCGGATAGCTGCGGTGCGTGAGAGGAAATACATGTTGGCTGCGGCCCACATGCCATGCCCTAGACATTCGTGGTTTCTTTAAAAGTGCCAGGCAGGTACAACTCCGCTATGGCAAGTCTGTGTGCACCCGCAGCATGGGTGGCTAGCAGGAACACATAGACGGTACAGAAGGAAATCCCATTGCAGTGCCCTGGATAGCTGCAGTGCGTGAGAGGAAATACATGTTGGCTGCTGCCCACACGCCATGCCCTAGTCAGTCTGGGTTGTTTTTCGGGCCAGATAGGTAGAATACCACGATGGAAAGACTCAGTGCACCCATAGTATACACAGAACCCTGTAATATTCCTGTAGCAAAGGTATAAGCTGACACCAGTATCATTTGTGTTGCAGAAGTCTAGGGAGACCCCATTAACATTTCTGTAGTAACAGTATAGACAGACCCCAGTAACATTTCATTAGCAGCAGTATAGGCAGACCCCTGTAACATTTATGTAGCTGCAGTATTGCCAGACCCCTGTAACATTTGTGTAGCAGCAGTATATGCAGACCCCATGTAACATTTACGTTGCAGAAGTATAGACAGACCCCAGTAACATTCTTGTAGCAGAAGTATAGGCAGACTCCTGTAACTTTCAAGTGGCAGCAGTAGAGGCAGACCCCTGTAACATGTAAGTGGCAGCAGTATAGGCAGACCCCTGTAACTTTCTTGTAGCAGAAGTATAGGCAGGCAGACCCCAGTAAAATTTCTGTAGTAATAGTATAGGCCAACCTCTGAAACATTGGAATACCATGAGCGTAGGCGAAGGCCGGTAAAATTAGTTGGATAAGAGTGTAGGCGTGGGCCCCAAAAATTAGTGTACCAAGAGTATAAGTGTACCTCTGAAAAATTTATCAACCAAGAGGGCAGGTGAAACTCATAGACATTTTTTTAAAGATACAGCTCACTGTTGCTTAATTTGTAACAGAGCCTGGTGGCAGCCCTGTCTAAAAAATTGGTTCATGTTACAGTCTCAATACTTTTGAAACTTAAAAAAATTGATAGATGTAGATAAGCCTTTTGGGCCGCAGAAAAATTGGCCAGCGTGATGACATGTTGTTTCTGGAGGAGGAGTGGCAGGAGGAGGACTAATGTCAGAGACAGATTGGCAAAGCTAAATGCCCCATTTTACCGGTGACAGAGAAGAGTGCTCTTATCTGCGTTTGCAGCGAAAAGAATCTTTAGGTTCCGCTGCTCTCCACCGGTGTAGAAGAGAAGTCTGGGGAAATCCAGCCTTTGTTCATCTTTATGAGTGTAAGCATGTTGGCACTGTCAGTTGACATGCGGGTACGCTTGTCCGTGATGATTCCCCCAGCTGCACTAAACACCCTCTCTGACAAGACGCTAGCGGCAGGGCAAGCCAGCACCTCCAGGGCATACAGCGCAAGTTCGTGCCATGTGTCTAGCTTTTATCACCCAATAGTTGTATGGAGCAGAGGCATCACGGAGGACGGTGGTGCAATCGGCTGCGTACTCCTTCTCCATCTTTTTACAGTGCTCCCTCCGACTCAGCCTTGACTGGGGAGTGGTGACACAGCCTTGCTGGGGAGCCATAAAGCTGGTAAAGGCCTTGGACAGTGTTCCCCTGCCTGCACTGAACATGCTGCCTGATCTCCGCGCCTCCCCTGCTACTTGGCCCTCAGATCTGCGCCTTCTGCCTCTAGCGCTGCCAGATGGGAAGTTTACTATCAGTTTGTCCACCAGAGCCCTGTGGTATTGCATCACTCTTGAACCACTTTCCTCTTCAGGAATGAGAGTGGAAAGGTTCTCCTTATACCAGGGGTCGAGAAGGGTGTACACCCAGTAATCCACGACATACATGCTGAACAGATGGGAGGCAAGCAGCATGGGTACCCTCTACAGTGGGCCCAGCTGTCTCTTTCCCCTCCTCCTCCTCCTCCTGCTCCTCCTCCAAAACGCGCTGAGATATAGACATGAGGGTGCTCTGACTATCAAGCGACATACTCTCTTCCCCTGTCTCCTGTTCCGACTGCAAAGCTTTAGCCTTTATGCTTTGCAGCGAATTTCTCAGCAGGCATAGCAGAGGATGGTGACGCTAATGATTGCAGCATCGCCGCTCACCATCTAGGTAGACTCCTCAAAGTTTCCGAGGACCTGGCAGATGTCTGCTATCCAGGCCCACTCCTCGGTAAAGAATTGGGGAGGCTGACTCCCACTACGCGGCCCATGTTGGAGTTGGTATTCCACTATTGCTCTACGCTGCTCATACAGCCTGGCCAATATGTGGAGCGTAGAATTCCACTGTGTGGGCACGTTGCACAGCAGCCGGTGCTCTGGCAGATTAAACCGATGTTGCAGGTTTGCAGCGTCCGTGGTGGACTTGCGGAAATGTGCGCAGACGCGGTGCACCTTGCCGAGCAGGTCTGACAAGTACAGGTAGTTTTTCAGAAACCGCTGAACCACCAGATTGAAGATGTGGGCCAGGCATGGCACGTGTGTAAGGCTGCCGAGCTGCAGAGCCGCCACCAGGTTACGGCCGTTGTCACACTCGACCATGCCCGGTTGCAGGCTCAGCGGCGAAAGCCAGAAGTCGGTCTGCTCAGACAGACCCTGCAACAGCTCGGGAACAGTGTGCCTCTTGTCACCTAGGCTGAGTAGTTTCAGCATGGCCCGCTGACGCTTGCCCACCGCTGTGCTGCCGCACCGCGCGACACCGACTGCTGGCGACACGCTGCTCACATTTCTTAATTGAGAGGTAGAGGTTGCATAGGAGGAGGAGGGAGAGGGTTTAGAGGAGGTCGCATAGACTGCAGCAGATACCAGAACCGAGGAAGGACACACAATTCTGGGTGTGGGTAAGACGTGCGCGGTCCCAGGCTCTGACTCGGTCCCAGCCTCCACCAAATTCACCCAATGTGCCGTCAGGGAGATATAGTGTCCCTGCCCGCCAGTACTTGTCCACGTGTCCGTGGTTAAGTGGACCTTCCCAGTAACTGCGTTGGTGAGGGCATAATTGATGTTGCGGGAGACGTGCTGGTGTAGGGCTGGGACGGCACACCGGGAAAAATAGAGGCGACTGGGGACCGAGTAGCGTGGGACTGCCGCCGCATCATGTTTTTGAAAGCCTCTGTTTCCACAAGCCTGTACGGCAGCATCTCCAGCCTGATCAATTTGACAATGAGCACGTTTAAAGCTTGAGCGTGCGAATGCGTGGTGGCATATTTGCGCTTGCGCTAGCAACAGCTGGACGGCGTGCTGAGAGACATTGCTTGATGGGGCCGAGGACAGCAGAGGTGACGGTGTGGGTGCAGGCCGTGAGGCGCTCGTGCCTGTGTCCTGAAATCGGGGTGGGATCTGAGTGGCAGGTTGGGGCACAGGGGGAGAGGCAGTGGTGCGACCTGGAGGCGGTGAATGGCCTTTGTCTCTCCTTGTGGGGTGCTTGGCCATCATATGCCTGCGCATGCTGGTGGTGGCGAGGCTGTTACTGGTGGCTCTCCGGCTGATCTTGGCGCGACACAGGTTGCACACCACTGTTCGTCAGTTGTCCATGCTCTCACTGAAAAACATCCACACCTTTGAAGACCTAGGCCTCTGCAGGGTGGCTTGGCGCGAGCGGGTGCTTTGTGAAACAGTTGGGGGAGTCTTCGCTCTTGCCCTGCCTCTAACCCTGCCCACCCCACTGCCTCTTCCAACCTGTCCTGCTGCTGCACTTGCCAGAGAGAACCAGGTGGGGTCAGTCACCTCATCGTCCAGCGGTTCTTCCTCCGAATCCTCTGTGCGCTCCTCCCTCGGACTTACTGCCCTTACTACTACCTCACGGATAGACAATTGTGTCTCATCATCATCAATCTCCTCACCCACTGAAAGCTCTTGAGACAGTTGCCGTAAGTCCCCAGCCTCATCAACTGGACCCCGGGAACTTTCCAATGGTTGGGCATCGGTCACGACAAACTCCTCAGGTGGGAGAGGAACCATTTCGTCCCAATCGAGGCAGGGGGCCAAGAACAGTTCCTGGGAGTCTGCCTGCTCATCAGAATGTGTCATTTTCATGGAGTGAGGAGGCTGGGAGGAAGGAGGAGCAGCAGCCAGAGGATTCAGAGTTGCAGCAGTGGACGGCATTGAAAACTGGGTGGTCGATACATTGTCTGCCATCCACGACAGGACCTGCTCACACTGCTCTGTTTGTAATAAAGGTCCACCACGTGAACCACAAAATTGTGATATGAAGCTGGGGACCCCAGAAACTTACCTCTCTCCTAATCCCGCTGCAGCCGGCTGCGATTCACCTGGACCAGGAACTCGGCCTGTGCCCACACCCTCACTTGGACCTCTGCATCCTCTCCCACGTCCACGGCCACGTCCTCTAGGCCTACCCCTACCCCTCAGCATGGTGTTTTCGAATACCACAGACACAGAGTGGTGTAAAAAATTAGGCAATTATTGGCCTGCACTTGGAGGCTAACAGCGGTACTGTAACGCACACTGTAGGCCGAAAAAATTATACACTGGCCTGCAGCAAGGCCTAGCTGGCTAATAGTGAGCCACTACAACCCCCAGCAGCCACGCAGAAAACTGCACACGGTGACAGGCAGGCCTAAGGCGGATTTTTTTCAGCTTTTCTTTTTGAAAGAGCCAACAGCCTAGACAGCGTGTATATGTCTTTCCCACTATCAGCGGCTGTGGCCGTACGCTGTGCGTGAAGTTGACGGGACGCACACAGCGATGTAAAAACTTGCACGATCACAGCGGTACTGTAACGCACACTGTAGGCCGAAAAAATTATACGCTTGCCTGCAGAAAGGCCAAGCTGGCTAATATTGAGCAACTACAAGTCACAGCAGCCAGAACAGTAATGCAAACGGTGACAGGTAGCCCTAAGCAGGATTTTTTTTTTTAGTTTTTTTTAAAAAAACACAGCAGCCTAGATAGCATGTATATGTCTTTCCCTCTATCAGTGGCTGTGGCCGTACGCTGTGCGTGAAGTTGACGGTATGCACACAGCGGTACTGTAACGCACACTGTAGGCCGAAAAAAATTATACGCTTGCCTGCAGAAAGGCCAAGCTGGCTAATAGTGAGCCACTGCAAGTCACAGCAGCCAGAACAGTAATGCACACGGTGACAGGTAGCCGTAAGCAGGAGCTTTTTTGGGGTACTTGTTGATAGGATTCTACACTAGCACTGTCTCTGCCTCATCAGTACTTCCCCTATACTCTGTATGGCTGCAGACTGAGAACGCAATAGTCTGCAGAGCCCAAGATGAAAAACAAAATTGGTGGAAAACTGCTCCCCGCAGCCACAACAGTAATGCACACGGTAAGATGTGGCCCTAAGAAGGACCGTTGGGGTTCTTGAACACGCCAACACACTAACTATAGCACCAGCAGCACCCTCCCTAATCTCTGCCAGCGTGTGTCTGAGGACTGATTTAAATACTCGGCGGTCACTTGATCTCACCAGCCACTCACTGCAGGGGGGTGGGATAGGGCTGGAACGTCATAGGAGGAAGTTGTAATGCCTTCCCTGCATGTCTATTGGCCAGAAAATGGCGCAAAACATGCAGGGAAGGAAATTGAATTGACTCGAGTACCGCGTGGTGCTCGTCTCGAGTACCCTAATACTCGAGCGAGCATCAAGCTCGGACGAGTACGTTCACTTATCTCTATTAGTTTGTATATTTCGGATAGGTCTGGGGAAATTTTGGTTCCTAGGTATGTTATGTGGGAGCAAGTGTTTTTAAACGTGGATTTTTTTGGATAGCAGGGCCCACGTTGTTTTATCAATATTTATATTGAGGAGTTCTGATTTTGAAATATTAAGTTTAAAATTAGAGATTTGACTGAAAAGCTCAAATTCTCTCAGTAGTGGTTTAAGAGAAAGATGGTGGTTGGTTAGAAATAACAGGACACCATCTGCACAGCATGCTGTCTTGTGTTATGTTCGCCCATAATTTGTTGGTTTTACCTTATTCTTCCCAAGAAGACCCCCATTGTAAGTATAATTAGAAGAAGGGGAAGAGGGCAGCCCTACCTTGTGTCGTTATTAATAGTGAAAGGCTGGGAAGGTTTCCGTTGACTTTAATTTTGACTGAGGGGATTTTCTATAGAGCTATAATCTTATCAATAAAGTTTTCAGGGAAGCCAAATTTTTGCAGAGTCATTTTAAGAACAAGCCAGTTTACCCTATCGAACACCTTCTCTGCGTCAGTCATAAGAAGAGCTAGAGGGGTTTTTCTTGCCTGTGGGGTGTGAATCCCACTTGTTCCATGTTGATGAGATTCGGGAGAAGTTTGATTCTATTGCCAAGGATTTTTGCATACGATGTAATGTCATGGTTGATTAGTGAGATTGGCCTACAGCTACTGCAGAGGGTATTATCTCTCCCATCTTTGGGGATGAGAAAAATGTGGGTGGTAAGAGCTTCACTAGGGAAACCATTAGTGGCGTTGATGTAAATAAAGTATTTGTGTAAAGCAGGGATTACCGGTAGCATGTTTTTAAATGTTTTATAGTAAATGGCACTGAAGCCGTCTGGGCCTGAACGTTTGCCTTTAGGAAGGGCACTGATAACGTCCTCAAATTTTTTTATATGGAGATAGGGTTGTTCGGTGCTACTTTCTGAGGATTGAAATTTGTGGGAGAGCTTTGGATTTTAAAATTTTTGAATTTGCTTAGTTTTGTGTGGGTCATAAGCAGTGATGGCGAACCTTTTAAAGACCAAGTGCCCAAACTTCAAACCAAAACCCATTTATTTATCGCAAAGTGCCAACACATCAGGGGAGGAGGATTATCACGACGTATGATTTTACCTCCGTCAATATACAGAGGACAGTGCTGTTTCAAAATAGACATGGTGCAGATTTTGACTGCTTTTTGGATGTGGAAATGTTGCACAATTTGCCACGGAAGTTTCTACTGAGGACATTCTGCAGCATTTCTGCCATGAGTAAACATATCCCATCAGTAATAGTGACCCCCAGAGCGGCCTCAGCCATAATGGTGACCTCCAGAGCAGCCCCAGCTGTAATAGTGACCCCCAGAGCAGCCCCAGTAGTAATAGTGACATCCCACAGTGGCCCTAGTAGTAATATTGACCCCCCCAGAGCAGCCCCAGCTGTAATAGTGACCCCCAGAGAGGCCCCAGCCATAATAGTGACCCCCAGAGAGGTCCCAGCCATAATAGTGACCCCCAGAGCTGCCCCAGCAATAATAGTGACCCCCAGAGCGGCCCCAGCAGTAATTGTGACCCCCCAGAGCAGCGCCAGTAGTAACAGTGACATCCCACAGGTGGCCATAGTAGTAATATTGACCCCCCACAGCGGCCTCAGTAGTAATAGTGACATTCCACAGAGGCCCCAGTAGTAATAGTGACCCCATACAGTGGCTTCAGTAGTAATAGTGACATCCCACAGCAGCCCCAGTCTTAATATTGACCCCCCCACAATAGTCCAAGTAGTAATAGTGACATCCCACCATGGCTTTAGTAGTAATAGTGACATCCCACAGCAGCCCCAGAAATAATAGTTACACCCCACACTGGTCCCAGTAGTAATGCTATTACTACGGGGGCTGATATAGGGGACACTATTACTAATAGGATTACCTATAATAGCCCCAGTAGTAATAGTGCCCCCCTGAGACCCATATATTTACCCCTTCCTCCACATCGAAGTGCCACTGCTCCTCTGCTTGTTGCTGCTGTTGGCGCTGATCCCAGGTGCACACTATGATGTCAGTGTGCTTGTCCATACACCTGCTCCCCTCTGCTCTAGCAGAACCAAAGAGGAGCTGTCAGGGGATGGGGCAGGAGGATCCCAGGTGCACACTGACATCACAGTGTGCACCTGGAATCAGTGCCACTTAGCAGAGCCACTGAGTGAATACCTGCAGGGGAGCTATAGTGGCCCAGAACACCATCCTGGTCCCCTTGATAAATGTCATACATCTTTTGTCCTATGTAGATGCACTGTGCAAAACTTGTCCTATCATATCCAGTGTGTGTGTTGCACAGCTGCAGCGCTTGAGAGGTTAACTCCAATAAAATCACTGCTTGCATGTAATTGTGTCAGTTTGTCATGTTATGTGGTACAATTGAAGTTATAAATATGAGTGCTTGAGAGCGGGAAGAAGTCATCCATCTTGTCTACCTGAGAGAGTGCCATATAGAAGCACCTTCAGCTTCCATGTAGGTGAAGATGGAAGAGTCAAGAGCGACATCTCATAGCGTTTGGAGTGTGGATGTGAGCGGAGTGAGTCCCAAGATCTTAGAGTGAGAGCAAATTCCAATAATTCTGTATAGAGGAACCCCCCGTACCAGGTAATAGTTCACACTACAGGCTCTTCCTATGAAGTCGTCCAAAGTTAGGATCACTGCACAGGGGTACAAGACTGAGTTACACCCACACACCTGCCATGCGGCGTATCATTGTTTAACCCCTTAACGACCAGCCCATAGTGTTTTTACGTCCTCCCGAAGTGGGCTTTATTCTCTGAGGACGTAAAAACATGTGTCCTGCAGAGAATAATGCCCCTCGGGCTGTGGACGTTACAGCTCCATGCTGTCGGTGTCCGCAGGTAGCTGACAGCATGGAGCTGTCATCCCGGGCTGTTCGGACTCCCCCCCCGGCATTGCGATCGGCGCTATGCAATGGATAGCGCCGATCGCAAAAAGTAAATAAAAGTGCCCAAAAAGTTAAAGATTCAGCTGCTCTGATGGATCGGATCCATCGGAGCAGCTGAAATTACTCACCGAGGTCCGCCGCACGACTCCCCGCTGTCACGATGCTTCGGGCGCCGTAGCCGTCCTTTTGCGCATGCGCGCCAGGCGGCATTACGTCAGCCGCATGCGCAGAAGGCCCGGCGGGGCGGGAGACTTAAAATCTCCTGGCTCCCGGCTCCTGTAGGTCGCCGGGAGGCAGGAGATGTCAGCGGGGCCCGCTGTGAGCGGTCCCCGGTACCGCGATCGCCGTTATACAATGGATAACGGCGATCGCGGAAAAGTGAAAAAAAGTGTAAAAAAAGAAAAGTTTTACCTCCCCTCATGGATCCGATCCATGAGGAGAGGTGAAAATACTCACCTCAGGTCCGCCGATGTCCTCCGGCTGGTGTCGGGACCCCCCGCTGGCTTCTGTGACGTGCCGATGCGGCGCGCATGCGCGGAAGCCGGCGAGCCCGGCAAATTCAAAATCTCCCTGCACCCGGCTGTCACAGATAGCTGAGTGCAGGGAGATATGACTGGGGACCGCTGTATGTGGTTTCCAGTCATATGATCACCGTTATCCATCAGATAACGGTGATCATATAAAGTTAAAAAGTAAAAAAAAAAAAAAAGTTAAAAGTAAAAAAAAGTTTAAAAAGTTAAAGTTTCATCTCCCCTTATGGATCGTATCCGTAAGGGGGGATGAAATTACGTACCCAAGGTCCCGGATTTGTTCCCTGGTGGGATGTTGATCCGCGGATCTTACCCCAGCTTCGGCGCATGCGCCCGTCAGCATGATGGCGGACGCATGCGCAAAAGTGAAATATTGCCCAAGAAATATAAAATCTCCCTGCTGCTGGCTACAAAAGGTAGCCAAGAGCCTGGAGATGTCACGGGGAGCCGCGGTATGCGGTTACTGGTCACGTGATCGCCGTTATCCAATGCATAATGGCGATCACGTAAAAGTTCTTTAAAAAGTGGCAGTTTCATTTCCCCTCACCGATGCGATCGGTGGGGAAAGATGAAACATCTTCTCGGAGGCTTCCGCATTTAAATCCAGATGCGATTATCCTTAATGGACCCTTCCGTCTGCTGCGCATGCGCCCGCCGGCAAAATGCCGGACACATTCACAGGAGCCGGGAAGCCCAGGAAATTTTAAATCTCCTTGCTCCCAGCGACCAACGGTCGCTGAGTGCTTGGAGCAGTGACCGGTGGCCTCGCTGAGCGGTCCCCGGTCACGTGATAAAGTAGCGATCTAACATTAGGCCGGTCTCGCGTGACCGGAGAGGAATTACAGGTTCTGCATGCGCTTGATCAGCAGTAATCTACGGATCAATCGCATGCATTGGATTACACAATTTCCCCCCCCCCCCCCCCCCCAATTAGTGGGTTGGAATTACGGAATCCACTCGCAGAAACAGAACACAGCATGCTATATTTTACCACGAATATCTGCGACCTAGAGCCCATTGTGCTCTATGACTGCGGATATACCCACAGCCCATATACAAACACATTGTGTACGGGCTGCGGGTACCCGGGTCATCTCTAAGCGACGGCGCGGGAAATGCAAACAAAAAAACGCCTGTGTGAGTAGGCATTTATGCGCAGTACATTACGCAACCGTACGCAGAGTCACAGCCGGGCTCACAGCTGGAATCCGCTGCGGGCCTCCACAAGCGGATTCCGCCTACGGCTACGTGAGCCCGGCGTTATTCAGACCGCTACCAGTAATCCGTAATTTACAAGAAGCCCCGGGAACGTTCGTCTTCCTGCAGTTCCAGGAGCAGCTTGTTGAGTGCCTTCTCTGTGAGACCGCCGCACCGCAGCAAGATTACAAAGCCTCACAGCGCCACTTTCTACATCCCATCCCCGCCGCTGAGGTTACGAAATACCCCGCAAAATACATGAGAGGAGGGGGGATACCCAGTTTTCTTGCCCCATGTGCCCAACCCAGTCAGCCTCCGTAATTACCCCTGTCTTCGGACATAAAACGCAGTTTATATTATTACCTTTATCTAATATTTAGGAAATGCTAAAAAATGGGGATTATTTTTAGGAAGTCAAATTTTTTTCCGTATAAGTGGGCAATGGGGCCTGGAATTTATTCAGTTCTGCCCTGAAATCCAGCGGGCATTCTCTCCATTATGGGCCTAGCCATGTGTCCTGTAAGTAGATTAGGGCCACAATGGGTATGTTTCTGAACACGGGACAAACGGGGGTATCCATTTTGGGGTGAACGTCTTCATTCCTATGTACACTGTACAAAAAAAAACAGTTTTTAAATTGACAAAATTGACAAACAAATAAAAATCGTAATTTTTTTCCTTTTGCTTTGCTTAGATTCATTCAAATACTTTGGGGTCAAAATATGCAGTACACAACTAGATGAATTTGTTAAGGGGTCTAGTTTTTAAAATGGGGTCATTTGTGGGGGTTCTCTATCGTTTTGGATGCTCAATGGCTCTACAAGTGGGCAATGGGGACTGGAATTTATTCCGTTGTACCCTGAAATCCAACGGGTGCTCCTTCCATTATAGGCCTAGCTATGTTTCCTTTAAGTAGATTAGGGCCACAATGGGTATGTTTCTGAACACGGGACAAACGGGGGTATCCATTTTGGGGTGAAAGTCTTCATTCCTATGCACACTTTCCCCAAAAAAACAGTTTTTAAATTGACACAATTGCCAAAAAAATGAAAATCATAATTTTTTCCTTCTGCTTGGCTTAGATTCATTCAAGAACTGTGAAGTCAAAAAAGTCATCATACCCCTATATAATTTCGTTAGGGGGTCTACTTTTCAAAATAGGGTCACCTGTGGGGGTTCTCCATCGTTTTGGTCACTCAGTGGCTCTACAAGTGGGCAATGGGGACTAAATCTCCTTCAAGCAAAATTTCTGTTCCGAAAGCCATCGGTTGCTCCTTTCATTTTCGGCCCCATTGTGCATATAGACGTAAAACTAGGACCATAATGGGTATGTTTCTGAGCACAGGACAAACAGGGGTATCCATTTTGGGGTGCAAGTCTTCATTCATATATGTGCGGTACAAAAAAAAACTGCTTTTGAAATGACAGAATTACCAAAAAAATGAAAATCGTATTTTTTTTCCTTCGGCTTGGCTTAGATTCATTCAAAAACTGTGAAGTCAAAAAAGTCATCGTACCCCTAGATAAATTCGTTAGGGGGTCTACTTTTCAAAATGTGGTAACTTGTGGGCGTTCTCCATCGTTTTGGTCACTCAAGGGCTCTACAAGTGGGCAATGGGGACTAAATCTCCTTCAAGCAAAATTTCTGTTCCGAAAGCCACCGGTTGCTCCTTTCATTTTGGGCCCCATTGTGCATCCAAACGTAAGATTAGGGCCACAATGGGTATGTTTCTGAGCACGGGACAAACAGGGGTATCCATTCTGTGGTGCAAATCCTAATTTTCATGTGTACTATAGAAAAAAGTCCAGTCTTTAAAATGACATATTTGCAAAAATATGACATTTTTGTTTTTCTTTTCTAAATTGCATTGACTCCTAAAAAAAAACTGTGGGGTTAAAATACTCATGACACCCCTCAGTGAATACGTTAAAGGGTGTAGTTTTTAAAATGAGGTCACTTGTGGGGGTATCTATCATTTTGACTCCTATGAGCCTTTCCAATCTTGGATTGGTGTAGGAAAACAAAGTGTTCCTCAAAATGCTGAAAAGTAATGTTACATTTGTACGTCTCCTAAATGGTTAAAAAAAAAAACGAAAGTTTTTCCAATGTGCGCCCAAAATAAAGTAAACGGATGGAAATATAAATCTTAGCAAAAATTTCTATATTATGTTTGCACATATTTGAGATATTGCAGTTGGAAATATGAAAAAATGACGATTTTTTCAAAATTTTCCCAATTTTGGCGCTTTTAATAAATAAACACAAATTATATCGGTCTTTTTTTTCCAACTAAATGAAGTACAATATGTGGCGAAAAAACAATGTCAGAATCGCTTGGATATGCAAAACCTTTCTGGTCTTTTTCCATGCTAAAGTGACATGTGTCAGATTTGCAAAATTTGGCCTGGTCATTAAGGCGCAAACAGGCTTGGTTACTAAGGGGTTAAGCCTTTTGTCAATAATTGTCTGCCAGAGAGTCTGCAGAGTGATTCCTACCCCTCCCTCCTCTGGAGTGCTCCCAGTCCAGGAGTGGTGCCATACAGATAATGTGGACTGTAGGATCATATTCATCCTGTGTATCCTCACGGACCTTTGAGCTCTAGTCTGTGTTAATTGAAAGTGAATTGTACCAGCCTTGTCTTTAAAACCTCTCTGTTTAAAAGTTTATTTGTGCAAATATAGTTATACTGGGCCTCAAACGTTCCTGGGGACCCGAGGCACTATACACAAGTCTCTGTGTTCTTATTCTCCGCTGCGTGGCATACCAGTGTGTAGGAACGGTAGCGTCATGAGTGATTAGTAGTACTACCCCCCCATCCTGTTTATTGGTATTCGCTATCATAGGGGTGTCGAAGCTGGCCTGCGATAATACTCTGGCTTTGGCTACGTGTCATCCCTCCAGGACCAGAACCTGGTAAGTGCCCCCATGACACATCAGCACTTATCCTTCCCAGCTCTGCACAGTAGTCAAGTGCCCAGGGTCATCCCTCTGGGGTGTTGCAGAGCTGCGGCACCCTGGGCTGTATTCACTACCGTGGTGAGCAGCTGCCGGCTCGTGTGCCAGGAAGGAGGGCTCTGTGTGCCACATCTGGCACGTATGCTATAGGTTCACTAACACTGGTCTATAGCATTTTGCTTATGAATATTATAGAGATCAGAGTAGTAAGCGCTGAATATCTTGGCTATTTCATCTGTTGTATAGTGAGGTTGGTCATTTTTTTAATTTAATTTCAGTGATGAACATTTAAATGTTTTGTTTTTTGATCAGGGAGGCTAATATTTTTACGCATTTGTCTGATAAGGCATAATGCTTGAATTTTGCATTAAAAAAAAGGTATTTTTCAGTCTTTATATTTAGCGATTCCCTAAGTTTAGATGCAAGTCAAAGAGTTCTTTTTCTATAAGGCGTGTAGTGGTTTTTTGTGCTGTAGTTCTAATTTTTTAATTTGTTCAATAAGGTCAGCTTCCTCCTTCTCTTCTTTCTTTCTGGAACCGATCTGTATTAGAAGGCCTCTTACTACCGCCTTATGGGCTTCCCAAAGAATTGCTGGTTTTATGTGGTAACTTGCATTATCTTTGAAGTACATCTGGATGTTTTGGTTGATGGTAGTGATTACGTCTTTGTTTTGGAGAAGACTATCATTTAATATCCAGTTTATTGGGTGTTTCTTTTTTTGGTTTTAAGTGCTATTTCTAGAGAGAAGGGGACATGGTGTGAGAAGAGTATTGAGCCATATAATGACTTTGGTCACCGCGCTGAGTAAGTGATGGGGTATATAGATGTAATCTGTTCTAGAGAATTATGCACCAGGGAGCAGAAGGAGAAGTCCTTAGTGGAGGGATTATGTATCCTCCAGGGGTCTACCAAACCTAGCTCTGAGAATAATATTTTTATTTTCTTTAAATGAAGATACGATATTGAGGATGTGCCATTAGACATATCGATCAAGGGTTGTAAGGATGCATTAACACCTTCAGTGGTATGCCCGGAAATTTTCCTGGATGAGCTCCACTGCCCATAGTGATATAGCCTGGAAGATTTCCGGGCTAAGTTTTACTGTGGGACCTGTAGAGCACAATGCCATATGCTGTGGCATTGTTTTCTGTCTGCACAGACCCACAGAGAACTGTGCAGGACTTTAAAAAAAGAAGCAGAAAGATATTACCGATCTGCCGGAAGCTTACTGCTTCTTTTTTTAAACTTCTGCACTGCTTTGTTTACAGGTTGCCACAGAAACCATCAGCTTGTCAGAAGTTAGCCAATGATCCCTGTGGCAGGGAGAGCTGGTGATCAGCTGTCAGAGGTTAGCTGGGCACCAGCTCTTACACAGCAGAAAATGGAGAAAACCTCCAATCTCTGCTGTGTTAACACTCTACATGCCGCAGTCTATGCGACTGCAGCATGTAAAGGGCTGACAGAGAGAGGGGGCTCCCTCTATCAGAGGACCAAAATTTAAAAAAAACTGTAAAAAAAAAAGAGTAAAAAAATAAAAATAAAAACCACTTTCTCCCTTTACTTTGTATAAAATTTAAAACAAAATTACATATGTGGTATCCCTGTATTCGTAATGACCCAGAGAAGGAAGTTAGTACATTATTTAACCCCTTAATGATGCGGCCCTTTTTTTCGCCTTTTCGTTTTTCCTCCCCTCTTTTAAAAAACATAACTGCTTTATTTACTCATCGATGTCTCTGCATGAGGGCTTGCTTTTTGTGGAACGAGTTGTATTTTTCAATGGTGGTACTTAATGTACCATATAATGTACTAAAAAACTTTCACAAAATTCTAAGTGGAGTAAAATTAAAGAAAAAACCATCCCATTCCGCCATCTTTCATTGCGTTTTGTTTCTACGGTACACAAATTGCCATAAAAATGACATGCTAACTTTAGTCTATGGGTCAGTATGATTACTGCGATACCAAACTTGTATAGTTTTTTTTTTGCTATAGTACTTGTACTTCTGCGCACAATAACTTTTTTTTTCCGGCAAGGGCTCATTATTTGCGGGATGTCCTGTAGTTTACGTTAGTACCAATTTGGAATATATACGACTTTTTGATCGCTTTTTATTGCATTTTTTCTGGGAGACAGGGTGACTAAAAAAAATGCATTTTTGGCATTCTTTATTTTTTTTTTCGGACTACGTTCACCATGTAGGGTAAATAATGCACTACTTTGATAGATCGGACTTATACGGATGCCGTGATACCAAATATGTGTTTTTCTTTTATGATTTAGATGTTTTTATTATAGATTTGGCAAAAGGAGGGTGATTTAAACTTTTATTACTTTTTTTTGCAAAAAAAAGCACTTTATTGAGTTCATTATTTCTTGTTCTTTTAAGCCCCCTGGGGGACCAAAACTAGTGGTGCTTTAATTGCTTCCGCAGTATAACGTAATTGCAGTTATTTCCCGCGGGTGTCAGCTGTAATAAACACCTGACACCTGCACTGTATGAAGAGAGGTTGTGCTTTATACATACCCCGACGCTGCAGGACGTAAATGTATGCCCCGGAGCCAGAAGAGGTTAATCTGCAGGGTGCACAGTATTAAAAAAAAATTTAAATGTGGCAAAATAGAAAGTGATCAAAATTCTGCACAGAACAATAAATGGTATTAATAAAAAGTACAACTCATCCCGCAAACTAAAAAGCCTTACACAGCTCTGTTGATAAAAAAAATTAAAATGCTAGGAGTCTTTGAATGCAGTGGCCTGTAGAATGACTTTAATATATTATTTATACTGCTCAGAGAATGCAGTGAAAAATAAAAATAAAAAATCCCATAATTAGAGATTTTGTTAATCTAGAAAAAAATGGAATAAAAAGCGATCAAAATTTTACATGTTCCTAAAAATTTGATAAATGAAGACTTGAGTTCATCCCGCAAAAAACAAGGCTTTCTAGAGCTCTGGCAATGGAAAAATAAAATGAATACGGCTCTTGGAATGTGGTGGCACAAAAGCAAACCTTTAAGAAAAAAAAATGTTTTAAATGTACAAAAATAGCAAAACATTAAAAAAACTGTATAAACTTGGTATCGCCAAAATCGTGTTGACTCAGAGAATAATGTTATCACACTATTTATTCTGCACACTGAACGCCGTAAAAATGAAATCTAAAAAACAAATGGCAGAACTTTTTTTTCCCCAATCTCCTTACAAATTTTTTTACAAAAGTTATGCAATACATTATTTATACCCAAAAATAATGCCATCAACAAGTACAACTTGTACGCAAAAAACAACAAGCCCTCATATGGCCGTGGTCAATGGAAAAATGAAAAAGTTATGGCTCTTGGAATGCGACTGCAAAATTAGTTGAAATTAAATGATTGACCCATTTAAAAATCCTGCCCTGGTGGGGACGACAGAGTGATAAGAAACCCACCACTCAAGGGGTTAAAGTCTCCTCCTATTATTAACCGACTTTTGAATGTTTCTAATTGGTTGATTGATTTTGAGGAAAAAACTTGCTTGGTTCTTATTTGGGGCATAGTTATTGACAAATGTCTATGTTACTCCTGGATCGTGCCTTTAAGAAATATATGGCGTCCCTCTGGGTCCGGTTGTACATTTAAAAATTGAAACTGAAGATGTTTGGTTAAGGTGAGCGCCTCTGTGTCTTTTGAGCAGAGAAGAGTCGTTATACCATTTGGTGAATGTTTTATTCTTGGATAAAGGAGTGCAGCATTTCTTAAGGTGTGTTTCTTGTAGAAAAGCCACATCTGTTGTTTTAGATTCTAAATAATGTAGGATCTGGGATCTCTTTTGTGGAACATTAATGCCTTTACCATTGTAAGAGCCGATGTGTAATTTAGTCATTAGGCAATGTGTGGGTTGGTTTGAGGTGAACGGTTCGGGGAATGGAATATGGGGGAACACAGAAAATCTTCATTGTCAACATGAGGATGAGATTAAAAAAACAATTGGTAGCATTTTGCCGCTGGGCAGGAGAGTATGGACTATGTCCGCACACACTCAGAATCAACAGCAAAAAAAACTAAGTTTGGGGGTGTAGGGTGTGGGGGCAAACCAAAAATGATGGTTTATGATCCTAGATTATCAAAAATTAGTGAGATAAACTGGGTGTGTCAAATCAGATTTTCTCCAGCCAGATCTCCCAGCATGGCAGAAAGTAACAATGAGAAAAAAAAACAGACTCAAGAATAGTGATAAAGGATTTTTGCAATAATTAGAGAATAAACGAGTCAATACTTATTTCTACAAAGGAGAGCAGATTGTTGAGATTGTATGGAGTGTCTGATCTGGTCAAGTGGTGTCTAATGGATGATCTTTTACAGGGGATCTGGTGTGGCCCTTTTCTAATCTCCTCCTCTTCCCATCTTCGTTGGTTTGGTCGGGGTGACTCGGGTCCAGGAATCTGTTTTGGGGAGAGGAGAAGATACTGAGATGCCTCTGTGCATGTCCAATCTGAGATTTGGATGTGGGAAATGTCTAGCTTGCCTACAACCAAGGGAAGGTCCTCTGGGGTCTTAATAATCCATGTTCTATTTGGACTTGAGATTGCTTGGCTGAACAGTAAGAGCCATTTGTACGATATTTCTTTATCTCTCAGCACTCTCGTGAGGGGTTGGAGTTTTCTCCTCAGGTCAACTGTAAGTTTGGAGAGATATTAAAAAATTGAATCTCATTGTCGACGAATTCGATTTTTTTTTAGCTCTTCTGGCCTTGTGTAGAATTTCCTCTTTAGTTCTAAAGCATTGTAGGCATCAGAGGCCATCCCATGGCCTGTCAGATGTCACAGATCTAGGCTTGAAAACCCTATGAGCCCTTTCCAGGCCAAGATCCACGCCTTCATCTGTTCCCAACATGCTGTTGAAGATCTGGGAGAGAAAAATGGGGATCTCCTTGTCAGGGATATTCTCTGAGATTCCATATATGCGTATGCTGTTATGTCTGGAGCGGTTCTCTAGGTAGTAGTCTATGTGGATTCTTTGAAGGTACGGTTCCTTATGCTTGTCGATCAGAATTCTTTTGACTTTTTCTGCATGGTGGATTATCTTGCAAGAGTTCTCAAGGGTGTTGATTCTAACATGTACTTCTTTCACATCTTTCCTTAAGTCTGAGATCTCTTCCTTTATTGTGTGAATGAATTCCTTGAAGAGATCTTTCATGCACTCCCTGGTAAGCAGAGCCCTGATATATTTTCTAATGTCAGAGTCTAAATGTATTGGTAGGTTATCTTCAGAATCACTCTCTGAGTCTAGCAGGTAGGCAGTGTGGCTTTTGTTATCCTCTTCCAGTGATGTCTGCTTGGGCTGGTATGTGTAAGGAGTGTCATGGGAGGATTTTCTAGAGGCTTTTGCTGGATCTTATAGTTTCTTTGGTGTTTTGGGATCCCTGGTTTTGTCAGTAATTTGGGGTTTTGTGGGTTTCCGCATTTTGCCTGTCTGATTGTAGTTACGCTGGGAGAATTAGAAATGAATTGTGTTCACATAACGTGTATTATTTGAGCGATTTCTTCAAACCAAAGTTCCTAATAATATTGTAGATTGTAGTATTACTTTCTACCTCTAGATGGCGTCAGGGTCTAAATATAGTATTTTTAAGAAAAATGTATAGAACTACTGTAATAGAAAGTGTTGTATAGAAATGCTATGGAGGGATTTATATTGGCTCCATAAACTGTTCCAGATGGAAGTTTCTTAATACTGTAAGGAGTAATTAGCAGCTTAAAGACTTGGTGTCTGTGTAATGTATGTACTCAGGGTGGTGTGAGGAGGCGCAGGGTGCTACTTTTCCTAACCTTGTGGGTTAAACTGAGCATCTCCTGCTGCGGGGAAGGCAGCAGCTTCCGTCATTGAGATGCTTTATGAGGTCCTTTGAAGCAGACAACGGCTACACAGGATAGAGCCCTGGCCCTTTCCTATCGGCCTGCGTTCTCCGTTAGAGGTCACCTGGTGCGTTTCTGACCCCTGTCCCAGGCCTCTCACTAGCAAAAGCCAGACTCCTACTGTACACTGATGATGGGCAATAACCCGGAAACAGCTGTATGTACATGGAGTCTGGCTTTGCTTTTGATTCCCAGTCATTGTAAGAAGACTTGTATAAAAAGTCCCACTTTGACTCGAAGGAATGCTGCCTTTCAATAGGTGGCACTGTGGAGGATTTATTCCATCTCCCTTATTTGCATATTACCCAGAGGAGCGTGTGTGGCCATTTGAGTCTCCTCACTTAGTTTATAGTATATAGTTGCTCTCCCTAAGGAGAAAAGAGCGTTTCTGACCCCTGTCCCAGGCCTCTCACTAGCAAAAGCCAGACTCCTACTGTACACTGATGATGGGCAATAACCCGGAAACAGCTGTATGTACATGGAGTCTGGCTTTGCTTTTGATTCCCAGTCATTGTAAGAAGACTTGTATAAAAAGTTCCACTTTGACTCGAAGGAATGCTGCCTTTCAATAGGTGGCACTGTGGAGGATTTATTCCATCTCCCTTATTTGCATTTTACCCAGAGGAGCGTGTGTGGCCATTTGAGTCTCCTCACTTAGTTTATAGTATATAGTTGCTCTCCCTAAGGAGAAAAGAGCGTTTCTGACCCAGGTCACCTGGTGACGCTGTCCGATGGTGCAGAGTGTCGGGTGAGTCAGTGTCGGACTATCTAGCCTGCGCTTAGCGCTCCATGCACTTACTTTTCGAGGATGGGAGCTGCACCTGCAGGCAGCTGCTACTCTAGGTCTCGGAAGCAGCTGCGGGCTCTCCAGGTGTTTCTGCCTGTCAAAGTGGGCTTCTGTGTAGATTCACTGGCTTTATGGGGCAAATACAATGGGCCAGGAGGCTTTAGATGCCTGTCACGCTGTTGTTGCGCAGTATGGTGCGGTCCTCGCCGGAGCTCGTAGGAGAGCCTGTTCTCCACTGTTGCGGTTAGGCCCCACCCCTGAATCACCATTTTAATAAGATTTATTCTCCCCGCCCCTGAATCACCATTTTAATAAGATTCATTCTCCCCGCCACACAGAGAGGTAATTTAGACCAGAGTCTGAGTTTGGTTTTGATTAGATCCAGCAGTGGGTCGATAGTTTGTCTAGGGCATGTTCCTGATCACACACCATTGTAATGCCTAAGTGTCTGAATTTAGACACTACTGGTAACTTGTCTGGTTATATATGAATCTATAATCGGGCTTTGCGTGGTAAACAATATTGTGGACGTCTGCCAATTAATGTATAGGCCAGACTATTGAGAAAATATGTCAATAATATTCATGGCATGAGGAAGCGATTGTTCTGGGTTACGGAGCCCATATTGGTTATCATGTAAATGCCGCAGTGTTGGTTGCCATCTGATTTGGCAGTATTGAGGCAAATACATCGTTGCAGACAAAACAGTAAAATTCGATAAAGTTGAATTAAACAGCTTATAAAGCTAACTTGTAGCATCCATAACATATAGCATGTCTGGGATACTACATTGTAGAGGAACAGATGTGTAATCCCTTCCTTCAAATGAACAGCTAGAATGTGACTTGGGTATTATTGGGGATAATCCCGTGGCATGAGAGCAGGGCAGCACCCACAAATGTAATAGTAGTGATATTATTGTGTGCAGCTTAATACTATCTAATCCTACAATGATGGTAGATAATTGGCACAATGTGGTACGGGGGAACAGCCCCATATTTGACTCACTATATAGCTACCATTCCCTTTATGGCCAGACAATATCTGGTTATCTAATTTCCACTCAGTGACATGGAAGAAGAATCAGAATGATGCGGTCAGTCCTGTAAAATAAGGGTTAGTGAAATGAGAGTCAATTAACGTCCAACATTTTAAACATGATGGGAGCGGAGCCGCTCCTGTTATTCTGAGGGGAACTGTAAAAAGATGGTTTTGCCCTCGGCCACAATGCAAAGGGATTCTGGGTACACCGTTGAATAAATGATGCCCCTATCTTTAAACTTTTTCTTCACTTCTGTTAACATCACCCTTTGTTTTTCAAGATCCACCGAGAAATCCAGGAACAGAGATTGCAGAGTTGTTAGACTTGATGGGACCCTTTTGCCTGGCTAGACGCAATGCTGTATCATGATCTCTACAATTCAGCAGCCTCGCCAAGAATGCCCGCGGGGGTTGGGGGCTCCCGGTAGAGGTGGCTTCAAGGTTTATGATGGACTCTTTCCATTGTAAAAGATATAGAGAAGGCATCCTCTCCCAAGGTGTATTTCAGCCACTGTTTGGTGAAGGTTTCTGGGTGCGATCCCTCTTCTCTCTCTGGCAAAACTATTATTGTGACGGAGGTGATTTTCTAAGTCATCCGTTTAGATTGGCAAAATTAAGCTTTTTTCGTAGCTGTCTGAACTGCGCCAGAAAGAGGTCGTATCTCATCCTCCATGTTGGATATGCGGCTCTTCATTACGGTCATTCAGCCCCACTTCACTTGGAAATCTTGCATCAATCTGGATTTCAGCCATTTGCCCTGTCAGTGTGGCTTTACAAGCATTAATGGCCTCTAGTAATTGTGAAGACACTTGTCGCAGTGTGGGTTCTGCATTGTGCTCCATGTCAGCATCCGCGTCCTTTTCCTTATTCTTAGAGTTATTTTCAGACGCTGTGCGTGGTGTATTGTCAGATGCATCCACTCGGATAAACTATAAGTCTTTCTGAGACAGGAGTACTTTTATTTCTTGTGCTCATATAGGCTGTTATAAGAGGATCATACTTGCCTTGCGTGATTGTTGATGTGGGACTTGATGTGGGTTTGTGCTGATATAATCTACATATCACAGTGCAACCGAACGGCACTACAAGCTCCAGAACCGACTGTGAGAAAGCACTTTCGATTGTCCTCTTTGCTGCCTTTTGCTGTGTATGTATGGCACACTAAGGGTGGCTGATATGCCTGTGTTCTTATATTAGAAATGCCCCAGTTTATATATATTATGCAGCTCTTAGATGGAGCCCAGCTTCAGTAATCCATTTCTCACCAGCTTACCCCCGCTGGGTGCTATTTGCGGCTGTTGCACTGATCTTTCTGCTGTTTAGTGTTGCTTGTTGGGTCTTGCCTTCCAGCCAGGAACTCCTCGTGGCTGTCAGGGTTGGTGATTCCCAGAGTCGCCTGCACTGCCAGTACTGTTGCTCCTGTGAGTGGTGTGTGGCGTAAGGCAACTCCGGCATTGGTTACTACTTCTGGCCGCGTGGCTCCTATACAGGGGTGCTCGGGATGCGATGGCAGCTGCCCGGTGCCACGTTCCTGTTGCTATGACAGCGACTGCATCTCCTCTGTGTTAGTTTGTTCTGCTAGTGCTGGAGGCGGTTCTCCCAGCACGCTGCGATTACTGCTGCTGTCTGACACCCCAATCAGCTCCTGGGGGGAGCTCTGACAGCATTTAAACCCCCCAGTTTCTGCCAGACACTGCCAGTGTTTGATTAGGCTCCCAGTCACTCACCAGCATTTCCTTGTTATCTGACTGTTAGTGGTATTGACCTTGGCTTTTCCCCAAGACCTGACTCCGTTCTTCCCTTGCCTGTACGGCACTTCTTGGACTGACTTCTGTGCTTTGGACCTTTGCCTTGCTCTTGGACTGGTTTGCTGTTTCCCTTGGTACTGCGCTCTGGTTGTTTGTCTGTCTGTATTCTCGTTCTCTGTGTCCTGCGTCATTTTTCCTAGCTCAGAGTAGGGACCGTTACCCAGTTGCCGCCCTGGGGCCTAGCCCAGAGGGACAAGTAGGCAGGGACAGGGGTTGCTGGCTATGTTGCAGGGACCTCCGACTTCTGCTTTCCCTGGTCCCCTGACAGTGGTGCCCTCTAATGGGGTCCTTCAGCTGCTCCCTTACCTTGGCACTGCCGAGCAGTGAGTATGTGCAGCGGTGGATAGTGCTGTTGTGCGGCTTGTGATCAGGGCTCCCAGTGCAGAGACTGCCATGATTTAGAGCAGCCCGTGGTGCAAGTGCGTTCCCCGGCTGGACCACTGAAGGGATAGCACTTAGCTTCCCAGCTGGCAGGAGGGGAGTGGGCATAAGGGCTCACTGACGTGGCCGCCATGACATTTCACAGAGGCGGCCGTCGTTTTTGAATGTGTCGACGCTGCAGCGGGCGTCCGGGGTCACAGTGCCGGCCGACCTTATCCCACAAAAGAGGCGGCCGCCGTATAGTGAGGTGTCACCGGAGAAGCTTCCGTAAGGCAGAAGAGAGAGACGGCTGCCGCCAGACACAGCTGTCAGTCGGGCCCCTGCACATAGGCGGACGCCCTGACCCAGCAGAGAGATGCCCGCAGTATTTTCATGTGCCACCAGGGGAGCGGCCGTCACCCAGCACAGAGATGGCCAGTGCAAGACACTGCAGTCTGTTGGCCCCCTGCAGGGAACACGCAGCTGGCGGTCCGTACGGAGGACTCAGGTGATGGATAGCAGGGAGCCTTCAGCCACCGCCCGGGAGGTAAGCATGCCTGAATTGACAGCTGGCCTGCAGCACAAACAGAGAGCAGCACACTGTGCATTGATTTGTGCGTGTCCTGCACGCAGCAAATCAATCCACACTGTGCTGCTAGGACCTTACTACATTGACCCTATCAGAAGCTAGGGGTGTGACAGGGGCTTAACTCCTGTCAAACCCCTACCTTCCGGTGGCATCAAGCTACACTAATACCCCCTTGTCCTACCAGCACTGGAGACCTGTGCCATTATTCTGATGCAGAGCCATAAAAAAGCGCAAGCATCAGAATAAAGCCAATTATTGAACACTATTTTAAAGAGAAGGGGAGGTCACTAAGGGGTTAATGACCTTTCTACAGGATAGGTCATCAATAGTTGATTGGCAGGAGAGGAACCACCACTTGGGATTCTTGCCTATAGGGCCTCTTTCAGTATGCCTTTTTACTTTCGACCATATGCACTAAAAAAAAAAAAACACACATGAAGAACAGCCGCAATCAAGTCCCGATCTTTAGCTGCATATTTTCTGCAGCTCACACGGCCGGCTGCAGCATGTCAGCACAAAAAATATGCTGCATCGTGGAAACCCCGCAATCAGCAGAAATTCTCAGAATGACTGCTAATGCTCAAATAGAGCCAGCTGTCGTCTTTTCCCAGTGTTGGGCGCAGCTAAATTCCCTAACAACCAAATTGTTAGTGCGATAAATTGCCTGCAGATCATCGCCCGTGGACAGGCAGCCTAAAAGAGAGTAACTGACCACCGTCACATTTGTTATAATGTTAGCTTGTGCCTCACCTCCATAAAGTGATGCTTCGTGCTGAGCCAGTAGATTCTGTGGGCAGGCATTCCTGTGTCCTGATTCATCATCAACAAGACTGCAGTTTTAGTACGGTTGTCATGTCTCACTACCTGACTCTATTCAATGACATGTATAACCTGTACTGTATCTGCAAGTGTTTGCCTCTTTAGTTTGTCCCTTCTGGTTCTCTGTACCCCCTGTGTTGTATAACCCCTCCCTTTCCTCCTGCTAGGGAGTTTCCTGTCTATACCCACGTGTTACTCTCTACTCTGTGCCTTGGCTCATCATCATTCCTTTTACCTACTGCTGAATGTGCATTCTACAAGACTTCTACTTGAATAAACCCTGGAATCTTCTCACATGCCTCTGCAGTCCAGTTGGATATTGTCTGACAACATATACCTGGTGTGAGTACTGGTCCATAACTACAAGAGTCAGAATAGTAAAAAGAATGTATAAATCCTGCCAGACACTGCTGTAAAGACTCCTCCAGCAGCTCCACATACAACCACAGCTGCAGCTCATAATCTCCCACCAAGCTATAACTCTCCTCAGTGTTACCTCCATCCTGTGTGCTGCATCATGGCTGAAGGACACTCTGAGGCACAAGCTAGCATGGACCCTAGTCTGCAGCCTAGTGAGAGAGACAGGCGCTCTAATAAGCCAACCTGGAAGGTTAGAGAGAACCTTGAGGCTGGGTTCACACAGGGCGGATTACCGTCGGAAATCTCGCGGTTTGACCGCAGAAAAAACCGCGAGATCTCCGCCAGGAGAACCGCCGCGGTTTTAGCTGCGGCGGCTTTGAAGCGGCTCGGCCGCATGCTTTTCCGTTGCGGCCGGCGCTCCTATAGAGCTCTAGGTGCGCCGAGCTGCTGTGGAGAAAGTCAAAGCTGCCAGCTGACTTCCTCCACTTCAAATTCATGCTTAAAATGTATAACCTAGCCCTTCACCATGCCAAACAAGTCTATTTCACCTCCCTTGTCTCCTCACTATCCCACAACCCCAAACAACTCTTTGAGACCTTTCACTCCCTCCTCAGCCCCAAGGAACAGCCCCCTGCGACAGACCTGACTGCTGGAGAACTAGCTGCCTATTTCAAAGAAAAAAATCGACCACATTCGAAAAGAAATCTCTGAAAGCTGCATGGTTAGCCCTGATCCCAGCTCCATCAGCACTGCACCCAGCACCTACTCACTATCTACGCTAGAACCAACGACAGAGGAAGAAGTCTCCAGGCTCCTTTCCACTGCCCGCCCTACCACCTGCGCCAGCGACCCTCTCCCCTCTCACCTCCTCCGCTCCCTTTCCCCAGCTCTCATTACTCACCTTACCACAATCTGCAACCTCTCCCTAACCTCTGGCACTTTTCCCTCCTCATTCAAACACTCCATTATATCCCCTCTGCTTAAAAAACCAACTCTGGACCCGACTAATGCTGCTAACTACCGACCCGTCTCAAACCTCCCCTTTATCTCCAAATTACTGGAACGCCTGGTCTACTCTCGGCTTACTCGCTTTCTCTCTGACAACTCACTCCTCGACCCCCTCCAGTCTGGTTTCCGCTCTCTACACTCGACCGAAACTGCCCTTACAAAAGTAACAAATGACCTGATGACTGCAAAGTCGAGAGGTGATTACTCTCTACTAATCCTCCTTGACCTGTCTGCTGCATTTGACACTGTTGACCATGATCTCCTTCTCACTATGCTCCGCTCTATTGGTCTAAAGGACACTGCTCTCTCCTGGTTCTCCTCCTACCTCTCTGACCGCTCTTTCAGTGTTTCCTTTGCTGGTTCTATCTCTGCTCCACTTCCTCTCGCTGTCGGGGTACCCCAGGGCTCGGTCCTTGGTCCCCTTCTTTTCTCTATCTATACTGCCCCAATTGGACAAACAATCCACAGATTCGGCCTCCAATACCATCTCTATGCTGACGACACCCAACTATACACCTCCTCTCGTGAGATCTCTGGACCATTCCTCCAAAATATCACCGACTGTCTGTCCGCTGTCTCTAACACTATGTCCTCCCTTTTTCTCAAACTAAGCCTCTCTAAAACTGACCTCCTTGTCTTTCCACCTTCTAACCGACCTCCCCTCAACATCTCCATTCCAGTGTCTGGCACCATCATAACCCCCCGACGGCATGCCCGATGCCTTGGGGTCACACTGGACTCCGACCTCTCCTTTACCCCCCATATCCAATCTCTGGCCCAAACATGCCACATGCACCTCAGAAATATTGCTAAAATACGTCCGTTCCTAACCACGGACACGCTAAAGACGCTCGTGGTTGCGCTCATCCACTCCCGGCTTGACTACTGCAACTCGCTACTCATTGGCCTCCCCCGCACTAGACTCGCTCCGCTCCAATCCATACTAAATGCAGCAGCTAGACTCATTTTTCTATCCAGTCGTTATTCAGACGCCTCTGCATTATGCCAGTCGCTGCATTGGCTGCCCATCCACTGCAGAACTAAATTTAAACTCCTCTGCCTCACTCACAAAGCTCTGCATGGTGCTGCGCCACCATACATCACCTCCCTCCTGTCAGTACACCACCCAGCCCGCTCACTCCGATCGGCTAACACACTCAGACTAAACACCCCTGTAATACGAACCTCTCATGCTCGCCTACAGGACTTCACCAGAGCAGCACCCATCCTCTGGAACGCTCTACCCCAAGGCATCTGGACAATTCCCGATGCACGAAATTTCAGACGTGCCTTAAAAACGCACCTCTTCAGGGAAGCATACCAAATCTCCTGACTTAGTCCCTCGCCCCTCCCCATGGTGCTCCACCCTGTTTGCCTTCTGATAAATGATCTGTACATGAAATCCCCTATTGCCTGTGTTCCCCACCCCCTGCACCTCCTGTACCACCCTCAACCCATTTGTGTCTAACCCAATGTACCTTATATTGTAATTGTTGTATTGTTTTGCATTTATCCATGCCTGAAAGCGCTGCGGAATAAGTTGGCGCTATACAAATAAAGATTATTATTATATAAAAGTCCAGGAGTACGAAAACTTTGAAAAGATTAAACACAGAGGATTCCATAGAGGAATTGCAAAGCTTCCAACATCTCAGTGTAGAAAGAGATGGCTTAGTACGCGACATTAAGTCTAAGACAGAAGCGAGAATCGCGCAACTTCAGGAGATGTCATCTCACATTTCTGACTCTACCAGGCGCTCCAAGCGTACATCTAGGTCACGATCTTCAAAGCATTTCACCCTCAGCGAGCAGCTTGTAAAAGCACGCGCTGAAGCGGAAGCGACTAAGGTACAGGCCATCTTTTCACAGAAGAAAGCAGAAGCGGAAATGGAAGCTCTGGAGAAACAATGTGAACATGCTACAGCCGTAGCATGGTTGAGAGTTTTAGAACAAGCCACGAGTCAGAGTGAAAGAGACAGCGTTGACTTCAGCGGACTGGATGCAATGTAACCTCTCGAGTGTACAAGAGACTATGTACTAAGCCAATGCTTCGATTCCCCATCTGCCGCAAACATTCCAGACAAAACAGACGTTTCTCCAGAGCGTCAGGCTACACATTCTTCTACAGCACCAGGCATGCAAAGTCAGCACAGAACTCTGCTTGTTCCTCACACCAACCTCCTGTCCGATATGGAGCACCAAGGCTCTGCACCCCAGCAAGCTCAATATACGGGTATTCATGGACAATTCAAGATACCAGCGGTTCTCCAAACCTCTAGCAATTACATGGTTCCATATCCACATGTCCCCAAACCTATGGACTTCAAACAAGCTCCTAGGCTGAACACCCTGACAGCCCCATATGTACCTATGTCTCTCATGCAAAACACCAAAACGATGTGATCAGCAGCACTCAACCAATTTCACACCTGAAGTCAGAGAAAACCGACATGTCAGAGTTTGCTAGATATATGGTACGTCGTGAGCTCACTAAGACATGACTGATAAGGTTCGACGACCAGCCTGAGAATTACAGAGGCTGGAAATGTGCCTTCAGAACCGCAACTCACGATCTCGACATTACTGCTTCAGAAGCACTAGATCTACTGATCCAGTGGCTCAGCCCAGTCTACACAACAAATAAAGTGACCCATATGGTGCCAGCAGTAGTAAACATGACCCCATATGGTGCAAGCATTAGTAAAAGTCACCCCACAGTGTGCCAGGAATAATAGAAGTGACCCTATATAGCGCCAGCAGTTGTAAGAGTGACCTCATATGGTGCTCACAGTAGTAAGAGTGACCCCAAAAGGTGCAAGCAGTAGTTAAGTGCCGTGATATGGTGCCAGCAATATAAGAATGACCTAAGGTGCCAGCAGTAGTAAAAGTGACTCTATGTAGTGCCAGCCGTATTAAAATGCACCCCGCAGGGTGCCAGGAGTAGTAAACGTGACCCCATATGGTGACAGCAATAGTAAGAGTGACCCCCACAAGGTGCAAGCAGTAGGAAAAGTGACTCCATAAGGTGCCAGGAGTAGGAAGAGTGACCCCATATGGTGCAAGCATTATTTAAAGTTACCCCACAAGGTGCAAACAGCATTTAAAGTGACCCATATGGTGACAGCAGTAGTAAGAATGATGCCTTATGGTGCAAGCAGCAGTAAAAGTGAGCCCACTGGGTTATAGCAATAATAAAGGTGACCCCATATGGTGACAGCAGTATTAAAAGTAACCCCATATGGCGACAGTAGTAATAACAGTGACACAATATAGTGCAAGCAGCAGTAAACGTGAAAGCAAAAGGAATAGCGAAAGGGACCCCATATTGTGCCAGCATTAGTGCGAGTGAACCCATAGGGTGCCAGTAATAGTAAGAATTACCCCACAAGCTGCAAGCAGTAGTAGGAGTGACCCCATATGGTGCCAGCAGTAGGAAGAGTAACCCCATATTCTGCAAGCAGTAGCAAAAGTGATCTTATATGGCACTAGCAGTAGGAAAAAAAACCCTACATAGTACCTGAAGTGGTAAGATTGACCCCATACGATGCTAGCAGTAGTAAGAGTGACCCCACAAGGTGAAAGCAGTAATAAAAGTGACCCCATATGGTGCAGTCAGTAGTAAAAGTGACCCCATAGGGTCACAGGAGTAGTAAAAGTGACCCCCATATGGTGCCAGCAGTAGTAAAACTGACCCCACAGGGCATAAGTATTAAAACTGACCCCCAAATGGTTATGACCATGAAAGATTCAGAATAAATAATGCTGTTATTATGAAGTAAAATTGGGGGAACGTCTATATCTATATACACCACTGATGCTGCTTTTCTATTGAAACTTGTGACCCCCATACGGTGCCAGCAGTAGAAAATGTGACCCCTTATGGTTCCAGAAGTAGTAAGAGTGACCCCATATGGTGCTAGCAGTAGTAAGAGAGACCCCGCAAGGTGCAAACAGTAGTAAAAGTGACCCCACAGGGTGTCAGCAGTAGAAAAAGTGACCCTATATGGTGCAAACAGTAGTAATACTGACACCATTGCAGTAGTAAGAGTGTACTCATATGATGCCAGCATTAGAAACAGTGACCCCACAAGGTGCAAGTAGTTGTAAAAGTGACCCCACAGGTTGCAAGGAGTAGTAAGGGGGGCTTTATGTGGTGCCAGCAATAGTAAGAGTGACCCCACAAGATGCAAGCAGTAGTGAGAATGACTTCTATGTTGTGCCAACAGTAGTAAAAGTGACCCCATATAGTGCTAGCAGTAGTAAGAGTGACCCCATATTTTGCAAGCAGTAGTAAAAGTGGCCCCATATGGTGCCAGCAGTAAGAATAGTAACCGCATATGGTGCAAGCTGCAGCACAAGAGATTTATATGGTGCCAGCAGTATTAGGAGTGACCCCATAAGGTGCAGGCAGTAGTAAGAATGAATCGTAGAGTAAAAAAAGTAGTAAAAAGTGGCCACCACGGGGTGCTTGCAGTCATAAAAGTGACACCATATGATGCCAGCAGTACTAAATGTGACCTCCTATGGTGCTAGCAGTAGTAGGATTGACTTCACATGGTGCAAACAGTAGTAAAAAAATTACACTATTCAGTGGCAGCAGAAGTCAGGGCTCCCACCCACTGGCAATATTTTCTTTTTTGCGCTGCGAGAGCATGAGAAAATTCTCGCATTGAAGTGCAAGAAAGAGGCCGGTATAGAACCGGCATATCGCAAGTGGTTTTAATGGGGCCAGCGACAGCAGCGCTAGCCCCACTGAAAGCATAGGGAGAATGCCGCGGACTTCTGCCACAGCTGTGACAGCTGTGGCAGAAGTCCGCGGCATTCTAGCCCATTGCTTTCAATGGGATCGGCACTGCTGCCGATCCCACTGAAAGCATTGCTTTCTGCCAAGCCCCGCTAGATAGATATATGAATGAATAGCTAAGGGCTATGTGTGATTGGCTGAGCGCTCAGCCAATCTGAACAGCCCTTTCAGGAGGCGGGGATTTTTAAATCCCCGACTGCTGAAAGAGCTTAATAGCAGTGCAGGGGAGCCAGCCGAAAGGACGCGGCTGAGCACAGGAGAGGTGAGTAATAATTAAAAAGAAAATTTTTACACACTTTTGGCAGATTATCGGGGAAGGGCTTATATTTCAAACCCTTCCCTGATAATCATTCCGCGGGGCTTGGCAGAAAGCAGTACTTTCAATGGGATTGAAAGCAATGGGCTAGTATGCCGGGGACTTCTGCCACAGCTGTGACAGCTGTGGCAGAGGATTCCTTCATCCCCGCGGTCCCCACAAGGTGCAAGCAGTAGTAAAATTGACCCCCACAGAGTGCAAGCCATAGTAAAAGTAACCCTACTGGGTGTCAGCAGTAGAAAAAGTGACTACATATGGTGCCAGCAGTAGTAAGAGACCCCACAAGGGCAAGAAATAGTAAAAATGACCCAATATGGTGCTGGCAGTAGTAAGAGTGACCCCATATGGTGCCAGTAGCAGTAAAAGTGACCCCATATGGTGGCAGCAGTAGTAAGAGTAACCCTATATGCTGCTAGCACTAGTAAGAGTGACCCCACAAGGTGCAAGCAGTAGTAAGCATCAACCCATAAGATGCAAACAGTAGTAAATGTGACCTCATTTGGTGCTTGAAATACTAAGACTGGCTTCACATGGTCAAGAAGTAGTAAAAGTGACCCCACAAGGTTCAAGTGGTAGTAAGAGTGACCCCCATATTGTGCCAACGGTAGTAAAAATGCCCCACTATAGTGCAAGCAGTACTAAAATTTACCCTTCTATGGTGCTAGCAGTAGCAGAAGTGACCCCATATGGTGGAAGCAGTAGTAAAAGTGACCCCATATATTGCCTACATTAGTAAGATTGACCCCACATGGAGCGGGCAGTAGCAAAAGTAATCCCCCAAAAGGTGCAAGCAATATTAAAAGTGACCCCACATGGTACTAGCATTATTAAAAGTGCCCCCACATGGTGCTAGCATTATTAAAAGTGATCCCACAGGGTACTTGCAGTAATAAGATTGACCCCATATGATGCCAGCAATAGTAAAAGTGACCCCACATTTTGCCAGGAGTAGTAAAAGTGACGCCATATGGTGCCAGCGGTAGTAAGAGTGACCCCATATGCTGCAAGCAGTAGCAAAAGTCATCTTATGATACCAGCAGTATTAAGAGTGACACAATATGGTGCAGGCAGTAGTAAAAGTGACACCATAGGGCAAAAAAGTAGTAAAAGTGACCCCATATAGTGCCAGCATTAGTGACAGTGACCCCATATGGTGATAGCAGTAGTAAAATGGACAACTGAGGGTGCAAGCAGTAGTAAGAGTGAACCAACATGGTGCAAGCAGTATTAAAAGTGACCCCACAGGGTGCTTGCAGTAGTTAGAGTGACTTCACATGGTGCAAGCAATAGTAAAAATGACACCACAAGCTTCAAGCAGTAATAAAAGTGGCCCCGTAAGGTGCCAGCAGTAGTAAAAGTGACCCCTTAGGGTGCCCGGAGTAGTAAATGTGACTCCATATGGTGGTAGCAGTAGTAGAAGTGACCCATATGGTGCAAACAGTCGTAAGAGTGAGCCCATATGGTGCTTGCAGTAAGAAAAGTAACGTCCCATGGTGCCAGCAGTAGGAAAAGTAACCGCATATGTTGTCAGAAGTAGTAACAGTGATGCCATAAGGTGCAAGCAGTAGTAAAAGTGACCCCATATGGTACCAGCAGTAGTAAGAGTCACTTCATATGGTGCTAGCAGTAGTAAGAGTGACCCCAAATAGGGCCAGCAGTGTGAACAGTAAAGCCATATGGTCCAGCAGTAGGAAAAGCTACCCCATATGGTGTCAGTAGAAGTAAAAGTGTCCCCATAAGGTGCCAGCAGTAGTAAGAATGACACAAAAAGGTGCAAGCAGTAGTAAAAGTTACACCTTAGGGTGTTCGGAGTAGTAAAAGTGACTCTATATGGTGGCAGCAGTAGTAATAGTAACCCCATATGGTGCCAGCAGTAGGAAAGGTAATACCATATGGTACCAGCAGTACTAGCAGTAGTAAGAGTGATCCTATATGGCCCAGCAGTAGGAGAAGTTACCCAATATGGTGTCAGTTGAGGTAATAGTGACCCCATATGGTGCCAGCAGTAGTAAAAGTGACACCGTATGGTGCCGGGAGTGGTAAAAGTGACCCCATATGGTGGCAGCAGTAGTAAGAGTGGCCCTTATATGCTGCATGTAGTCATAAGAGTCTGACTAAATTGTGCCAGCAGTATGAAAAGTAATGCCAAATTGTGCCAGCAGTAGGAGAATTAACCCCATATGGTGTCAGTAGTAGTAAGAGTGATGCCATTGTGATAGACATGATAATTAGTTAGTGTAAAATGTCTATCGATTTGTACTAAACTAGATGTATTACACAGCTGTAGTGACTTTAACTCTTAGAGGCTAATGACTGCATAATTTCATTATAATAATTGCTGGACAATGGCATGGTGAAAGATGTGTGTGTGGTATAATGTTGACTTTGCACAAAGTTCCACAAGCAGCCTCTTAAAGAGTTAAGTCACATTCCAATACTTAAGAAGCCCCCTCACCCACTCTCCAGCTTCTGGAACAAAGGAAATTCCTTCAGCCTGAGCACATGTTGATAAGACAGAGACTTGCTTATACACTGGACTTGAGAGAAGGTAGGCAGGAAGGAGGGGGGATTCTATATGATCCGACAAATGAGAATCCTATATGTTACTGATGTAATCTGTTGCACACCCATAAAAGGGCAGGTATTATGTGTTTCAATAAATTGAGGCTCTCTGGCCGTTTCTGTTCAGAGCCATTTTGGACATGAGACTGATACCTTACGTCTAACTTGGCCAGTGTGCGCATACTGTTTTTCTATACAATTTGGAAGCTACAGAATACCCCGAAACCTGCTGGAGGAAAATATGATCCAGTTCAAATTGGCGTCTCCTGGGTGAGCCGAGTAGAGATTTTTGATTTCTTTCATTCTGGAAAAATGCAGAGATCGGCAGTAGAGATGAGCGAACGTGTTCTTCCGAGCTTGATATTCGTGCGAATATTAGGGTGTTCGGGATGTTCGTTATTCGTAACGAACACCATGTGGTGTTCGGGTTACTTTCACTTCCTTCCCTGAGACGTTAGCGCGCTTTTCTGGCCAATTGAAAGACAGGGAAGGCATTACAACTCCCCCCTGTGTTGTTCCAGCCTTATACCACCCCCTGCTGTGAGTGGCTGGGGTGATCAGGTGTCCGCCGAATATAAAAGTCGGCCCCTCCCGCGGCTCGCCTCAGATGCCGTGTGAGTTAGATGAGGGACAGTGCTGTTTGTACCGGAGCTGCTGTAGGGAAAGAATTGGTAGTTAGTGTAGGCTTCAAGACCCCCCAAAGGTCCTTATTAGGGCCACTGATAGCTGTGTGTTGGCTGCTGTTAGCAGTGGCAATTATTTTTTTTCTCAAAATCGCCTCTGCAGAGCGTTGCACCCGGCATTAGGGACAGAAGTGCTGCATAGGCAGGGAGAGTGTTAGGAGTGAGTGTAGCCTTCAAGAACCTCAACGGTCCTTTCTAGGGCCATATTTAACCGTCTGCAGTACTGTGCTGGCTGCTGTTAGCTGTGCTGCATTTTTTACTTCTTCTCAAAATCGCCTCTGCAGAGCATTGCACCCTCCATTGATACTGCAGGGAAAGAATTGTGTAGGCAGGGCCACAACACAGTTATTATTCATTGAATATACGCAGTGCTGCCTTTTGGTGGAAAAAAACTGAAAATAATTCTATTTGTCCTGCCTCTGTCCGTCCTAAGGGCTGTGGACACGTGTGAGCTGCGTGTGCAACCTTTAAAAATCAGACGCACCCAGCTACGGTTAACTGCTGGCTTCGCCATTTGCTTTCCTTAATTGGGAAAAAAAATACCTGCTCTGCCAGAGTTAATAACTCTGCTACCCTCACGTTCTGTGACACATTAGCAGGGACACAGCACAGTTATTAAACTTCTCATGTTCATTGAATATACGCAGTGCTGCCTTTTGGTGGAAAAAAACTGAAAATAATTCTATTTGTCCTGCCTCTGTCCGTCCTAAGGGCGGTGGACACATGTCGGCTGCGTGTGCAACCTTTAAAAATCAGACGCACCCAGCTACGGTTAACTGCTGGCTTCGCCATTTGCTTAACTTAATTGGGAAAAAAAATACCTGCTCTGCCAGAGTTAATAACTCTGCTACCCTCACGTTCTGTGACACATTAGCAGGGACACAGCACAGTTATTAAACTTAGATTATTCATTCACTAGAGGCAGTGGGGCCTTTCGTTTTCAAAAAAGGGAAAAAATTATATTTGGCTGCAGTCTTGCGCCAATTTATTTCCTGCCTGTGAAATCAAATCACTGGTAATACAGCATGCTGAGGGGTAGGGGTAGGCCTAGAGGACGTGGACGCGGCCGAGGACGCGGAGGGCCAAGTCAGGGTGTGGGCACAGGCCGAGCTCCTGATCCAGGTGTGTCGCAGCCGACTGCTGCGCGATTAGGAGAGAGGCACGTTTCTCGCTTCCCCACATTCATCGCCCAATTAATGGGTCCACGCGGGAGACGGTTATTAGAAAATGAGCAGTGTGAGCAGGTCCTGTCCTGGATGGCAGAAAGTGCTTCGAGCAACCTATCGTCAACACGCAGTTCTGCGCCGTCCACTGCTGCAAATCCGAATCCTCTGTCTGCTGCTCCTCCTTCCTCCCAGCCTCCTCACTCCACTACAATGACACCTGCTCAGGAGCGGGAACACTCCCAGGAACTGTTCTCGGGCCCCTGCTTAGATTGGGCAGCAGCGGTTCCTCTCCTACCAGAGGAGTTTATCGTCACTGATGCCCAACCATTCGAAAGTTCCCGGGGTCCGGGGGAAGAGGCTGGGGACTTCCGCCAACTGTCTCAACAACTTTCTGTGGGTGAGGAGGACGATGACGATCAGACACAGTTGTCTTGCAGTGAGGTAGTAGTAAGGGCAGTAAGTCCGAGGGAGCAGCGCACAGAGGATTCGGAGGAAGAGCAGCAGGACGATGAGGTGACTGACCCCACCTGGTGTGCAACGCTTACTCAGGAGGACAGGTCTTCAGAGGGGGAGTCAAGGGCATCAGCAGGGCAGGTTGCAAGAGGCAGTGCGGTGGCCAGGGGTAGAGGCAGGGCCAGACCGAATAATCCACCAACTGTTTCCCAAAGCGCCCCCTCGCGCCATGCCACCCAGCAGAGGCCGAGGTGCTCTAAGGTCTGGCAGTTTTTCACAGAGACGCCTGACGACCGACGAACAGTGGTGTGCAACCTTTGTCGCGCAAAGCTCAGCCGGGGAGCCAACACCAACAGCCTCACCACCACCATGCGCAGACATATGATGGCCAAGCACCCCACAAGGTGGGACGAAGGCCGTTCAGCGCCTCCGGTTTGCACCCCTGCCTCTTCCCCTGTGCCCCAACCTGCCACTGAGATGCAACCCCCCTCTCAGGACACAGGCACTACCGCCTCATGGCCTGCACCCACACCCTCATCTCCGCTGTCCTCGGCCCCATCCAGCAGTGTAGTTCAGCGCACCGTCCAGCCGTCGCTGGTGCAACTGTTGGAGCGCAAGCGCAAGTACGCCGCCACGCACCCGCACGCTCAAACGTTAACCGTCCGCATAGCAAAATTCATCAGCCTTGAGATGCTGCCGTATAGGGTTGTGGAAACGGAGTCCTTCAAAAGTATCATGGAGGCGGCGGCCCCGCGCTACTCAGTTCCCAGTCGCCACTACTTTTCCCGATGTGCCGTCCCAGCCCTGCACGACCACGTCTCCCGCAACATTGTACGCGCCCTCACCAACGCGGTTACTGCCAAGGTCCACTTAACAACGGACACGTGGACAAGCACAGGTGGGCAGGGCCACTACATCTCCCTGACGGCACATTGGGTGAATTTAGTGGAGGCTGGGACAGAGTCAGAGCCCGGGACCGCTCACGTCCTACCCACCCCCAGAATTGCGGGCCCCAGCTCGGTGGTGGTATCTGCGGAGGTGTATGCTTCCTCCACTAAAGCACCCTCCTCCTCCTCCTCCTCTGTCTCGCAATCAAGATGTGTTAGCAGTAGCATGTCGCCATCAGTCGGTGTCGCGCGGTGTGGCAGCACAGCGGTGGGCAAGCGTCAGCAGGCCGTGCTGAAACTACTCAGCTTAGGCGATAAGAGGCACACGGCCCACGAACTGCTGCAGGGTCTGACACAGCAGATCGACCGCTGGCTTGCGCCGCTGAGCCTCCAACCGGGCATGGTCGTGTGTGACAACGGCCGTAACCTGGTGGCGGCTCTGCAGCTCGGCAGCCTCACGCACGTGCCATGCCTGGCCCACATCTTTAATTTGGTGGTTCAGCGCTTTCTGAAAAGCTACCCACCCTTGTCAGACCTGCTCGTAAAGGCGCGCCGGCTCTGCGCACATTTCCGCAAGTCCCACACGGACGCTGCCACCCTGCGCACCCTGCAACATCACTTTAAGCTGCCAGTGCACCGACTGCTGTGCGACGTGCCCACACGGTGGAACTCTACGCTCCACATGTTGGCCAGGCTCTATGAGCAGCGTAGAGCTATAGTCGAATACCAACTCCAACATGGGCGGCGCAGTGGGAGTCAGCCTCCTCAATTCCTTTCAGAAGAGTGGGCCTGGTTGGCAGACATCTGCCATGTCCTTGGTAATTTTGAGGAGTCTACCCAGGTGGTGAGCGGCGATGCTACAATCATTAGCGTCACCATTCCTCTGCTATGCATCTTGAGAAATTCCCTGCAAACCATAAAGGCAGCTGCTTTGCGCTCGGAAACGGGGGCGGGGGAAGACAGTATGCCGCTGGATAGTCAGGGCACCCTCCTGTCTATTTCTCAGCGTGTACAGGAGGAGGAGGAGGAGCATGAGGAGGATGAGGAGGAGGGGGAAGAGACAGCTTGGCCCGCTGCTGACGGTACACCGGCTGATTGCCTGTCATCCTTTCAGCGTGTATGGCCTGAGGAGGAGGAGGAGGAGGAGGAGGATCCTGCAAGTGATCTTCCTAGTGAAGACAGCCATGTGTTGCATACAGGTACCCTGGCACACATGGCTGACTTCATGTTAGGATGCCTTTCTCGTGACCCTCGCGTTGCACACATTCTGGCCACGACGGATTACTGGGTGTACACACTGCTCGATCCACGGTATAAGGAGAACCTGCCCACTCTGATTCCCGAAGAGGAAAGGGGTTCGAGAGTGTTGCTATACCACAGGACCCTTGCGGACAAGCTGATGGTAAAATTCCCAGCCGACAGCGCTAGTGGCAGAAGGCGCAGTACCGAGGGCAAGGTAGCAGGGGATGTGCGTAGATCGAGCAGCATGTACATCCCAGGCAGTGCAACAGTCTTTAAGGGCCTGGACAGCTTTATGGCTCCCCACCAAGACTGTGTCACCGCTCCCCAGTCAAGGCTGAGTCGGCGGGAGCACTGTAAAAGGATGGTGAGGGAGTACGTAGCGGATCGCACGACCATCCTCGGTGACGCCTCTGCCCCCTACAACTACTGGGTGTCGAAGCTGGACACGTGGCCTGAACTAGCGCTGTATGCCCTGGAGGTGCTTGCTTGTCCTGCGGCTAGCGTCTTGTCGGAGAGGGTGTTTAGTGCGGCTGGGGGAATCATCACAGATAAGCGTAGCCGCTTGTCAACCGACAGTGCCGACAGGCTAACACTCATCAAGATGAACAAAGGCTGGATTTCCCCAGATTTCTGTTCTCCACCAGCGGACAGCAGCGATACGTAAGCAATACGTAGGCTGCACCCGCGGATGGAAGCTACGTTCTCTCTCACCATCCAAAACGGGGACATTTCTGCTTCATCAATCTGTGTCTAATATTCCTCCTCCTCCTCCTGCTCCTCCTCCTGAAACCTCACGTAATCACGCTGAACGGGCAATTTTTCTTAGGGCCACAAGGCTCACTCAAATAATTTTTCTGAACAATTTTTATAAGTTTCAATGCGCTTAAAAGCGTTGGAACTTTAACTTGAACCAATTTTTCGTTACACTGGGCTGCCTCCAGGCCTAGTTACCACTTAAGCCACATTAACCAAAGCGATTCACCTGCCATCTTGGTTGGGCATGGCCAATTTTTACTGAGGTACATTAGTACTGTTGGTACACCAAATTTTTGGGGCCCTCACCTACAGTGTAATCATAGCAATTTGTATGTTCTTCGCCTGCACTCATGGTACAGAAAGGTGTGTGGGGTTGGCCTACACTTTAGCTACATAAATGTAACTTGGGCCTTGGCTATACTAAGGCTACTGAAATGGAACTAAGACTGCGCTCCCGCTATACTGCTGCTTCGGAATTGTTACTGGGGCCTGTCTTGAGTGCTACTATTGCTGACATGGAACGAAGACTGCGCTCCCGCTATACTGCTGCTTCGGAATTGTTACTGGGGCCTGTCTTGAGTGCTACTATTGCTGACATGGAACGAAGACAGCGCTCCCGCTATACTGCTGCTTCGGAATTGTTACTGGGGCCTGTCTTGAGTGCTACTATTGCTGACATGGAACGAAGACTGCGCTCCTCCTATAATGCTGCTAGTGATATGTTAGTGGGGCCTGTCCTAATGCTATGGCTGAAATGTTACGAATTCTGGGCTCTGCCTATACCGCTGCTAATGGTATGTCTCTGGGATGTGGAAACAGAGGCTTCCCAAAGACATGATGGCGGCGAGGCCATTTCCCACCAACGCGGTTACTGTAAAGGTGCATATAACCACGGACACGTGGAGAGGACACGTAGTGCCTCAAAAACATCCCCCTCCTCCTCCAACAGGGAAAACATTCTTGGCAAATGTCTTTGCATTGGTTCGTCTGGTGGCAGTCCAAGAATTTCACCTTTACCGACACAACAAGAGAGCCCCCACACCATCCCCCCGCCACGGCCACTTAATCCTGGCCGCATTCCGAAAACCAACAAAATACAACCGTGCTACTAGGTCCGCAGTCACCACCACATTACCACCAACGCGGTTACTGTTAAGGTACATATTACCAGTCTGACTGGGGCATGCAGACACCTTGACAGAATGAATAGTGTGTGGCACATAGGTTCCCCATTGCTATGCCTACGTGTGCAGCTCCTGATGGCGGTGGCACAGGATTCTATTTCTCATTGCTTCTGTACAGCATTGTGGGCTATCGCCCCGCCACTTTTAAAGAGGGTCGCTGCCTAGCCATGCCAACCCTCTGCAGTGTGTGCCTGCGGTTCCTCCTCATGGCAGACGCACTTCTAAATAGACATGAGTGTGGCGTGGCATGAGGGCAGCTGAAGGCTGCGCAGGGACACTTTGGTGTGCGCTGTGGGGGGGAGGGGGGGCGGTTGGTCAGCATGTAAGCCAGGAGAAGTGGCAGCGGAGTGTCATCCAGGCAGTGATTGTGCTTAGTTGTTGCTAGTGTGGTGCTTAGCAAAGGTATGCCATGCTAATGAGGGCTTTTCAGAAGTAAAAGTTGTTGGGAGGGGGGGGGGCACTCTTGCCGGTATTGTGGCTTAATAGTGGGACCTGGGAACTTGGGATGCAGCCCAACATGTAGCCCCTCGCCTGCCCTATCCGTTTCTGTGTCATTCCCATCACTTTCTTGAATTGCCCAGATTTTCACACATGAAAACCTTAGCGAGCATCGGCGAAATACAAAAATGCTCTGGTCGCCCATTGACTTCAATGGGGTTCGTTGTTCGAAACGAACCCTCGAACATCGCGGGAAGTTCGTTCCGAATAACGAACACCCGAACATTTTGGTGCTCGCTCATCTCTAATCGGCAGATAACACGTAGAACTCGGGCCCGAAAATCTACAGAACACGGTAAGATTGCTTTATGTAAATCTACCGATCTGAGATGATTTCTAACTGTTAATCTGCCTATATCTAATCCAGAGTGATAAATCAATGAAAGGCAGGTAATATAGTTCTTTCTACTCGGAAAAAAAACCCCACCGTTTTAACCTGCCTAGGGGTATTCTGTATGCTGGGTATGTTGTGTCTGAGACGGTTTAAGATTGTGTATACAAGACCAAGTGACAGATTCTGTGAGGGTTAATGTGTCAGAAGGGCGGACTTGGCTGTTTAAGCCTGAGGGAGCACGCCCGGGGCGCACTCTCCTATGTAATAATGCACAGTTTGCGCTACTACACTTGGAGAGCGAGGTCAGGTATTTTTAAAATACGCGTATTCACAAGTATGATTGAGCGTGTTATGTGCTCTCATATGTGAGGAGGGATACACAGGGATTAAAAACGGCGTATTTACATGTATGATTGAGCGTGTTATGTCCTCATATGTGAAAAGGTATACGCTGGAATTATAGCTCCAGAGCTCTTGGTCACTGAATATAATCGTCAGTCTTTGTGTGTAGTCAGAGGTCTTGTTTAAGAATGTGCAGTGTTGATTATTGGGGGAAGGGTTACTGATAAGAGAGTGGGCTGATAAGCCACTGAGAGCATTTCCCAGTTAACCCGTTTGTTCCCTTTGTCTATAGTGTTAATGTGCATTGTGATTTACGAGAGATATAAGAAGAGGTGGAATTTGGTAAAGGAGTTTCACTGTGTCTAGAAATTTCAAATAGGATGGAATAAGCAGGCAGAATAGAATATGGGATCAGTGCAGGATGTTTTGGAATATGCAAAACATGTAGAAATGTTTTACAATGAAAAGGATCAGGAAAGTTTTTTTAAAGAAATGAATATTGTAAGATAGACTGCAGAAAGTTTTCAGAAGATGAGCAGGAAGCCCCGCAGACAGAAAAGGTGTTTAAGGTATAATGTAGGAAAGAGATTCAAGAGGAGAAAGTGTAGTGGGGGATGTGTATTGCCTGTATCATGAACAATGTAATGCCTTTGTGTTGACTATAGCCCATCCCTATAATGGCGGCCGCACTTGCAATGTTTTCAAACCCCCACATAGTGTGACTCTGCAGCAAGTGTGGTGAGCCCTGCGCCCACCCTGAAATTACTTCCCCCCCCCCCCATGTGCTCACTTTCAGGGTGTGTGATGTTACTTCCGGCCATTCTAATCCGGGATAGGACTAAGCCCCGCCCCTTCTGCCTCCAGCAGCCATCTTGCCTCACCTGGGAAATGTGTGGCTCCGCCCCTTTTTGCCTCTGGCGGCCATCTTGCTGCACTTGGGAGGCCTACATTCCCCAATGCCACTGTATCCAGTGCTAACATCATGATTGTCTGATGTAAGGTCTTGTTTGACCAGACTTTGTTACACTCCAAAATGTGGCCACCTTGGATGTGTGATAAGTTCAGGGAAACAAACCTTTGTTCTTTGTGAAGATGCAGCTTGAGACATAGTAGATGACTAAGCTGGTTTATAGTGTATGGAAGATTGGAGTTGATACATGGGGGACAGAGGCCAGGGACCCATGGGCAGGGGATGCCATCTCATGGTGTGTTCCCAGGGGCTCTGTTTTCCACTGCCTGCTTCTCCAATGGATGCTCAGACAGATGATGAGGAAGGCTCCTACAGATGGAATAATTTCCCTATAGTCACCCAGCAAACTTTTTCAAGCAATTCGATGAAGTAATTTTAGTTGTTATGTGAGAAAGAGGGACTGAATTGCTCAGAGTAGGATGTCAATTCATCCGTATTCTTTAGTTTTTTCCTTAAGTCTTTTGTATATTCTAGTGTCAGTCTACACTGAAGCTATAATTATATTCCGACAGGAGAGTGAAAGTTAAACATTGACGTTCCCTGAAATACTATTACACTGGGTGATTGTAAATTTTGCTTGTGTTGCGCCCCCTTGTGTTAAAAAATGCTAACTGCGACCTGAAAAAAAAATCTAAAGGAGATTTTCGCTCAGGCTTCGCTGCATACAATGTCACCTTGACCTACAAAGTGCTTGTTTTTTTGCCTCTTGGTTTCCTTTTTTCAACGTTGTACTAGTTTGAACGCGATTACTCTTTTTCTATTGAGTATTCCGGTTCAAAAGGGGGAGGCATAGGTTATCTGGGTCATAGATGATCTAGGTGTTGTAGATCAGCTATTGGGTTTTTTTTTAAAGAAAAAATATAAATGAAATAAAAAATAAAAAGGAAATAAATGATTTTGTGCTACACGATTCTGATCCATGTGAAATAGAGCATCAACATGATTATTTAGTACTGATACAGCAAGAAACTGCAGGTATGCAAACAGTTACCGGAACCTCTGTTGACAATGTATATGTTGAGCTTTTTGCAGATGGTACCAGGGTGAGGATTGATGACTCCACATCGGATATGCAGTGGTCACACAACAAGATGTCCTAGAAGCAGAAGCTCTGCCTCCACATGTCTCAGCACAAGAAGCGGAACTGAAGGCCCTCACTGAGGCGAGTAGAGTGGCGAAAGGTAAGACGGCAACCCTTTACACTGACTCCTGGTATGCATCTGGCATAGCTCATGATTACGGCCCAATATGGAAGGCCAGACAGTCTTTTTTACCTTAGCAGGACAACCAATTGAGAATGGTGCAGCGGTGCAGAGTCTTATGGAGGCCCTACTTCTACCTGACAAAGTTGAGAGTTCGCACCGATTCCTATACTGGAGATGCGAGAGACGACACCCTTGCCGACAGCACAGCAAAGGCAGCGGCCGTCAAGCCGTGGAAGAATGATACTGACAGCATGAGTCAGTGACAAAATTTGGACTTTGATATGCTAAAGACTTTACAGTTACAAGCCAGCAAGGAAGGAAAGAATAAATGGACTAATATGGGAGCAGCAGAAACAGGACAGCGTATGGTGAACAGTCAACAGCACTTGCCTACCACAGTTCCTGTATCCCATGATGGCCCAGCTGACGCACAGAAAGACCCACCTAGTAAAGCAGCAATGACGTCGACACTTGAAAGAGGATGGGCGACTTCTGGGTTCTCTGTAGCTGCTGCATCATTTGTCCAGTTTAGCATGATCTATGCCATAGGTGAGTCAGGGCAGAAGTAAATTTGCCCCATCACACTTGCCAGGACCACTCTACCCATTTCAGGGATTGCAAATTGACTATATTCAGCTCCCACTTGTTGGGAAGTATGAATATGTGCTTGTTGTTGTTGATGTCTTTGCAGGTTGGAGGCCGACCCTGTTACCAAGGCAAACAAGTAGGTAACCGCAAAGAAGCTCATGAACGAGGTAGACTGTGAATATGGGGTACTAGAAGTGATTCAGAGTCAGACAGAGGCACAAACTTCGCAGGTCAATGTAACACGTCATGTCTGCTCTGGGTGTATCCCAGGCCTTTTACACACTCTACCCCCTTTAGAGTAGTGGAAAGGTGGAGAGACGTAGTGGCACGCTAAAAAGTAAGATACTTAAAAAAATGACGCCACTTTGAAAAGACTGTCATCCAATAGCCCTATTCAGTGTTAGATATGAACCCAGGGGGGGATCATGCATTATCTCCCTACGAGATTGTTTGGGCTAGCCCCAAGGCTAGGTTGCTACTATCCCCAGCAGTTACAATTACAATCTGATGTGTTGACTAAGTATGTGATTTCTTTTGTTAAAGCACTAACCAAAGCCTATGCACAGGTGTTCTCTTCCAGACTCAGAGGCAGACACTGGGACACATATCTGGCAGCCTGGGGATTGGGTGTGTGTCAAGAAGTTCCTCAGGAAGCACCCTCTTGAGCCCCGATTTGATGGTCCCTACCAGGTGCTTCTGACTACTGCCACAGCTGTGAAACTAGCCGAAAGACTTACATGGATCCACGCTTCATACTGTAAGAAAGCTTCCGATCCGGGGGACCAGTCTTAGTTTTGCCGAGGACATTACTCTGGTTAGGGCTAGTGAGATAGGAGGGTGGCAACTGGAATCCTTAGTCGGAAGAATATGTGGGTATGGTTACCTTCTGGTATAACTTGTCCAACACTCAAGTAGCTGCATATTCCTTCGACTATTGTACTGTGGTCCCGTGTCTAGGCGCAAGATCCCACCGCGGACCAGATTTAGCCCAGTCCAGCTGGTTATATGACTTATATACCCAGGGAATACAATATGTTTGCGCCACTGATAATGTCTGGGGAGAAGACTGCCGTTATTGGGGATTAGTGGGATGGAACGCAGGAACAGACTGGTCCTATAAACCGTGAAGTGCCTTAAATAAGAAAGATAAGAGCGGGAAATCCCTAATTAGTCATATAACCCTCCTTGAGAATAATAAGGACAGCAGGTATTGGAAGGCTGAACTTAGTATGTTGCTTGGTTTTAATACAGTTTTTACGCTAACCATGGGAAATCCAAGCCCGGGGGACGGGGGGACTTACAGTTTGGGGACATACCGGTACGCGAGGACAGATCCCTTAGGAAAGTTTAAAATAAGGGATATGGTAGATGCACCTGAATGGAAGCCTTCACTTAGTCCCGTGCCCATAATTAACCCCCTCTGCCGTAAGATAAAGACCTTGACGAACATGATGATCATAGCTGACCCTACCTTTGAGGACACCTTGACAGTAGCGACTGGCTACTCTGAGCAGAATCTCTGGTTGGAGTTGATGAGGTACAAGGCTAACAGGAGCAACAAGTCTAACTGTTGCGTGTGCGGTAGTGCCCGACCACACACGGGGATGGTCCCCCTAAATCTCCCCGTAGATGCTGAATAGAGATGAGCGAGCACCAAAATGCTCGGGTTCGTCGTTACTCGAGATGAAATTTTCGCGATGCTCAAGGGTTCGTTTCGAGTAACGAATGCCATTGAAGTCAATGGGCGACTCGAGCATTTTTGTATATCGCCGATGCTTGCTAAGGTTTCCATTTGTGAAAATCTGGGCAATTCAAGAAAGTGATGGGAACGACACAGCAACGGATAGGGCAGGCGAGGGGCTACATGTTGGGCTGCATCTCAAGTTCCCAGGTCCCACTATTAAGCCACAATAGCAGCAAGAGTGCCCCCCCTCCCAACAATTTTTACTTCTGAAAAACCCTCATTAGCAATGTGCATACCTTAGCTAAGCACGACCTCCAACAAAGCACAATCACTGCCTGCATGACACTCCGCTGCCACTTCTCCTGGGTTACATGCTGCCCAACCCCCCCGCACGACGCAGTGTCCACAGCGCACACCAAAGTGTCCCTGCGCAGCCTTCAGCTGCCCTCATGCCACACCACCCTCATGTCTATTTATAAGCGCGTCTGCCATGAGGAGGAACCACTGCAGAGGGTTGGCACGGCCAGGCAGCGACCCTCTTTAAAAGGGGCGCGGCGATAGCCCATAATGCTGTACAGAAGCAATGAGAAATCCAATCCTGTGCCACCTCCATCAGGAGCTGCACACGTGGGCATAGCAATGGGGAACCTATGTGCCACACACTATTCATTCTGTCAAGGTGTCTGCATGCCCCAGTCAGACCGGGTTTTTTTTATAAATAGTCACAGGCAGGTACAACTCCACAATGGGAATTCTGTGTGCACCCACAGCATGGGTAGCTCCCTGGAACCCACCGGCGATACATAAATGTATCCCATTGCATTGCCCATCACAGCTGAGGTAGGTGGGCTTCGGCCCACACTGCATGCCCCAGTCAGACTGGGGTTCTTTAGAAGTGGACACATGCAGTTACAACTCCGTGTGGACCGACAGCATGGGTGGGTCCCAGGAAGCCACCGGCGGTACATAAATATATGCCATTGCAGTGCCAGCACACCTGAGGTAACGTCAGGTTTAATGCAGGTGGTCTTCGGCCCACAGTGCATGCCCCAGTCTGACCGGGGTTTTTAATACATAGACACTGGCAGGTACAAATCCCTAATGTGAAGTCCCTGTGGACTCACAGCGTGGGTGGCTCCCTGGAACCCACCAGCGGTACATAAATAAATCCCATTGCAGTGCCCATCACAGCTGAGGTAACGTCAGGTTTAATGCAGGTGGTCTTCGGCCCACACTGCATGCCCCAGTCAGACTGGGGTTCTTTAGAAGTGGACACATGCAGTTACAACTCCGTGTGGACCGACAGCATGGGTGGGTCCCAGGAAGCCACCGGCGGTACATAAATATATCCCATTGCAGTGCCCTGGACAGCAAAACTAACGTCAGATTACATGCAGGTGGGCTTCGGCCCACACTGCATGCCCCAGTCAGACTGGGGTTCTTTAGAAGTGGACACATGCAGTTACAACTCCGTGTGGACCGACAGCATGGGTGGGTCCCAGGAAGCCACCGGCGGTACATAAATATATCCCATTGCAGTGCCCAGCACAGCTGAGGTAACGTCAGGTTTAATGCAGGTGATCTTCGGCCCACACTGCATGCCCCAGTCAGACTGGGGTTCTTTAGAAGTGGACACATGCAGTTACAACTCCGTGTGGACCGACAGCATGGGTGGGTCCCAGGAAGCCACCGGCGGTACATAAATATATCCCATTGCATTGCCCATCACAGCTGAGGTAACGTCAGCTTTAATGCAGGTGGGCTAAAAATTACTAGGATTACAATGTAGGCGAGGGCCCAAAAAAATTGGTGTACCAACAGTACAAATGTACTTCAGAAAAATTGCCCATGCCCAACCAAGAGGGCAGGTGAAACCCATTAATCGCTTTGGTTAATGTGGCTTAATTTGTAACTAGGCCTGTAGGCGGCCCAGTTAAAATAAAAATTGGTTCAGGTGCAAGTTTTAACGCCTTATTGAATTGAGAATTGAAACGTATAAACATTGTTTACAAAAGTTATATGACTGAGCCTTGTGGGCCTCAGAAAAATTGCCCGTTTGGTGTGATTACGTGAGGTTTCAGGAGGAGGAGCAGGAGAAGGAGGATGAATATAACACACAGATTAATGAAGCTAAAAGGTCCCTGTTTTTTATGGTGATAGAGAACGATGCTTCCATCCGCGGGTGCAGCCTACGTATTGTTTAGGTATCACTGCTGTCCGCTGGTGGAGAAGAGAAGTCTGGGGAAATCCAGGCTTTGTTCATCTTTATGATTGTAAGCCTGTCGGCACTGTCGGTTGACAGGCGGGTACGCTTATCCGTGATGATTCCCCCAGCCGCACTAAACACCCTCTCTGACAAGATGCTAGCTGCAGGACAAGCAAGCACCTCCAGGGCATACAGTGCGAGTTCAGGCCACGTGTCCAGCTTCGACACCCAGTAGTTGTAGGGGGCAGAGGCATCACGGAGGACGGTCGTGCGATCGGATACATACTCCCTCACTATCCTTTTACAGTGCTCCCGCCGACTCAGACTTGACTGGGGAGCGGTGACACAGTCTTGCTGGGGAGCCATAAAGCTGTCAAAGGCCTTGGAGAGTGTTCCCCTGCCTGTGCTGTACATGCTGCCTGATCTCTGCGCCTCACCTGCTACCTGGCCCTCGGAACTGCGCCTTCTGCCACTAGCGCTTTCGGATGGGAATTTTACCATTAGTTTGTCCGCCAGGGTCCTGTGATATAGCATCACTCTCGAACCCCTTTCCTCTTCGGGTATGAGAGTGGAAAGGTTCTCCTTATACCGTGGGTCGAGCAGTGTGTACACCCAGTAATCCGTAGTGGCCAGAATGTGTGTAACGCGAGGGTCACGAGAAAGGCATCCTAACATGAAGTCAGCCATGTGTGCCAGGGTACCTGTACGCAACACATGGCTGTCCTCACTAGGAAGATCACTTTCAGAATCCTCCTCCTCCTTAGGCCATACACGCTGAAAGGATGACAGGCAAGCAGCATGAGTACCCTCAGCAGTGGGCCAAGCTGTCTCTTCCCCCTCCTCCTCATGCTCCTCCCCCTCCTCCTCCTCCTCCTCAACGCGCTGAGATATAGACAGGAGGGTGCTCTGACTATCCAGCGACATACTGTCTTCCCCCGCTCCGTTTCCGAGCCCAAAGCGTCTGCCTTTATGCTTTGCAGGGAACGTCTCAAGAGGCATAGCAGAGGAATGGTGACGCTAATGATTGCAGCATCCCCACTCACCATCTGGGTAGACTCCTCAAAGTTTCCAAGGACCTGGCAGATGTCTGCCAACCAGGCCCACTCTTCTGAAAAGAATTGAGGAGGCTGACTCCCACTACGCCGCCCATGTTGGAGTTGGTATTCCACTATAGCTCTACGCTGCTCATAGAGCCTGGCCAACATGTGGAGCGTACAGTTCCACCGTGTGGGCACGTCACACAGCAGTCGATGCACTGGCAGATTAAACCGATGTTGCAGGGTGCGCAGGGTGGCAGCGTCCGTCTTGGACTTGCGGAAATGTGCGCTGAGCCGGCGCACCTTTCCGAGCAGACCTGACAAGCGTGGGTAGCTTTTCAGAAATCGCTGAACCACCAAATTAAAGATGTGGGCCAGGCATGGCACGTGCGTGAGGCTGCCGAGCTGCAGAGCCGCCACCAGGTTACGGCCGTTGTCACACACGACCATGCCCGGTTGGAGGCTCAGCGGCGAAGGCCAGCGGTCCGTCTGCTCTGTCAGACCCTGCAGCAGTTCGTGGGCCGTGTGCCTCTTCTCTCCTAAGCTGAGTAGTTTCAGCACTGCCTGCTGATGCTTGGCCACCGCTGTGCTTCCACGCCGCGCGACACCGACAGCTGGCGACGTGCTGCTGCTGACACATCTTGATTGCGAGACAGAGGTTGCGTAGGAGGAGGAGGAGGAGGAGGAGGAGGAGAGTGGTTTAGTGGAGGAAGCATACACCGCTGCAGATACCACCACCGAGCTGGGGCCCGCAATTCTGGGGGTGGGTAGGACGTGAGCGGTCCGAGGCTCTGACTCGTTCCCAACCTCCACTAAATTCACCCAATGTGCCGTCAGGGAGATATAGTTGCCCTGCCCGCCTGTGCTTGTCCACGTGTCCGTTGTTAAGTAACGTGTCCGTTGGACCAGTAACCGCGTTGGTGAGGGCGCGTACAATGGTGCTGGAGACGTGGTCGTGCAGGGCTGGGACGGCACATCGGGAAAAGTAGTGGCGACTGGGAACCGAATAGCGCGGGGCCGCCGCCGCCATCATGTTTTTGAAAGCCTCCGTTTCCACAAGCCTATACGGCAGCATCTCCAGTCTGATCAATTTAGCTATGTGCACGTTTAACGCTTGAGCGTGCGGGTGCGTGGCAGCGTACTTGCGCTTGCGCTCAAACACGCGCTAGCGACGGCTGGACGGTGCGCTGAGAGACATTGGTGGATGGGGCGGAGGACAGCGGAGGTGAGGGTGTGGGTGCAGGCCGGGAGACGGTAGTGCCTGTGTCCTGAGATCGGGGTGGGATCTCAGTGGCAGGTTGGGGCACAGGGGGAGAGGCAGTGGTGCAAACCGGAGGCGGTGAACGGCCTTCGTTCCACCTTGTGGGGTGCTTGGCCATCATATGCCTGCGCATGCTGGTGGTGGTGAGGCTGGTGGTGGTGGCTCCCCAGCTGATCTTGGCGCGACAAAGGTTGCACACCACTGTTCGTCGGTCGTCTGCACTCAGTGAGAAACTGTCAGATCATTGTGCACCTCTGCCGGGTGGCATGGCACGAGGGGGCGCTTTGGAAACAGTTGGTGGATTATTCGGTCTGGCCCTGCCTCTACCCCTGGCCACCGCGCTGCCTCTTCCAACCTGCCCTGCTGCTGCACTTGCCTCCCCCTCTGAAGACCTGTCCTCAGTAGGCTTAGCAAACCAGGTTGGGTCAGTCACCTCATCGTCCAGCTGCTCTTCCTCCGAATCCTCTGTGCGCTCCTCCCTCGGACTTACTGCAATTACTACTACCTGAGTGATAGACAACTGTGTCTCATCGTCCTCCTCACCCACTGAAAGCTCTTTAGACAGTTGCCGAAAGTCCCCAGCCTCATCCCCCGGACCCCGGGAACTTTCCAAAGGTTGGGCATCGGTCACGACAAACTCCTCCGGTGGGATAGGAACCATTGCTGCCCATTCTGGGCAGGGGCCCGAGAACAGTTCCTGGGAGTCTGCCTGCTCCTCAGAATGTGTCATTTTCATGGAGTGAGGAGGCTGGGAGGAAGGAGGAGCAGCAGCCAGAGGATTCAGAGTTGCAGCAGTGGACGGCGTAGAACTCTGGGTGGACGATAGATTGCTGGATGCACTTTCTGCCATCCACGACAGGACCTGCTCACACTGCTCATTTTCTAATAAAGGTCTACCGCGTGGACCCATTAATTGTGAGAATAATCTGGGGACGCCAGAAACGTGCCTCTCTCCTAATCCCGCAGCAGTCGGCTGCGATACGCCTGGATCAGGAGCTCGGCCTGTGCCCACACCCTGACTTGGGCCTCCGCGTCCTCGCCCGCGTCCACGTCCTCTAGGCCTACCCCTCAGCATGGTGTATTACCAGTAGTGCAGAAACAGAACGCTGTAATTAAATGTGCCGCTTATTGGCCTGCGGTTGGAGGCTGACTTCGCTTACGGAACGCACAGCAAAGCCAGGAAAGAATTTTGCGCAAGCCTGTAGTGAGACGTAGGTGCGTATGACTGAGCTATTGGAATTCACAGCGCTCAAGCAGTCAAGTGGCCAAACGCCACTAGTAGGCCTTAAGTGTTTTGCTTCTATTTTTTGAAAGGCTGAGTTGAGACAGCAGACAGATACTGTAGGCAGCGTATATATGTATACTGTTTCCCTGTGGATGGGATAACGGCGGTGATGTAACGGGCAACGCAGAGCCAGGAAACAGTTTTGCGCAAGCCTGCTGTAACACTTAGCTGCGTATTAATTAGGACTACTACCCCCAGCAGACACGCAGTACACTGAGGCGGTCACAGGCAGCCCAAAGATAGTTTTTTTCCCAAATTTGTTTGAAAAAGCCCATTGCCTATATAGACAGTATATCTCTTTCACCTTTCCCACTGTCCCTGCCTCACCAGTACTGGCCCTATACTATTTACAATGACTGCAGACTCAGGACGCAATGCTCTGCACGCCCGATATACAAAAAAAAATGTGCAACACTGCTAAAAGCAGCCTCAACAGTACTGCACACTGTCAGATGTGGCCCTAAGAAGGACCGTTGGGGTTCTTCAAGCCTAAGATGACTCCTAACGCTCTCCCTATAGCAGCAGCAGCATCAGTAGCACTTTCCCTGATCTATGTCAGAATGCATCTGTGGTGAGCCGCGGGCGGGGCAGATTTAAATACTCGGGTGACACCTGATCTCCCCAGCCACTCACTGCAGGGGGGTGGGATAGGGCTGGAACATCACAGGAGGAAGTTGTAATGCCTTCCCTGTCTTTCTATTGGCCAGAAAAGCGCGCTAATGTCTCAGAGATGAAAGTGAAAGTAACTCGAACATCGCGTGGTGCTCGCCTCGAGTAACGAGCATCTCGAACACGCTAATACTCGAACGAGCATCAAGCTCGGACGAGTACGTTCGCTCATCTCTAATGCTGAAGAGTGGTTTCTTAGTCTCTTCACGAACATTTCCGCTAATTACACTGGCTGTGAGAAGTGGAAGAAGGAATACTCTATAACTACTTAAGTGTTTTGTACCGGAGAGAGAGTATTACTGACTACCCTGGAAACTACACCTGCCGGGCAAATAGGCAGGGTGGAGGGAGATTTTTGGGGAACTCACTAACGGGTATTGCTCCTCCTACGGTACGATAGGAGGGGAATGGATGCAGAATCAGGTCCAGTCCTTAGGAGACGTTTACTGGCTTTGTGGAGACATGAGGTGGAGAACCCGCCTGGAAGGTAATTGGGCAGGGGAGTGTGCCTTAGTAAAGCCCTTATGCTCCTCCACATCCTGTCAGACAGCATTGAGAATAATGAGGTTACCCCCAATAGTTACTTTATCTCGATCCAACTCTGTCTGTGTTCTGTGGTTTTCCTGTCATGTTGGTCTATCCTTGTTTTCCGCATAGGTACGGCGGTTCCTTCCAGTCTTGTCACTAGGTAGTGTAGGGTCAGTGTCGGCGGCCTGGACGTGTCCACCTTCAGGGCTATCTCCAGGAGGGACATTGGTGTGGGTGAAGATCAGAGAGTCCCACGCCGTGCGTACCTGTGCACACTACTAGTATTGTAACATTATACTAGAGCGAGAAGAGAGACTCCTGGTGGTAGTTTTGATCTACACATGTACATTGACGTCATAGGATAGCCAAGGGAGGTACCTGACGAGTTTTAAAAATTAGAGACCAAGTTAAAGTTAGATTCGAGTCCATTTTTCTGATCATTATGGTAAATAAATGTTGACTGGATTAATTATGTTTATTATAATTAGCAGCGTGTTATAAATTATACTAAAGATGCCTTATAGGGACTAGTCGACCAATAGGACCTACCTCAACTATGAATTTTCAAAAATAGAATGGCCTTAGAAATGATTGTAGCTAAAAGGGGAGTGTCTGTAAGATGATAGGGGAGACTTGTACCTACATCCCAGACAACACGTGACCTGCGGGTAAAGACGCAGTTGCCATTAAGAAGCTGACCGCACTAACTAAAAAGAACTAATCTTTGAGACCTGTACTTTCCATAGATGAGCAGGTGGTAAAGGATCCTGGCACAGATGGGCATCACTGTTGTATGTGAACTGATTATCTTTTCCGTTCTAGTCTGCTGTGTTATCCCCTGTGTCAAAGAGAAATGTGAAACGGATGCTGGAAAAGCCGCTCCCACAATGAGTTTGCTGGATGTATCCCCAGAAGGAGTGGACAAGTCCTACACCCCCTTGAAGACCCTAAATCGAACCTTCAACGCGCTCCAGTTATAGGCTCATGCGCAGAGAACTGTGAAAATTAGATGGAGAGTTAGAGGATAGACATTTTAAGGGGGGATTGTGATAGACATGATAATTAGTTTGTGTAAAATGTCTATCGATTTGTACTAAACTAGATATATTACGCAGCTGTAGTGACTTTAACTCTTAGAGGCTAATGACTGCATAATTTCATTATAGTAATTGCTGGACAATGGCATGGTGAAAGATGTGTGTGTGGTATAATGTTGACTTTGCACAAAGTTCCACAAGCAGCCTCTTAAAGAGTTAAGTCACATTCCAATACTGAAAAAGCCCTCTCACCCACTCTCCAGCTTCTGGAACAAAGGAAATTTCTTCAGCCTGAGCACATGTTGATAAGACAGAGATTTGCTTATACACTGGACTTGGGAGAAGGTGGGCAGGAAGGAGGGGGGATTCTATATGATCCGACAAATGAGAATCCTATATGTTACTGATGTAATCTGTTGCACGCCCATAAAAGGGCAGGTATTATGTGTTTCAATAAATTGAGGCTGTCTGGGCGTTTCTGTTCAGAGCCATTTTGGACATGAGACTGATACCTTACGTCTAACTTGGCCAGTGTGCGCATACTGTTTTTCTATACAATTTGGAAGCTACAGAATACCCCGAAACCTGCTGGAGGAAAATATGATCCAGTTCACCATATGGTGCTAGCAGTAGTAAGAGTGATCTCACAAGGTTCAGGCAGTAGTAAAAGTGACAGCATATACTGCCAGCAGTATTAAAAGTGACACTATATGCTACCAGCAGTGGTAACAGTTACCCCATTTGGTGCAAGCAGTAGGAAAAGTAACGCCGTATGGTGACAGCAGTGGAAAAGTAACGCCGTATGGTGCCAGCAGTTGCAAAAGTAACCCCATATGGTGTCAGTAGTAGTAAGAGTGACCCTATATGGTGTTAGCTGTAGTAAGAGTGACTACATAAAGTTCAAGCAGTATTCAAAGTGACCACATATGGTGCAAGCAGTAGTAACAGTGACCCCACAAGGTACAAATAGTAGTAAAATTTACCCCACAGGGTGCCAGGAATACTAAAAGTGACTCCATATGGTGTCAGCAATAGTAAAAGTGACAGCATATGGTGCCAGCAGTATTAAAAGTGACCCCATATGTTGGCAGTAGTAGTAAGAGTGACAGCTTATGGTGCAAGCTGCAGTAAAAGTGACCTCATATGCTGCCAGCGGTAGTAAGAGTGACCCAACAAGGTGCGAGCAGTATTAATAGTAACCCCATATGGTGCCAGCAGAATTAAAAGTGACCCAATATGTCGCAGGCAGTAGTAAAAGTAATCCAACAGGGTAGCAAAAATAGTTAAATTTACCCCATATAGTGCCAGAATTAGTGACTGTGACCCCATATGGTGTTAGTAGTAAATGTGACCCCATATGGTGCTAGCAGTAGTAAGACTGACTTCACATGGTGCAAGCAGTAGTAAAAATGACCCCTCAAGCTTCAAGAAATAGTAAATGTGACCCCATAAGGTGCCAGCAGCAGTAAGAATGACATAAAAAGGTGCCAGTAGTAGTAAATATGACCTCATATGGTGCAAGCAGTAGTAAAAAACTTTTACTCAAGCTTCAAGAAGTAGTAAAAGCGACCCCATAAGGTGCTAGCAGCAGTACGAATGACATAAAAAGGTGCCAGTAGTAGTAAGAGTGACCCCATATGGTGGCAGCAGTAGTAAGAGTGACCCCATATGGTGCCAGCAGGAGTAAGACTGAACCCATACGGTTCTAGCAGTAGTAAATATGACCTCATATGGTGCAAGCAGTAGTAAATAACTTTTACTCAAGCTTCAAGAAGTAGTAAAAATGACCCCACAAGGTAAAAACAGTTGTGAGAGTGACCCCACAGGGTGCCAGGAGTAGTAAAAGTGACCCCATATGGTGCCGGCAATGGGAAAAGTAAAGCAATGTGTTCCAGCAGTTGGAATAGTAATCCCATATGGTGTCAGTAGAAATTGCAGTAGTAAGATTGACCCAATAAGGTGCAAGCAGTAGTAAACGTGACCCCGTAGGGTACCATGAGAAGTAAAAGTGACCCCATATTTTGCCAGTAGTAGTAAGAGTTACCCCATATGGTGTAAGCAGTCGTAAGAGTGAGCCCATACGGTGCCAGTAGTAGGAAAAGTAACCCGATATGGTGTCAGTGGTGGTAAGAGTGACCCCATATGGTGCAAGCTGTAGTAAGAGTGACCCCATACAGGAAAATAACACGATATGGTGCCAGTATTAGAAAAAGTAACGCCCATATGGTACCAGGTGTAATAAGAGTGACCCCATATGGTGCCAAGAGTAGTAAGAGTGACCCCACAAGGTGCAAGCAGTAGTAAAAGTTACCACACAGGGTGCCAGGAGTAGTAAAAGTAACCCCATATGGTGTCGGCAATAGTAAGAGGGACCCCACAAGGTGCAAGTAAAAAAAGTTTCTCGATATGGTGCCAGCCGTATTCAAAGTTACATCATATGGTGCCAGGAGTAGGAAGGATGAACGCATATGGTGTAAGCTGTAGTAAAAGTGACACCATATGGTGCCAGAAGTAGGAAAAGGAAAGCCATATTGTACCAGCAGTAGGAAAAGTAACCCCATATGGTGTCAGCAGAAGCAAGAGTGACCCCATAAGGTGTCGGCAGTAGTAAGAGTGACCCCATATGGGCCTAGCAGTAGTAAGAGAGAACACACAAGGTACAACTAGTAGTAAAAGTGACCGCATATGGTGGCAGCAGTATTAAAAGTGACCCTATATTGTGTCAGCAGTAGTAATAGTGACCCCTATATAGTGCAAGCAGTAGTAAGAGTGACACCATATGGATCCAGCAGTAGGAAAATAACACCATATGGTGCCAGCATTAGAAAAACTAACACCCATATGGTGTCGGTAGTAGTAAGAGTGACCCCATATGGTGCTAGCAGTAGTAAGAGTGACCCCATATTGGCTAGCAGTGGGAACAGTAAAGCAATATGGTCCAGCAGTAGGAAAAGTAACCCCATATGGTATGTAAAAGTAAGAGTGACCCCATAAGGTGCCAGCAGTAGTAAGAATGACACAACAAGGTCCAAGCAGTAGTAAAGGTCACGCCTTAGGGTGCTCAGAGTAGTAAAAATGACCCCATATTGTTCCAGCAGTAGTAAAAGTGACCCCACAGTGTGCTTGCGGTAGTAAGAGTGACCACATATGATGCCAGCAGTAGTACATGTGACCGCATTTGGTGCTAGCAATAGTAAGAGTGGCTTCACATAGTACACACAGTAGTAAAAGGGACCCCACAAGGTTCAAGCAATAGTAAAAGTGACCCCATATGATATCAGGAGTAGTAAGAGTGACCCCATATGGTATTAGCAGTAGTAAGAATGACCTCACAAAGTTCAAGCAGTAGTCAAAGTGACTACATATGGTGCTAGCAATATTAAAAGTGACCCCATATGGGGCCAGCAGTAGTAAAAGTTACCACGCAGGGTGCTAGGAGTAGTAAAAGTTACCCCATATGGTGCCAGCAGTGGGAAAAGTAAAGCCATATGTTCCAGCAGTGGGAAAAGTAACCCCATATGGTGTCAGTAATACAAAAAGTGACCCCACAGGGTGCCAGCAGTGGGAAAAGTAAAGTCATGTGTTCTAGTAGTTAGAAAAGTAATCTCATATGGTGTAATAATAAGAATGACCCCCATATGGTGCCAGCAGTAGTAAAAGTGACCCCATAAGGTGCTTGCAGTAGTAAGATTGACCCAATAAGGTGCAAGCAGTAGTAAAAGTGACCCCGTAGGGTGACGGCAGTAGCAAGAGTGACTCCATATGGTGCAAGCAGTCGTAAGAGGTAGCCCATATGAAGCCACCAGTAGATGAGGTTATGCCATATGGTGCCAGCAGTAGGAAAAGTAACCTGATATGGTGTCAGTAGTGGTTGGAGTGACAGCACAAGGTGCAAGCAGTAGTAAGAGTGACTCCAGAAGGTGCTTGCAGTACTAAGATTGACCAAATAAGGTGCAAGCAGTAGTAAAAGTGACCCTGTAGGGTGCCAAGAGAAGTAAAAGTGACTCCATATGTTGCCAGCAGTAGTAAGAGTGACTCCATATGGTGCAAGCAGTTGTAAGAGTGAGCCCATATGGTGCCAGCAGTAGGAAAAGTAACCCGATATGGTGTAAGTAGTGGTAAGAGTGGCCCCATATGGTGCTAGCTGTAGTAAGAGTGACCCCCATATGAATCCAGCAGTAGGAAAATAACACCATATGGTACCTGCATTAGAAAAAGTAATGCCCATATGGTGTCAGTAGCAGTAAGAGTGACCCCATATGGTATTAGCAGTAGTAAGAGTGACCCCACAAGGTGCAAACAGTAGTAAAAGTTACCCCACAGGGTGCCAGGAGTAGGAAAAGTGACCACATATGGTGTCAACAATAGTAAGAATGACCCCACAAGGTGCAAGCAGTAGAAAAAGTAACCAAATATGGTCCCAGCGGTATTAAAAGTTACCTCAAAATGTGCCAGGAGTAGGAAGAATGACCGCATATGGTGTAAGCTGTAGTAAAAGTGACACCATATGGTGCCAGCAGTAGTAAAAGTAACCCCATAGGGTGTCAGTAGTAGTAAGAGTGAAGCCATATGGTGCTTTCAGTAGTAAGAGAAACCCCACAAGGTTGAAGAAGTAGTAAAAGTGACCGCATATCGTGTCAGCAGTAGTCAAAGTAAACACATATGGTGCTAGCATTATTAAAAGTGACCCTGTATGGTGCCAGCAGTGGGAAAAGTAAAGCCATATGTTCCAGCAGTTAAAAAAGTAACCAGATATGGCATCAGTAGAAGTAAGAGTGACCCCATACCGTGCCAGCAGTAGAAAAAGTGACCCCATATGGTGCCAGCAGTAGTAAGAATGACCCCACAAGGTGCAATTAGTAGTAAAAGTGCCCCACAGGGTGCCCGGAGTAGTAAACGTGACTCCATATGGTGCCAGCAGTGGGAAAAGTAAAGCTATGTGTTCCAGCAGTTGAAAAAGTAACCCCCTATAGTGTCAGTAGAAGTAAGAGTGACCCCATATGGTGCAGATTGACTCAATAAGGTGCAAGTATTAGTAAAAGTGACCCCACATGGTGCCAGCAGTAGCAACAGTGATCCCATATGGTGCCAGCAGTAGGAAAAGTAATGCCACATGGTGCAAGCAGTAGAAAAAAATAACCGGGTATGGTGTCAGTAGTGGTAAGAGTGACCCCCACAAGGTGCAAGCAGTAGTAAGAGTGACCCCATAAGGTGCTTGCAGTAGTACGATTGACCCCATAGGGTGCAAGCAGTAGTAAAAGTGACCCCATAGGGTGCAAGCAGTAGTAAAAGTGACCCCATAGGGTGCCAGGAGAAGTAAAAGTGACCGCATATGGTGCCTGCAGTAGTAAGCGTGAACCCATATGGTGCAAGCAGTCGTAAGAGTGAGTCCATATGGTACCAGCAGTAGGAAAAGTAACCTGATATGGTGTCAGTAGTGGTAAGAGTAACCCCACAAGGTGCAAGCAGTAGTAAGAGTGACCCCATAAGGTGCTTGCAATAGTAAAACTGACCCCGTAGGGTGCCAGGAAAAGTAACAGTGACTCCATATGGTGCCAGCAGTAGTAAGAGTGACCCTATATGGTGCAAGCAGTAGTAACAGTCACTCATATGGATCCAGCAGTAGGAAAATAACACCATATGGTGCCAGCATTAGAAAAAGTAACGCCCATATAGTGTCAGTAGTAGTAAGAGTGACCCCATATGGTATTAGCAGTAGTAAACGTGACCCCACAAACTTCAAGCATTATTCAAAGTGACCACATATGGTGCCAGCAGTTGTAACAGTGACCCCATAAGGTGCAAGTAGTAGTAAAAGTGACCCCACAGGGTGCCAGGAATACTAAAAGTGACCCCTTATGGTGCCAGCAGTAGTAACAGTGACCCCAAAAGGTGCAAGTAATAGTAAAAGTGACCCCACAAGGTGCCAGGAGTAGTAAAAGTAACCCCATATGTTCTCAGCAATAGTAAGAGTGACCCCACAAGGTGCAAGCAGTAGAAAAAGTAACCCGATATGCTGCCAGCCGTAATAAAAGTTACCCCATATGGTACCAGGAGTAGGAAGAATGACCGTATATGGTGTTAGCTGTAGTAAAAGGGAAACAATATGGTATCAGAAGTAGGAAAAGGAAAGCCATATGGTACCAGCAGTAGGAAAAGTAACCCCATATGGTGTCAGTAGAAGTAAGAGTGACCCCATAAGGTGCCAGCAGTAGTAAAAGTGACCCCATAAGGTGCCAGCAGTAGTAAGATTGACCCCATATAGTGCAATCCGTCGGAAATGGTGTAAGCTGTAGTAAAAGTGAAACAATATGGTGCCAGCAGTTGGAAAAGTAACACTATATGGTGCCAGCAGTAGTAAAAGTAACCCCACCGGGTGTCGGTAGTAGTAAGAGTGACCCCATATGGGCCTAGCAGTAGTAATAGTGTCCACATATGGATCCAGCAGTAGGAAAATAACACCATATGGTGCCAGCATTAGGAAAAATAATGCCCATATGGTGTGGGTAGTAGTAAGAGTGACCTCATATGGTGCAAGCAGTCAGAAGAGTGCACTCCTATGGTCCTAGCAGTAGTAAAAGTAACCCCATAGGGTGTCAGAAGTAGTAAGAGTGACGCCATATGGTGCTAGCAGTAGTAAGAGAGACCCCACAAGGTTCAAGCAGTAAAAAAGTGACCGCATATGGTGCCAGCATTAGGAAAAGTCACCTCCATGTGGTGTCAGTAGTAGTAAGAGTGACCCCAAATGGTTATAGTAGTAGTAAGAGTGACTCCATATGGTGCAAGCAGTGGCAAAAGTGATCTTATATGGTGCCAGCAGTATTAAGAGTGAACTCATATCGTCCCAGCAGTAGTAAAAGTAACACCACAGGGTGTCAGCAGTAGTGAAAGTGACCCCACAGGGTGTCAGCAGTAGTAAAAGTGACCCCACAGGGTGCCTGCGGTAGTAAGAGTGACCCCACATGGTGCTTGCAGTAGTAAGACTGACCATATGATGCCAGTAGTAGTAAACGTGATCTCATATGCTGCTAGCAGTAGTAAGAGTGACTTAATATGTTTCCCCACTATCTTGGGGTGCTGGACAGGAACTTCCATACGAGTATGGAAGCCCCCGCACTCAGGGTCCCAATACTTCTATTACAAACAATAGTTTTTGGTGCTCCTGTTGGCCTCGGTTGACAGTAATTATCAGTTTGTAATTGTTGATGCTTACTGACTGTTTCCATAACTGTGGACTCTATATCATGCCATAGCCCCTTGGATACCTCTCTATGTCAAGCAGGTCAAATCTGTTTGCTAACTCAACAGTGTATGATTGGGGGATTTAGAGGTGTCATTTTTTTCTCAATGGAGCATATATCTTAATGCTACAGAATTTGATTTTTATCTTATCTGCAAGGAGTTCATGCTCAGTGCCGCAGTCGGCACCAGGAAAGGTTTTTATTGCAAAGACTGAACTTCGTAAACGATGATTAAACAGAATGTATCAATTTGATTTAAGTGGAGGCCGTTGGGAGATGTCCACGTGTACAGTCAGTGTTTGGGTTGCATAAACCATGTGTTTGCTATCCTGAGCCGGTTTTCTTGGCAGAACTGTACCAAGCGATCACTGGCTTCATTTCTTTCCCCAAGCCCAAATCTTCCTGTGATGGTTGCTTCTGGCTGGCTGCTGACTTTGGAATTGAAGTCGCCCGTAATGTAAATGATGTCCTTCTTGGGGCGTGGCCAAGCAGCCAAGCAGCCAAGCAGACCGGCCGCATGTAGGAGAGGCTCCTACCCAAGCCGCCTAAACCGCAATCCTGAACCCATCCTGAGGGCCCCCGGACCCAACAAACATCACCTGCAGTGAGGGGAGAGGAGGCCGAGCTGCCAGCAGAGCGCATACAGCACAGATGGCAAAGGTAACACCGGCAGCGGACCCGCGACCGCCTCCGCCGCCATCTTTCAGACAGCGCCGGCCGCGGGGAGACAGGAGATTCGGGGAGCGCAGGGAAGAGACTCCCGGAGTGACAAAACGGCACGGGGACAGAGCCTCCTGAGCGGAGAGGCAGGAGGGAAAGCGGCCGAAGCGGCACATACTTACAGCCCTGAGAACGGGAGCTGAGCTCTTTCCCGCCACAACTGCATGGGGGCCGAGGAGGACGCTGCAGAGAGTGAGCAGCAGAGAAAGCAGCACACAGAGTAACACATACAGCCCTGTGAGGGAAATACTCACTGGCACCGCTGTACTAAAGCCACCTCCAGGAGTGCAAAAGCACAGGCTCCTGACAAATAGAAGCACCAGCACAGCTGATAACCAACCCCAAATGGGAAAAGAGTGAAAAAAGAGCAGTGCACACAGCACAGTAAACAATATATGCCTGACTAAAGGGCATTACCTGTGCCACAATAACCACCAAAGGGCAGCCACAGCAACCCCTAAGCAGCGGTGCACCCACCAACTAGCACAAACAGCATATACCCCAAAGAAGCTGTGTAACAGAGCAGAGACATTTATAGGCCCCCTGCCGGGACCTTCACACTCTGCAGAACTACCCCTCCCAAAAGAGTAATACCCAAAGGTACCACAATGGGCCCTACTAGGCAGAACCATGCAGCCGACAAACTAAAAGCGTTCGCCAGTGGAGATACACGTAAAGACCCTGGCCCCGAGCCCACTACATCCGTCACAGCAGGAACATCAGCGGCAAAAGACGCTAGCCCAAGACCACCTGGGGGCACAGTCCAAACTTTACAACAACTGTCTGAACAACTTCTATCCGCAATACAGACGTCTACCGCTACTCTCACTGGCAAAATTGACGAAGTAAAAATGGACGTAAGCCTACTAAGGCAAGACCTTCAGGCCTCATGTCCACGGGGAAAATCAGGCCGGCTCCGGATTCTCCCTGGATTTCTGCCCCGCAGACATGAGGGCTGAAAATAAGAATAAATCAGAATAAACATACCTCCCGCCCGCTCCGGATCCTTCCTTCGCTGCGGCGTCATCTTCTCTGCGTCGCAGCCGGATCTTCTTTCTTCGGCCCGGCGGATGCGCAGGATGACATTGGTGACGTGCCCCGCGCATGCGCCAGCCCGAAGAAAAAAGATCCGGCCGCGACGGAGAGAAGATGGCGCCGCGGCGAAGAGAAGAACCGGAGCGGGTGAGTAAATTCCGAATTTTGTCTCCCACGGATCCGGACGGCTTCCATAGGTTTCAATGGAAGCCCGCGGGAGCCGTCCCCGCGGGAGACACGCACGAAAATGAACATGGTCCAGATTTTTTCATGCTCCATTTTTAAAAAAATCACTTTTATTGACCATCCGCGGGTATTTATCTACCCGCGGGTGGTCAATGCATCCATATGGGATGCGGATCCGCGAGCAGGAGAAGAATTAAAATCCGCTGCGGATTTTAATTCTTCTTTTGCCCGTGGACTTGAGGCCTCAAAACTTGAGAGAAAGGAGTCACAAATACAGAAAACAGAATCTCTACACTAGATGATACTGTATCCCCAATGTCGGCCGCGATAAGAGACCTCATGCAAAAAGCCGAATATTGGAGACAAAAAGCGGATGACCTCGAAAACCGCTCCCGACGGAATAATTTACGAATAGTGGGTCTACCAGAACGAGTTGAAGGGCAGAGACCGGAAGAATTTATGGAGAAATGGCTCCGTGAACTTCACCCTAATGCAGGACTCTCACAAGTCTTTGTAATCGAACGAGCCCACCGGGTGCCCATGAAACCACCCATACCTGGGGCACCACCTAGACCCCTACTGGCGAAACTACTTAACTCCCGTGATAGAGACATAATCCTACAAGCTGCAAGAAAAGGAGGTCCCCTGCGATACGACAACGCTACAATATCCGTATTCCCGGATTTCTCAGCAGATCTCCAGAAACAACGGTCATCATTCTTCGGAATCAAAAGGCAACTGCGAGACCTGCAAATATCGTACTCCATGGCGTACCCAGCACGACTACGAGTAGTAGATGGAGAACGCACCCGATTCTTTACTTCACCATCCGAAGCAGAAGACTGGCTGGCTGCCAGACGTCCACCAGAAGGACTGTAACGTATACATAACCATTTTCCTTCCCTCTTCTAGGTGACGGGGCTCTAGTATAAATATGCAAATGTATACCTAAAACTCTTTTAATGTATGCCAGCAACAGCGTCCCAGAAATAATGTGTCACTGTTCAAACTTGAGACGCAAAATGGAGACCCCTACTGCCTTAGATAAATACTTAACCCACACCCCTCAGATAACAACGGCAAGATGCTCTCCCCCCAAGCAATAACAGCTTGCGCCTCACCTACCCCTGCCTGACCTACCATGTCTTCCCTCCCCCCCCCCCCCCCCCCCCGGAAAGCCAAGAGAGAAGGAGAAAAATTAGCAGAGCAATGCCAACTGCTAGAGAGAGAATTTATCGCAGACCCAACAGACATTAAAAAAGACAGATGGCTCCAAACGGGCAGGAATTACTTACTATACTTAAGAGAAAAAGCCCTTTTCTACACTCGACAATCCTTTTTTGAACTGGAAAACCAATCTAGCAAACTATTAGCCTGGATGGCCCGACAGGAAACTGCGCCCCCGACCATACTAGGAGTCAAAGCAGCCCAGGGAGCGACACTCACGGACCCAAAAGACATCCTAGATAGATTTCAACAATATTACAATGACCTATATCAAACACAGACAGACTACTCACCTGAAGACTTGGAAACCTACTTAACAGACATAATATTCCCAGAACTACAAGACACCCATAAGTCCCTATTAGACTCCCCCATAACAAACGAGGAGATTGAGGAAGCAATAAATGACATGGCAAAGAACAAAACCCCAGGGCCGGACGGCTTACCGATAGAGGTCTATCAACAATACAAACAAGAAATAATACCACATCTACTCTCCCTATACGAACACATATTTGATAAAAAAACAGCTCCCAGAATCAATGCTAGAGGCCACCATAGTCCTCATCTTTTAAAGCTGGGAAAAAGCCCAGAAGACTGTAGTTCATATAGACCTATCTCATTACTGAACACAGACTATAAAATCCTGACTAAAATACTGGCTTCACGCCTAAACCAAGTCATAAAAAACATTATACACCCAGACCAAACAGGCTTTATCCCTGGAATGCCCACGTCAGATAACATTAGAAGGACGCAGGTAATTACGCAGGTGGGGTGGAGGTGGAGGTCGAGGTCGGACTGGGCCTTGACCTTATTGGATGCAGCTAAGGCATTCGACTCGGTTGAATGGCCATACCTGATGAGGACTTTACGGAAGTTTGGATTCGGGAATGCATTTGTCAGATGGATCTCTATTCTATACAAGGCACCGATGGCTAGGGTGGTGGTAAACGGCCTGACCTCCGCCTCCTTCCTGCTTCACAGAGGGACCAGACAGGGCTGCCCGCTTTCCCCTCTCCTATTCGCAATTGCCATAGAACCCCTGGCCATGAGGATCCGACAACATGCCTCATATAGAGGTGTCCAAGTGGGACCCAGAGAAGGCAGGATAGGGCTATACGCAGATGACATAATACTGTATATGTCGGACCCCAAGAGCACCCTACCACTAGCTATCACCCTAATAGACCAGTTTTGAGACTTCTCGGGCCTCCGTATAAACTGGCAGAAATCCGCATATATGCCCTGAAAACCAGAGGGCTGGCAGACGGGGGAGGTGTTCTGTAATCTACAGGTCACCCCCCAGTTTAAATACCTTGGGATCCATATTACCAGGGACCATACCCTGAGCCTTGACCTAAACATCACCCCCTTACTGACAACCCTACAACTAAAACTGAAATCCTGGAGCTCGCTGCCACTGTCCGTAGCAGGCAGAATAAATCTCATAAAAATTATAATACTCCCCAATAGAGATGAGCGAGCACCAAAATGCTGGGGTGCTCGTTACTCGAGACAAATTTTTTGCTATGCTCGAGGGTTCGTTTCGAGTAACGAACCCCATTGAAGTCAATGGGCGACTCGAGCATTTTTGTATATCGCCGATGCTCGCTAAGGTTTCCATTTGTGAAAATCTGGGCAATTCAAGAAAGTGATGGGAACGACACAGAAACGGATAGGGCAGGCGAGGGGCTACATGTTGGGCTGCATCTCAAGTTCCCAGGTCCCACTATTAAGCCACAATAGCGGCAAGAGTGCCCCCCCCCTCCCAACAATTTTTACTTCTGAAAAGCCCTCATTAGCAATGCATACCCTAGCTAAGCACCACACTACCTCCAACGACCCAGTGTCCACAGCGCACACCAAACTGTCCCTGCCCAGCCTTCAGCTGCCCTCATTCCACGCCACCCTCATGTCTATTTATAAGTGCGTCTGCCACAGGAAAAGCAGGCACACACTGCAGAGGGTTGGCACAGCTAGGCAGCGACCCTCTTTAAAAGGGGCGGGACGATAGCCCACAATGCTGTACAGAAGCAATGAGAAATCCAATCCTGTGCCACCTCCATCTGGAGCTGCACACGTGGGCATAGCAATGGGGAACCTATGTGCCACACACTATTCATTCTGTCAAAGTGTCTGCACGCCCCAGTCAGACCGCGTTTTTTTTAAAAAGTCACAGGCAGTTACAACTCCGCAATGGGAATTCCGTGTGCACCCACAGCATGGGTGGCTCCCTGGAACCCACCGGCGGTACATAAAAATATCCCATTGCAGTGCCCATCACATCTGAGGTAGTAATGTCATGTTTAATGCAGGTGGGCTTCGGCCCACACTGCATGTCCCAGTCAGACTGGGGTTCTTTAGAAGTGGAAACAGATGCATTTACAACTCCCTGTGGACCCACAGCATGGGTGGCTCCCTGGAACCCACCGGCGGTACATAAATATATCCCATTGCAGTGCCCATCACAGCTGAGGTAGTAATGTCATGTTTAATGCAGGTGGGCTTCGGCCCACACTGCATGCCCCAGTCAGACTGGGGTTCTTTAGAAGTGGAAACAGATGCATTTACAACTCCCTGTGGACCCACAGCATAGGTGGGTGCCAGTAAAGCCACCGGCGGTACATAAATATATCCCATTGCATTGCCCAACACAGCTGAGGTAGTAATGTCATGTTTAATGTAGGTGGGCTTCGGCCCACACTGCATGCCCCAGTAAGACTGGGGTTCTTTAGAAGTGGAAACAGATGCATTTACAACTCCCTGTGGACCCACAGCATGGGTGGCTCCCTGGAACCCACCGGCGGTACATAAATATATCCCATTGCATTGCCCATCACAGCTGAGGTAGTAATGTCATGTTTAATGCAGGTGGGCTTCGGCCCACACTGCATGCCCCAGTCAGACTGGGGTTCTTTAGAAGTGGAAACAGATGCATTTACAACTCCCTGTGGACCCACAGCATGGGTGGATGCCAGGAAGCCACCGGCGGTACATAAATATATCCCATTGCATTGCCCAACACAGCTGAGGTAGTAATGTCATGTTTAATGCAGGCGGGCTTCGGCCCACACTGCATGCCCCAGTCAGACTGGGGTTCTTTAGAAGTGGAAACAGATGCATTTACAACTCCCTGTGGACCCACAGCATGGGTGGCTCCCTGGAACCCACCGGCGGTACATAAAAATATCCCATTGCATTGCCCAACACAGCGGATGTAACGTCAGCTGTAATGCAGGTGGGCTAAAAATTGATTTGATTACACTGTAGGCGAGGGCCCACAAAAATTGCTGTATCAACAGTACTAATGTACATCAGAAAAATTGGCCATGGCCAACCAAGAGGGCAGGTGAAACCCATTAATCGGTTAATGTGGCTTAATTGGTAACTAGGCCAGGAGGCAGCCCAGTTAAAATAAAAATTGGTGGAGGTGAAAGTTTCAACGCTTTAATGAGCATTGAAACGTATAAAAATTGTTTATAAAAATTATATGACTGAGCCTTGTGGGCCTAAGAAAAATTGCCCGTTCGGCGTGATTATGTGAGGTTTCAGGAGGAGGAGCAGGAGGAGGAGGAGGAATATTATACACAGATTGATGAAGCGAAAAGGTCCCCGTTTAAGATGGGGATACAGAACGATGCTTCCATCCGCGGGTGCAGCCTACCTATTGCTTAGGTATCGCTGCTGTCCACTGGTGGAGAAGAGAAGTCTGGGGAAATCCAGGCTTTGTTCATCTTGATGAGTGTTAGCCTGTCGGCACTGTCGGTTGACAGGCGGGTACGCTTATCTGTGATGATTCCCCCAGCCGCACTAAACACCCTCTCTGACAAGACGCTAGCCGCAGGACAAGCAAGCACCTCCAGGGCATACAGCACGAGTTCAGGCCACGTGTCCAGCTTCGACACCCAGTAGTTGTAGGGGGTAGAGGCGTCACGGAGGACGGTCGTGCGATCGGCTACGTACTCCCTCACCATCCTTTTACAGTGCTCCCGCCGACTCAGCCGTGACTGGGGAGCGGTGACACAGTCTTGCTGGGGAGCCATAAAGCTGTCAAGGGCCTTAAAGAGTGTTGGCCTGCCTGTGCTGTACATGCTGCCTGATCTCCGCGCCTCCCCTGCTACCTGGCCCTCAGAACTGCGCCTTCGGCCACTAGCGCTGACGGGTGGGAATTTTACCATCAGTTTGTCCGCAAGGGTCCTGTGGTATAGCAACACTCTCGAACCCCTTTCCTCTTCGGGTATGAGAGTGGAAAGGTTCTCCTTATACCGTGGGTCGAGCAGTGTGTACACACAGTAATCCGTAGTGGCCAGAATGCGTGTAACGCGAGGGTCACGAGAAAGGTATCCTAACATGAAGTCAGCCATGTGTGCCAGGGTACCTGTACGCAACACATGGCTGTCCTCACTAGGAAGATCACTTGCAGGATCCTCCTCCTCCTCCTCCTCAGGCCATACACGCTGAAAGGATGACAGGCCAGCAGCATGTGTACCCTCACCAGTGGGCCAAGCTGTGTCTTCCCCCTCCTCCTCATCTTCCTCCTCCTCCTCCTCACCGCGCTGAGATATAGACAGGAGGGTGCTCTGACTATCCAGCGACATACTGTCTTCCCCCTGCTCTGTTTCCGAGTGCAAAGCGTCTGCCTTTATGCTTTGCAGGGAACTTCTCAAGAGGCATAAAAGAGGAATGGTGACGCTAATGATTGCAGCATCGCCGCTCACCACCTGGGTAAACTCCTCAAAGTTTCGAAGGACATGGCAGATGTCTGCCAACCAGACCCACTCTTCTGAAAATAATTGAGGAGGCTGACTCCCACTGCACCGCCCATGTTGGAGTTGGTATTCGACTATAGCTCTACGCTGTTCATAGAGCCTGGCCAACATGTGGAGTGTAGAGTTCCACCGTGTGGGCACGTCGCACAGCAGTCGGTGCACTGGCAGATTAAACCGATGTTGCAGGGTGCGCAGGGTGGCAGCGTCCGTGTGGGACTTGCGGAAATGTGCGCAGAGCCGGCGCACCTTTCCGAGCAGGTCTGACAAGCGTGGGTAGCTTTTCAGAAAGCGCTGAACCACCAAATTAAAGACGTGGGCCAGGCATGGCACATGCGTGAGGCTGCCAAGCTGCAGAGCCGCCACCAGGTTACAGCCGTTGTCACACACGACCATGCCCGGTTGGAGGCTCAGCGGCGCAAGCCAGCGGTCGGTCTGCTCTCTCAGACCCTGCAGCAGTTCGTGGGCCGTGTGCCTCCTATCTCCTAAGCTGAGTAGTTTCAGCACGGCCTGCTGACGCTTGCCCACCGCTGTGCTGCCACGACGCGCGACACCGACTGCTGCCGACGTGCTGCTGCTGACACATCTTGATTGCGAGACAGAGGTTGCGTTGGAGGAGGAGGAGGAGGGTGGTTTAGTGGAGGAAGCATACACCGCCACAGATACCACCACCGTGCTGTGGCCCGCAATTCTGGGGGTGGGTAGGACGTGAGCGGTCCCAGGCTCTGACTCTGTCCCAGCCTCCACTAAATTCACCCAATGTGCCGTCAGGGAGATATAGTGGCCCTGCCCGCCTGTGCTTGTCCACGTGTCCGTTGTTAAGTGGACCTTGGCAGTAACCGCGTTGGTGAGGGCGCGTACAATGTTGCGGGAGACGTGGTCGTGCAGGGCTGGGGACGGCACATCGGGAAAAGTAGTGGCGACTGGGAACTGAGTAGCGCGGGGCCGCCGCCGCCATCATACTTTTGAAGGACTCCGTTTCCACAACCCTATATGGCAGCATCTCCAGGCTGATAAATTTGGCTACGTGCACGTTTAACGCTTGAGCGTGCGGGTGCGTGGCGGCGTACTTGCGCTTGCACTCAAACACTTGCGCTAGCGACGGCTGGACGCTGCGCTGACAGACATTGCTGGATGGGGCCGAAGACAGCGGAGGTGAGGGTGTGGGCCAGGAAATAATTTGGCGCAAGCCTGCTGTAACACTTAGCTGGCTGCGTATTTATTTGGAGAACTACTACCCCCAGCAGACACGGACCCAGAACACTGAGCAGAGTGACAGGCAGGCCAAATAGATTTTTTCCAAATATTTTTTTCTAAAGGACCACTGCGTATATTCAATCTATAATATATGTCTTCTGGCCCTGCCTACACAATTCTATCCCTGGAGTATTACTGCAGGGTGCAATGCTCTGCACGGCCGATATACCAAAAAAAAAGTGCAACACTGCTAAAAGCAGCCTTCACACTACTGCACACAGTTAGATGTGGCCCTAAGAAGGACCGTTGGGGTTCTTGAAGCCTACACTAACTCCTAACACTCTCCCTATAGCAGCTCCGGCACCAACAGCACTGTCCCTCAGCTATCTCACAACGCATCTGAGGCGAGCCGCGGGAGGGGCCGATTTTTATACTCGGGTGACACCTGATCTCCCCAGCCACTCACTGCAGGGGGGTGGTATAGGGCTTGAACGTCGCAGGGGGAAGTTGTAATGCCTTCCCTGTCTTTCAATTGGCCAGAAAAGCGCGCTAACGTCTCAGAGAGGAAAGTGAAAGTAACCCGAACATCGCGTGGTACTCGTTACGAGTAACGAGCATCTCGAACACGCTAATACTCGAACGAGTATCAAGCTCGGACGAGTACGTTCGCTCATCTCTACTCCCCAAGTATCTATACTGCCTAGAACACGCAGAAACAACAATACCACAGAAATTCTTCAAAAAAACCAACTCCCTAATAGTATCATTTATCTGGGGAAATACTAGAGCCAAACTTCGAATGGACACCCTACAGCGACCCAAAGAAATGGCAGGAATGGCACTACCAGACTTCAAGCTCTATTATTTAGCGGGTCAGGTCAGATATATCCGCCACTGGCTATCGGGCTCTTCTCTCCCCAACTCCGAGCACCACCTGATGTTTTTCCTGTCGGAGGCGTCCCTTTAGATCCTCTTGGAGAAACCAGGATTGTTTACGAAACAGATGTTACCCATTCACAGACTTGCGACTAATGTATGGCAGGCATGCAAGCTACTGACCAAACGGGAAGGCACCCCTCTGGAGACCCCTCTATGGGACAATAAAGCATTACCGCATCTGGTGAATCTACCAGACAAACAATTCTGGATAAATCTAGGAATCACTACTTTAGAACACCTATATACTGATCAAGTACTAATCTCCTTCGAGCAACTACAACAACTACACCAAATCCCAAGAACGGGCTTCAATAGGTACTTACAACTTAGGCACGCCCTAACAGCACAATTCCCAGAACCCAGACAACCCTTCTCACAGTACCCATTAATAGGTATACTGTGCACCCAGGGACCCAAAGGATTGATATCGGCACTGTACACCCACCTACTACAATCCAAGATCCCTGAAACGCCAATGACAGTGGTGGAAAGATGGAAAGAGCTCATTCCCACCCTCATTAATGAGGACTGGGAAACTGCAATGTCCACGTACACAGCGGTATCACTGGCTGCAAACAACAAACTAACTCAATTATATATATTACACCAGTGTTATTTGACGCCGATCAGACTACATAAAATGAATAGGATACCCACAAACTAGTGCCATAGATGTAGAGCCCCCAATGCAAACTTCAACCATCTAATATAGAGCTGCCCCAACATCTACACATACTGGGGAGAAATCACAGAATTCCTAACCCAACTGATGGGTATACCAGTACCACAAGACCCAGCAGTTTGCTTATTGGGCATTCTAGATGAAGAACAGTGGCAATACCACGACAGGATATTTCTTACTAAGACACTATTCTATGCCCGCAAGGCAATAGCTTTGCGATGGATGGATAGGTGCCCCCCGACACTCTCAAAATGGCAGAGCATAGTAAATGCTATCCTACCATATGAAAAAATAGTGCACAAAAATAGAAAATGCCCAGAGAAATTCGATAGGGTGTGGGAAAGATGGTGCCGATCAACGAGTACAATATTCACGCAAGACCAATTCCAAAGCCTGTTGAGAGCAACCGCACCTAGAACGAACCGGTAAAATTTGAGAAAGTAACGGCCCTCCACTGACCCCATGAACAAATACACTGTCACACTGTATTCAATTCTAGCATGTGTTAATGTAACATATTTAAAGGTAATTATATAATCATAAGAGCCTATGATGTAACCAAAGTTGTTTATTCATGCAATGTACGTAATACATACTGTTCAATAAAACGAGTTTAAAAAAAAAAAACAAAATGATGTCCTTCTTTGGCACTTCGTTTAGAGTTTTCTGGATCTCGGCATGAAAATCTTCAACTGTTTCCTCATCAGCATCTGTTGTTGGGGCATAGACCTGCAAGACTGAGATGTCCACTGGCTTACCACGTATCTGGATAGCATTGATACGGTCGCTGATTGTTCTAAAACTTTCTACAGCTTTTAAGGTTTGCTTGTTTGTAATAAAGGCTACTCCATTCCCCTTGATTTCCTAGTGTCCGGCATAGTGCAATGTGACGTCATCGGACTGAAAATATTCATTACCCGTCCAGTGTAATTCACTAATCCCAAGAATATCAATGTTAAGTCTTGTCATTTCGTGTTTCACAATGTCAAATTTCACTAGACTCATGCCACGCACATTCCGTTTTGCTAGTATGTGAGCTTTGGTACAGTGCAGTCCTTTCCTTTCATCATGAGGTGCATCAGCAGCCGGGCTTCCTGAGGGCTTTCCCCAAGTTGTGTCACGAGGAAAACCTCGACTACTTGTACTCAGACCTTGCTCTTCCCCAGTAGCATTTAGAGAACCCTTTGGCCTGGGGGGCCTGCCATCAGATTCCATATCTGAATCATTGGAGAGCTCTCTTATAAGGTTTCGAAGGCAAAGTTTTTACAGGGTAGGTCATCAGGTCTTACCCTAAACCTCCCCATTTATCCGGGCTTGGGATCGGCGTATATAGGATAGACGTCTGGGTTCTGAGCAAACCCTCAGAATAGCTGATAAAAAAAGAAGAGCAGCAAAGGCAGCCAGCAGCAAACACGAAGCCCGGCAACTACAAGCCAATTTTCAGCAAGCGGCAAGGAAAGACAAGGAAATGGAATGAGCATTGCAAACAACTCGAAGCAGAAGCCATGAAAGGCCATATGCAAGGTCTATTCTCACAGCTCAAGCTAGCCTGAAAACGTTTCATGCCATGCAGCAACACAATCAAAGGCAAAAATGGGAAGGAACTGAATGATCAAGTATCAAGGATATGTTTAGGGAATACTCAGAGGAACTATATGCCTGCAACCACATGCCTGGACCATCGCATGATGTGGAGCCTGTGGACTTATGGAGTCAGAAGTGGTATCGTATAGGACCTGAATCTTATAAGACCCGATATATCACTGGAGGGCAAGATGAGCAGACTCAGACTCACGCATTTTGGCCATGTAATGCGAGCAGAGTTTCCTAGAAAAATCTATAATGCTTGGACAGATCAGTGGCAAAAGAACAATGGCTTGATACTGTCAAAGCTGATACTGGCATGGGTATCACACAACTGAAAGAAGCAGTGCAAAACCTTAAAACATGGAGAAAGCGCACCTTTAGGGTCACCAAATGTAGTGAACAACTAAACAGATGACAGTAATAATAAACTGTTGATATCGGGGCCTATGGCAGCACTGCTGATGTGCGTGTCTTCAAGTCTTCCCGGATGGGACAGCGGCTAGAGTTTCAAAAGCTATTGCTCCCACATCCTCGCACACTTCCAGGATCAAGAAGCCCTCCTGTCCCCTTTGTCATAGTAGCAGATCAGGCATTTAGGCTCATTTAACACCTGTTGCATCCCTTTACCTGCCACGGCCTTAACATCAGGAGGCGAGTGTTTAATCCGAGGCTCACAAGGGCACAGCATTTTATGGACTGTGCTTTTGGCATACCAGTTGCCATGTGAAGAGTTTTCCAGGTACAGCTTGATCAGCAAAGGGTCCGGGATATAATTCAGGCATATGTTTTAAAGTAATTATGTTGGATTTTTTGTGAAACATTAAAAGCCCAAAAGATGTTTGTACCTTTTTTTTTGTAGAGCATTAGCAAGTTCAGGATGTTTTGGCTGTCATTGCCTGCTTCGTCACTGCTTTAACCATGTGTCTGCACTAATTTTCACACATTTGCTAAAGGCAGTGTAATTTTATAATTGCCAAGCCTTTTTAAAGATCATTTGTCTATCATTGTGTATTAAATTTATTATTTATTATACTGGAGGTTAGTGGTGACATTATACTGTGTGTGGCACCATTTATTATACTGGAGGTTAGTGGTGACATTATACTGTGTGTGGCACCATTTATTATACTGGAGGTTAGTGGTGACATTATAATGCGTGTGGCACAGTGGAGGTTAGTGGTGACATTATACTGCGTGTGGCACCATTTATTATACTGGGGGTTAGTGCTGACATTATACTGTGTGTGGCACCATTTATTATACTGGAGGTTAGTGGTGACATTATACTGTGTGTGGCACCATTTATTATACTGGGGGTTAGTGGTGACATTATACTGTGTGTGGCACCATTTATTATACTGGAGGTTAGTGGGGACATTATACTGTGTGTGGCTCCATTTATTATACTGGGGGTTAGTGGTGACATTATACTGCGTGTGGCAACATTAATTATACTGGAGGTTAGTGGTGACATTATGCAGTGTGTGGTGCCATTTATTATACTGGAGGTCAGTGGTGACATTATACTGCGTGTGGCACCATTTATTATACTGGAGCTTAGTGGTGACATTATACTGTGTGTGGCACCATTTATTATACTGAAGGTTAGTGGTGACATTATACTGCGTGTGGCACCATTTATTACACTGGAGGTTAGTGGTGACATTATACTGTGTGTGGCACCATTTATTATACTAGAGGTTAGTGGTGACATTATACTGCGTGAGGCACCATCTATTATACTGGAGGTTAGTGGTGAAATTATACTGTGTGTGGCACCATTTATTATACTAGAGGTTAGTGGTGACATTATACTGCGTGTGGCACCATTTATTATACTGGAGGTTAGTGGTGACATTATACTGTGTGTGGCACCATTTATTATACTAGAGGTTAGTGGGGACATTTTACTGCGTGTGGCACCATTTATTATACTAGAGGTTAGTGGGGACATTATACTGCGTGTGGCACCATTTATTATACTAGAGGTTAGTGGGGACATTATACTGTGTGTGGCACCATTTATTATACTAGAGGTTAGTGGTGACATTATACTGCGTGTGGCACCATTTATTATACTGGAGGTTAGTGGTGACATTATACTGCGTGTGGCACCATTTATTATACTGGAGGTTAGTGGTGACATTATACTGTGTGTGGCACCATTTATTATACTGGAGGTTAGTGTGGACATTATATTGGGTGTGGCACCATTTATTATACTGGAGGTTAGTGGTGACATTATACTGTGTGTGGCACCATTATATTGGAGGTAAGTGGTGACATTATACTGTGTGTGGCACCATTTATTATACTGGAGGTTAGTGGTGACATTATACTGCGTGTGGCACCATTTATTATACTAGAGGTTAGTGGTGACATTATACTGCGTGTGGCATCATTTATTATACTGGAGGATAGTGGTGACATAATACTGTGTGTGGCACCATTATATTGGAGGTTAGTGGTGACATTATACTGTGTGTGGCACCATTTATTATACTGGAGGTTAGTGGTGACATAATACTGCGTGTGGCACCATTATATTGGAGGTTAGTGGTGACATTATACTGTGTGTGGCACCATTTATTATACTGGAGGTTAGTGGTGACATAATACTGTGTGTGGCACCATTTATTATACTGGAGGTTAGTGGTGACATAATACTGCGTGTGGCACCATTATATTGGAGGTTAGTGGTGACATTATACTGTGTGTGGCACCATTATATTGGAGGTTAGTGGTGACATTATACTGTGTGTGGCACCATTTATTATACTGGAGGTTACTGGTAACATTATACTGTAAGGCTTGAGGGACAGTTAGGAGGGAAAGCCTCATGGGATCTGGGAGCTTTATGTACATGATGGATGGAGGATATGTTACTCTCTATGAGGTTTTCTGGTTAACCATGATATGTTGCAAAGGTCATTACTGGGTCAGATGAGATGGCAGAGAGTGAGTTCTGCCCAGTGATGGACTGGTTGGCAGCAGCAGATGATTGGCTGAAGAAAAATGGCGGGAAATGCCTGTGGTTGTCAGGCAGAATCTGGTGGCCTGACAGTGGCTGGTGATTGGTCCAGAGGAGCAAGCTGAGAGGAACAGCAGTGAGGTATGGAGGTGCAGAGATGTGGGCCATAATCATCTGGTAAGGAAGCAGCAAGCAGCCTCCCGGTGACAGCTCCCTGTTCCTGTCAGCTCCCCTCACGGTTCCTGTCAGCTCCCCTCACAATTCCTGTCAGCTCCCCTCACAATTCCTGTCAGCTCCCCTCACAATTCCTGTCAGCTCCCCTCACAGTTCCTGTCAGCTCCCCTCACAGTTCCTGTCAGCTCCCCTCACAGTTCCTGTCAGCTCCCTGTTCCTGTCAGCTCCACTCACAGTTCCTGTCAGCTCCCCTCGCAGTTCCTGTCAGCTCCCCTTACAATTCCTGTCAGCTCCCCTCACAATTCCTGTCAGCTCCCCTCACAGTTCCTGTCACCGCTTTAGATCCTCTGTGAAGATGGAGGACTTTCTGCAGCGGCTGATCATCGGCGAGGATGAAGCGGACGATGAGGACTATCTATGCAGATGTCTGGAATCCCCTGCGCTTCAGCTTAGGACTTATCAGCAGCGCAGGCTAGGAGGAGCTAAAGAGGACATTGTGTGAACACTTGTATCTGAGCAGGACTTGTCAGTAGAAAATTACCAGCGAAACGAACGCAGGGGCTGCCTTTACCCTCATCCATTCGTGACTAAAACCTGGCAGCAGGAACAGTACCCAGCAGATGCCAACATCAGCAGGAACAGTGCCCAGCAGATGCCAACACCAGCAGGAACAGTGCCACCAGATGACAACACCAAGTCCTGTACTGTTGCAGGTGGAGGGTACAGGTGAAGCTCTACAAGATGGCGACGGCCCCTCTGCCAAGTCCTGTGCTGCTGTAATGGTAGGGTACAGGTGAAGCTCTACAAGTGGTGAAACCCCCGGTAGCCAGGTGGTACCCCTGGTTACTGGCACCTGTTTATACAAGGATTTAGCTTGTGTTGCAGTTGTGAGCGATTTCGCGGTTTTTGTGTTCGGATTTGGCGGGCCGGAGCCAGGAGCGGGTCTATTATGGGGAAGACATGCAGACGTTTCCATTGTACTTTCTCTCTGCTCCTGGCTTTGGCTCATGAGGTGCTGGGCATGGCGGGCCGTCATGTGAGCGCCCCCTAAGGTAGATTGGTCAGTTTTAAATGTGTTAGTATTAACCCTTACTAGGCTGTAAAGAAAGGGCTAGTCAGGGGATGATGGGGAAGGTATGTCTGCTTAACAATTGTGTGTTATTAATGGTATCATCTCTGAGCTGATAACTGAGCGCTGCACTAAGGTGACTGAGCTCTGAGGTAACCACTGCATGCAGACTGTCAGCTCTGAGGTAACCACTGCATGCAGACTGTCAGCTCTAACCACTGCTGGGTATCTGTCAGCTGTGAGATAACTGGTCACCCATCAGCTCTGAGGTAACCACTGTATGCAGGCAGTCAGCTGTAAGGTAACCACTGTATGCAGACTGTCGGCTGTGAGGTAACCACTGTATGCAGACTGTCAGCTGTGAGGTAACCACTGTATGCAGAATGTCAGCTCTGAGGTAACCACTGTATGCAGACTGTCAGCTCTGAGGTAACCACTGTATACAGACTGTCAGCTCTGAGGTAACCAGTGTATGCAGACTGTCAGCTCTGAGGTAACCAGTGTATGCAGACTATCAGCTGTGATGTAACCACTGTATGCAGACTGTCAGCTCTGAGGTAACCACTGTATGCAGACTGTCAGCTATGAGGTAACCACTGTATGCAGACTGTCAGCTGTAAGGTAACCACTGTATGCAGACTATCAGCTGTGAGGTAACCGCTGTATGCAGACTGTCAGCTCCGAGGTAACCACTGTATGCAGATTGTCAGCTCTGAGGTAACCACTGTATGCAGACTATCAGCTATGAGGTAACCACTGTATGCAGACTGTCAGCTATGAGGTAACCACTGTATGCAGACTGTCAGCTGTGAGGTAACCACTGTATGCAGACTGTCAGCTGTGAGGTAACCACTGTATGCAGACTGTCAGCTGTGAGGTAACCACTGTATGCAGACTGTCAGCTATGAGGTAACCACTGTATGCAGACTATCAGCTCTGAGGTAACCACTGTATGCAGACTGTCAGCTGTGAGGTAACCAGTGTATGCAGACTGTCAGCTGTGAGGTAACCACTGTATGCAGACTGTCAGCTGTGAGGTAACCACTGTATGCAGACTATCAGCTGTGAGGTAACCACTGTATGCAGACTGTCAGCTGTGAGGTAACCGCTGTATGCAGACTGTTAGCTGTGAGGTAACTACTGTATGCAGACTGTCAGCTGTGAGGTAACCACTATATACAGACTGTCAGCTCTGAGGTAACCACTGTATGCAGACTGTCAGCTCTGAGGTAACCACTGTATGCAGACTGTCAGCTGTGAGGTAACCACTGTATGCAGACTGTCAGCTATGAGGTAACCACTGTATGCAGACTATCAGCTCTGAGGTAACCACTGTATGCAGACTGTCAGCTGTGGGGTAACCACTGTATGCAGACTATCAGCTCTGAGGTAACCACTGTATGCAGACTGTCAGCTGTGAGGTAACCGCTGTATGCAGACTATCAGCTCTGAGGTAACCACTGTATGCAGACTATCAGCTGTAAGGTAACCACTGTATGCAGACTATCAGCTGTGAGGTAACCGCTGTATGCAGACTGTTAGCTGTGAGGTAACCACTGTATGCAGACTGTCAGTGGTGAGGTAACCACTGTATGCAGACTGTCAGCTGTGAGGTAACCACTGTATGCAGTCTGTCAGCTGTGAGGTAACCACTGTATGCAGTCTGTCAGCTGTGAGGTAACCACTGTATGCAGGCAGTCTGTGGTTGAGGCGGCTGCTGCTGTTAATCTGATTTGGTTTATAATAACTTGTTATTTTATGACTGTTACTTTCATATAAAAAGAATCAGAATCTAATGATGACCGGAGGAACAGAGATGGTTAATAATGGTTAACGGGATGTTGGTGTTCCCTCGGTGTAACTAGTCAGGTGGTTGTCAGATATCCTTGGGGCGCCTCACTACCTCGGTGTGACTAGTCAGGTGGTTGTCAGACATCCTCGGGGTGCCTCACTACCTCAGTGTGACTAGTTAGGTGGTTGTTAGACATCCTTGGGGCACCTTACTACCTCGGTGTAACTAGTTAGGTGGTTGTCAGACATCCTTGGGGCACCTCAGCGGAGGAGTTAACATTAGGTGCTGACATCAGTGGATAATGGTTATGGAGTGATTGTTGGTATGAGCCGGTCGGCAGGAGTTAGTTCGTGTGCTAGTCAGATTATGTCTAACATATAACCTCTTATTGGGGGTTAGAGATGGTCAGTGAGATTAATGCGGCTGCTATTTCACAGTCTTGTTTGCGGATGCAGCAATTCAGGGAAGAAGAGTCCAACATTCAGGATGCAGCGCTCATATAGCTCAGTTTGGAAGGCATTGTCGGGTATTGCCTTCATTCAAAGATGGTATAACCTGGTACCTATTAATTGTTTTTCAGGTAGAGCGATTGATCAGGGCTGTAAGGCAGTAGCTGATGCCGCTGATCAGGGGCTGTAAGGCAGTAGTGTACGCCGCTGATTAATGCTCTGCTATCACATTGAGCTTACTAGGGAAGATGGTGAAAGTATTGCCTGAAGTGTGTAGATCAGAATATGAGGTACAGCGGTTTAGATGTAACTTTGGGGCCTTAAGGATGTGTCCAACTATGGGAGCTTTATAATAATAATAATAATAATAATAAAAAAAGACACAATGGGTAAAGGGGTGTGAATTCGCTTGTTTGCTCATTTTCATGAGAATATATGCTTGTTTAGGAATTTGCAGGCGTTTATGTGTCTGTGCCCGCAAGCACCAGGTTCTTTGTTGATCCATGTACCCTGTTTCTCCGGTGATAAAACCTACCGGAAATAAACCCTAGCAGGATTTTTCAGGATTTTTCAGGATGCTTGAACTTTAAGCCCTATTCCAAAATTAAGCCCTAGTTGCAGTTAATTTAAAAAAAATGTAAATAGTGTCCAGGCAGCTATACATGGCAAAAGTAAGATCTTATGGAGCAAATAGTAGAAGACCCTGTCTTGTTTTCAGGGAGACAGGGATGATGGACAGTCATTATCTTGCTTTTAATATATAATGGTGCTTAATAGTTTACAGGTGTGGTTTTATTGAAGAAAAAGTAGACAGATGGGGTTCATCTCGGTTTAAGTTGTACATGCGCCTGAATAATATGGTGTACTAATTCTTTTTTCATTTTAGGAATTAAGAAAAGTATTGTGTGGATTGTTGGACACTCCTTTGTGTACTGGGCTTGGAGAACGGCAGCAGAGCGTTGTTATTCTGAAAATTTGGGATTGTACAGATCACAGTTTGAATTTTTTTGGCGCGGTAGTAGATGTATGAGGTGGAGTGGATTAATGGCTGAACTGATGTATAAAGAGTCACGTGGGCTTGGAGATTCACGTGGGCCCTGTCCAGATGTATTTATTTCACACTTAGGGGTTAATGACATAGAAGAGAACACATTGATATGTCATGGGACATTGAAAGGGAGATGTGGAGCATTAGAACTGGGTTCCAGGTACAGTGATTAGTTTTTTCAGATATTGTTCCTCGATTATTAGGGTCATTGCCGAGGTCGGTATATAGCGAGAGAATTCGGAGAAGGGTAACCCGGTGGTAGAGCTCACGCCAGGAGCAGATGTTTTCTTTTTAGACATGCTGATATGGAAGGTTTGGTTCCAGGATTCCATAGGAGTGTTATAGTATACTTGTCAGAGATTGAGTTTGGTATTTTTATTATGGAGTTGTGTAGATGATTGAGGAGGCTGCGGGTGTTGGGGGGGCCATGTCATTAGAGGATGCCATGGCCTGATGGGGGATTGTCGCCCGCATTAGGCGGGTGGGCAGGTAAACTTGGGGAGAGTTTGGTGGTGATGAACTCGTGTCTGTAAGACAGAGCTTACATGATCTGTTATGGTTATTAATTGGTTAATAAACTTGGGTTTGTAAAACAGAGTTTACAGCAAGTGTTATGGTTATTATTGGTTATATTTCTCCCCAAATGTTTGGAACCCCGTTAATAAACACCGCGGCCTTATTTATCCAATATTGGTGTCTGTGTCGCTTATTTATAAGAGTTTGGTAAGGTTTTAATAAAGCGTAAGATCCCATGTGTGTGGCACCATTTATTATACTAGAGGTTAGTGGTGACATTATACTGTGTGTGGCACCATTTATTATACTGGAGGTAGTGGTGACATTATACTGCGTGTGGCACCATTTATTATACTGGAGGTTAGTGGTGACATTATATTGTGTGTGGCACCATTTATTATACTGGAGGTTAGTGGTGACATTATACTGCGTGTGGCACCATTTATTATACTGGAGGTTAGTGGTGACATTATACTGTGTGTGGCACCATTTATTATACTAGAGGTTAGTGGTGACATTATACTGTGTGTGGCACCATTTATTATACTGGAGGTTAGTGGTGTCATTATACTGCGTGTGGCACCATTTATTATACTGGAAGTTAGTGGTGACATTATACTGTGTGTGGCACCATTTATTATACTGGAGGTTAGTGGTGACATTATACTGTGTGTGGCATCATTTATTATACTGGAGGTCAGTGGTGACATTATACTGTGTGTGGCACCATTTATTATACTGGAGGTTAGTGGTGACATTATATTGCGTGTGGCACCATTTATTATACTGGGGGTTAGTGGTGACATTATACTGCGTGTGACACCTTTTATTATACTGGTGGTTAGTGGTGACATTATACTGAGTAGTTCACCATTTATTATACTAGAGGTTAGTGGTGACATTATACTGTGTGTGGCACTATTTATTATACTGGAGGTTAGTGGTGACATTATACTGTGTGTGGCACCATTTATTATACTGGAGGTTAGTGGTGACATTATACTGTGTGTGGCACCATTTATTATACTGGGGGTTAGTGGTGACATTATACTGCGTGTGGCACCATTTATTATACTGGAGGTTAGTGGTGACATTATACTGTGTGTGGCACCATTTATTATACTGGAGGTTAGTGGTGACATTATACCGTATGTGGCACCATTTATTATACTGGAGGTTAGTGGTGACATTATACTGTGTGTGGCACCATTTATTATACTGGAGGTTAGTGGTGACATTATACTGTGTGTGGCACCATTTATTATACTGGAGGTTAGTGGTGACATTATACTGTGTGTGGCACCATTTATTATACTGGAGGTTAGTGGTGACATTATATTGTGTGTGGCGCCATTTAATATACTGGAGGTTAGTGGTGACATTATACTGCGTGTGGCACCATTTATTATACTGGAGGTTAGTGGTGACATTATCCTGCGTGTGGCACCATTTATTATACTGGAGCTTAGTGGTGACATTATACTGTGTGTGGCACCATTTATTATACTGGAGGTTAGTGGTGACATTATACTGTGTGTGGCACCTTTTATTATACTGGAGGTTAGTGGTGACATTATACTGAGTAGTTCATCATTTATTATACTAGAGGTTAGTGGTGACATTATACTGCGTGTGGCACCATTTATTATACTGGAGGTTAGTGGTGACAATAGTAGAAAAATACATGCGAGAGCAGCACTCCAGGGGTTAAATCCAAGTGAAAATCTTTATTGCCCACAACGTTTCAACTCTATCTCAGAGAGTCTTTGTCAAGTGCTATTTATTATACTGGAGGTTAGTGGTGACATTATACTGCGTGTGGCACCATTTATTATACTGGAGGTTAGTGCTGACATTATACTGTGTGTGGCACCATTTATTATACTGGAGGTTAGTGGTGACATTATTCTGCGTGCGGCACCATTTATTATACTGGAGGTTAGTGGTGACATTATACTGTGTGTGGCACCATTTATTATACTGGAGGTTAGTGGTGACATTATACTGTGTGTGGCACCATTTATTATACTGGAGGTTAGTGGTGACATTATACTGCGTGTGGCACCATTTATTATACTGGAGGTTAGTGGTGACATTATACTGCGTGTGGCACCATTTATTATACTGGAGGTTAGTGGTGACATTATACTGCGTGTGGCACCATTTATTATACTGGAGGTTAGTGGTGACATTATACTACGTATGGCACCGTTTATTATACTAGAGGTTAGTGGTGACATTATACTGTGTTTGGCACCATTTATTATACTGGAGGTTAGTGGCGACATTATACTGTGTGTGGCACCATTTATTATACTGGAGGTTAGTGGTGACATTATTTTGCGCGTGGCACCATTTATTATACTGGGGGTTAGTGGTGACATTATACTGTGTGTGACACCTTTTATTATACTGGAGGTTAGTGGTGACATTATGCTGCGTGTTGCACCATTTATTATACTGGAGGTTAGTGGTGACATTATACTGAGTGTGGCACCATTTATTATACTGGGGGTTAGTGCTGACATTATACTGTGTGTGGCACCATTTATTATACTGGAGGTTAGTGGTGACATTATACTGTGTGTGGCACCATTTATTATACTGGAGGTTAGTGGTGACATTATACTGTATGTGGCACCATTTATTATACTGGAGGTTAGTTGTGACATTATACTGTGTGTGGAACCATTTATTATACTGGAGGTTAGTGGTGACATTATACTGTGTGTGGCACCATTTATTATACTGGAGGTTAGTGGTGACATTATACTGTGTGTGGCACCATTTATTATACTAGAGGTTAGTGGGGACATTATACTGCGTGTGGCGCCATTTATAATACTAGAGGTTAGTGGTGACATTATGCTGCGTGTGGCACCATTTATTATACTGGAGGTTAGTGGTGACATTATACTGTGTGTGACACCTTTTTTTATACGGGAGGTTAGTGGTGACATTATACTGCATGTGGCACCATTTATTATACTAGAGGTTAGTGGTGACATTATACTGCGTGTGGCACCATTTATTATACTGGAGGTTAGTGGTGACATTATACTGTGTGTGACACCTTTTTTTATACGGGAGGTTAGTGGTGACATTATACTGCGTGTGGCACCATTTATTATACTGGAGGTTAGTGGTGACATTATACTGTGTGTGGCACCATTTATTATACTGGAGGTTAGTGGTGACATTATACTGTATGTGGCACCATTTATTATATTGGAGGTTAGTGGTGACATTATACTGCGTGTGGTGCCATTTATTATACTGGAGGTTAGTGGTGACATTATACTGCGTGTGGCACCATTTATTATACTGGAGGTTAGTGGTGACATTATACTGCGTGTGGCACCATTTATCATACTGGAGGTTAGTGGTGACACTATACTGTGTGTGGCACCATTTATTATACGGGAGGTTAGTGGTGACATTATACTGTGTCTGGCATTATTTATTATACTGGGGGTTAGTGGTGACATTATACTACGTGTGGCACCATTTATTATACTGGAGGTTAGTGGTGACATTATACTGCGTGTGGCACCATTTATTATACCAGAGGTTAGTGGTGACATTATACTGTGTGTGGCACCATTTATTATACTGGAGGTTAGTGGTGACATTATACTGTGTGTGGCACCATTTTTTTATACCAGAGGTTAGTGGTGACATTATACTGTGTGTGGCACCATTTATTATACCAGAGTTTAGTGGTGACATTATCCTGCGTGTGGCACCTTTTATTATGCTGGAGGTTAGTGGTGACATAATACTGTGTGTGGCACCATTTATTATATTGGAGGTTAGTGGTGACATTATACTGCGTGTGGCACCATTTATTATACTGGAGGTTAGTGGTGACATTATACTGTGTGTGGCGCTATTTATTATACTGGAGGTTAGTGGTGACATTATACTGCGTGTGGCACCATTTATTATACTGGAGGTTAGTGGTGACATTATACTGCATGTGGCACCATTTATTCTACTGGAGGTTAGTGGTGACATTATACTGTGTGTGGCACCATTTATTATACCAGAGGTTAGTGGTGACATTATACTGTGTGTGGCACCATTTATTATACCAGAGGTTAGTGGTGACATTATACTGTGTGTGGCACCATTTTTTATACTGGAGGTTAGTGGTGACATTATATTGCGTGTGGCACCATTTATTATATTGGAGGTTAGTGGTGACATACTGTGTGTGGCACCATTTATTATACTGGAGGTTATACCAAAAAAACAAGTTCGGTATCATAGTAATCGTATTGACCCATAGAATAAAGTTCAAATGTGATTTTTGTTGCAGTTTGTGCGCCGTAGAAACAGGACGCACCGAAAGATAACGGAATGTAATTTTTTTTTCAATTTCTTTCTATTTAGAATTTTTTTATTGTTTTTCCTTACATTATATGGTACATCAAATAGTACAATTCAAAAATACTCGTCCTGCAAAAAACAGGCCCTAATACAGCGACGTTGATGTATAAATAAAGGAGTTACGTTTTTTTTAAAAGGGGGGAGGAAAAAAAAGAAAATGGAAAAAAGCTCTGTCATTAAGGGGTTAAATATCATTCTGTTAGTTGCTGCCAACTGTTCAAATTTGTCCAGATCCTTCTGAATTCGTCTCTCTTTTCTCCACTGTCAGCCATCTATCCTAGCTTTGTGTCGTCAGCAAACGTGATCAATGTCCCTCAGTTATCTTGGGCCCAGGACAGATCCTTGTGGCACCCCACTTGGATGTGCAGCCATTTATGACCACTCTTTGGGTACGATATACTCAGCCAGTTGTGAATTCCCCTAACAGTTACCTTGTCAATCCCAGATTTAGTTATTTTGTTTTCAAAAAGGATGGTATAAAATACTTTGTCGTAATGCTTTACTAAAGTCAAAATATACTATATCTACTGCATTTTCCTGATCAACCCAGTCGGTGATTCTGTCATAGAGGGAAATTACATTTCCCCAGTCGTCTCCACAACAGCACCAATTGAGATTGCCTCCTCCTGATAGGACAGGAACATACTGAGAGGTTAAAAGCTACCCCCCTTCCCCACTTTCCTCAATGTCTTCCTGTCCTGCCAGGAGGCAGGGTCTCTGAGAGGGGCTGGTGGAGAAGCCAGCCAAAGCATACTCACGGGCGGATCGGAGGGCAGTGGGTCAGCCTGTTCTCCCTTCCCAGCCAGACGACTCCCGGGACGCCACATGGGGTGGTAGCCCCCGGGCCAGGTTCCTCCCGCGGCGGCCCATGGGGGGTACAAAGCCGGCGCCTCAGCCCCCCTCCTCCTCCTTGTATATTCACAGCGCGGCGCTCCAGGAAGCCCTTTGACGTCGGGGGGCGGGGCGTCGCGTCACGTGTCCAGCGTGGTGACATCATCATGCTCGCATCAGGAGACGCATGGAGGGGGCGGGGCTTAGCGCAGGAGCGCAACAAATTCAAAATAAGGAACCTGAGAGAAGCCAGAAGGTGGACCAGCACTACAGGTCACAGGGTGTCTGCAGCATCGGTATAGTAATGAGTGCTCCAGCCCCAGAGACAGCTGAAACCTCAGCCTCAGCGGCCGTAAGCAGCCAGTGCGGCAAAAAATACAAATGCAAAAATCCAGTGTATTGTGTATGGAAAATTGCATATTTACCCGCAAAAATGCTCTTTTGTCAGGGGGATAAAAAAGAAGCCCCCCAGAACAAAACTCAAAAAATGGGTGGAGTGCGGGACAAGACTGCCAGCTAAGTACCAGAGGCCTCTATGCAAGGCATGCGTAGCTAGGCTAGTCAAAGAGGAATCAGGAGGACGTTAGGAAGCTGGTGAAAGAAGAGTTTCGATCAGCCCTTACGTCACAGATAGCGCTGCCAGCGAAGCGCCAGAAAAAGGCGTACGTTCCCGATGAGCCTTCCGACTCAGAGTTCAATCGGGTTGGAGCAAGAGAAACCGGCGGCCGAGGAGTCCTCAGATGAGGAGGACTACAAAAAGTACCTATTTCATCAGGACGACTTAACGGAACTGATTAAGTCGGTCAGGGCTACCCTAAAAATGGAAGAGCCCAGGGAACCACGCACCCTGCAGGATGAGATATTCAGGGGACTAGGGGAGAGGCGTAAGCATACCTTCCCTGTCCACAAAAACATCACTAGAATTATTCAAAAAATCGTGGGAGGCAGCGGCAAACATACTAAGGCCAGGTAACGCAGCCACTTGCGTGGCGCGGACTCTGGGAGTATGGCTAGAACAGCTGGAGCTATATTTAACTAATAAAACGCCAAGGGAACACATCCTAAACTCGCTCCCTATCCTGCGGATGGCAACAAATTTCCTAGCAGATGCAGCAGCCGAAATAGTCAAGCTCTGGGCGAAAGCTACAGCCTGGTCTAACTCAGCCAGACGGGTGTTATGGTTGAAGTCGTGGTCAGGCGACCTAGCCTCTAAAAATAAGCTATGTGCCCTCCCGTTCTACGGCCAGTTTCTGTTCGGACCAGACTTAGACAAGATCCTGGAGAAGGCGGCCAACAGAAAGAGGGGGTTCCCGGAAGAAAAGCCAGAGAGGGAAAACCTTCTTACGTATATTGGCGCATGATCTGACCAAGTGGGGATTCCAATCGTGGAGTCAGTTATTGAGGTGAGAGTTCCTCTATTCACCAAAAGCATATCTATCCTTGAGTAAGTTTTATGCCTGGGGGAGAAAAAGGTAAATTCCCTTGAAGAGGAGTTGAGACACCTAAGGGCTCAGTCACACGGGCGTTTATTGCCGCGATTTGCGCATGCGCATGCGTCCGGCGATTTTTTAAAACCATTGCTTTGCAATGGTATCGGACACATGAGCGCTTTTTATGCGCTCGTCCGATAAATTAGAGAACAGAAATCGCAGATCGCACCTATCTGCGATCTGCGATTCCTGTTCTCTTCTCTATATGCGCTCAATGGGGCCGGCGGCAGCAGCGCCGACCCCAATGAGAACATATAGAAGACAAATCATTCTTCTCTGCCACAGCTGTTCCATTGAATTCAATGGAGCGGCAATACAGCCGCTCCATTGAAAGCAATGGGCTGCCGGCGTGCGCGGGGTTAATTGTCGGGAAGGGGTTAAATATATAACCCCTTTCCTGCAATGCATCCTGAAAAGTGAAAAAATAAAAAAAAAGGATGTACTCACCTGCTCCCGGCAGCCTGAGATCCCCGCGGCGGTCCTGCAGTGGGTGTGAAGGGTGTGTGACTCAGGCTTGCCCCTGATTGGCTCAGCCTGAGCCAATCAGAGGCTGATCTTAGTCACACCCATTCATGAATTCATGAATGGGTGTGACTGAGACTTGCTTCTGATTGGCTCAGCGCTGAGCCAATCAGGGGCAAGCCTGAGTCACACCCCCTTCACACCCACTGCAGGCCGGCCGCCGGGATCTCCAGCTGCCGGGAGCAGGTAAGTACATACATTTTTTTTATTTTTTCACTTTTCAGGATGCATTGCAGGAAAGGGGTTATATATTTAACCCCTTCCCGACAATTCATCCCACACTCGCCCGCAGCGCTTGCATTCAATGGAGCCGCTGTATTGCCGTCTCCATTGAATGCAATGCGCTGGACAGCTCCGGCCCGTTTCTAATGAAACGCGGCTAGGAGCAGATTTTCGGCCGATTTTTGGGCCGATTTTTCGGCGCCGGTCACGCGATTTGCGCATGCGCATCCGTCATGCGATGCGCAAATCGCGTGAAAAAACGCCCGTGTGACTAAGGCCTAAATGTGTCATATAAACCCTCTTTATGTAACCAAGGGTGAAGAACTGGTACATTCCTAGTGGCTGCCGTGGAGTCCGCCTTTTTGTCTGCTATTATGTTAAAGTCTCCACATAATATTAATTTGCCCATTAGGACTTTTCTGACCTTTTTTATTACTTTGTTTAGCGAAGAGATTTGGGACTTGTTAGGCACATAAACGTTCACCAAAGTAATCGGCGAATTATCTATGGTGCCTTGTAATATCAGGTATCTACCCCTGTCATCCGAAATTTGTTTATTAAGAGAAAAATGAAGACTGTCTCTCAGGACGATCAGTACTCCAGCGTGTTTTTTATGAGCATTTGAAAGATAAATATGCGGGTATTGTTTATTTGAGAATTTAGGGCAAGACTGTTGGGCAAAGTGCGTTTCCTGCAAACATAAGATGTCTATTTTGGACGCTTTAGCATCTTTCCAGACCATTGAGCGTTTGAATGGGGAGTTTAATCCCCTAACGTTTTGGGAACAGATATTTATGTGCATTGTAATAGTGGGTTATAGGTGCATTTGTTTGAGATACATTAGCAGCATAGCAAATATTTGAACTTAAAACAAAGATACAGGCGAAAACAGAAATATGCCTGTTAACATTAAACATTATACGAGTTGCGTTATTCATGTTACTTGTGAGGGCATACTTAAGGTAATCTTTCTTGTTGTATGAAAACATCAGTATGAGCCCTCCACTAAAAGAGCAACAAAACTGTAAAATTTAAACAGTTAAAACTTAGAATAAGAGCAGGTATAAAAACCTGAAACCTGTTGTTGGGGGAAAGTTCGGCTTGCAGACCATCAACCCAGTATCAAAGGTCAGCGAAAAATGTGTCCAGCTTCGTATGAGGAAGAACATCCGCGACGTTTATGTTGTTTTCACGGAGGGGTAGTGGGAAGCGTGCGACGATGGAAGGGTCTTGGGGGTCTCTGAGATTTGTTTGGTTGCGATTCCTCTGGAAGTAGGATATTCCATTTTGAAAGGGTACTGGCGCCATCCCCTGGTGAGTTTAGAGCGTGCACGGTGTTATCTTTGTGGACTATAATTTTTGCAGGAAAGCCCCATTTGTAGGATATTTTTGCAGCTCTTAGAGATGCGGTGATTAGAGAGAAGGCCTTTCTTGCTTGGATTGTATTCTGTGACAAGTCGGTGAAAAGGCTTATGTTTCCAAATGGAGATGGTAGGGTGCTCTGTCTTCTTGTAGCGATCATCAGGGCATCTTTTATATGGAAAAAATGAAATTTGGCGATTACGTCTCTTGGAACTGAATCTGGTAGGAAGTTCGGCTTTAGCAATCTGTGCGCTCTATCAATAGTGCAGTCTAATTCTGAGGCGTCTGGGAGGACACTTTTAATTAGCTTGGTGAGGAAGCTTTTCAGTTCATGTTGTGGGACACTCTGGGATGCCTCTAAACTTAACGTTGCACCTCCTGCTCCTATCTTCCAGATCTGTGAGTTTTTTCTTCATGTCTTCTACTTCCTCCTCCAGGGAGTAGTGTGCATCTATTAATTTGTTGTGGGATGCAGTTACTTCTCCCATTTTGGTTTCAATATGGTCGGTCCTCTCTTCTAGGGCTGTTATAGAGGTGTTTAGGGTATCTGACAGAGACTTAATGTCCTTTTGCAGGGATCCCCTTAAAGCTAGGATCATTTGTTTAATGAAATCTTCCGTTGCAGGCATATTGGAAGATGGGACACTTATAATAGGGTCAGGCTCAAGTGTGGAGTCTTCTTGCTGTTGGTTAGTATGTGAAGAGATTCGGGGGCGCTGTTTTTCAGGGCTTGATGAAGGAGTGGAAAGGGAAGATGACGGTTGCGAAACCGACAGCGCCGTTTTGCGACTTTGTGGAGCGGCACCAGTACCCCCCCCCCCCCCAGAAGGATCACTCACCCCTCCTCTGGATGTGGACCTCGACGATCCTCCGCGCTGTATTTCCTGTTCAGCGTTTTGTACTTCCAGATCAGATGTCTGAGAGGGTGGGACCCCCGCGTCCCCTCCGGGGCTTGGAGGCGAGGGAGAGCCCTCATTGCTCATCGGTCTCTGTTTCCTCGGACCACGGGTAGTAAAAAAGTCCCAGACCTTATTGAGTGGTGTATTAGTATTCCTTCTTTTAGGAATTCTGTTGCAGAAGGTCCTCGGGCTGTTTTTGTAGAGGTTAAGGTCTCTCTTTAGCACCGTGAAGACTGTAATTTAGCAAGACTTTTTGTCATATGATTGTTCTGATTCTCTTTCAAGCCCCTCCTCCCTTAGATGAGCCTTCTATCAGAAACAAGTATAGAGAGAACAGGACAGTGGCCGTCTCAGTTTAAAGCTTATTTCAGCTCACACTGCCTCAAGGGAGCCCAAACTTGAAGCTTTAATACAGGGGGGGGGGGGCACGTTCTCCAAAAGCTCTATCACCAGCACTTATGTGTCACAGAGCTATTGTCTCTGTTATCAGTTCTCTGATTAGCACAGCCAGCGAATTTTCCTCTTCTCAGCTGTACTATGTGAAGGAACAGCTTTGGTTAGCTGAGTTGTGGCAAGGGGCACGGGGAGGCAGCGTGTGGGCTGGTAGTGTCTCCTCCTCTACTTTCTGCACACCACCTTCAGCTGCAGTTATTAAGGTCCGAAATGGTGCCTTATTCCCACGCTTCAGCAGGCTTCTGTTATCTTTATAGCAGGCTTCTGTTATCTTTATAGCAGGCTTCTGTTATCTTTATAGCACCCTTTAAGTATGGACAGGCAGCTGCTGCGGGCTAGTGCTTATCGGGAGGCTCGGGGAGACAGAGTGTGTAAGCTGACACCTTCACTGTCTCTCTGCTCGCTGCGCTCAGCCGTGCCTGCTGGATTTTAAGATGGCGCCTCGTTCCCGCGCTCTGTCGGGCTTCTATTAATAGCAACTCACCAGGAGGTTTAGCGGTGGTCACGACAGAGCTCCGCTCCTCTCCTCCTCTTCACAAGGAACAGCTCTAGGAACGGCAAAGCCCTCCGGTGAAGTCCCAGGTGCTCTCACCCCCGCAGGCAGTGCAACGCTGCAGAGATTTTCTTCTCTCCCGATTGTACTGCCCGGAGTTCAGGTACTTCCTTTTCTTGTAGGGGTCTTTAGGGTTCGTTTGAACCGATTTTGCTTAGCTGGAAATGCTGTTTATGTAGCTTTTGATTACCGGGTGCGAGCAGAGCTCAGGAAGACATGACTGCTCGGGTCTGTACCTAGGCCACGCCCCCGACCTGGACGATATTTTGATAATAGCAGAGTCCAGGGAGCTCCTAACAAAATACCTGGAGATAGTGCTAGAACTTCTCCAGTCCCTAGGATGGGTCATAAACTGGGAAAAATCCAGCTTAAACCCCGGCAAGGAAAAGACGTTTCTGGGCATAGCGCTCAACTCAGAATCTCAATGCTCCTGCCTGCCCGAGGAAAAAATACAAAAAATCCGATGGCTGGTCAAAATCTTCCTACGGAGACAATCATGCACAATTCGGGAAGCCATGTCTCTCCTGGGAAGCCTGACGTCATGCATTCCAGGAGTAGCATGGGCCCAGGCTCACACCAGAGCTCTGCAAGCCTCAGTCCTATCCACGTGTGACAAAAAACAGTCCTCTCTAGGGGCAAGAATGTACATCCCAAACACAGTAAAAACATCCCTGCATTGGTGGACATCCCCAGCGAACCTGCGGAGAGGGGTCCACTGGATACAGAACCCGACCACGCACATCACAACGGACGCAAGCGCTTGGGATGGGGAGCGCATGTGGGGGACCAGTTCCTTCAGGGCCTATGGCCACAGAGGATAAGAGACCAATTTTCAAATTACAGGGAACTACAGGCCGTATGGCAGGTCCTACAGCAGTTAGGAAACTCGCTACAGAACCAGCACATAAAGATATTGTCGGACAATACCACCGCGGTCGCCCATATTTGGCACCAGGGGGGCACAAGGTCTCCCGCCCTGCAAAACATCGCGCAAAAAATTTTCCGCTGGGCAGAGGGCCGGATCCTTTCGATCACGGTAACACATTTGAAGGGGACACTAAATCAAAAGGCGGATTTTCTCAGCAGGAGGCAGTTAGACCCAGGAGAGTGGTCTCTCTCCCAGGAAGCATTCAGAATCCTGACCAACCGGTGGGGGACCCCACATTTAGACCTATTCGCAACCAGGGAGAACGCCAAAGTAAGCAACTTCTTCTCCCTCCGGCCAGGAGATCGTCCTACAGCAATAGACGCCCTAGGCCAGGACTGGGGAGAGGGGCTGGTGTATGCCTTTCCTCCGATATAGCTGATCCCCAGGGTCTTACAACATTTCAGAACCCAGGTATGCACACTAATCCTGGTGACCCCCTTCTGGCCCAAGAGAAGTTGGTTCGGTCTCCTGACAACACTGAGCATCCAGGACCCAGTCACCTTTCCTACCTAGACAGACCTGCTATCCCAGGGGCCACTGAACCACCCGGGCATAGACAGGCTCCATTTAACAGCATGGCTCTTGAGGAATCCTCACTAAGAGGGAAGGGGTTCTCAGAGAGACTGGTAGAAGCACTAATGTCCAGCAGGAAAAAGACGACCCACCTTATCTACCAGAAGGTTTGGAGAAGGTTTTTCTCATGGAGACAGGGAAGGGATACCCGGGATTCCATCCCGGATATCCCTCTGATGTTAGAGTTCTTGCAGGAGGGTCTAGAAATGGGCCTCTCTCCAAGTACCCTGAGAGTCCAGATCGCAGCCCTTAGCGCTATATGCAACACAAAGTTCGCAGAAAACAGATGGGTCAGCAGGTTCCTGACAGCAGCAGCTAGACTGCGACCCAGGCCCATAAATGTTTGCCCAGACTGGAAACTTAATTGGGCCCTAAAAGCCATGACAACGGAACCATTCGAGCCAATCGAAGCATTACCGATAAAAATGCTTACGATCAAGACTATTTTTCTAGTAGCCATCACCTCCGCAAGGCGAGTTAGCACGTTGCAGGCCCTGTCCATTCGCCACCCGTTCCTGAAAATCTCGGACTCCAAATTAGTATTTAAAATGGACCCTGCCTTCATGCCGAAAGTAGTATCACATTTTCATAGGTCACAAGACATAATAATTCCCTCCTTCTTCAGTAAGCCTAAAAACGAAGAAGAAAAATCCCTAAGCTGCCTGAACGTTAGGAGAGCAGTCCTAGGCTACATAGACACGACAAGCCACTGGAGACGGGACGACAACCTGTTCGTCCAGTTCAGTGGCCCAAACAAAGGGAGCAAAGCAGCAAAAAGCTCCATAGCCAGGTGGATCCGCCTGGCCATCATAGAGTCCTATAAGGCCCTCGGGAAGGAAATCCCCTTAGCTCTTAAAGCCCATTCTACAAGGGCAGTAGCATCCTCATGGGCCAAACATAGCTCAGCCTTGGTCGAGCAGATATGCAAAGCCGCAGTCTGGAAGAAGCTCCACACGTTCATTAAACATTATAGGGTAAAAGTGCAGCGGGCAAAGTCCTCTCGGCAGCAATCCCACCCTAGAAAAAGACTTTAGTTGGTACGTTTCAATTGGTGCTGTCATGGAGACGACTGGGGAAAAAATGGATTATACCTACCCGATAATCAGGTTTCCAGTAGTCTCCACGACAGCACCCGTACCTTCCCCCCCTGAATTGATAGAAAAGAAATTATGGAATATAAGTTTCCAAAAAAAAAACAGTTGAGGGAAAAAAATGTAATTTAAGCTCCTACCCCGGCAATTCATTAGAATCCACTGAGGAAAGTGATGAAGGGGGGGGGGGGGAGCTTTTAACCTCTCAGTATGTTCTTGTCCTATCAGGAGGAGGCAATCTCAATTGGTGCTGTCGTGGAGACTACTGGAAACCCGATTATCGGGTAGGTATAATCCATTTTTTCTCTGGCATGATTTGTTTGTCACAAACCCATGCTGGCTCTGGCTAATTACTCTATTCTCATCCAAGTACTTACATGCATGCTGTTTAATAAGGCTGCCTGTCCACAGGTGTCGAGGCATCCCACTGCGGGAGCCACTGCCCAGGAGCAGCAGCCGACAGAAAGGCTGACCACGGCGAATCGGGGGGTGGGGGGGCGTGGCCTGAGGCCTGAGGCTGTAGGATGTGTCTCTTGCAGGCTCCCACTAGACCCCGGTAATCCACTTAATTAAAGGCATCCACCGGCTACTACCGACGAAGATGAGGCGCACTAAGAGGTCAGGAGGACAAGCAGCACCAGAGGTGGAAGATTTTGTCCCCCTGGATGCTTACCTCGGGCGAACACCCAGAAGGCAGACGGCCGCGGTAGGTCCCAAGATGGCGCTGCGTTCTCCCCACAGGTGGAAGCCCCGCCCCTCCAGAGCACGAAGTGGCTGCAGCGGCTCCCTATCCAGACCCCACATACCGGAGCTCCGAACGCCGGCTCCCAGAGAGCCTAGAGCGGCAGATCTTACCCCCCAAAGCATGGAGACAGCCATATCCCTAGGGGGGGACACCCGCGGCTGCCTCTGCCCACCTCACCCGGCGCTACTGCCGAGATAACAGCCATGGACTCGGGCACTCGAAATGGAGGAGCAACCTGGTGCCCCCCAGATGGCAGGTAACAATGGCGGGGTCGCCCAGGTAGAATCCCCATCCTCTCATCCAGCAGGAACCCGCAGGGCTACATCAGGCTACGGGGAAAGAGAGAGAGCTGACCCAAGCCAGCTGCTGTCCAAAGCTACAAGCACCCAAATGCAGGCTATCGAGGCTATACAAGCAGAAATCAAACAAAAATAGGCCACAGAGTCTCTGAGCATGAAGAAACGTAAGCCCAGATCCGAACCCAGATATCTGAGCATCACGACATTCTACTAGATCACTCAATACAGATTACTAACATCCTGACGCAATTAGACGATATTGAAAACCGCAACAGGAGAAACAATATCCGAATAAGAGGCCTAAGCGAGGAGGTGGAGCCAGCACACCTAGAAAAATGGGCCCAAAAGTCCTTTGGAGACATCCTTAAGAGACCTGCGGATAACCTCGTAGAAATAGATCGGATCCATAGATCCCTAGGCCCCAAAAATCCGGACCCCGCTTGATCACGCAACGTAGTGTGCAGGATCCACTTCTTTAAAGAAAAGGAAGAGCTGCTGAAGAGAATTAGAGAAAGAGGCCCCATTGCATACAAAGACAAGACCCTGCAGGTTCTCCCGGACCTTTCCAGAAGGACTCTCCAGCTTCTTAAAGCCCCCAGACCCATCCTAACTGCATTAAAGGAGAAGAATATCCCCTATCGCTGGGGGTACTCCTTCCAGCTACAGGCAGGCAAGGATGGGAATACGGCGACCTTTAGAGGACTCAGCGATCTCCCAAAGTGTCTGGCCAAACTCGAACTTCCCATGATCCCAATCCCAGATTGGCCAAAAGTCGCTACACCACCACCACAGCCACCGAGGGAAGAATGGCAGGTGCTGGGCCCGTGAGGAAGACACTGAACCCCAAGGGTTGCCCCACTTTCTACAAGAATCACCCTTCCATTGATTTGCTCCGGGGTAGATGCTCTTCCCGCTCTATATGCCGGACGTGGATGCCCAAGAGACATGACGTCTTTGCTGACATACCCTTTCAAGGGTCCAGTTTAGGATGCCGGGGTTTGGAGGTAGCTGAAACCAATTGTCTTGGTCCCAGCTCCTCCAAAACAGGCCAGCAACACTACTGGTTGCATTTTTGACTGTTTCAGGACTTTGTTTTTGTTTTGTTTTTCTCTTCCTTCTAGCAACATACACTTTTTTTCTTTTGTTGTACAAGTTGCTCTTTCATGATTATTCTGGAGCGGGCCAGCCTTGGCCTGGGCCCCCGCTCCAGACATTCAGAAAGTTAAAGTTGGAATATATTTTCCTTAACTTTTTCTCAATTTGCACTGAATATTATATTGTTACTATGTTGATTTCTACTCCTGTCTTCTTCTTCTCCTCGCTACCCTTCCCTATACCCATTCCTCAACTCCTCTTACCTGGCTCTTCGTCTCGGGCCCGTGCACCAGAACCACACCAGGGGTCTCCTTCTCAGTTCGGGGTCCTCCTCCAGAGCAAAAGCAATGGCGTCAATAACTGTAAGTACTTATAATGCCAGAGGCCTCAACAGCCCTGGGAAAAGAAACCAAATTCATTATGGCTTCCACAAGAAGAGAGCTATGGTAACCCTCTTCCAAGAGACCCACATAAATCAACAAACATCCCTAGCTGCCATAACCGCTACTACCCTTTCTGGTACCATGCTTCCCATCCCGAACGCAAATTGGCTGGGGTCTCCATTGCTTTCCACCGATCATTTAAACCACAGGTCCTGGCAGTAGAGAGAGACTTAATGGGTAGATACATATTTCTAAAAATAAAAATGTTTGATGGTATATACACCTTGGCTAACTTTTATTTCCCCAACCAGGAGCAGATTTCCTTCGGCATTGAGGCCCTCCGAAAACTGGCTGAATTTGCAGAAAATTCAACCCTTATTGCCGGTGGCAACTTTAACCTGGCCCTGGACCCGCGGCTAGACACTTCTTCCGGGCGCTCCTCTCTGTCTCGTTTGGCCGTGAACAAGCTCAGGAAAATGATGGTGAGTCTCTACCTCGTAGATCTTTAGAGAACCCTGCATCCTTCTACCAAAGATTACACTTTCTATTCACAGGTCCACAAGTCGTACAGCAGAATAGACTACATCTTCGTCTCACACAAGCTATTATATGCCCCCCCCCCCCCCCCCAAATGCTCATTAGGCAATTTCCTATGGTCTGACCATGCTCTGGTACTCGGGAAGATCAGACCAAGAACCCAGAAACCTAGTGGCTTCAACAGGAAGTTAAATGATAACCTCCTCAGAGACCAAGCGTGTATGGTGGACCTGACGGAAACTATTAGTATCTTCCTTGAGGCCCATAAATCAGACTCCACCCCCACGCCAATCAAATGGGAAGCGCTTAAATGCATCCTGAGAGGGGTACTATAGCGCATGGTTCAAGACTCAAGAAAGAAAGGGCCCTTAAGTTATTCCATCCTCTACGACTTTTGGAGACACGAGAAGCGGCCAATAAAAAAAAGAAATCAGACGCCCTACAAATTGAAATCAGCAATATTAGACACGAGATTCTCTCAATACTCAATCGCTAACATCATAGCGCCGGAGGAGGCGGCTGCCCTTGAAGGAGACATCACTCTTTCGGAGCTTACACAGGTCTTCAGAGACCTGAAGCTGGGGAAGAGCCCTGGACTGGATGGGTTCACCCCGAGGTTCTACAAGAAACTCGGTGGACAACTTTCAGAATTATTATTGGAAGCATTTAATGCGGTCTCCCGAGGATGCCCCTTTCCACCCCAGGCGTTGCAGGCCCACGTAGTAGTTATATTGAAACCAGGTAGGGACCCCCTCGCTTGCGGCAGCTACAGACCCATCTCCCTCATCAACGGCGATCTAAAAATCTTCTCCAAGATCTTGGCAACCTGACTGAACCCTCTTATCCCTCGTCTGATACATTCAGATCAGGTCGGATTTGTCCCGGGAAGAGAGGCCTGAGATAATACAATTAAAACCATGTCCTTGATCAACAAAGCTCGCGACGCTCATATTCCCCTCTGCCTTCTGGCCGTCGATGTGGAGAAGGCCTTTGATAGAGAGAGTTGGGGTTTTTTGAAGGAGGTGTTGAGGGAGGTGGGCCTGGGCCCAAGGGTTCTTTCCTAGATAATGGCCCTATATAGTTCTCCGTCTGCGCGAATTACAGCCAACGGACTCTTGTCAGCTCCTCTCGAGATTTGTAACGGTACCAGACAGGGCTACCTGCTATCCCCGTTACTTTACATTATGGCAATGGAACCCCTGGCAGTGGCCCTGAGGAGGAACCCAGATATACAGGGGGTGGTGGATCATGACAGTGTTTACAAGCTATCCATCTTTGCAGATGACCTTTTGATCTACATCATGAACCCACGTATCGCCCTGCCGGGGATCATAGCAGGACTGTCTAAGTACAGGAAGATTAGCAATTTTAAAATGAATACCAAAAAATCAGAGGTCCTCAATATCTCAATCCCAGCGGCGGAAGTTAATGTCCTGAAACAATCCTTTCCCCTTCTCTGGAGAGAAAGATCTCTAAAATATCTAGGAATACAAATTCCTTCAGATATAGTGGACTCATATGAGTTGAACTTTAGACCCTTGTTATCAGTGCTCAGAGATGGAAGGATGGTCGAAAATTAATTTTTCTTGGTTCGGACAAATCAACATTCTTAAGATGAACATTCTTCCCAGAATATTATGTTTTTCAGACTGTCCCATGTGACCTCTCCGGACGCTTCTTCACTCAGTTGCGGAGGGGTATGGTTAGATTAGTTTGGAAAGACCTCTCTCCAAGAATAAGCTACAAAATCCTAACTAGAACAAAAAGTTCGGGTGGAGCGGGCCTGCCGGATCTTGAACTCTACCATAAAGCAACAATAGGTAGATACGTTCTGGATATCTTACACTGCGCGGATGAGAAATCGTGGGTGCCTCTGGAAAAAGGTTAGAACCGGTTCAACTTGGGGGGTGCCTTCTTGGTCCCAGGCATTGTGGACTGGAGAGGGGCAGCGGCTTCGCCCTTAGCTCTGAGCCTGCTGAGGGCATGGACCCGCTTGAGAGGGATGAGGAGGATATTCACTTGTCCAGGCCCCCTGACCCCTTTAACAGGTAACCCTCAGATCCAAGCTACAATATCTACGGAGACACTGCTGTTCATGCCTCATTTCCCCAGGCCTCAAGCATGCAACATCCTTGATTCACAGGGGATGTGCGCTTTAAGAGATATTGCAGTAGGTCAGGAAACAAAACCTGGAGCGTGAATGCAGTACCTTCAGTTGAGGGACTATCTTAGATCGCTGAAGGCCCGTGACCTACTAAGAAAGGAACTAACATCCTTTGAAAGACTATGCGTAGCCCTGGGCCCCCCCCTTCATGTGGTCTCTCTGCTGTACAGGTTGTTGATCGACTCCGAGAAGGGGGAGACGCAGCCAAGATGGGAGACGGGATGGGAGGAAACGCTCGGAAGAGGTTTCCCCGAAGAGCTTTGGACTAAGTCCTACACCCTCATACACAAATTGTCCTTCTCGAGCAAGGCATAGGAACTAAATTATAAAATAACGAAGCAATGGTACAGGACTCCGGACAAGATTCATAGAATTTTCCCAACAACTCCTGGTAAGTGCTGGAGGTGTGGTTCAGGGATGGGAACCATGTATCATATCTGGTGGAGCTGTTCACTAATAGCTCCACTCTGGAGTAACGCCAGGTTGTATGAGGCGATGTGTAGGTCACCCCTGGTCCTCACCCCCGAAGTGGCTCTTCTGTCTATGTTTCCAGGTCCTATCTCCCATGCTAAAAAGGGGTGTTTAAGACCTTTTATAATGGCCATGTGCCACACTGGAAACGGAGGGGAGAGCTAACAAGGGCCATGTGGGTGGAGGCACTAGAACACATTAGGTACATGGAGGAGCTCAGGAGCACCCACTCTGAGGGAGACCAAGAAGCAGAAAACTTCTCTGATACCTGGACTGTGTGGTTAGACCATAAAAGCTCCATGGCCTTTGTTAGGTGGCTTGCCGATGGCTTAACATAAGAATCTGCACTGTGCACTTCCCTGGACCTAGGCCGGGGAGAAGATGGCTAGAAGGCTGGAGAAGTGTTTAAACTAGGGACTGGGGGGAAGGGCAGAAAGAAAAATAGTGGGGTAGTCAGTGTAGCTAGTGACCTGGGGCCAAGTAATGGGAATCGGGGTCGAGCTGGAGGAGGGATTAGTACAGGTAGAACTGACAGATCAGCCAACAGTACCATTAGTAACAAAACGAATTTAAAGAACAAAAAAAAACCGTATAAATTGTATGACCAGGAATGCAAGAAGTCTGATCGGTAAAGTGGGTGAGCTTGAAGCGAGAATGGCCAATGAAAACTATGATATAGTCGGAATTACGGAAACATGTCTTGATGAAAAGTGCGATTGGGCGGTGAATTTACAGGGTTACAATCTCTTCAGAAGAGACCGTGGGAACCAGAAGGGGGGAGGGGTATGTCTGTACATTAAATCGTACTTAATGCCGAAGCTACGGGAGGATATAGGTGCAGGAGATGAACACGTGGAATCTCTGTGGGTGGAAATACAGGGAGAAAAAACAAAAACAAAATCCTGATAGGGGTTTTCTATAGACCACCAAAAGCAAGAGAAGAAACTGAAACTTTACTATTAAGGCAGATAGAAGAAGTGTCAAACCGCAATTAAGTAATTATCATGGGGGACTTTAATTATCCAGATATAATATGGGTAAATGAAACCTGCAAATCCCATAGGGGTGATATGTTCTTAAGAACCAACAAGAGGGAGGGTCATTCTGGACATAGTACTAACTAACAAATCGGACCGAATAAAGGGAGTGCAGGTTGAGGGGCACTTGGGGAACAGTGACCACAATATAATCAACTTCCAACTGTCATTTAATAATAAACCTTATCAGGGAGCTACAAACAAACTAAACTTTAGTAAAGCAAAATTTGAACAGCTTAGAACTACTATCGGTAATATTAATTGGGACAACATCCTCAAAAATATCAGTACAGAGGACAAATGGGAAAAGTTTAAAAGGATCCTAATCACCTCAAGTGAGCAGTTAATTCCCTTTAAAATAAAAGAACTTAGAGTAAAAGGAAACCAATGTGGCTCGACAAGACTGTAAGGGGGGCAATAAAGACTGGGGTTTTACCATTGGATTGGCGCATTGCCAACGGTGTTCCAATTTACAAAAAGGGGACCAAAAGTGAGCCTGGTAACTACAGGCCGCTAAGTCTCACTTCAGTAATGGGAAAAATGTTCGAGGGGTTTCTGAGAGACACAATCGTAGAATACCTCAAGGAGAACAACGGAATAACTCCTCACCAGCATGGGTTCATGAAGGGTTGATCATGTCAGACCAATCTGATCAGCTTCTACGATGAAGTAAGCTCTAGGCTGGACCTGGGAGAGTCTATTGATCTGGTATATCTGGACTTCTCTAAAGCATTTGACACTGTGCCGCATAATAGGCTAATATATAAAATGAGGCAGCTCGGATTGGGTGAAAACGTGTGTAATTGGGTTAAGAATTGGCTCAATGATAGAAAGCAGAGCATGGTAATAAATGGTTCATACTGAGTGGGCCACCGTCGCTAGCAGGGTGCCACAGGGTTCAGTACTAGGCCCCATTCTGTTCAATATATTTATTAATGACCTGATAGAGGGGTTGCACAGTAAAATATCAATATTTGCAGATGACACAAAATTATACAATATAATTAATACAACAGAGGACAATGTAAGGCTACAAACGGACCTAGATAAGCTGGGGGCTTGGGCAGAAAAATGGCAAATGAAGTTCAGTATGGATAAATGTAAGGTTATGCACATGGGCAGGAGAAACGGATGTCACCAATATACACTAAATGGGGTACTGCTAGGGAAAAGTGACACGGAAAAAGACCTGGGGGTACTAGTGAACTGTAGACTAAACTGGAGTAACCAATGCCAGTCAGCTGCTGCAAAAGCTAATAAAGTCTTGGGGTGCATTAAAAGAGGTATAGGGGCGAAAGACGAGAACATTATTCTTCCACTATATAAGGCACTTGTCAGGCCTCACATGGAATACTGCGCGCAGTTCTCAGGAAAGATGTTACAGTGGTGGAGGGGGTTCAAAGAAGGGCAACTAAACTAATACATGGAATGACGGGACTGGAATACCCAGAGAGGCTATCAAAATTGGGAATATTTACTCTAGAAAAAAGATGGCTAAGGGGTGATCAAATAACTATGTATAAATACATTAGGGGACAATACAAGGATCTCTCCCATGATTTGTTTATACCCAGGACTGTGACTGTAACGAGAGGGCATCCGCTACGTTTAGAGGAAAGCAGGTTTCATCACCAACACAGAAAATGGTTCTTTACTGTAAGAGCAGTTAGACTGTGGAACTCTCTGCCTGAGGATGTGGTGATGGCAAAATCCATAGAGGAGTTTAAAAGGGGACTTGATGTCTTTCTAGAGCGGAAGGATATTACAGGATATAAATCTTAGGTTTATTGTTAATCTGGGTACACAGCAGGTAGGAAATATTAGGGGTAGATCCAGGGATTAGTCTGATTGCCATTAGGAAGTCGGGAAGGAATTTTTCCCCCAAAAGGGCTAATTGGCTTCTGCTCTTGTTTTTTTTTTGCATTCCTCTGGATTAACAACACAGGAGGATAGACATTCTGGTCTAGATGGACTTTGTCTTCATTCGGCCTTACAAACTATGTTACTATGTATGTTACTACCACAAATTTCGAGCCTCAATATATTGCGCGGGGGACCGAGGCGAGAGCTAATACCTACCCTATTCCCCCCCCCCCCCCCCCCTCGCTCTCTCCTCTTTTTCTTTCTGTGTTCTAAAGTGGTTTTTGTAGATCAATATAGGAGCCCAGGACATGGACCCCTACATATGCATATGCTTCTGACCCATAGCTTACCCCTTCGACCCCTCCGGTACGGGGTTTACCTCCCAGACTCCCCGAGGGGTCGCACAGTCGAACATAGAGGTTGTCATCACACAACCTCATGGAGCGATGGGGGCCCACGGGCCGCATGGCTCACGCTTATGATTAATATAGTATGCCTCGCTACCTAAAATTGAATTATACTATCAAGTATCCAAGATCTTAACATGTCTATGGGTCTCACCCTAGGACAAGTAGTGCCAATGTCATTAACCTAATGTTCATTTAAACCAACCTATAGATTGTTATATGACTGCGGCTTGCCATAAGTTATTTAGTGAGACAGGTCATTTATTTGCAACTCTGATAAGCGAGCTTTATTCATTTTTCCTTTGATTATATTTGTACGGATTGTGCTTTGTTTAACCCCTTAACGACCAGCCCATAGTGTTTTTACGTCCTCCCGAAGTGGGCTTTATTCTCTGAGGACGTAAAAACATGTGTCCTGCAGAGAATAAAGCCCCTCGGGCTCTGGACGTGACAGCTCCATGCTGTCGGTGTCCGCAGGTCGCTGACAGCATGGAGTTGTCATCCCAGGCTATATGGACCCCCCCCCCCCCGGCATTGGATAGCATCGATCGCAAAAAAGTAAATAAAAGTTGAAAAATGTTACATATTCAGCTGCCCTCATGGATCGGATCCATCGGGGCAGCTGAAATTACTCACCTGGGTCCGGCATGCTGCTCCCGGCTCTCCCAATGCTCCGGGCCCTGTAGCCGTCCTTTTAAATTTTCCGCGCCGCCGGGCCTTCTGCGCATGCGGCTGACATAATGCCGCCTGGCGCGCATGCGCAGAAGGCCCGGCGGCGCGGAAAATTTTAAATCTCCTGGCTCCCGTCTTCTGTAGGTATCCGGGAGGCAGGAGATGTCAGCGGGGATCGCGGTGAGCGGTTCCCAGGAACCGCGATCGCCGTTATGCAATAGATAATGGCGATCGCGGAAAAGTAAAGAAAAGTGTAAAAAAAGAAAAGTTTCACCTCCCCTCATGGATTGGATCCATGAGGGAAGGGGAAAATACTCACCCCGCTTCCTCTATGTCCTCCGGCCGGTCTCCGGACCCCCCGTTGGCTTCTGCGATGTGCCGATGTGGCGCGCATGCGCAGAAGGCCGGCGGGCCCGGTAAATTCAAAATCTCCCTGCACCCAGCGTCACAGATAGCCGAGTGCAGGGAGATATGACTGGGGACCGCTGTATGTGGTTTCCAGTCATATGATCACTGTTATCCATCGGATAACGGTGATCATACAAAGTTAAAAAGTAAAAAAAAAAAAAAAGTTAAAAGTTTATAAAGTTAAAGTTTCATCTCCCCTTACGGATCATATCCGTAAGGGGGGGATGAAATTACGTACCCAAGGTCCCCGGATTTGTTCCCTGATGGAATGTTCATCCGCGGACCTTACCCCAGCTTCTGCACATGCGCCCGTCAGCATGATGGCGGACGCATGCGCAAAAGTGAAATATTGCCCAAGAAATTTAAAATCTCTCTGCTGCTGGCTACCAAAGGTGGCCAAGAGCCTGGAGATGTCACGGGGAGCCGCGGTATGCGGTTACTGGTCACATGATCGCCGTTATACAATGCATAATGGCGATCACGTAAAAGTTCTTTAAAAAGTGGCAGTTTCATCTCCCCTCACCGATGCCATCTTCTCGGAGGCTTCCGAATTTGAATCCAGATGTGAATCCAGATGTGCCCGCCAGCAAAATGCCGGACACATTCGCAGGAGCCGAGGAAATTTTAAATCTCCTTGCTCCCAGGCGACCAACGGTCGCTGAGTGCTTGGAGCAGTGACCGGAGACCTCGTTGAGCGGTCCCCGGTCACGTGACAAAGTAGCGATCTAACATTAGGCCGGTCACACATGACCGGAGAGGAATTACGGGTTCTGCATGCGCTTGATCAGCGGTAATCCACAGATCAAATCACATGCATTGGATTACACAATTCCCCCCAATTAGTGGGTCGGAATTACGGAATCCACTCGCAGAAACACAACACGGCATGCTATATTTTACCGTGGATATCCGCGACCTAGAGCCCATTGTGCTCTATGACCGCGGATATACCCGCAGCCCATGTGCAAACACATTGTGAATGGGCTGCGGGTACCCGGGTCATCTCTAAGCGACGGCGGGGGAAATAAAAACAAACAACGGTGTATGCGCTTGACCGCCTGTGTGAGTAGGCAGTTATGCGTAGTACATTACGCGGCCGTACGCAGGGTCACAGCCGGGCTCACAGCTGGAATCCGCTGCGGGCCTCAACAAGCGGATACCACCTACGGCCGTGTGAGCCCGGCGTTATTCAGACCGCTACCTGTAACACGTAATTTACAAGAAGCCACTGGAACGCTCGCCTTCATGCAGTTCCAGGAGCAACTTGTTGAGCGCCTTTTCTGTGAGACCGCCGCACCGCAGCAAGATTACAAAGCCTCACAGAGGGCAACTTTTTACACCCCATACCTGCCGCTGAGGTTACGAAATACCCCCCCAAAAAAGCAGGAGAGGAGGGGGGATACACGGTTTTCTTGCCCCATGTGCCCAACCCAACCAGCCTCCGTAAATACCCCTGTCTTCGGACATAAAACGCAGTTTATATTATTACCTTTATCTAATATTTAGGGAATGACAAAAAATGGGGGGTGGGGGGGGATTATTTTTAGAAAGTCATTTTTTTTTCCGTATAAGTGGGCAATGGGGCCTGGAATTTATTCAGTTCTGCCCTGAAATCCAGCGGGCATTCCCTCCATTATGGGCCTAGTCATGTGTCCTGTAAGTAGATTAGGGCCACAATGGATATGTTTCTGAACACGGGACAAACAGGGGTATCCATTTTGGGGTGAAAGTCTTCATTCCTATGTACACTGTACAATAAAAAACAGTTTTTAAATTGACAAAATTGCCAAAAAATATAAATCGTAATTTTTTCCTTTTGCTTTGCTTAGATTCATTCAAATACTGTGTGGTCAAAATACACAGTTCACCCTTAGATGAATTTGTTAAGGGGTCTAGTTTTCAAAATAGGGTCATTTGTGGGGGTTCTCTATTGTTTTGGCCGCTCAATGGCTCTATAAGTGGGCAATGGGGCCTGGAATTTATTGCGTTGTACCCTGAAATCCAACGGGTGCTCCTTCCATTATAGGCCTAGCCATGTTTTCTTTAAGTAGATTAGGGCCACAATGGGTATGTTTCTGAACACAGGGAAAAGGGGGGTATCCATTTTGGGGTGAACGTCTTCATTCCTATGTACACTGGACAAAAAAAACAGTTTTTAAATTGACACAATTGGCAAAAAAATGAAAATCCTAATTTTTTCCTTCTGCTTGGCTTAGATTCATTCAAAAACTGTGAAGTCAAAAAAAAGTCATCATACCCCTAGATAAATTCGTTAAAGGGGTCTACTTTTCAAAATGGGGTCACTTGTGGGGGTTCTCCATCGTTTTGGTCACTCAATGGCTCTACAAGTGGGCAATGGGGACTAAATCTCCTTCAAGCAAAATTTCTGTTCCGAAAGCCACCAGTTGCTCCTTTCATTTTCAGCCACATTGTGCATACAGACGTAATACTAGGACCACAATGGGCATGTTTCTGAGCACAGGACAAACAGTGGTACCCATTTTGTGGTGCAAGTCTTCATTTATATATGTGTTGTACAAAAAAAACTGCTGTTGAAATGACAGAATTACCAAAAAAATGAAAACTGTTATTTTTTTCCTTCGGCTTGGCTTAGATTCATTCAAAAACTGTGAAGTCAAAAAAGTCATCGTACCCCGAGATAAATTCGCTAAGGGTTCTACTTTTCAAAATGGGGTCACTTGTGGGCGTTCTCCATGGTTTTGGTCACTCAATGGCTCTACAAGTGTGCAATAGCGCCTAAATCTCCTTCAAGCAAAATTTCTGTTCCGAAAGCCACCGGTTGCTCCTTTCATTTTGGGCCCCATTGTGAATCCAGACATAAGATTAGGGCCACAATGGGTATGTTTCTGAGCACAGGACAAACAGGGGTATCCATTTTGGGGTGCAAGTCTTCATTCATATATGTGCTGTACAAAAAAAAATGCTTTTAATATGACAGAATTAAAAAAAAAAAATGAAAATCGGATTTTTTTCCCTTTGGCTTGGCTTAGATTCATTTAAAAACTGTGAAGTCAAAAAAGTCATTGTACCCCTAGATAAATTCGTTAAGGGGTCTACTTTTCAAAATGGGGTCACTTGTGGGCGTTCTCCATCGTTTTGGTCACTCAATGGCTCTACAAGTGTGCAATTGGGCCTAAATCTCCTTCAAGCAAAATTTCTGTTCCGAAAGCCACCGCTTGCTCCTTTCATTTTGGGCCCCATTGGGCATACAGATGTAATACTAGGGCCACAATAGGTATGTTTATGAGCACGGGACAAACAGGCTTATCCATTCTGGGGTGCAAATCCTCATTTTCATGTGTACTATAGAAGACATTCCTGTCTTTAAAATAACATATTTGCAAAAATATGAAATTTTAGTTTTTCTCTTCTAAATTGCATTGACTCCTAAAAAACACTGTGGGGTTAAAACACTCATGACACCTCTCAGTGAATACGTTAAGGGATGTAGTTTTTAAAATGGGGTCATTTGTGGTGGTATCTATCATTTTGACTCCTATGAGCCTTTCCAATCTTGGCTTGGTGTAGGAAAATAGTGTTCCTCAAAATGCTGAAAAGTAATGTTAAATTTTTACGTCTCCTAAATGGTTAAAAAAAAACGAAAGTTTTTCCAATGTGCGCCCAAAATAAAGTAAACGGAGGGAAATATATATCTTAGCAAACATTTCTATATTATGTTTGCACATATTTGAGATATTGCAGTTGGAAATGTGAAAAAATGACGATTTTTTCAAAATTTTCCCAATTTTGGCGCTTTTAATAAATAAACACAAATTCTATCGGTCTTTTTTTCCGCCTAAATGAAGAACAACATGTGGCGAAAAAAAAATGTCAGAATCGCTTGGATATGCAAAGCCTTTCTGGTGTTTTTCCATGCTAAATTGACACGTGTCAGATTTGCAAAATTTGGCCTGGTCATTAAGGCGCAAACAGGCTTGGTCACTAAGGGGTTAAGAAAACCTCAATAAATTCCATTTTGAAGAATTGTGGAAAATCGCAGCATGCTGCGATTTGCCGTTCGCGAGCGGAGAATCGCTGTGATTCTCACTCGTGGACAGAGGGGAAGCGCTCTCCATAGCAACGCTTTGGAGAGCTTTCACTGCGTTCCCCGTGGCCGGATTATCGCCGTAGGGAACGCAATGAAAACTTGCCCATGTACAGACAGCCTAATTTGTTCAAAGATGTTTCACGGTATAGAAGTCAGGCTCACTGGCCTGTAGTTTCCTTGTTTAGGGGGGCCGGGACCTTAGGAGGCAGTGTTCATGCTATCCTAAGGTCCCAGCCACCCTTACTTCCTCAACCATTTCCTTCCTGTTGGTAAGAATTAGGTCCAAGATAGCAGATCCCCTCGTCTTCTCTTCTACCCTTTGGAAAATAAAGTTGTCAGTAAGGGCTCAGTCACACGGGTGCATCCGGTGCCGATACGCCCGTCTTCCTGCACGAAGAAGACAGCCGCACTGCAGGTGTAGACGACTCTCCGCAGAGCTGGAAGAAAGAACACAAGACCGGCAATGGAGCCGGTCATGTGTTCTTTCTCCGCACCTGCAGTGCGGCCGTCTTATCCTGCAGTAACACTGGCGCATCGGCGCCCGGATGCGCCCATGTGACTGAGCCCTAAGAGCGGATAAGAATTTGTTGGACCCATTACTTTTGCCTGAAAGAGATTGCCAACAAATGTCTGGATGGGTAAAATCTCCCATGATCACTGTCATGCTTTTATGAGATCTTGGCAATCTGATATAGAAAGAGTTCATCCATATCATCTGCATGTCCAGGCGGTCTATAGTAAATGCCTACAATTGTGTCCTTCCTGTTGTTCTCTCCTTGCATGCTTACCCAAACAGTTTCTACAGAACTCCCATGCTGTGAAGCTTCAATCTCTGGAGATGGATGTTTTCCTAACATACAACACAACTCCTCTTTATTAGGTCTGTTTCTTATAAAAAGGTTATATCTTTCAAGTCTTGTATTTCAATCTTGTGTATCATCCCAAGTTTCTGTGATGCCTATGACATCATATTTCCTATGTTAGGAGCTCATACTGTACAGTTTATCTGAGATATATACTGTATATGTATTTATGAGGCTGTACAGGGGACTGTGTGCTGATATAGAGGACACAACTGAGAAAACGTAACTTGTCTCTTATTGTTTCGAGAGAGAGGTGACACCCCTATTGCCGCAGGGTGAGCAGATCCAGGAATTAATAGACCAAATGGGTTTCGACTGTCAGGGTTGTGGATTGTGTAAAGGGCAACGTGTGACCCAGCAGTGAGACCGGTAGAGAGGGAAGTGGCGCGGTGCCATGTTCCTGGATGGCTGTAAATACTGTCACATAAATAGTGATTTTATGGAGACTAATGAAAGAAAACCAGTAATTTGTCATTATCGGTTTCTGCCACAGGTTTATGCAGCTCTCCAATCCGGCCCCATAAGTCCGGTGATAGATTCCTTTTACATGTATTGTGTGTGGTGCCCTTCACAGTTTAGACATAAATTAAAATCAATTCCTTTTATTAGATAACTTTAAAAACACAGTAGACAAGAACAGGGCACTACAAATAACCCTCTAAATTGCCAGAGGTATATAAATGACAAGCGACTATAGCTACTTAATTGATTTTATCGTACCCTTCCTTTGTTCAGAGAAGGCACCATATGATATATGTTTATAAAGTGAGGTGATACGGTGGGTGTCGCTATGTCATAGAACTCGGGTCAAGGTGAAGTCAAATTTGTTTCTTACGCATCACTTCCCATATTTTTTATCTTATTATAAAAATTAGTCACTATTATGTACTGGAATTGGATGTCACAGCATCTATCTTACATTCTTCTTCACAGTGACATTGAATAGGTGTATAGATTTAGTTTTCATGTCCAATATTGTAAAAGGGAAGATTTGCGAATACGAAGAGTATGAGCCCTTTATCTTGGAAATGCTTAAACATAGTTCTTATTCCAAGTAGAGTTCAAATGTATGGGGGCTCATGACCTCTTTGTATCAAATAATGCAGTGTCATACAGTTTCATTGGTATTAAGAGAAACCCAATTCCTTTCCAATGACTGTTGACTGACTGCATGAGCACACATTTATTCAGTAATTAGTGTTTACTATTCTTTTTATAATCTCAATTGGAGCACCCGTAGGCTCAGATTGTAGTACTTTTTAATCTCGACGCTAATTTAAGCGGGTCATCAGGAGATTACTTGAGTATTATTGTAGATTTAGTTACAATTTGATACCTTATTCCAGAGTTTTATTTTGCTCAATTTAAACTGATGCATTACTCTGTCAGAAGGGATGTAGGCAGTAGAAGTAGTTCTTTTTCCTATATAGGATTTATGTATTTTCGAGAGAGAACAACCTTTGATGTTTAGGTGGTCTCTCTGTATAGGGCAGATCTATGATCTATGTATTTTTCAGAGAGGGCAGTCTGTGATGAACAGACAACCTCTCTATATAATAAAGATCTACTACAGTAGGATGTTCTTTTTATGTACAAGATTTGTATATTTTTAGGAGAGAACGACCTTTAATGTATAGGTAGTCTCTCTATATGATACAAATCTGAGATCTATATATTTTTTTATTATTGTTTTTTAGAAAGAGATAGCATGTCAAAATAACAGAGAGGTCCCATCACCTTGATGGTAGGGATTTCTCTTGCCTACCATCAAGGTGATGGGACTTCTCTTTGTTATTTTGCCATACTAAAGCCTGCTATTATGCTTAGGGAAACAATCTACGCTATATACCTCGCTCTTCTAGATCTTTTGACTGGGGTGATTGGGCCTTTAAAGAGACCAGCTTTTACCTACAGATTCTAACTGGGCAGTTTGGCACTTTAGGAGGATTGACTCTAGGCAGATATAGCCTTCGGTGCTAGCCAACGAGTGTTAGAATTGACTCAAAGACTTCCAAGTTATTTTTTGACAATTGCATAAATGGAATGCTTAAGTCCGTCAGAGTGTGATAATCAGATTGGTCTCAGCTTATATACTGGATCGGTTTCCCCCAAAGGAGACTTTGGCTTGTTGCATCTTTTTCTAGAAGCCGTCTTACCTTTTGTTCATAGGCACTAGCATGAGCATATATTGCATCTAGGACTCACAACTTTGATATACATCCCTTGGCTCTTCACCTTGAGCACAGTGATCTATCTTTGCAATTTTTGTTCATAGGCATTAGCATGAGGATATATTGCATCTAAGACTCATAACTTTGGTTTAACCTAAGAACAGTGTACCTAATGAGAAAATTCTGTAGTTCTTGCACAAAGACCCGCAAGTCCCTACTAAGTATTTTGTTGCGTTAGCTACATATGGAAACGTGACCGTGACACTATCATCAGTTTCGGTCTGACTGAACTACCTGAACAAAGAGTGTATGATCATCTTATCCTCTGGTTGAGGATTTATCATTCCCATACAGTGACACGATCCATAGTTCTAGTCCCAATAAGTATATCTCTCTAACAAGAGTATTTTTGTAGCTAACGACGTCTTGTCCTAGGTTGGTCGGAGGGTCTGCCACCTGGTGGCTTGACCACCCTTGAGTGGCTGCAACATCCTTCCCAACTCTTTGTTTTGTGTTGTGCCCTGAGTCTACTGTCTCTTTTTAAATTATTCTAATAAAGATTATTATTTTAGCATAAGTCTTTCCTGTGAATAGGGCTGAAATTTCTAGTTAGACTTTTACTGCCCCCCCCCCCCCCTGTGAAAAATATATGTACATATATTCTTCATCCAGGTAAGTAGATATCTTTTGATTTACCATCACAACCATCTTCCTTTATACACATTCTCCTTTTCTAAATGTATCCCTTTTTATGGCATATGTGGATCATTTCAGGTCATTGGATTTTCATCTTTAACCAAATCAGGTTGATTTTTCATATCATAGGAAACTATTGAATGTTAGTTGTTCATTTAGCCCCTTTGGTTGTACAGTGTCCATCCTGTAAATCCATCTTGTTTCTTTTTGTAGGAGGAAGGTATCAATGTCCCCCCCCTCTTGCATCTCTTCTTATCAGTTCTATTCCGTGAAACTTTAAACAATCCGGATTGCCCTCATGGAATTCCCAGACGTGATTTGAGATTGGTGTTTTTTTCCTTTCTTCTTACGTTCCCAATATGTCCTAGGATTCTTCTCCTAAATTCTTGTTTCGTTTTACCGACATATTGTTTGTTGCACACGCAGGTTGCTAAGTATACAATATTTCTGGTAATACAATTAAAGAAGCTCTTGGTTGTATAAATTTTCCCAGTTGTGTTCGATGAAAAAGAGCTACTTTTCTCAACAAAGCAGCAGGCGGCACAATTAGAACAGGGAAAAGTACCATTCGGTATGCTTCTAGATAGCCAGTTTCCATCTTGTTTTTTTCGCTCAAAGTGGCTTCTGATAAGGTGGTCCCTGATGTTTCTACCCCGTCTATATGCAATCTTTGGGCTTTCTGGGATTACTTCTTTCAGATCTTTATCGTGACATAGTATATCCCAGTACCTTTCCAGTACTGTTCTTATTTCCTGGTGTGCTGTATCATAAGTGCCCAATACTCTCATAGTATGGGTTTCTCTTTTCTCTTTGGGAATCAGGAGTTGTTCTCTGTTCTGTTCACAGGCGTATTTATATGAGTTGTCCAAGAGTGTTGGTGGATATTTTCTCTGCTTGAATCGGTCATGTAGTTTCTTGCTTTCAATTTGAAAATTAGCCATTTCTGAACAGTTCCTTCTTACACGGAGATATTGCCCCTTAGGGATTCCTCTTTTTAGGGAATATGGATGGAAACTATCGCATCTCAAGAGATTGTTGGCAGCCGTAGGTTTATGGTAGAGGTTGGAGGATATGGAACCATCTTGTTTCAGCTCAATTGTAACGTCTAGGAATTCGATGAGGGAATCGTTTATTGTTGATGTGAATCGTAAATTGAGCTCATTATGGTTCAGAGAATCAGCAAATTGATTAAATTGTATCTCATTGCCAGACCAGAGAATAAGGATGTCATCAATATATTGTGCCCAGAAAAGTACATATTGTGACAGATTGTGATATTCCTCTGAAAAAACGATCTTTTCCTCCCACCAGCCCAGGTACAGATTGGCATATGATGGGGCACAAGGAGTCCCCATCGAAGTGCCCCTGAGCTGGTGGAAGTACTTCGAATCGAAAATAAAAAAATTATGAGCAAGGATAAATTCAAGCAATGAGAGATCGAACTCGGTATGTTCGGACATATATAGACCCCACTGTGAAAGAAAATGTTGGGCTTCCCTAATGCCACCCTGGTGTGGGATAGAACTATATAGGGCTTCCACATCCAGGGTGGCAATGAGAGTACCAGGATCCATTTATTATAATGGAGGTAAATGCTGGATGTAATTGTACTGCAGGTGAGTGGTGACATTAATTGTATCATGAGTGGTGCCATTAATTATACTGGAGGTAAGTGGCCATCTTTGGTCACTGACAGACCCCTTAAGTAGAGTGAGGTAAATAAAGGATTTAGGGCTGTATGTAAGGTGTTTTTTTAGGTTACCTTAGATTGCCCGGCATTCGCAGACGTTCCAAGATATTTGTGCATCTACTTGAATCTTCCCCTCTATCTGTTTGCACAGCAAATATCTACAGTAATAAAAATATTATTATAAGCAGTAAGGACACCGCATCCAGAAGAGAACCTCAGAATCAAGACCCTTTACTTCTGTAACCCTTTCATGACCAGGGGTGTTTTTTTCCCGTTAGTCTGCACCTCACCTTTGTTCGGCCTTAAGACATGTGATTTTATTTTTGTCATTCCAGCTGGAAATGTATAAATAAACTGACAACAGGCTCTTACCCTCCTTATATAATGACTCTGTGCTCTCAAGCCCCTTGTACTAAGGTGACAGTCAGTAATGCCTCCTGTATTGTCACCAGCTGGCATTGGTCTCATAGGTTTCACCCAGGGATGCCCCCATATTGGGACATCAGTTGCTAACACATTCCTAGCGATGTACAGACTTTTGAGGGGCTACTCGTGACTTACTATAATCAGGGGCTTACATAGACCCCAGGGGACTGTAGTAGAGTGAGAGGTGAAGTGTGGGACGGAAGGTACATATCACGGAGACTACTAGCATCTGTGATGTAAACCCGGTCCGTCCCTCACTCCAGTACTCAGTTCCACCTGGCCCAGACAGGTGAGGTGCATAAATGGGTGCAGGTTGCAGTGTGAAGGGGAGTTCAGAACTACCTGGTGTGAGAGACACAAGCTGCAAGTGAGCGGAACTGCAGACTTCACCAAACTCTGCAACAAAGGTTTGCTGGGCTTTTGCCACTCTTATTTAAAAAGGACTTTTGGTGTTTTTGCTTTGATGGACTGTTGACGTGGAAAAGGATGTTTTCAGTGCATTTATGTTACATTCAGCCAGTGAATAAAAAGAGACATGGACAGTATTCCGGTTGTGGCCTGAAGTGTGTTCCCCTGCGTTGCTACAATTGGTGGAGGATGCGCCGGCAGTAAAAGACCCATGGGTACATGTCCTGGGTGAAATCAGCGGTGAGCATGCAGGCGGCCAATACAACCATGGAGGAGTCGATAAAGCAGCTGGTGCAAATGAACATGCATCAGCAACAAACGTTTGCTCAGCAGCAACAAATGATGGCCCAGCAACAGAAGGCTCAAGTAGAAGTAATGCAAGTGCAACAGAAAGCAGTCGCCCAGTAGCAACTAGCACAACAGGAGACAAACCAACTGCTGGTAAGGCAATTGGCCATACTAACTGAGGTGGTGCAGGCCAAAGAGAGTGTAGATCCCTCCAGGCAACATGCCCAGATGGACACTTTAAAAACAGTAAGAGGGACATTACAAAAGATGATGCCACAAGATGACGTGGAGGCCTTCCTCGCCATTTTTGAACGGGTGGCAGAGAGGGCGGAATTGCCTCAAGGGCGGTGGACGGAGATGTTGGCCCCGTACTTAATTGGAGAACCCCAGAAGGCATATTATTATTTGGCGCAGCAGGATGCCCGAGAGTACACCAAGTTAAAAGCCGAAATCCTTGCTCACCTGGGAGTCAGCACGGCAGTCAGAGCACAGCGGGTGCATAATTGAAAGTATTCTCCAGAGAAGCCGCCCCGGTCTCAAATGTTTGACCTGCTACATCTGGCTCAAAAATGGCTACAGCCGGAAACCTTATCACCTACTCAAATTGTCGAAAAAGTGGTGATGGACTGATTTGTGCAGTCCCTGTCTAGGCTCATGCAGCGTTGGGTTGTCCAAGGAGATCCCAAGAATGCAGATGAGTTGGTGGGCCTTGTAGAGAGATATCTCACAGCGGAGGAGGCGCTTCCCACTGCCAGAGCTGCATCTCGTGGTGTCAACTCTGGGTTGAATGCCCGGAGGAAGGAATCCCGTGTCAGCATGGAGGAGAAGCCACAGAGTTCGTAGGGAGCGGTGTCCATCAGGAGGAGCCAAGTCACCCCGCTGTGGTGCTGGGAGTGCCCGGAGCCAGGGCATATTGCAGCCCACTGTCCAGCGAAAACAGAGCCCATGGACTGTACACATGGTCGGCGATGTTCGTGATTTGCACATCCAGTATGCAGTGTGACACCGACCAAAGACCCACAGCCCCAGAGGTGCCAGATAACGGTCAACGGGGTCAAGGTGTCGGCTTTGCTCGGCTCTGGGAGCTTGGTCACGCTAATCAGGGCCTCCCTTCCCCATGTGTTGCTACAGGGGGAAAAACTGGGGGTCATTTGCATGCAAGGGGACACAAGAGGGTACCCAGTTTCCCAGGTATCCATAGACACTGACTCTGGAGTGTGTGCACACAAGGTTGGGGTGGTGAAAAATTTGATCCATCCTGTTGTCCTTGGGCGAGTCTTCCCCCTGTTCTGTTATGGACCAATTTGTTACCGCCGGGTAACCAGGGCAGTGAAGTGACTAATGATGAGTTGCCTTTTGCAGCGGTAACCGAGGAAGAGGAGCTGTCAGAACCACAGATGATTGATCTTGAGGTGGCACCGGGTAATTTTGGATCTGCCCAGATTAATGACCAGACTTTGAAATATGTTTTTGAGAATGTGTCTGTTATAAATAGTGCACCGCAGAGTACAGAGGCGGCAGAGAGCTTCCCTCACTTCGCCATTAAAAATGAGTTGTTGTACTGAGTGACCAAAATTAGAGATGAGGTAGTGGAGCAGCTTCTAGTACCTGGTTCTTTTAGACACAATCTTACACTTGGCACACACGCACTTATTAGGGGGCCACTTGGGGTCGAAAAAACGCAGGAGCGCATCTTGCAGAGTTTCTACTGGCCAGGCTGCTACAAGGTAATAGCAGAGTTTTGCCAATCCTGTCCCACCTGCCAGGTGACAGCTCCTGCTCCACATTTTAAGAGCCCATTGGTCCTGTTACTAATAATTGAAGTGCCATTCGAACTGGTTGCCTTGGACCTTGTAGGGCCTTTGGTAAAGTCGGCTATGGGTCACCAGTATATTTTGGTAGTAGTTGACTACGCAACCAGGTACCCAGAAGCAGTTTCCCTGAGGAATACTTCCTCCAAAAGTATTGGAAAAGAATTGTTTCATATATTTTCTAGAGTGGGCATACCAAAAGAAATATTAGTGGACCAGGGGACTCCATTTATGTCCAAGGTGATGCAGGAACTCTGCAAACTGCTAAAAATTAAGCAGTTACGTACCTCTGTCTATCATCCCCTGACTGACGGGTTGGTAGAGAAGTTTAATAAAATCTTAAAAAGTATGTTTAATAAGGTAGTAGAGAAGGATGGACGAGACTGGGACTGTCTGCTTCCCTACCTGCTCTTCTCAATCCGAGAGGTCCCACAAGCATCCACGGGCTTCTCACTGTTTGAGTTGTTATATGCGCGACAACCCCGTGGATTGCTTGAAATTGCTAAAGAAACATGGGAGGCCGAGGTTACTCCGCATAGAAGTGTGGTGGAACATGTGGCCCAGATGCAAGACAGAATGGCTAAAGTCAGTAACTCCTCAGGGCTCAGGAGAGCCAATCCGGGTGTATAATAGAATGACAAAGGTCAGGCAATTCAGTCCAGGGGACCGGGTACTGGTGCTTGTCCCCACGATAGAGAGCAAGTTCCTGGTCAAGTGGCAAGGGCCCTATGAGGTCGGAGAAAAAGTAGGTGAGGTCAACTATAAAGTTCATCAGCCGGGGAAAAGAAAACCTCTACAAATATATCATGTTAACCTGTTGAAAGCCTGGAAGGAGACTGACTCTCTGGACAGACCATGTTTGGGTATGGAGTCATCCAGTGACATCCATGATGTGACAATAGCTGAGGCATTGTCAAAGTCCCAGGTACAACAATGTAAAGAGTTTCTGCAGCGCAATAAGGACCTATTTACTGACCTGCCTGGTCGCACCAGGGTCATTGAACCTAAGATTCTCACAGACCTCCAAGTAAAAGTCTGCAAAAAACTGTACTGAATTCCGGAGGCTCGTAGGGAAATAGTGTCCACTGAAATAAAAAGAATGCTAGAACTGGGGGTAATCGAGGAGTCTAAGAGTGGATGGTCAAGCCCAATAGTGCTGGTGCCTAAACCCTCAGGGGAATGGTGATTCTGTAATGATTACCAGAAGCTCAATGAGATATCAAAGTCGGATGCCTAGCCCATGCCCAGGGTGGATGAACTAATTAAGAGGTTAGGCCCAGCCAGGTACATTACCACCCTAGATTTAAAACAAAAGGGTCTTGGCAAATTCCCCTCACAAAGGAAGCTAAAAAGAAGACAGTTTTTTTCAACTCCAGGCGGCTGTTTCCAATATGGGAGAATGCCTTTTGAGTTGAAACATGCCCCTGCCACATTTCAGAGGGCGATGGATAGATTGTTAGGTCCTCACAAACGATACGCCGCCGCTTACCTGGATGACCTCGTAATATTTAGCCGGGATTGGGAGAGCCACCTCAGTAAAGTTCAGGCGGTACTGGACTCTCTCAGAAGAGCGGGGTTCTCGATAAACCCCAAAAAGTGTGCCTTAGGCATGGAGGAAGTTAAATACCTCAACTTCATAGTCAGAAGGGGTTTGGTAAAACCTCAATGCAATAAAGTAGAGGCCATACCGAATTGGCCCCAACCCCTGACAAAAAAAACAAGTGAGAGCCTTCCTGGGGATGGTGGGCTATTACAGGTGTTTCATCCCTGATTTTTTGCCTCTATGGCAGCCCCGTTAACAGAACTCACGAAAGGGAGAAATTCGGTAATGGCACAATGGTTGCCAGGAGCAGAAAAGGCATTTGCAGAGTTGAAACGTGCATTGTGTCAGCAGCCCGTGTTGGTGGCTCCTAACTTCAAGAAAACGTTTATAGTCCATACAGATGTCTTATGTGGGTCTGGGAGCCGTTATTTCACAGGAGGTTAACGGGGAAGAACATCCTGTCATGTTTTTAAGTCGGAAGCCTACCTCCTGCGAGAAAAAAAATGTAATAGTGGAGAAGGAGGCCTTGACAATAAAATGGGCACTAGATGCGCTGAGATATTACCTACTGGGTAGAAAATTTAAATTGGTCTCAGATCATGCCCCCCTAAAGTGGATGAGCAAGAGGAAAGGGAACAACGTCAGAGTAGCAAGATGGTTCCTGGCCTTACAGGAGTTTGACTTTGAAGTTGAACACAGGCCAGGAAAAGCCAATGGTAATGCGGATGCCCTGTCCAAGGGCTCATTGTATGGTGGTTAGTGCCCAGGGGGCAGAGGGAGGGTGGGTATGTAGTAGAGTGAGAGGTATATGGTGGGACAGAAGGTACATATCACGGAGACTACTAGCATCTGTGATGTAAACCCAGTCCGTCCCTCACTCCAGTACTCCGTTCCACCTGGCCCAGACAGGTGAGGTGCATAAATGGGTGCAGGCTGCAGTGTGAGTGGGGAGTTCAGAGCTGCCTGGTGTGAGAGACACAAGCTGCAAGTGAGTGGAACTGCAGACTTCACCACACTCTGCAACAAAGGTTTGCTGGGCCATTGCCACTCTTATTTAAAAAGGACTTTTGGTGTCTTTGCTGGACTGTTGACGTGGAAAAGGACGTTTTCTTCCTGTTTTTCTGTTATCTGGAGATTACCGGTGCATTTATCTTATATTTCAGCCAATGAATAAAAAGAGACACGGACAGTGTCACGTATCAGGGCGAGGAAGGAAAGGCTCTTAGGTTGTGGAGTGACTGGTTCCCAACTTTCCAGACTCCTGAAAAGCGACCATGAGCAACAGCCACAACTCCACAGCAACCCACCTGGCCCTTCACTTATTAACAATTTGTACCTCACTGGACAAGAGGAGACAGGGGAAGGGACGAAACCTAATCGATCCCGCCTCTGGTCCTCAAACATTCTGCAGTATTGCAAGCTGACAGTTATTAGAATACAGGCTGATTTGTATCTAGAATTCGCCGACTTCTGCACGCATGCGAAGCGGAAACTCAAATCACACACCTGATCCGTTCTAACGCACTCCAGAGCTCTACAATATGCATACACAAACGCTGCCACCACCAATTTCGTTACGGTAAATTGGAACCCGATCTATGACTTATGAATACAATCTTCGGAGAATATGGTTTCGTGTTAACACGGATGAGGCTCAATAATTAATTTAACGTTTAATTCTCAAAGAAAAGAGCAGTGCTTATTTATAGAAAAATACAAAAATGATGTTACAAGATAAATGGCAAGAGACTTACATATGATATCACAGACAGTAAAATAAAAAGGGTTAAAAGAAGAGTGTTACCATTCTTTGGCGTGGAGTCGCACCAGAACTGCGGACGAGACCTCACGTATAGTGACCTCCAAGGGGCTGACCCTGAGCACACGTCCGTGTGCGATTTTTAAACTCTCACTGGGGTAACTCCCATTTAGTTCCTTCCAGCCTCCGTGGGGTATGGCTTATCTTGGGACACATAATTCCCTGAAATACATATTTCCTTCATAACTCCGTGTGGGTGTGACTCACCATGAAAATATGACCACGATATTTCCTGTTGTGACTTTACGTGTGTTTTGAGCCCACGCATGAGTAGTTTTGGACGCATCTGATCCGAGAAATGCAATTCTCGGTTCCTGAGCGTCGTGCAAATGTGGGAGTCCCTGCATGTTATTGGCGGGGATGCAACGTTCCATAAAATATGATAGGCAGCAGAATCCAATTTTTCAGGTGCAATAAGAAGTTTTTATGTTTTCATGGAGACATCACATCATCAAATGAAAAGGCGACATTTCGACCGTTACATAGAAGGTCTTTGTCAAGGGACAGACACAGGAAGATTTGGGCTTGGGGAAATGAAATGAAGTTGGTGATCGTTTAGTACAGTTCTGCCATGAAAACCGTCTCAGGATAATAAACACATGGTTTATGCAACCCAAACGCAGAATGTACACGTGGACATCTCCCAACGGCCTCCATAGAAAGCAGATTGATACATCCTGTGTAATTATCATTGGCAAAGTTCAATTGTTGCAATAAAAACCTGGCGCCGACAGCAGCTCTGATCATGAACCCACAATCCAGATAATGGGAACTTGACAAGCAGAAAGAATGCTTCAATCTATATTAGATCTAATATGCCACAAAAACAAGCAGGTTTACAAAGAATGCGTTTCGGGTTCACAAGCGAACCCTTCTTCACCTCAGTGTTAAAATCATGTGCAACCTGCTTAAATAGATATCTACCATCACCAAGTAAAAAACAACCTGTGTGTTAACCCTTGGAACGCTGAGTAGAACATTGAAATGGAATGTGCTCTGCTATTAGCACCAACCAGTGTATATGTATAGCTGTATGTATCAGGTAATTCATTATTGTTAGTTGATGCACATAATAAACTTATGATGTGATAAACAAAATGTGTCGTGTTAAATTACATTAATGGTGAAATAAATACACAATGTGCATAACTGTATTAATACCAATAAAATCTATCAAAAAGCACACTTATGAGGGCGTTGCCTAACCTACAATCTAAGCAGACGTGCTGCTCCGGGGCTCCTCAGCCAAGGAAGAAAAAGAAGCTTCCCCTAGCTTCTCTGAACCTCTAGACACCTCTCCCTGCACCCCACCATCACCCCCGCAGGACCGGGAACAAACAGTGAGTTCCACGAGCGCCTGGGCGACATACGGCAACTGAGGCCTAGCGCCCGAAGAAAGCCGGGGACTAAATTTCTGACCCGGCAGGAAACGCGCGAAACAGCGGAGCGCCGCGCAGACACAATACAGCCCTCTTACCTGGTTGGGCGACATACGGCAACTGAGGCCTAGCGCCCGAAGAAATCCGGGGACTAAATTTCTGACCCGGCCGGAAGCGCGCGAAACAGCGGAGCGCCGCGCAGACACAATACAGCCCTCTTACCTGGCTGGAGACCCACCGCTCGGCCCCGCTGACCACCAGACGTGCCAAGGAAACAGAGGTACAGGTGAGGTGCTCACTACTGAGAGCTGCGGTCCCCTGTGAAGCGCTGATCCCGTCGGAGCTTCACTTCCGGTCCGCGAGCGCTCGGGAACCAGCAGAGGCACAGTAGCATCATACCACATGCTGTGAGTACACAGCATCTCTCAGGAGACCCCAGTCGCCGCTCCAAATACCTCTGAGTGCCGACAGGAGACCTCAATAAACAGCAGCCGCCATATTAACCGCTCTCTGCAGCGGGAAAGCTTACCCAGCAGGGCCCCTTATTAACCCCCTGCAGTCTGGTGGACTCTGACTAGGTGCCTGCAATAAACCTTCCCAAACATCCACAGCTGCCCCTCTTCCCCTCATAAACTGCAGCCTGAAACCTGCACACTGGACTTGCACACCCTCCCCTTACAGCTGCATAAAGATATAGCCCAGAACAGTAAAGAAAACTGCCATTAGGCTGAGGAGCCTGAAACACTATTGCCTTACTACCATTAAGAGGCCACGAAAGAAACATTGCGGCACGTAAGCCGATGAGGACAAGCGTGTCTCACTCACCTACCTATAAAGCTCAGATCCCTCCCCTCACGGGTTGGGAGTTATAGCTTTAAAAACACAAGACTTGGGGCGGAGCCTGACCGCGGAGGGTGATGGCAGCTTAGGCTGAAAGCGCCGATACAGAGGCACCGATACAGACACCCTGCAGAAGCTGCACTAACCCAAAATGGGTAAAATAAGCAAAGAAAAGAGTGGAGAACAGCTGGGGACCCCTCGCCAAGCTCGGGGCCAGACGGGTATGCAGAAATACCTGAAAGAACTGAGCGCGCGCCCCCCCCCCCCCGTCCCGCAGGCAAGATGACGCCGGCCACCGCTGCTATGTCTGAGGCTGAGAGAGGGGGTGAGTCCTCCTCGAAGGAAGAAGATGGGGCCCAGATTTCCAGGGGATTTATGAAAGAACTGATGGCCAAAGCTATGAAACCAGTGAGAGCCGACTTAGCAGAGATCAAGGAGGAGTTAAGACATCTGGGGAGACGAGTGGAGGATCTAAAGTGCACAACTGCAGCCATAACATCACATTCCCTGGAGATGGAGCAAATGCTGAAAGACCAACACTCATATTTAAATAAAACGCTCCTTATCCAAGAAGACCTGGAGAACCGCACCCGCCGCAGCAATGTGCGCATAAAAGGTATTCCAGAGTCGTGTGCGGCAGAAGCTATACCGAAAGTGCTGCTGGAAATCTTCTCTTCTCTAGTGGGTAGAGATAGAGCGGCTACTATGGCAATTGAGAGAGCACACAGGGTGCTGAGACCACAACCTGCAGCATCTGACCCACCGAGAGATATCATATGTAAATTTTTGGCCTTGCCGGATGCCGCCGCCATCTTAGAAGCAGCTAGGAATAGCAGAGATCTGAAATACGCTGATGCGGACATACAGATCTATTAGGACTTGTCCCACACAACATTTGCTAAGAGACGGCTACTACGACCCCTACTGGATGTCTTGAAGTCCAAGAATATCAGGTATGCATGACTGTTCCCTTTCGGGCTGGGAATAACGTACAAGGGCAAGAGACACAACATCCGCGCACCTGAGGACCTTCAGATGTGCTGGCAACACTTGGACATAGAACCCATTGACCTCCCTAACTGGTTGCCACTCCCGGAATTCCCCAGAATGCCCAGATTAGCAACACCCGACACGTGGAGCCTAGTGGGACAAGCAAAATCCCCAAAGAACAAACAAAAGAAAAGAACCAAAGAAGATGGGGAAAATGGCGATACCTGACTGAACAACTAGGACCACAAGGTGGACTTTGAACAGCAGTTTAAAAGGAAGAGTGAGGGGAGAAGAACCCTCACCCAGCATTATGCAGATCCCCCCCCCCCTCCCACACACACACACACACTTTTGGTTTGAGCAGTTCAGCATTCAGGGCAACACAAAGTTTGACAGAATTTTAGGCCCGTTGCAGGTCTAACTATTTCACTAGCACCTGAAGAAGGAACTCAAAATTTTGCACATTAAGGAACAGGGTGCCTGGGCGCCTCAACCCAATCAGGCAAAGAGAAGTTTAAAGAGGACTTTACAATAAAAGCACCACCCCAAGTTTTTTACGGACGTAGCCAAGAGCTTACAGCATACGTCCGTGCCCTCGCTAGAGGGTGTTTGTTGCTATACTACAGACTGTTTAAGTATATTTATTATATTTACTTTCTACATCTCCCTATTTCCTTCTTTCCTTTCCAAGTCCCTCACCTACCTACCTACTCTTCCTCCCAATCTCCTTCCCAGAGCATCTTATTCCATCACTCCCCATTGGAACGAAAACGCTAAACCCCTACTTAAATTGAGCCGAGATAACAAAGAGATAGAACGATCTAGTAGGAGAGTATATAAACAATATCACTAACGTATTTTATTGCTATAACCTCTGTATCTCTTGAAACAGGAATCGAGACTTCCTCCAGCTGTCCCGTTCAACTCTGACCGCAATGTCCATGGAAGCACCTCGGATCACGTCCTTCAATGTCCGGGGCCTCAACACGCCACAGAAGAGATTCAACATAGCACAACTTGTGAAAAGGTACAACACCAAAATCCTCCTTCTACAGGAGACACATTTTAAGGGAGGAAAATGCATTGCCATGCCGGGTAAGGCATTTTCCCAGGCCTTCCACAGCTCACATCCCCACTCCGCTTCCAAGGGTGTCTCCACACTATTCCACAGATCCATTAACTTTGTCCCTACAGCGGAATATTCTGACGAAATGGGGAGGGTCCTCCTACTAAAAGCCACAATTAATAACGTAAAAATAACTATTGCCAACATGTATGCCCCAAATGTCAACCAAACCGAGTGGTTAATCAAACAGATTAAAGTACTGAAGGAGTTTGCAGTGGGGTACATAATAGCCGGGGGAGACTGGAACGTAACACTGAACCCTATCCTAGACTCATCAAGAGCAAAATCCCAGGTCTCGCAGGGGTGTCTAAACAAATTGAACAAAGCATTACAAGAATTGGGCATCGTGGACGCGTTGCGAATGCTAAACCCCTCCTCAAAAGACTTTACATTCTATTCACAAGTTTATCTATCCTATCAGAGGCTAGACTATGTTTTTATCTCCTCGAGCCTCCTGACAAAAGTAGTAAAAACAAACATCGACACAATATCAATCTCAGACCACGCCCCCACACACGTAGACGTTAAAATAGGTTCGGAAGGGCCCGGGGAATGGAGATGGCGATTAAACGAGTCTTTGCTGGACTCGGAGTCGGAGAGAGCCAAATTAACCGAATTAATAGAAGAATACTTTTACGTGAACACTACTGAGGATATGGAGTATCCCGTGGTGTGGGAGGCTCATAAAGCCGTCATGAGGGGGGCCCTCATATCGCTGGGATCCAGAATGAAAAAACTTCAGCAGATGGATATTGGTGGCCTGCTATCGCAGATAGCAAAATTGGAGCAAACCTCAAAATTGTCACAAACCATAAAGGTACAGGAGGAACTGACTTCCAAGAGATGAGACCTTAAACGTCTACTGGAGGTAAGGTTCAACAAGAGACACCTCTTCCTGAAGCAGACAGTGTATTTGCATGGAAATAAGGGGAGCAGGTTCATTGCAGCCATGCTCAAAAAATCAAGGTCACGGAATTTCATTAGCTCGGTTAAAAACCAAACGGGAACCACGGTTACCTCATCCCAGGAAATAGCCAAAACATTCCAGCACTTTTATTCGCAGCTATACAACCTAAGAGAGGGGGGAGAAGTGACCGAGCAATTGGCCCTCAAAAAGAAAATTGATCTATTCTTGAGCACAGTCAAATTACCAAAATTAGGGGATGAGGCCTCACAGATCCTGCTGTCCCAAGCGACAGATCAGGAAGTTGAAGACTTAATCACTTCTAGTCCGTCAGGTAAATCTCCAGGACCAGATGGTCTATCATCGGCTTACTAAAAAACCTTCAAAGCATCGCTAGCCCCAAGACTAAAAGAACTATTTAACTCCCTATTACAAGGAAGTAGATTACCCATACAAGCACAGGAAGCCCACATAATACTCATTCATAAGGATAACAAAGATCCAGAATCATGCGCTAATTACAGGCCCATTTCATTAATTAATTTGGATGTAAAACTGTGGGCTAAATTCTTATCTAGGAGAATGGAGGACCTTATCCCTTCCCTGATAAACAGGGAACAGACAGGATTCATTACAGGCAGGGAAGGAAAAGAAAATTGTTATAGACTGCTACACGCGGTCAGATACGCACAATCAAAAAAGATCCCAATGTTACTGATAGGAACAGACGCTGAAAAAGCGTTCAACCGGGTCAACTGGTTGTATATGAAGAGCGCTTTAGAGAAATTTAATTTCCCCCCAGCATTCATATCAGCAATATTTTCACTATATAGTAACCCGCATGCAAGATTGAGTATTAACAATACCCTCTCCCCCACCTTTGACATACGGAATGGCACCCGCCAGGGGTGTCCACTTTCCCCGACACTTTTCGTGCTAGCACTGGAACCCCTTTTACAAACAGTGAGATCTCATCCAGGAATAAAAGGGATTTCCATTGGACCGCATTCGCTCCAGCTGGCTGCGTTTGCGGATGATATTATGTTTCTGCTCACGGAACCGGAAAAAGGGATCCCGAACCTAATATCACTCCTAGAGAACTTTGGTGAGATCTCGGATTTTAAGGTCAACTACTCCAAGTCCAATATACTAAACGTTTGGGTCTCAAAGGCCAGTAGTGAAATATTAAAAGCCAACTCACCATTTGTGTGGTCCGAAACTTCCATAGATTACTTAGGTATAAAGATCACGCTGATCAAGAGGAGATGGGAGGGGGGGATTGATATGCCATGCGTTCACGATGTATACAGAGCCACACAGCTGAGCTATTGGCTGGAGCTGGTGAGCCCCGTAAGAGACTCAATGCTGCAACAACTAGCAGGGAGCACATACGGAGAGACCCTGATAGAAGACCTCTGGCTCCCAAGAAGGAACCAATATAACTCCAAGGGTTTTCACCCTCTGTTGAAGGGCCCCTGCGAGGCCTGGGATAAACTGAAAAACACCACTAGCCCCAGACCCATCCCCAGTGGCCCCAGTAGGAACCCTATGCAAACTAATGAACATCCCCACAGACCCTGTGACTAGAGGGATCTGGAAACGCTTGCCGGAGTTAAGAGTGGCAGACATTCAGGTGCTAGCACACAAAGAAGCGGGTGAAATCTTACAAATACTATGCCTGGATGTTCAACTCCCATTTCTACAGAAAGCACACGTGCTAAAGATTCTAGAGAGTTTTCTTAAGTCATACAAATCCACTAGACCAACAACTACATTCGAAAAAGCAATAGAAGAGGGATTCCCGCGCCATAAAATAATCTCACGAATCCACAGGAAATTTATCTCATCATCAATAACCTCTAGACCAGGTTTTATTAACTCATGGGAGAAGGAATTGAACATATCCCTATCAGAAGCAGAGGTAAAACTCACCCTTAAGCTATCCTTCGGCCTCTCTCCGTGTGTCCTTCTTCAAGAGGTTCATTACAAACTACTATCGAGGTGGTACAAAACCCTTCAGTGGCTACACACATATAAATTAGCGCCCCACGACAGGTGCTGGAGGTGTGACACCATGACGGGATCCTACCGACATGTCTGGTGGGACTGTACAAAACTACTTAATTTCTGGAGAGAGGTGGAGAATATACTGAGAACTATAAAACCGGGTTTTGCCCTAACAGCAGAAAAAATATTCTTGTGGAAACCTTCTGCGGATTTCCATCCGCTCAAAGACAGATTAATTGCAATCCTCATTGATGCAGCGAAAGCACTGATTCCCTTAATGTGGCTGCAAAAATCTCCTCCCTCAATCTCACAGTGGAAAGAGAAGGTTGATTTAATATGCAACCTAGAGGAACTCTCCAGTTGGAAAAGCGGGAGGCGGGATGGTTTTGTGGAGATGTGGACACCCTTGAAGCGGATACCCTAAAAAGAAGCATTCAAACAAAGCATAATGAACATACAAATAGTGAGCCCCTCGGGTCATAAAGAGAGAAGGTAAGGGGCAGAGATCCCACCCCCTCACCTGTGGAAGCCGAATGTGGAGATGCCCCGGACAGAGGATAGACGGACAAAGTGGACAATAACCCTACTAAGCAAGTCGGGTGGGAGAGCCCCAGGAACTCTTTGAAACAAAGAGAATGGAGACAGAAGGTATGAGCATTTACCCTCCCCCCCCCACACCCTCGCCCTGAGAGTTTCCCTCCCCCCCCTCCTCCCCCCCTGTTTTTTATTTACAACTGTTTAGAACACTATTGTATTGCAGATATAGATGTGTTAATAGAGGTACAGACATGCTGACTTATAGTCGCACCATAGTGGATGGCAAAGGCGATAATTTCATGTATCCCATCCCAGTGAAGTTTGTCTTGTAAATGCGCTAATATGTCTAGACCCTCTGGGTTTAATGTTGGAGAAAAATATAAAACTCAATAAAGATTGATTTATTTAAAAAAAAAAAAAAAAGCACACTTTTGCAAAATCAATATCTAACGGGGCAAAATGGATGATAAATAATAATGAAATAAAAAACTGTAAATTAATATACATACATTAAATCCGTTCTGGTATTCCTACCCAGAGGTATTCTGGGGTTTAGTTCCATAATCCAATAAGCTTCCTGTTTATAAAGCTTTTTGTCTTCTATTATCGGTCACAACTTTTAATTCGTTCCACCTAAAGCTAATGATGTTATTCTTATTCCACAAAGTGTTTTACTGCTCCTGAATGTCCTGATAAAGAATTTTTTATACCTCTGGCATGTTCTGTAATCCTCGTTCTTACTTTTCATGAGGTGCATCCCATGTCCTGAATATTGCAGCTAGTGCATTCAATTATATAGATCACATTAACGGAGCTGCAGTTTATGAAACGGTCACTGTTATACTGTTTTTAATTTTTATTGTTGGAAAAAAGTGTCTTTATGGTTAAAACCACTGGGTTTTTGGATTTTTCTGAATAAACATGCTGGGGGACAGTATGAATGGCCCCCTGCACAATTCCCACCTGTGCCCGCTGCCATAGGATTGCATTAGAAAATGCAATAATATGCACACAGCCGCAATTTGTCCGTGTGAAAACGTGCGCGGAGCACCACTTCTAGGAGCTTATCAAATGTAGCAATTGAGATGTGGGTGAAGTAAAAAAAATGTTTCTGGATGCCTGTGCAAATCCAAAAACAAGGAATGGAAGTGCGCTTTTTCAGACCACATAGCCACCAGAGAATGCACCCACATGCTGCGCCTCCTTCCTGGCTCCTCTTGCAACATGCTACGCTGCTCGCCAGACGTCCTGGAAATAAGGCAGCTCAGGACAGAATTTAGCTGGGAAGTCATGTCAGAAGATACAAAACATGAGCCAACAAAGCAAAAATACTCAAGCATCTCTGTTCTCTTCCGAAAGAGTGAGCTGTATGCCAACGATGTGAGAGCGGGCCAGACCGACACATCAGCAAATCTGCATCTCTTGCACAGTAAAAAGAACAAAATCGTGCATGAAAGAAGCACGCTGCAGCGCCGCGTGTCGGAAGCGTCAGAAGAATCGCTATTACGATATCGCTGTGAGTATCTTAGCCCAGTATCAAGCTTGCCTGTGTGAAGGTAGACTCTAACTCTTCAAATTAGGGGGCTAAATTTACACAAAAAAAAATCGGCACTAAATGGTTTGAATTTTGCTGCAGATTTTGTGCTGCAGACTTAGGGCGCCCACCCACTGGCGATTTTTTTTTCTTTGCGTTTTTTCTCAAGAGCAATTAGAATTGAATGTACTCCTGTCCACTGGCGTTTTTTTTTGCGGTGCGTTGCGATTTTTAACATAGGAACTGTCAGTTGCATATGTGTCCTTATTTTTCTCCTAATGCACCCATGAATGTCAATGGAAATTAATGGAAAAGGCGCGAAAAAGCCGCGAAAACGCCGCAAAAACGCCGTGAAAAACGCACGGAAAACGCGCCGAGAACGCTGCGTTTTTCACGCACGAAAATCGCAAACGCCAGTGGGTGGGCGCCCTTAGGCCTTGTTAACACGAGCATTGTATTGAACATGCATGCATGCGTGTGTGTGTACACAAATCCGCAAGTCCACGCACGTGCAAAAACACGCGTGAACGAAGCTGCGTGCCTATTGCTGTCTGTGGGGCCACTGCTGCTGCAGGCAGCCCCATTGAAAGCAATAGTATGTCAGCACCCCCCCCCCCCCCAATAATTTTCAGGGGAAGACTTTAAATATAATCCCCTCCCTGAAAATCATTCCTAGCTGTATATATATATATTTATTATACATACACACACACACCTCTGCAGGGGCTCAGGTGCATCTAGCTGCTTGAGCTCTGCCTGTGATTGGTCACAGCACTCAGCAATCACAGGCAGCGCTCGGCCATTTATTGCATTCTTGAAATTTTCTTTCAAAATCTGTTTATTCGTTTTCAAATACTTTGCCAATTTTGCATTGTGGGATATAACCAAGGCAATTACATACTTTGACCAACATGGTGACAGCAGGATGCGCTAAGGGTCACTGGGAGGATCCCAACGAAAAATATTAATGAGGGGAGGTGGGATTCGTAATCCTTATGGGAACTGCCAACCTCGGGATGTGGTCTGCACAGCCCTAGTTCTCCGCCTCCCAGTGCTCAAAAGGGTAAATCCCCTTTCTGGTAATTCGGTTGGTTGTGTCTGGGATTCCCGGTGTCCCTCACACTCCCGCCTCCCCTGGTGAGACTATTTAAACATTTCCATATTGTAAAATAAGTAGCAATGCAGGTATTATGTAAACCTATCCAGTACAAATATATACTAAAATTATAGTCCTGGGGAAAGTGCCAGGAGGAACGGGGGAAACAAAGACAGACAAGGATGTGGAATGGGGAAGAGCAGGAAGGAAGTAAAGGGGTGAAGTGGGGGATAGAGGGAGGAAGGGAGGATAGGGGGGAGGACAGAGTGGGTATGGTCTTCTATCATCTCTTTATAACATTTTGCATATATAAGCACGACAGGTGATCCGGCCCATGAGCAGATAGTTCCCAAGCTTGGGGCTCGTTTCCACCTCGGGTCTCCCAGTATGTTAGTGTTTATAATGAGCCGTTAATTAGCCATGCACGGAAGGATGGAGATTCCTTAAGGTCAATCCAGGCGCTCCAGGTGTCGCCTGCGGTCGCATGAGTGTCGCCGGGCTCGGAGTCTGAGCTTCTGAGTTCCTCTATATGTTTAGTTTGTTCCATTGCCTCTATCCAGGTCGACCTGCAGGGCTCGCCCCTCTGTCTCCAGTGCTGTGAGAGGATGAGGCGCATAGCTATAATAAAATGTCTTAGGAGACCTTTTTTGATTCTGGATATAGTGCCTGGCAACATGGAGAGAAGGGCTATTTCGGGAGTCAAGACAAGGTTAGACCTACATATTTATTGTGCAACCTGGCGATGTCCCCCAGAGCGAGGCAATCAGTGGACAGGACCACCAGATGTGTAACATGGAACCCACCTCCAGACCGCATCTCCAACATTCCTCCGGAACGTCAGGAAAGATTCTATGGAGTCTCTCCGGAGTCCTGTACCATTGGGAGGTGATCTTGTAGTTAAGTTCCTGGGCCTTGGATGATATGGACATCTTGTGAGAAAGCTTGTATGCCCTGCTCCAGAGCTCCTCGGAGAACTGCTTCCCAATTGTCTCCTCCCATCTCGTCTCCCACTGCGGGCGTGACTCCTTCTGTCTACCGTCTAGCAACAATCCATACAGCAGAGATATCACGTGGGTCGGGGGAGGGGGGCCAAACAGATCTCCTCAAACGGAGTCTGGTCGGAGTTTAGCTATCTGGGGTCCCCAAGTGAGCTCAGATAATTCCTGATTTGCAAATATTGCATCCAAGCTCCCGGTTTAACTCTATGGCTTCCTATTATTTCATTTAGCGAGGGCATGCCTCCTGCTCCCCATACGTCTCGAGTAAGAGGTCTAGAATTGTCCGGGAGGATGGACAGTGTCTTTGCCGCTTGTGTGGCTACGAGTTGAGGATTTCCCTTTAGGGGTGTCAGGGGACCGGGTACGGTCGCTATCTTACTGTTTCTAGTCACCCGTCTCCAGGCTCCAATTAGATATCGCGCTTGGGATGACGCTCCCTGGTCCCTCCAATCTACCTTCCCTGGGATCCAGAAGGCACCCCCAAGTTTGTTATTTTGTTCTAGTTCCAATGTCACCCATTTTTTTCTTCTGAATGGTGGAGTATGTCTATTATGCATTTTCCTATCGCTGCCTTGTGGTATAGTTCGAGGTCTGGGAGGCCTGCCCCCCCCTCCCCCCCGGTTGGCCTAGAGCGGGTTAAGGTCTTACAGCTAATTCTGGGTTTTTGGTTCTTCCATATAAACTTTACTAACGCCTTTTTTAGTGTATTAAAAAAGTTCCTGGGGATATCATATGGCGCGGTATGAAAGACATATAAGATTCTGGGCAGCAAGTTCATTTTAAGGGAGCTAATCCTTCCGAACCACTATAAGTACAATTTAGACCAACTTTCAAGATCCGTCTCGAATAATGATAATAGTGGTCTATAATTTAGGTAAAAGATTTCTTGTGGGTCAGCCGGGATTAATATGCCCAGGTATTTTATTGCATCGTTCCTCCACGTGTATGGGAGAGACCCGCTCAACTGGTTGGCCTCTGAGGTTTACAATGAAACGTTTAGAATTTCTGACTTTTGGGGATTGATTTTAAAATTACTAAGGTTCCTGTATCTAGTGAGTTCCCTTTTAATCTCGGGAATCGAGGTACTAGGGCTCGAGACGTACAATAATAAGTTGTCCACAAAAATTGATAGCTTTTGCTCTCTGCCCCCCCCCCCTTGCTATTCCTCGGATATCTGGATTTCTCCTCAGGGCCTCGGCCAAGGGCTCCATCGCGAGTATATATAGGAGGGGGGAGAGGGGGCAGCCCTGCCTTGTTCCGTTCCGTATCTCGAGGGGTGCTGACAGAAGACCGTTGACCCTGATCCGCGCTGAGGGAGAGCTGTAGAGGGACATTATCCAGCGGAGGGCCCTTGGGCCCAGACCCACCCCCTCCAGTACCGACTCCAGGAAGGTCCATTGCACCCTATCAAAGGCCTTCTCCGTGTCCAACGCTAGAAGGCACATTGGGGTTTCTGAGTTCCGTGCTTTATTGATTAGGGAGATAGTTTTGATAGTATTATCGCTGGCTTCCCTGCCAGGGACAAACCCCACTTGGTCTACATGTATGAGTGACGGGATGAGGGGATTTAATCTATTTGCCAAAATTTTTGAGAATATTTTTAAATCGCTGTTTATGAGGGAGATGGGTCTGTAGCTTTTGCATGACCGAGGGTCCTTCCCCGGCTTCAAAATTACCGCAATATTAGCCTGCAGTGCCTGGGGTGGGAATGGGCACCCCTGAGATACTGCATGTAATGCGGCCAACATACTTTCTGCTAGCTGGTCCCCAAAAGGTTTTATAAAATCTTGGCGTGAAGCCGTCAGGCCCGGGACTCTTCCCTAACTTCAGGTCCCGTATAACCTGGGATAGTTCCTCCGTAGAGAGGTCCGCCTCGAGGAATTCCGCCTCTGCTTGTGGGATAGTTCTGTGTATGTTTTGTAATAGATATTGAACTGTTTGTTCCCTATGGTTGGGCTCCTCTATTCCCTTTGATCCTGAGATATTGTAAAGGTCGGAGTAATAAGCCCTGAAAACTTCTAATATCTCGCTCGGAGCGTGGACCCCCCCCCCCCCCCCCGGAGGAGTCCCAGATGGACATGACATTCGTCTGGGGAACTCGGGGGCGTAAGGCCCTTGCGAGCCACCTCCCGCACTTGTTACCGTATTCGTAACAGTTCTCCCTGCATCTGTCCCTGATGTTAAGAGTGTTCTGGTCTAGTATGGCTAAGATTTTATGTCTGATGTCTATAATTTCTGCTAACAGCGTCTCCGACTTCTGAGTTTTATTGGCCATCTCGCGGGTTTCTAGTTCCAAGAATAGCTGCTTAAGTTTGTGAGATCTTTCTTTTTTAAGCCTCGCCCCATGGGCCATGAACACCCCTCTCAGGGTATATTTCAAGGCCTCCCACTTAATTGGTGCCGGGGTCGAGTCATTTGCGTGGGCCTCTAAGAAAACCTCTATTGTCTTTTTTATGTCAGCCAGACATGTGAGATTCTTAAGGAGATTGTCATTTAGTTTCCAGTTAAAACCTCTATAGTCTTGTCTAGTGGGTTTGAGTTCCCCTAGTATTGGGGCATGATCTGACCATATGAAATGTCCTATAGAGCATTTAGGGAACCCGTCTAGAAGCATATGCGATACGAAGATGTAATCAATTCTGCTGTATGTATTGTATACCCTCGAGTGACAGCTATAATCCTGTCGGCTGGATGGAGAGATCTCCAGAGGTCGACCAGGTGTAGACTCACCAGCATCTTCTTAAGTCTGCGGATAGCCGAGTGGGAGACCGAGGAGCGTCCCGAGGAGGTGTCCAGGTGTGGATCCAAGGGTATGTTAAAGTCGCCACCGGCAACGATCATCGAATTCTCCGCGAAGTCCGACAGTCTCCGAAGAGCTCTGGAGCCGAAGGACACCTGCCCCTGGTTAGGGAAATAGAAGTTAGCGAGAGTGTACACGTCATTTAGCAGTTTTAATTTCAGGAATATGTATCTCCCTTCTTCGTCTTTTTTCTATTTCTAAGGTTTGGGGTTTTAATGATCTATGGAATGCTATGGAGACCCCTCCTACTTTGCGGTCTGGGTGAGGGGCATGGTACCAGTGTGAGTAATATCGGTTGTGGCAGCTGGGGGTATTTGCGGTGGTGAAGTGGGTTTCCTGAAATAAAATTATCATTACTTTCTTCTTGTGGAGGCTATATAGGATTTGTTTCCTCTTATTTGGGCTGTTTAGGCCTCTAGCATTGTAGGAACTTACTGTTAGAGACGCCATCTTGCGGGCTCAGAGGGAACATCGCCAGGGCCCACAGGTCGTAGACCTCTGGGTTTGGTGGAGGAAGACCATGGGTGGGTAGAAGGTAGAGGGCAGAGAGGAAGGGAAAGAGGGGAGACATGAGGGGAGGGAAAGAAAACAATTAGGCAAAACAAATGTAAATGCAACATGTTGAGGCGAGGTCTTAGGCCAAGAAGGCCCCGCCTCCTGTGTGAATTCACGTAGCAAGTAAGGCTACGGATATAACTAAATTTTTAGTGCAGCAACTTGTGCTGCTGGCCTAGGTTGGGGGAGCCTGTATCAAGACTTGGCTTACAGCACCCCCCAAACCCCGACTTTTAAATCAGAACCCATCTTGGGGTTTTGCTTCGGTGAGTCATCCACGGACAATGACAGAGATAATTCCGTCGAAAGCGGTCAAGGAGGTGGTGTAAGAGGAGGGGCCCTCAGGGTACAATGGCGTCCCCTCTTCTAGTCAGTGTTTCCCGGAAGGGCCGACCAGGTGCCAGGTTTCTTTTGGGGCAACGGATCCGGCGCTCCGACTTTTGGCCAGTCGGGCAGAGCAATCATAGGTAGTTCAAATTTGGCCAGGAACCTCGGAAGATCCCCTAGGCCCCTGAAGATAGCCGAGTTTCCGTCTCTTCCTGCTTACAACTGGAAGGGATATCCCCAGCGGTATCGGATATTTTTCTCTTTAAGGGCGACCAACACTGGCCGAAGGGCTCTCATTAGTTGGAGTGTCCTTCTAGATAAGTCCTGAAGTACCAGGAGAGGGCTATCCTTGTAAGTAATCGGGCCCGTCTCCCTGATTTTTCGTAGGAGTTCTTCCTTCTCTTTGTAGAAATGGATCCTACATATGACATCAGGAGGTCTAGCTGGGTCTGCATTTTTGGGACCTAGGGTTCTGTGGATCCTGTCTAGCTCGATCGGATTGTCTTCTTGTCTGTTAAGTTTATCACTGAAGCTTCTAATTGCCACTGTTCTAGGCGACACTGTTCCACTTCCTCGCTTAGGCTGCGAATGCGAATGTTGTTCCTTCTATTACGATTTTCTATATTGTCCAGATGAGTAAGTATGTTGGCAATCTGCGAGGAGTGATCTAGCAGGATGCTATGATGTTCTGTGAGCTGTGACTGGAGTTCAGTCTGGGCTTCTTCTGTGTCAGCGACTCTGTGGCCGATATGTTTTATTTCGGTCTGTAGTGCTTCTATGGCTTGCATTTGTGAACTCGTCGCTTTTGTGAGTAAGGCGTCTATTTCACTTCTAGTAGGAATGCTTTTAAGATGGGCTTTACAATCCCAATGATCGTTGTCTTCCTCATCGTCCTCATCTGTGTCCGCGGAGGGGGTGGGGCATGTATACGTTTGTGGGGTTTGCCTCTCAGCTGATTTTGTTACGGTGTGGCTCATGGAGTTTCTAGGGCTCCCACACTGGGTAACTCTGTGGCCCTCGCTGGGTGGGGGTTCTTGTGGGGGCTCCCCTCTGCGGCCCGCTTGTGATGGGGATCGGGGGTGAGCCTCATCCACTGAGTCCAGTGTGTCGTGGAGTGCGTGTTCTTTCCCCTCCCCCGTCTTTGAGACCGTGCACATGCCTCCCCTCTCTGTGTCTGTGCTGGCTGGTTGCTGTAGGGCCCCTTGTAGCCTGGTAGCCATCCCTGCCCCTTTATCAGCCGTGCTGCGGGTCGTCTTCTGACCTATTGGGTCAGGGGAGGTACCTTCAATGCTCCTAGAGGGGAGCTTATTCTTGGGTATGGCACCGGCGGCGGTGAGCGGGGCCTGTCTGGGCAGGCTTCTTACCGGTTTAGACTGCCTTTGTGGCTGCGGGGCAGTGTACCTCCGTTCCCTGATGTCTGCCTGCTGCTGTGGGTGGCCTGGGGTGAGCTGGTATGCCGGGTAGTCGCCTCAGTAGCTCCGGCGCCGAGCGGGGCTGAAGCTCCTCCCCCTTTCCGGAGCGGCGGCACCATCTTGGATGCCTCCTGTGTCGCCGGCCGCCGCGGCGGAATGTGATTCAGGTAGGCGCCCAGAGGCCCCGATTCTTCTCCTTGCGGTGCCCCCCCCCCCCGTCTCCTGACCTATTTAGACGTCCCATGGTAGGTTTATAGCGCCGTGGATGTCGGTAGTTGCGCTGGATAGCCGGGGTTCAGCGGGAGCCTTCAGTCTTTGCTGCCTATCTCCTCATGCCTTAAGCCACGCCCCCGAATTCTTGACATTTTATTGAACTTCTTTGACGCCATTTTTTTCATCCCTCAAGGGGAAGTGAAGATGTAATTGGTCACTAGGAAAGTACACTGCTGGCTGCCAAGGGGCAACAGAAGGATCCCATTCCCCTTGCCATCTGCTTACATCTGCAGTTGCTATTGATTGTGGCATGTAAGAGATTAAACAGGCAAGAACGAATCAACGTTCTTAAGATGAACATTCTTCCCAGAATATTATATGTTTTTCAGACTGTCCCATGTGACCTCTCCGGAAGCTTCTTCACTCAGTTGCGGAGGGGTATGGTTAGATTTGTTTGGAAAGATCTCTCTCCAAGAATAAGCTACAAAATCCTAACTAGAACAAAAGGTTCAGGTGGAGCGGGCCTGCCGGATCTTGAACTCTACCATAAAGCAACAATAGGTAGATGCGTTCTGGATATCTTACACTGCGCGGATGAGAAAGCGTGGGTGCCTCTGGAAAAAGGTCAGAACCAGTTCAACTTGGGGGGTGCCTTCTGGGTCCCAGGCATTGTGGACTGGAGAGGGGCAAGGGGCTTCGCCCCTAGCTCTGAGCCTGCTGAGGGCATGGACCCGCTTGAGAGGGATGAGGAGGATATTCACTTGTCCAGGCCGCCTGACCCCTTTAACAGGTAACCCTCAGATCCAAGCTACAATATCTACGGAGACACTGCTGTTCATGCCTCATTTCCCCAGGCCTTAAGCACACAACATCCTTGATTCACAGGGGATGTGCACTTTAAGAGATATTGCAGTAGGTCAGGAAACAAAACCTGGAGCGTGGATGCAATACCTTCAGGTGAGGGACTATCTTAGATCGCTGAAGGTCCGTGACCTACTAAGAAAGGAACTAACACCCTTTGAAAGACTATGCGTAGCCCCCCCCCCCACCCCCCCACCCCTCATGTGGTCTCTCTGCTGTACAGGTTGTTGATCGACTCCGAGAAGGGGGAGACGCGGCCAAGATGGCAGACGGGATGGGAGGAGACGCTCGGAAGAGGTTTCCCCGAAGAGCTTTGGACTAAGTCCTATACCCTCATACACAAATTGTCCATCTTGAGCAAGGCACAGGAACTAAACTATAAAATAATGAAGCAATGGTACAGGACTCCGGACAAGATTCATAGAATTTTCCCAACAACAACAATTTTCCCTGGTAAGTGCTGGATGTGTGGTTCAGGGATGGGAACTATGTATCATATCTGGTGGAGCTGTTCACTAATAGCTCCACTCTGGAGTAACGTTGCCAGGTTGTATGAGGCGATGTATAGGTCACCCCTGGTCCTCACCCCCGAAGTGGCTCTTCTGTCTATGTTTCCAGGTCCTATCTCCCATGTTAAAAAAGGGCTTTTAAGACCTTTTATAATGGCCATGCGCCACACTGGAAACGGAGGGGAGAGCTAACAAGGTCCATGTGGACGGAGGCACTAGAACACATCAGGTACATGGAGGAGCTCAGGAGCACCGACTCTGAGGGAGACCAGGAAGCAGAAAACGCCTCTGACACCTGGACTGTGTGGTTAGACCATAAAAGCTCCGTGGCCTTTGTTAGGTGGCTTGCCGATGGCTTAACATAAGAATCTGCACTGTGCACTTCCCTGGACCTAGGCCGGGGAGAAGATGGCTAGAAGGCTGGAAAAGTGTTTAAACTAGGGACTGGGGGGAAGGGCAGAAAGATAAATAGTGGGGTAGTCAGTGTAGCTAGCGATCTGGGGCCAAGTAATGGGAATGGGAGTTGAGCTGGAGGAGGGATTAGTACAGTTAGACCTGACAGATGAGCCAACAGTACCATTAGTAACAAAACGAATTTAAAGAACAAAAAAAAAAACGTATAAATTGTATGACCAGGGATGCAAGAAGTCTGATCGGTAAAGTGGGTGAGCTTGAAGCGAGAATGGCTGATGAAAACTATGATATAGTCGGAATTATGGAAACATGTCTTGATGAAAAGTGCGATTGGGCAGTGAATTTACAGGGTTACAATCTCTTCAGAAGAGACCGTGGGAACTAGAAAGGGGGAGGGGTATGTCTGTACATTAAATCGTACTTAATGCCGAAGCTACGGGAGGATATAGGTGCAGGAGATGAACATGTGGAATCTCTGTGGGTGGAAATACAGGGGGAAAAAAATAACAAAATCCTGATAGGGGTTTTCTGTAGACCACCAAAAGCAACAGAAGAAACTGAAACCTTACTATTAAGGCAGATAGAAGAAGTGTCAAACCGCAATGAAGTAATTATCATGGGGGACTTTAATTATCCAGATATAATATGGGTAAATGAAACCTGCAAATCCCATAGGGGTGATATGTTCTTAGGATCAATTAAAGATAATTACCTTATCCAACTTGTGCGGGAACCAACAAGAGGGAGGGTCATTCTGGACTTAGTACTAACTAACGAACCGGACCGAATAAAGGGAGTGCAGGTTGAGGGGCACTTGGGGAACAGTGACCACAATATAATCAACTTCCAACTGTCATTTAATAATAAACCTTATCAGGGAGCGACAAACAAACTAAACTTTAGTAAAGCAAAATTTGAACAGCTTAGAACTACTATCGGTAACATTAAATGGGACAACATCCTCAAAAATGCCAGTACGGAGGACAAATGGGAGAAGTTTAAAAGGATCCTAATCACCTCAAGTGAGCAGTTAATTCCCTTTAAAAATAAAAGAAATTAGAGTGAAAGGAAACCAATGTGGCTCGACAAGACTGTAAGGGAGGCAATAAAGACTGGGGTTTTACCATTGGATTGGCACATTGCCAACGGTGTTCCAATTTACAAAAAGGGGACCAAAAGTGAGCCTGGTAACTACAGGCCGCTAAGTCTCACTTCAGTAATGGGAAAAATGTTCGAGGGGTTTCTGAGAGACACAATCGTAGAATACCTCAAGGAGAACAACGGAATAACTCCTCACCAGCATGGGTTCATGAAGGGTTGATCATGTCAGACCAATCTGATCTGCTTCTACGATGAAGTAAGCTCTAGGCTGGACCTGGGAGAGTCTATTGATCTTGTATATCTGGACTTCTCTAAAGCATTTGACACTGTGCCGCATAATAGGCCAATATATAAAATGAGGCAGCTCGGATTGGGTGAAAACGTGTGTAATTGGGTTAAGAATTGGCTCAGTGATAGAAAGCAGAGCATGGTAATAAATGGTTCATACTGAGTGGGCCACCGTCGCTAGCAGGGTGCCACAGGGTTCAGTACTAGGCCCCATTCTGTTCAATATATTTATTAATGACCTGATAGAGGGGTTGCACAGTAAAATATCAATATTTGCAGATGACACAAAATTATACAATATAATTAATACAACAGAGGACAATGTAAGGCTACAAACTGACCTAGATAAGCTGGGGGCTTGGGCAGAAAAATGGCAAATGAAGTTCAGTATGGATAAATGTAAGGTTATGCACATGGGCAGGAGAAACGGATGTCACCAATATACACTAAATGGGGTACTGCTAGGGAAAAGTGACATGGAAAAAGACCTGGGGGTACTAGGGAACTGTAGACTAAACTGGAGTAACCAATGCCAGTCAGCTGCTGCAAAAGCTAATAAAGTCTTGGGGTGCATTAAAAGAGGTATAGGGGCAAAGGACGAGAACATTATTCTTCCACTATATAAGGCACTTGTCAGGCCTCACATGGAATACTGTGCGCAGTTCTGGTCACCGGTGCTCAGGAAAGATGTTACAGTGGTGGAGGGGGTTCAAAGAAGGGCAACTAAACTAATACATGGAATGACGGGACTGGAATACCCAGAGAGGCTATCAAAATTGGGATTATTTACTCTAGAAAAAAGACGGCTAAGGGGTGATCAAATAACTATGTATAAATACATTAGGGGACAATACAAGGATCTCTCCCATGATCTGTTTATACCCAGGACTGTGACTGTAACGAGAGGGCATCCGCTGCGTTTAGAGGAAAGCAGGTTTCATCACCAACACAGAAAATGGTTCTTTACTGTAAGAGCAGTTAGACTGTGGAACTCTCTGCCTGAGGATGTGGTGATGGCAAAATCCATAGATGAGTTTAAAAGGGGACTTGATGTCTTTCTAGAGTGGAAGAATATTACAGGATATAAATCTTAGGTTAATTGTTAATCTGGGTACACAGCAGGTAGGAAATATTAGGGGTTGATCCAGGGATTAGTGTGATTGCCATTAGGAAGTCGGGAAGGAATTTTTCCCCCAAAAGGGCTGATTGGCTTCTGCTCCGTCTTTTTTTTTGCCTTCCTCTGGATTAACAACACAGGAGGATAGACAGGCTGGACTAGATGGACTTTGTCTTCATTCGGCCTTACAAAGTATGTTACTATGTATGTTACTACCACAAATTTCAAGCCTCAATATATTGTGCGGGGGACCGAGGCGAGCGCTAATACCTACCCTATTCCTCCCCCCCTCCCTCTCTCCTCTTTTTCTTTCTCTGTTCTAAAGTGGTTTTTGTAGATCGATATAGGAGCCCAGGACATGGACCCCTACATATAGATATGCTTCTGACCCATAGGTTACCCCTTCGACCCCTCTGGTACGGGGTTTACCTCTGAGACTCCCGGAGGGGTCGCACAGTCGAACATAGAGGTTGTCATCACACGACCTCACGGAGCGATGGGGGCCCACAGGCCGCATGGCTCACGCTTATGATTAATATAGTATGCCTCGCTACCTAAAATTGAATTATACTACCAAGTATCCAAGATCTTAACATGTCTTTGGGTCTCTAGGACAAGTAGTGCCAATGTCATTAACCTAATGTTCATTTAAACCCACCTATAAATTGTTATTATATGACTGCGGCTTGCCATAAGTTATTTAGTGAGACAGGTCATTTATTTGCAACTCTGATAAGCGAGTTTTATTCATTTTTCCTTCGATTATTTGTACGGATTGTGCTTTGTTTAAGAAAACCTCAATAAATACATTTCTCGTCCGTATCATTGGGGGCCACAGCCTAGACCATGGGATATAGCCACTGCCCTAGGAGGCGACACTAAGCAAAAAAGTGTTAGCTCCTCCCTCCTGGCTATATCCCCCCTGCAGGCACTCAGCTAATTAGTCTTTAGCTTAGTGTCTGCTAGGAGGCAGATGTGGCTATTCGCGGGAATCCGGGGAGTCGGGGCTTTTCCCTGGCTCTACTGGCCTCCCGGGGAAGACGCAGGCAGGGGGTTTCTCCACCACTTCTGTGGCATCTCACCCAGAGAAGAAAAAGGGGTCTGACTCTGCAATGCGCATTGGCATCGGTTATCCTCCAGCCATAGGGCTCCCCCTCCCTGGAGTAGCGCACTGTCTGACCAGTGACGCATAGGGGGCAGCACTGCTGGAGACAGGTCGATGTGCGGACAGGCTGTGGCTTCCATGACAACGCAAGGTACCTCAGGGAGGACGTGATGGAGCAGAACGGACATCAGGATGGCAGCGGCGGCAACAGCTCTCCCGGCAGCAGGGGTAGGAGCACAACATGCTAGCAGGACGCCGGGGCGCTGGCTGGGCAGGTCACTTCCGGTTGCACCGCTCCGGGGGGCGGGGCGCCGACGCTGGGCCGGAAAACGTCACTTCCGGGTCGCGGGCGGACATCTGGGGCAAGCCACGCCCCCTCCGACCGCAGCAGACTTAAAAGAAGCAGCCAGGCAGAGTAATGGCTGCTCTCAGCAGCAAGACACTCCGTTTGTCTGGCACTACTGAGCCCAGCACTGTGCGCAGCTCTCAGCTCGCAGCAGACAGCACACAGCAGCATCCAGCCCTTATACGGCCCTGCAGACTTTTGGCTACAGAGTGAGCACCCGGACAGCAGCAGCACCTTCTGTAACGGGCACCAGCAGCTGTAGCAGCACCGCAGAAGTTTCTGCCACACACCTGCCGGGTCACCAGCGCTACTATCTCCGTGTGGTGGACCCACGTCGACTCCTGACGGCTTCCAAGCTTCAGGACCAGAGGCTCCAGCTGGATCAGGGGAACTGCTAAAACAGCTGCTAGACCGGGTAAGCCCTGCCAAGGCAGCACTTTGCGGTGTCTCCCCTTCCCCTCCCCTGTCCCCCCTGCAGGTACTCCTGTGGCAGTATGTAGCATCCCCACCTGCACGGGGGTTTCCTTTTGCCATGTCTGACCCTAAATCAGGGGGTTCCAGCCCGGCCAAGGGGAGGGTGAAGCATTATGCTTGCACAGTTTGCAGCATTAAGTTTGCCTGCGGTCAAGTCGACCCCCGCTGCGCTAAGTGTACCATGGCACGCGTGGTTCCAGGGATCCCGGTGCCCCCTGCCGCCCCTGTGGAGCCAGGGTCCGAACCCCAATGGGCGAGGTCCTTGGCCGCTGCCGTCTCCGCCCTGGCCACATCTTCTGAGGCGATTTTACGCCGGTTAGAATCCAGCTCGGATGTTTCCTCTTCGGAATATGCGCGCGGGAGGACACACAAAAGAAGGAGGTCCCGCAGCAGCGAGGACACCTCCCGTAAATCTCGCCATACCAGGAGGTCATCTAGACCCTCCAAGTCCAGGCGGTCCAGAGACTCTCATGATTCCCATGGGTCCAGGGAGTCCGTCCATACTTACCACAGGTCAAGGCATCCTTCGCGGTCCCGGTACTCTGCAAGACCGGCCTGGGCTTGCCATGACTTCCCCTGAGCATTGTGCTCGTTGGCTTCTCAGGATACGGCCCAAACAGCGGGCGAGAGCAGTGGGTCAGAAGATGACGAATGCTCCGCGGTCTCGTCTGCTTCTGATCTGGACGATGAACAGGTTTTGCGGCTGGCGAGCCTAATGGACAGCCTAGTAATAGCTGTAAGATAAACCCTCCAAGTAACGGAGGAACCAGTAGAGACGACTCCTTTCACGGTGTCGTTTAGACGGCAGAAGAGATCGCGACAGGTCTTTCCAGACCATCAGGATTTCGCGGACGTCCCTAATAAAGAATGGCAGAACCCTGCCAAAAAATTTAGGCAACCTGGGAAAACTTGGGAAGTTACATACCCATTCCCAGGAAGTCTGAAAAAGGGTTGGGCGGTACCCCCAATAGTCGATCCACCAGTGTCACGGCTATCTAGAGGCACGGCGTTGCCAACAGCCGAGGTGGCAACTCTGGCTAATCCTCATGACAGAAAACTAGATACATTGACGAAATCAGTGTTTCAGGCTACGGGCACCACCCTGCAGCCGATCTTCGCGGCCGCATGGGTCAGTAAAGTGTCCATAGCCTGGGCCAAACAGCTGCGGAAAGACATTCTGGCAGGCGCTCCACCTAGTGAACTGCTGGAAGCAACAGACAATATCATACAAGCGAACAAGTTCGTATGCGCAGCAGAGCTAGATGCAGCTAAGTTCGTGGCTCGAGCGTCCGCCGCAAGGCGAACCCTCTGGCTAAAGAACTGGTCAGCCGATTCAGCGTCCAAGATGGTCCTAACAAAGTTGCCATTTGAGGGAAATAGGCTCTTTGGGCCTAAATTAGATGACTTGATAAAGGACGCCACAGGCGGGAAAAGCACGTCATTGCCACAAATTCCAACAAGAAAGGAAAAGAAGAGGAAACCGTTTTTTAGGTCCTTTTCGGCGTTTCTCGTCCCGTGCTGGGTCAGGGCAGTGGTCCCAATCTAGGAAGACCCCGACAGACGCAAGGAAGGGTCCAACCTTCAAGACGAGACAAGCATGGCGATCCTGACCTGGAACATCTAAGGCGGCGGGATCAAAGAACGCGGCATGAGGCGCCGCCCCCACCCAGTGTCACCAGGTTGGGGGGCAGGCTCTCCCTATTTCGGGAGACATGGTGGAGTCGCGTGAGCGACAAGTGGGTGCAGGAGATCGTGGCATCCGGGTACGTGATCGAATTCGTGACTCTGCCACAGAATTCGTTCTGCAAGTCCAGAGTGCCTGCCACCCCAGAAGGAGTAGCCAACCTACAATTGGCAGTGGAAAATCTTCTGGCACACAGAGTTGTAAAACCAGTGCCAGGGGCGCAAGAGAAGCAAGGGTTCTACTCAAATCTTTTTCTAGTGCCCAAAAAAGACGGCAGGGTCAGGCCGGTACTGGATTTAAGGAGACTGAACCAATGCATCAAAACAAAGCATTTCCGGATGGAGTCGATGAAATCCGTAATAGCCTCCATGCAGCCGGGGGAATTCTTGTCCTCAATAGACATCAAGGACGCCTACCTCCACATTCCGATTCGGGAAGCACACCAAAAATTCCTTCGTTTCGAGACGCAGGAAAGGCATTTTCAATTCACAGCCCCGCGTGAAGACTCTCCTCAAGAGTCTTTACGAAAGTACTAGCAGCAGTGATGGCACTACTCCATGCAAAGGGCATAGCGGCCATACCATACCTGGACGATGTGCTAGTAAAAGCACCGTCATGGGACGGCAACATCAGGAGTTTACGTGTCACGATGGAAACTTTAGAAGTATTTGGCTGGATAGTAAACCACGAAAAATTGTGCCTAATACCAGCACAATGGTTGGAGTTTTTAGGCATGATATTTGACACCAGCCAGCACCGAGTTCTACTACCTCAAACAAAAGTAGACAAGCTTCTACACGGTATTCGATCTCTAATGCAGAAGAGAACGCTAACCATCAGACACTGTGAGTATTCTGGGCCAGATAGTAGCAGCCTTCGAGGCGGTCCCCTTTGCCTAGTTCCGGTCAAGGATGCTACAACATCTGATATTGTCCCGCTGGAACAGGTCCACACTGACCCTGGAACAACGAATCTGGATAACCCCTCAAGTCCAGGATGCGTTGAAGTGGTGGTTGAAACCTGGGAGGCTTCAGGTGGGACGGCCTTTGGGCCCAAAATGATGGGTCGTATTGACGACGGACGCCAGCCACTGAGGCTGGGGCGGAACACTGGGGGGCCAGTCTGTTCAGGGAGTTTGGTCTCAGAGAGAAACAAGGTTGCACATCAACATCCTAGAATTACGGGCCATTTACCTGACTCTCCGGCACTTCGGGTCCAGTCTCAAAAAGAAGGATGTGCGCATCCAGACGGACAACACCACAGCTGTGGCCTATGTCAACCATCAAGGGGACACACGGAGCGCATCAGTAATGAACGAAGTAGCTTGCATACTGACGTGGGCGGAGAATCATCTGAACTCAATATCAGCAGTCTACATTCCCGGAGTAGACAACTGGGTGGCAGATTACCTATGTCGGGAAACGGTAGATCCCGGCGAATGGGGGCTGCACCCAGAAGTATTCCGGACGATATGTCTGACATGGGGTACACCGGACGTGGACCTCATGGCATCCAGACTGAATTACAAAACTCTTCCATTTGTGGCCCGAGCACGGGATCCGCAAGCAGTGGCAACAGACGCACTGACCATCCCGTGGGGGGGATACAAACTCCTGTACGTATTTCCAGCAATCCCCCTCATACCAAGAATCCTAGGAAAAATCAAACAGGAAGGGCGACCAGCGATATTAATAGCGCCAGATTGGCCAAGAAGAAGCTGGTACGCGACCATCATAGAAATGTTGACCGACACACCATGGCACCTACCAGATCGAAGAGACCTGCTATCCCAAGGGCCTTTGCTACACCCAGATTCCAGGTCTCTACATGTGACGGCCTGGCCGTTGATACTGAGGTGTTAAGAAGAAAAGGTTACTCGGAGAAGGTGATTCAGACAATGATACGGGCCAGTAAACCAGCCTCGTCGGCTATTTATTACAGAGTCTGGAAGCGTTTCTTCACCTGGTGTGAGGAGCGGCGATTGCAGCCGATGCAATTTTCGGTGGCCAGAATACTGGCATTCCTACAATCGGGTCTCGAAATAGGATTAAGGGTAGGCTCGCTAAGGGGGCAGATGTCAACACTGACGGTGCTGTTTCAGAGGCCAATCGCAAACAGAATGGCTGTGCGTACATTCCTACAGGGAATCGCCCATACGACACCCCTGTTGAAACCCCCAGTTCAAGCATGGGATCTGAATCTCGTGTTGGAGGCTATGACAGACCAACCGTTCGAGCCGCTGAAAGAGATTCCTATATGACTACTGACCTGGAAGGTAGTATTCCTCGTCGCTATTACCTCTATTCGTAGGGTCTCGGAGCTGGCGGCCTTGTCTATACAGACCCCCTATATGACTTTCCACCAAGATAAAGTGGTACTGAGACCATCACCAGAATTTTTACCTAAGGTAGTCTCGGAATGAGAAATTGTCTTGCCTTCCTTCTGTCCAACGCCAGTACACACGAGGGAAAAAACGCTGCACCACCTGGACTTGGTGAGGGCGTTGAAGATTTATGTAAAGAGAACCAAAGAATTCCGTAAAACTGACAACCTCTTCGTGATTCCGGAGGGGGCCCGGAGGGGCTCGGCAGCCTCAAAGGTCACCCTATCTAAGTGGATAAGGTCCTTGATAACAGAGGCGTAGCGCACCTCAGGATGCACGCCACCATTTCGGGTTACGGCCCATTCCACACAGGCGGTATGGTCCTCCTGGGCGGTCCGGCACGGGGCCTCGGCGCTTCAGGTGTTTAAGGCAGCCACCTGGACTTCCTTACATACGTTTTCAAAGTTTTGTAAGGTCCACATATCTGCATCATCGGACGCCGCGCTCGGCCGGAAGATCTTGCAGGCGGCGGTCCTTTGACCACACGGTCAAACTTTAAAAGCCCACCCAATATATAGATATTTTCGGGACTGCTTGTAGATGTCCCATGGTCTAGGCTGTGGCCCCCAATGATACGGACGAGAAACAGATATTTTTGGTATAACTTACCGTGAAATCTCTTTCTCGTCACTTTCATTGGGGGCCACAGCACCCACCCCTTGTTTATTTAAGCGGTTGCTGGAACTTTCTGTTCTTTGGTCATTGTTTGGCAGAGAATTATGCCAAAGTATGTATTTTGGTATGTATAAAACATAATATGTATAATCGTACTCCCACTGGCTTCCTACTGCTTGCAGATAGACTAATTAGCTGAGTGCCTGCAGGGGGGATATAGCCAGGAGGGAGGAGCTAACACTTTTTTGCTTAGTGTCGCCTCCCAGGGCAGTGGCTATATCCCATGGTCTAGGCTGTGGCCCCCAATGAACGTGACGAGAAAGAGATTTTACGGTAAGTTATACCAAAAATATCTGTTTTTAAAAAATTGCGGAAAATCGCAGCATGCTGCAATTTGCCGTTTGCAAGCGGAGAATCGCTGTGATTCTCCACTCGTGGACAGAGGGGAAGCGCTCTCCATAGCAACGCTATGGAGAGCTTTCACTGCGTTCCCCGCGGCCGGATTATCGCCATAGGGAACGCAATGAAAACTTGCCCGTGTACAGACAGCCTAATTTGTTCAAAGATGTTTCACGGTATAGAAGTCAGGCTCTTCCTGTTGGTAAGAATTAGGTCCAAGATAACAGATCCCCTCGTCTTCTTTTCCACCTTTTGGAAGATAAAGTTGTCAGTAAGACCGACAATGGAGCCGGTCATGTGTTCTTTCTCCGCACCTGCAGTGCGGCCGTCTTATCCTGCAGTAACACTGGCGCATCGGCGCCCGGATGCGCCCATGTGACTGAGCCCTAAGAGCGGATAAGAATTTGTTGGACCTATTACTTTTGCCTGAGAGAGATTTCCAACAAATGTCTGGATGGGTAAAATCTCCCATGATCACTATGTCATGCTTTTATGAGATCTTGGCCATCTGATATAGAAAGAGTTCATCCATATCTTCCGCTTGTCCAGGCAGTCTATAGTAAATGCCTACAATAGTGTCCTTCCTGTTGTTCTCTCCTTGTATGCTTACCCAAACAGTTTCTACAGAACTCCCATGCTGTGAAGCTTGAATCTCTGGAGATGGATGTTTTCCTAACATACAACACAACTCCTCTTTATTAGGTCTGTTTCTTATAAAAAGGTTATATCTTTCAAGTCTTGTATTTCAATCTTGTGTATCATCCCAAGTTTCTGTGATGCCTATGACATCATATTTCCTATGTTAGGAGCTCATACTGTACAGTTTATCTGAGATATATACTGTATATGTATTTATGAGGCTGTACAGGGGACTGTGTGCTGATATAGAGGACACAACTGTCAAAGCTTAACTTATTGTTTCGAGAGAGAAGTGACACCACTATTGCCGCAGGGTGAGCAGATCCAGGAATTAATAGACCAAATGGGTTTCGACTGTCAGGGTTGTGGATTGTGTAAAGGGCACCGTGTGACCCAGCAGTGAGACCGGTAGAGAGGGAAGTGGCGCGGTGCCATGTTCCTGGATGGCTGTAAATACTGTCACATAAATAGTGATTTTATGGAAACTAATGAAAGAAAACCAGTAATTTGTCATTATCGGTTTCTGCCACAGGTTTCTGCAGCTCTCCAATCTGGCCCCATAAGTCCAGTGATAGATTCCTTTTACATGTATTGTGTGTGGTGCCATTTATTATAATGGAGGTAAATGCTGGATGTAATTGTACTGCAGGAGAGTGGTGACATTAATTGTATCATGAGTGGTGCCATTAATTATACTGGAGGTAAGTGGCCATCTTTGGTCACTGACAGACCCCTTAAGTGCAGTGAGGTAAATAAAGGATTTAGGGCTGTATGTAAGGTGTTTTTTTAGGTTACCTTAGATTGCCCGGCATTCGCAGACGTTCCAAGATATTTGTGCATCTACTTGAATCTTCCCCTCTATCTGTTTGCACAGCAAATATCTACAGTAATAAAGATATTATTATAAGCAGTAATGACGCCGCATCCAGAAGAGAACCTCAGAATCAAGACCTTTTACTTCTGTAACCCTTTCATGACCAGGGGTGTTTTTTTCCTGTTAGTCTGCACCTCGCCTTTGTTCGGCCTTAAAGGGGTTGTCCCGCGCCGAAACGTTTTTTGTTTTTTTTTCAATAGCCCCCCCGTTCGGCGCGAGACAATCCCGATGCAGGGGTTTAAAAAAAAAAACCGGATAGTACTTACCCGAATCCCCGCGCTCCGGTGACTTCTTACTTACCTTGCGAAGATGGCCGCCGGGATCTTCACCCACGGTGGACCGCAGGTCTTCTCCCATGGTGCACCAGGGGCTCTGTGCGTTCCATTGCCGATTCCAGCCTCCTGATTGGCTGGAATCGGCACACGTGATGGGGCGGAGCTACGAGGAGCAGCTCTCCGGCACGAGCGGCCCCATTCAGAAGGGAGAAGACCGGACTGCGCAAGCGCGTCTAATCGGGCGATTAGACGCTGAAATTAGACGGCTCCATTGAGGCGAGGACGCTAGCAACGGAACAGGTAAGTGAATAACTTCTGTATGGCTCATAATTAATGCACGATGTACATTACAAAGTGCATTAATATGGCCATAGAGAAGTGCTGAACCCCACTTGCTTTCGCGGGACAACCCCTTTAAGACATGTGATTTTATTTTTGTCATTCCAGCTGGAAATGTATAAATAAACTGACAACGGGCTCTTACCCTCCTTATATAATGACTCTGTGCTCTCAAGCCCCTTGTACTAAGGTGACAGTCAGTAATGCCTCCTGTATTGTCACCAGCTGGCATTGGTCTCATAGTCAGGTTTCACCCACAGATGCCCCCCCCCCCATATTGGGACATCAGCTGCTAACACATTCCTAGCGATGTACAGACTTTTGAGGGGCTACTCGTGACTTACTATAATCAGGGGCTTACATAGACCCCAGAGGACTGTAGTAGAGTGAGAGGTGAAGTGTGGGACGGAAGGTACATATCACGGGTACTACTAGCATCTGTGATGTAGACCCAGTCCGTTGTAGACCCAGTTCCACCTGGCCCAGACAGGTGAGGTGCATAAATGGGTGCAGGTTGCAGTGTGAAGGGAAGTTCAGAGCTGCCTGGTGTGAGAGACACAAGCTGCAAGTGAGCGGAACTGCAGACTTCACCACACTCTGCAACAAAGGTTTGCTGGGCTTTTGCCACTCTTATTTAAAAACGACTTTTGGTGTTTTTGCTTTGATGGGCTGTTGGCGTGGAAAAGGATGTTTTCAGTGCATTTATGTTACATTCAGCCAGTGAATAAAAAGAGACATGGACAATATTCCGGTTGTGGCCTGAAGTGTGTTCCCCTGCATTGCTACAATTGGTGGAGGATGCGCCGGCAGTAAAAGACCCACGGGTACATGTCCTGGGTGAAATCAGCGGTGAGCATGCAGGCGGCCAATACAACCATGGAGGAGTCGATAAAGCAGCTGGTGCAAATGAACATGCAGCAACAACAAACGTTTGCTCAGCAGCAACAAATGATGGCCCAGCAATAGAAGGCCCAAGCAGAGGTAATGCAAGTGCAACAGAAAGCAGTCGCCCAGCAGCAACTAGCACAACAGGAGACAAACCAACTCCTGGTAAGGCAATTGGCCATACTAACTGAGGTGGTGCAGGCCAAAGAGACTGTAGATCTCTCCAGGCAACATGCCCAGATGGACACTTTAAAAACAGTAAGAGGGACATTACAAAAGATGATGCCACAAGATGACGTGGAGGCCTTCCTCGCCATTTTTGAACGGGTGGCAGAGAGGGCGGAATTGCCTCAAGGGCGGTGGATGGAGATGTTGGCCCCGTACTTAATTAGAGAACCCCAGAAGGTGTATTATTATTTGGCGCAGCAGGATGCCCGAGAGTACACCAAGTTAAAAGCCGAAATCCTTGCTCGCCTGGGAGTCAGCACGGCAGTCAGAGCACAGCGGGTGTATAATTGAAAGTATTCTCCAGAGAAGCCGCCCCGGTCTCAAATGTTTGACCTGCTACATCTGGCTCAAAAATGGCTACAGCCAGAAACATCATCACCTACTCAGATTGTCGAAAAAGTGGTGATGGACTGATTTGTGCAGTCCCTGTCTAGGCCCATGCAGCGTTGGGTTGTCCAAGGAGATCCCAAGAATGCAGATGAGTTGGTGGGCCTTGTAGAGAGAGATCTCACAGCGGAGGAGGCGCTTCCCACTGCAAGAGCTGCATCTCGTGGTGTCAACTCTGGGTTGGATGCCCAGAGGAAGGAATCCTGGGTCAGCATGGAGGAGAAACCACAGAATTCGTGGGGAGCGGTGCCCATCAGGAGGAGCCAAGTCACCCCGCTGTGGTGCTGGGAGTGCCAGGAGCCAGGGCATATTGCAGCCCACTGTCCAGCGAAAACAGAGCTCATGGACTGTACACATGGTCGGCGATGTTCGTGGTTTGCACATCCAGTATGCAGTGTGACGCCGACCAAAGACCCACAGCCCCAGAGGTGCCAGGTAACGGTGAACGGGGTCAAGGTGTCGGCTTTGCTCGGCTCCGGGAGCTTGGTCACGCTAATCAGGGCCTCCCTTCCCCATGTGTTGCTACAGGGGGAAAAACTGGGGGTCATTTGCATACATGGGGACACAAAAGGGTACCCAGTTTCCCAGGTATCCATAGACACTGACTCTGGAGTGTGTGCACACAAGGTTGGGGTGGTGGAAAATTTGATCCACCCTGTTGTCCTTGGGAGAGTCTTCCCCCTGTTTTGGAACTTATGGACCAATTTGTTACCGCCGGGTAACGAGGGCAGTGAAGTCACTAATGATGAGTTGCCTTTTGCAGGGGTAACCGAGGAAGAGGAGCTGTCAGAACCACAGATGATTGATCTCGAGGTGGCACCGGGTAATTTTGGATCTGCCCAGATTAATGACCAGACTTTGAAATATGTGTTTGAGAATGTGTCTGTTATAAATAGTGCACCGCAGAGTACAGGGGCGGCAGAGAGCTTCCCTCACTTCACCATTAAAAATGAGTTGTTGTACTGAGTGACCAAAATTAGAGATGAGGTAGTGGAGCAGCTTCTAGTACCTGGTTCCTGTAGACACAGTCTTACACTTGGCATACACGCACATATCAGGGGGCCACTTGGGGTCGAAAAAACGCAGGAGCACATCTTGCAGAGATTCCACTGGCCAGGCTGCTACAAGGTAATAGCAGAGTTTTGCCAATCCTGTCCCACCTGCCAGGTGACAACTCCTGCTCCACATTTTAAGAGCCCATTGGTCCCGTTACTAATAATTGAAGTGCCATTTGAACTGGTTGCCATGGACCTTGTAGGGCCTTTGGTAAAGTTGGCTAGGGGTGGAGAGACACAAGCTGCAAATGAGTGGAACTGCAGACTTCACCACACTCTGCAACAAAGGTTTGCTGGGCCATTGCTACTCTTATTTAAAAAGGACTTTTGGTGTCTTTGCTGGACTGTTGACGTGGAAAAGGACGTTTTCTTCCTGTTTTTCTGTTATCTGGAGATTACCGGTGCATTTATCTTATATTCAGCCAATGAATAAAAAGAGACATGGACAGTGTCACGTATCAGGGCGAGGGCGAGGAAGGAAAGGCTCTTAGGTTGTGGAGTGACTGGTTCCCAACTTTCCTGACTCCTGAAAAGCGACCATGAGCCACAGCCACAACTCCATAGCAACCCACCTGGCCCTCCACTTATTAACAATTTGTCCCTCACTGGACAAGAGGAGACAGGGGAAGGGACAAAACCTATCGATCCCGCCTCTGGTCCTCAAACATTCTGCAGTATTGCAAGCTGGCAGTCGTTAGAATACAGGGTGATTTGTATCTAGCATTCGCCGACTTCTGCACGCATGCGAAGCGGAAACTCAAATCACCCACCTGATCCGTCCTAATGCACTCCAGAGCTCTACAATATTTAAACACAAACGCTGCCACCACCAATTTTCGTTACGGTAAATTGGAACCCGATCTATGACTTATGAATACAATCTTCGGAGAATATGGTTTCGTGTTAACACGGACGAGGCTCAATAATTAATTTAACGTTTAATTCTCAAAGAAAAGAGCAGTGCTTATTTATAGAAAAATACAAAAATGATGTTACAAGATAAATGGCAAGAGACTTACATGTGATATCACAGACAGTAAAATAAAAAGGGTTAAAAGAAGAGTGTTACCATTCTTTGGTGTGGAGTCGCACCAGACCTCACGTATAGTGACCTCCAAGGGGCTGACCCTGAGCACACGTCAGTGTGCGATTTTTTTAAAACTCTCACTGGGGTAACTTCCATTAAGTTCCTTCCAGCCCCAGTGGGGGATGGCTTATCTTGGGACACATAATTCCCTGAAATACATATTTCCTTCATAACTCCATGTGGGTGTGACTCACCATGAAAATATGACCACGATTTTTCCTGTTGTGACTTTACATGTGTTTTGAGCCCACGCATGAGTAGTTTTGGACGCATCTGATCCGAGATATGCAATTCTCGGTTCCTGAGCGTCGTGCAAATGTGGGAGTCCCTGCATGTTATTGGCGGGGATGCAACGTTCCATAAAATATGATAGGCAGCAGAATCCAATTTTTCAGGTGCAATAAGAAGTTTTTATGTTTTCATGGAGACATCACATCATCAAATGAAAAGGCGACGTTTCGACCGTTACATAGAAGGTCTTTGTCAAGGGACAGACACAGGAAGATTTGGGCTTGGGGAAATGAAATGAAGTTGGTGATCGTTTAGTACAGTTCTGCCATGAAAACCGTCTCAGGATAATAAACACATGGTTTATGCAACCCAAACGCAGAATGTACACGTGGACATCTCCCAACGGCCTCCATAGAAAGCAGATTGATACATCCTGTGTAATTATCATTGGCAAAGTTCAATTGTTGCAATAAAAACCTGGCGCCGACAGCAGCTCTGATCATGAACCCACAATCCAGATAATGGGAACTTGACAAGCAGAAAGAATGCTTCAATCTATATTAGATCTAATATGCCACAAAAACAAGCAGGTTTACAAAGAATGCGTTTCGGGTTCACAAGCGAACCCTTCTTCACCTCAGTGTTAAAATCATGTGCAACCTGCTTAAATAGATATCTACCATCACCAAGTAAAAAACAACCTGTGTGTTAACCCTTGGAACGCTGAGTAGAACATTGAAATGGAATGTGCTCTGCTATTAGCACCAACCAGTGTATATGTATAGCTGTATGTATCAGGTAATTCATTATTGTTAGTTGATGCACATAATAAACTTATGATGTGATAAACAAAATGTGTCGTGTTAAATTACATTAATGGTGAAATAAATACACAATGTGCATAACTGTATTAATACCAATAAAATCTATCAAAAAGCACACTTATGAGGGCGTGGCCTAACCTACAATCTAAGCAGACCTGCTCCTACGGGGCTCCTCAGCCAAGGAAGAAAAAGAAGCTTCCCCTAGCTTCTCTGAACCTCTAGACACCTCTCCCTGCACCCCACCATCACCCCCGCAGGACCGGGAACAAACAGTGAGTTCCACGAGCGCCTGGGCGACATACGGCAACTGAGGCCTAGCGCCCGAAGAAAGCCGGGGACTAAATTTCTGACCCGGCCGGAAACGCGCGAAACAGCGGAGCGCCGCGCAGACACAATACAGCCCTCTTACCTGGTTGGGCGACATACGGCAACTGAGGCCTAGCGCCCGAAGAAATCCGGAGACTAAATTTCTGACCCGGCCGGAAGCGCGCGAAACAGCGGAGCGCCGCGCAGACACAATACAGCCCTCTTACCTGGCTGGAGACCCACCGCTCGGCCCCGCTGACCACCAGACGTGCCCAGGAAACAGAGGTACGGGTGAGGTGCTCACTACTGAGAGCTGCGGTCCCCTGTGAAGCGCTGATCCCATCGGAGCTTCACTTCCGGTCCGCGAGCGCTCGGGAACCAGCAGAGGCACAGTAGCATCATACCACATGCTGTGAGTACACAGCATCTCTCAGGAGACCCCAGTCGCCGCTCCAAATACCTCTGAGTGCCGACAGGAGACCTCACTAAACAGCAGCCGCCATATTAACCGCTCTCTGCAGCGGGAAAGCTTACCCAGCAGGGCCCCTTATTAACCCCCTGCAGTCTGGTGGACTCTGACTAGGTGCCTGCAATAAACCTTCCCAAACATTCACAGCTGCCCCCCTTCCCCTCATAAACTGCAGCCTGAAACCTGCACACTGGACTTGCACACCCTCCCCTTACAGCTGCATAAAGATATAGCCCAGAACAATAAAGAAAACTGCCATTAGGCTGAGGAGCCTGAAACACTATTGCCTTACTACCATTAAGAGGCCACGAAAGAAACATTGCGGCACGTAAGCCGATGAGGACAAGCGTGTCTCACTCACCTACCTATAAAGCTCAGATCCCTCCCCTCACGGGTTGGGAGTTATAGCTTTAAAAACACAAGACTTGGGGCGGAGCCTGACCGCGGAGGGTGATGGCAGCTTAGGCTGAAAGCGCCGATACAGAGGCACCGATACAGACACCCTGCAGAAGCTGCACTAACCCAAAATGGGTAAAATAAGCAAAGAAAAGAGTGGAGAACAGCTGGGGACCCCTCGCCAAGCTCGGGGCCAGATGGGTATGCAGAAATACCTGAAAGAATTGAGCGCGCGCCCCCCCCCCCCCCCCGCCCCCCCGGGCCCGCAGGCAAGATGACGCCGGCCACCGCTGCTATGTCTGAGGCTGAGAGAGGGGGTGAGTCCTCCTCGGAGGAAGAAGATGGGGCCCAGATTTCCAGGGGATTTATGAAAGAACTGATGGCCAAACCTATGAAACCAGTGAGAGCCGACTTAGCAGAGATCAAGGAGGAGTTAAGACATCTGGGGAGACGAGTGGAGGATCTAAAGTGCACAACTGCAGCCATAACATCACATTCCCTGGAGATGGAGCAAATGCTGAAAGACCAACACTCATATTTAAATAAAACGCTCCTTATCCAAGAAGACCTGGAGAACCGCACCCGCCGCAGCAATGTGCGCATAAAAGGTATTCCAGAGTCGTGTGCGGCAGAAGCTATACCGAAAGTGCTGCTGGAAATCTTCTCTTCTCTAGTGGGTAGAGATAGAGCGGCTACTATGGCAATTGAGAGAGCACACAGGGTGCTGAGACCACAACCTGCAGCATCTGACCCACCGAGAGATATCATATGTAAATTTTTGGCCTTGCCGGATGCCGCCGCCATCTTAGAAGCAGCTAGGAATAGCAGAGATCTGAAATACGCTGATGCGGACATACAGATCTATTAGGACTTGTCCCCCACAACATTTGCTAAGAGACGGCTACTACAACCCCTACTGGATGTCTTGAAGTCCAAGAATATCAGGTATGCATGGCTGTTCCCTTTCGGGCTGGGAATAACGTACAAGGGCAAGAGACACAACATCCGCACACCTGAGGACCTTCTGATGTGCTGGCAACACTTGGACTTAGAACCCATTGACCTCCCTAACTGGTTGCCACTCCCGGAATTCCCCAGAATGCCCAGATTAGCAACACCCGACACGTGGAGCCTAGTGGGACAAGCAAAATCCCCAAAGAACAAACAAAAGAAAAGAACCAAAGAAGATGGGGAAAATGGCGATACCTGACTGAACAACTAGGACCACAAGGTGGACTTTGAACAGCAGTTTAAAAGGAAGAGTGAGGGGAGAAGAACCCTCACCCAGCATTATGCAGATCCCCCCCCCCCCCTCCCACACACACACACACACTTTTGGTTTGAGCAGTTCAGCATTCAGGGCAACACAAATTTTGACAGAATTTTAGGCCCGTTGCAGGTCTAACTATTTCACTAGCACCTGAAGAAGGAACTCAAAATTTTGCCCATTAAGGAACAGGGTGCCTGGGCGCCTCAACCCAATCAGGCAAAGAGAAGTTTAAAGAGGACTTTACAATAAAAGCACCACCCCAAGTTTTTTACGGACGTAGCCAAGAGCTTACAGCATACGTCCGTGCCCTCGTTAGAGGGTGTTTGTTGCTATACTACAGACTGTTTAAGTATATTTATTATATATACTTTCTACATCTCCCTATTTCCTTCTTTCCTTTCCAAGTCCCTCACCTACCTACCTACTCTTCCTCCCAATCTCCTTCCCAGAGCATCTTATTCCATCACTCCCCATTGGAACGAAAACGCTAAACCCCTACTTAAATTGAGCCGAGATAACAAAGGGATAGAACGATCTAGTAGGAGAGTATATAAACAATATCACTAACGTATTTTATTGCTATAACCTCTGTATCTCTTGAAACAGGAATCGAGACTTCCTCCAGCTGTCCCGTCCAACTCTGACCGCAATGTCCACGGAAGCACCTCGGATCACGTCCTTCAATGTCCGGGGCCTCAACACGCCACAGAAGAGATTCAACATAGCACAACTTGTGAAAAGGTACAACACCAAAATCCTCCTTCTACAGGAGACACATTTTAAGGGAGGAAAATGCATTGCCATGCCGGGTAAGGCATTTTCCCAGGCCTTCCACAGCTCACATCCCCACTCCGCTTCCAAGGGTGTCTCCACACTATTCCACAGATCCATTAACTTTGTCCCTACAGCGGAATATTCTGACGAAATGGGGAGGGTCCTCCTACTAAAAGCCACAATTAATAACGTAAAAATAACTATTGCCAACATGTATGCCCCAAATGTCAACCAAACCGAGTGGTTAATCAAACAGATTAAAGTACTGAAGGAGTTTGCAGTGGGGTACATAATAGCCGGGGGAGACTGGAACGTAACACTGAACCCTATCCTAGACTCATCAAGAGCAAAATCCCAGGTCTCGCAGGGGTGTCTAAACAAATTGAACAAAGCATTACAAGAATTGGGCATCGTGGACGCATTGCGAATGCTAAACCCCTCCTCAAAAGACTTTACATTCTATTCACAAGTTTATCTATCCTATCAGAGGCTAGACTATGTTTTTATCTCCTCGAGCCTCCTGACAAAAGTAGTAAAAACAAACATCGACACAATATCAATCTCAGACCACGCCCCCACACACGTAGACGTTAAAATAGGTTCGGAAGGGCCCGGGGAATGGAGATGGCGATTAAACGAGTCTTTGCTGGACTCGGAGTCGGAGAGAGCCAAATTAACCGAATTAATAGAAGAATACTTTCACGTGAACACTACTGAGGATATGGAGTATCCCGTGGTGTGGGAGGCTCATAAAGCCGTCATGAGGGGGGCCCTCATATCGCTGGGATCCAGAATGAAAAAATGAAAAAACTTCAGCAGATGGATATTGGTAGCCTGCTATCGCAGATAGCAAAATTGGAGCAAACCTCAAAATTGTCACAAACCATAAAGGTACAGGAGGAACTGACTTCCAAGAGATGAGACCTTAAACGTCTACTGGAGGTAAGGTTCAACAAGAGACACCTCTTCCTGAAGCAGACAGTGTATTTGCATGGAAATAAGGGGAGCAGGTTCATTGCAGCCATGCTCAAAAAATCAAGGTCACGGAATTTCATTAGCTCGGTTAAAAACCAAACGGGAACCACGGTTACCTCATCCCAGGAAATAGCCAAAACATTCCAGCACTTTTATTCGCAACTATACAACCTATACAAGAGAGGGGGGAGAAGTGACCGAGCAATTGGCCCTCAAAAAGAAAATTGATCTATTCTTGAGCACAGTCAAATTACCAAAATTAGGGGATGAGGCCTCACAGATCCTGCTGTCCCAAGCGACAGATCAGGAAGTTGAAGACTTAATCACTTCTAGTCCGTCAGGTAAATCTCCAGGACCAGATGGTCTATCATCGGCTTACTAAAAAATCTTCAAAGCATCGCTAGCCCCAAGACTAAAAGAACTATTTAACTCCCTATTACAAGGAAGTAGATTACCCATACAAGCACAGGAAGCCCACATAATACTCATTCATAAGGATAACAAAGATCCAGAATCATGCGCTAATTACAGGCCCATTTCATTAATTAATTTGTATTTAGTGGGCTAAATTCTTATCTAGGAGAATGGAGGACCTTATCCCTTCCCTGATAAACAGGGAACAGACAGGATTCATTACAGGCAGGGAAGGAAAAGAAAATTGTTATAGACTGCTACACGCGGTCAGATACGCACAATCAAAAAAGATCCCAATGTTACTGATAGGAACAGACGCTGAAAAAGCGTTCAACCGGGTCAACTGGTTGTATATGAAGAGCGCTTTAGAGAAATTTAATTTCCCCCCAGCATTCATATCAGCAATATTTTCACTATATAGTAACCCGCATGCAAGATTGAGTATTAACAATACCCTCTCCCCCACCTTTTACATACGGAATGGCACCCGCCAGGGGTGTCCACTTTCCCCGACACTTTTCGTGCTAGCACTGGAACCCCTTTTACAAACAGTGACATCTCATCCAGGACTAAAAGGGATTTCCATTGGACCTCATTCGCTCCAGCTGGCTGCGTTTGCGGATGATATTATGTTTCTGCTCACGGAACCGGAAAAAGGGATCCCGAACCTAATATCACTCCTAGAGAACTTTGGTGAGATCTCGGATTTTAAGGTCAACTACTCCAAGTCCAATATACTAAACGTTTGGGTCTCAAAGGCCAGTAGTGAAATATTAAAAGCCAACTCACCATTTGTGTGGTCCGAAACTTCCATAGATTACTTAGGTATAAAGATCACGCTGATCAAGAGGAGATGGGAGGGGGGGATTGATATGCCATGCGTTCACGATGTATACAGAGCCACACAGCTGAGCTATTGGCTGGAGCTGGTGAGCCCCGTAAGAGACTCAATGCTGCAACAACTAGCAGGGAGCACATACGGAGTGACCCTGATAGAAGACCTCTGGCTCCCAAGAAGGAACCAATATAACTCCAAGGGTTTTCACCCTCTGTTGAAGGGCCCCTGCGAGGCCTGGGATAAACTGAAAAACACCACTAGCCCCAGACCCATCCCCAGTGGCCCCAGTAGGAACCCTATGCAAACTAATGAACATCCCCACAGACCCTGTGACTAGAGGGATCTGGAAACGCTTGCCGGAGTTAAGAGTGGCAGACATTCAGGTGCTAGCACACAAAGAAGCGGGTGAAATCTTACAAATACTATGCCTGGATGTTCAACTCCCATTTCTACAGAAAGCACACGTGTTAAAGATTCTAGAGAGTTTTCTTAACTCATACAAATCCACTAGACCAACAACTACATTCGAAAAAGCAATAGAAGAGGGATTCCTGCGCCATAAAATAATCTCACGAATCCACAGGAAATTTATCTCATCATCAATAACCTCTAGACCAGGTTTTATTAACTCATGGGAGAAGGAATTGAACATATCCCTATCAGAAGCAGAGGTAAAACTCACCCTTAAGCTATCCTTCGGCCTCTCTCCGTGTGTCCTTCTTCAAGAGGGGCATTACAAACTACTATCGAGGTAGTACAAAACCCTTCAGTGGCTACACACATATAAATTAGCGCCCCACGACAGGTGCTGGAGGTGTGACACCATGACGGGATCCTACCGACATGTCTGGTGGGACTGTACAAAACTACTTAATTTCTGGAGAGAGGTGGAGAATATACTGAGAACTATAAAACCGGGTTTTGCCCTAACAGCAGAAAAAATATTCTTGTGGAAACCTTCTGCGGATTTCCATCCGCTCAAAGACAGATTAATTGCAATCCTCATTGATGCAGCGAAAGCACTGATTCCCTTAATGTGGCTGCAAAAATCTCCTCCCTCAATCTCACAGTGGAAAGAGAAGGTTGATTTAATATGCAACCTAGAGGAACTCTCCAGTTGGAAAAGCGGGAGGTGCGATGGTTTTGTGGAGATGTGGACACCCTTGAAGCGGATACCCTAAAAAGAAGCATTCAAACAAAGCATAATGAACATACAAATAGTGAGCCCCTCGGGTCATAAAGAGAGAAGGTAAGGGGCAGAGATCCCACCCCCTCACCTGTGGAAGCCGAATGTGGAGATGCCCCGGACAGAGGATAGACGGACAAAGTGGACAATAACCCTACTAAGCAAGTCGGGTGGGAGAGCCCCAGGAACTCTTTGAAACAAAGAGAATGGAGACAGAAGGTATGAGCATTTACCCTCCCCCCCTCCTCCCCCCCACACCCTCGCCCTGAGAGTTTCCCTCACCCTCTCCCCCCCTGTTTTTTATTTACAACTGTTTAGAACACTATTGTATTGCAGATATAGATGTGTTAATAGAGGTACAGACATGCTGACTTATAGTCGCACCATAGTGGATGGCAAAGGCGATAATTTCATGTATCCCATCCCAGTGAAGTTTGTCTTGTAAATGCGCTAATATGTCTAGACCCTCTGGGTTTAATGTTGGAGAAAAATATAAAACTCAATAAAGATTGATTTATTTAAAAAAAAAAAAAAAGCACACTTTTGCAAAATCAATATCTAACGGGGCAAAATGGCTGATAAATAATAATGAAATAAAAAACTGTAAATTAATATACATACATTAAATCCGTTCTGGTATTCCTACCCAGAGGTATTCTGGGGTTTAGTTCCATAATCCAATAAGCTTCCTGTTTATAAAGCTTTTTGTCTTCTATTATCGGTCACAACTTTTAATTCGTTCCACCTAAAGCTAATGATGTTATTCTTATTCCACAAAGTGTTTTACCGCTCCTGAATGTCCTGATAAAGAATTTTTTATACCTCTGGCATGTTCTGTAATCCTCGTTCTTACTTTTCATGAGGTGCATCCCATGTCCTGAATATTGCAGCTAGTGCATTCAATTATATAGATCACATTAACTGAGCTGCAGTTTATGAAACGGTTACTGTTATACTGTTTTTAATTTTTATTGTTGGAAAAAAGTGTCTTTATGGTTAAAACCACTGGGTTTTTGGATCTTTCTGAATAAACATGCTGGGGGACAGTATGAATGGCCCCCTGCACACTGGCGGAAATTCCCTGCACAATTCCCACCTGTGCCCGCTGCCATAGGATTGCATTAGAAAATGCAATAATATGCACACAGCCGCAATTTGTCCGTGTGAAAACGTGTGCGGAGCACCACTTCTAGGAGCTTATCAAATGTAGCAATTGAGATGTGGGTGAAGTAAAAAAAATGTTTCTGGATGCCTGTGCAAATCCAAAAACAAGGAATGGAAGTGAGCTTTTTCAGACCACATAGCCACCAGAGAATGCACCCACATGCTGCGCCTCCTTCCTGGCTCCTCTTGCAACATGCTACGCCGCTCGCCAGACGTCCTGGAAATAAAGCAGCCCAGGACAGAATTTAGCTGGGAAGTCATGGCAGAAGATACAAAACATGAGCCAACAAAGCAAAAATACTCAAGCATCTCTGTTCTCTTCCGAAAGAGTGAGCTGTATGTCAGCGATGTGAGAGCGGGCCGGACCGACACATCAGCAAATCTGCATCTCTTGCACAGTAAAAAGAACAAAATCGTGCATGAAAGAAGCACGCTGCAGCGCCGCGAGTCGGAAGCGTCAGAAGAATCGCTATTACGATATCGCTGTGAGTATCTTGGCCCAGTATCAAGCTTGCCTGTGTGAAGGTAGACTCTAACTCTTCAAATTAGGGGGCTAAATTTACACACACAAAAAAAAATCGGCACTAAATGGTTTGAATTTTGCTGCAGATTTTGTGCTGCAGACTTAGGGCGCCTACCCACTGGCGATTTTTTTTTCTTTGCGTTTTTTCTCAAGAGCAATTAGAATTGAATGTACTCCTGTCCACTGGCGTTTTTTTTTGCGGTGCGTTGCGATTTTTAACATAGGAACTGTCAGTTGCATATGTGTCCTTATTTTTCTCCTAATGCACCCATGAATGTCAATGGAAATTAATGGAAAAGGCGCGAAAAAGCCGCGAAAACACCGCAAAAACGCCGTGAAAAACGCATGGAAAACGCGCCGAGAACGCTACGTTTTTCACGCACGAAAATCGCAAACGCCAGTGGGTGGGCGCCCTTAGGCCTTGTTAACACGAGCATTGTATTGAACATGCATGCGTGTGTGTGTACACAAATCCGCAAGTCCACGCACGTGCAAAAACACGCGTGAACGAAGCTGCGTGCCTATTGCTGTCAGTGGGGCCACTGCTGCTGCAGGCAGCCCTATTGAAAGCAATAGTATGTCAGCACCCCCCCCCCCCCCCCAATAATTTTCAGGGGAAGACTTTAAATATAATCCCCTCCCTGAAAATCATTCCTAGCTGTATATATATATTTATTATACATACACACACACCTCAGCAGGGGCTCAGGTGCATCTAGCTGCTTGAGCTCTGCCTGTGATTGGTCACAGCACTCAGCAATCACAGGCAGCGTTCGGCCATTTATTGCATTCTTGAAATTTTCTTTCAAAATCTGTTTATTCGTTTTCAAATACTTTGCCAATTTTGCATTGTGGGATATAACCAAGGCAATTACATACTTTGACCAACATGGTGACAGCAGGATGCGCTAAGGGTCACTGGGAGGATCCCAACGAAAAATATTAATGAGGGGAGGTGGGATTCGTAATCCTTATGTGAACTGCCAACCTCGGGATGTGGTCTGCACAGGCCTAGTTCTCCGCCTCCCAGTGCTCAAAAGGGTAAATCCCCTTTCTGGTAATTCGGTTGGTTGTGTCTGGGATTCCCGGTGTCCCTCACACTCCCGCCTCCCCTGGTGAGACTATTTAAACATTTCCATATTGTAAAATAAGTAGCAATGCAGGTATTATGTAAACCTATCCAGTACAAATATATACTAAAATTATAGTCCTGGGGAAAGTGCCAGGAGGAACGGGGGAAACAAAGACAGACAAGGATGTGGAATGGGGAAGAGCAGGAAGGAAGTAAAGGGGTGAAGTGGGGGATAGAGGGAGGAAGGGAGGATGGGGGGGGGAGGACAGAGTGGGTATGGTCTTCTATCATCTCTTTATAACATTTTGCATATATAAGCACGACAGGTGATCCGGCCCATGAGCAGATAGTTCCCAAGCTTGGGGCTCGTTTCCACCTCGGGTCTCCCAGTATGTTAGTGTTTATAATGAGCCGTTAATTAGCCATGCACGGAAGGATGGAGATTCCTTAAGGTCAATCCAGGCGCTCCAGGTGTCGCCTGCGGTCGCATGAGTGTCGCCGGGCTCGGAGTCTGAGCTTCTGAGTTCCTCTATATGTTTAGTTTGTTCCATTGCCTCTATCCAGGTCGACCTGCAGGGCTCGCCCCTCTGTCTCCAGTGCTGTGAGAGGATGAGGCGCATAGCTATAATAAAATGTCCTAGGAGTAGAGATGAGCGAACGCGTTCGTCCGAGCTTGATATTCGTGCGAATATTAGGGTGTTCGGGATGTTCGTTATTCGTGACGAACACCATGCGGTGTTCTGGTTACTTTCACTTCCTTCCCTGAGACGTTAGCGCGCTTTTCTGGCCAATTGAAAGACAGGGAAGGCATTACAACTTCCCCCTGCAACGTTTAAGCCCTATACCACCCCCCTGCTGTGAGTGGCTGGCGAGATCAGGTGTTCGCCTAATATAAAAGTCGGCCCCTCCCGCGGCTCGCCTCAGATGCGGTGTGAGTTAGATGAGGGACAGTGCTGTTTGTACCGGAGCTGCTGTAGGGAAAGAATTGGTAGTTAGTGTAGGCTTCAAGACCCCCAAAGGTCCTTATTAGGGCCAGTAATACCTGTGTGTTGGCTGCTGTTAGCAGTGGGATTTTTTTTTCTTCTCAAAATCGGCTCTGCAGAGCGTTGCACCTGGCATTAGGGACAGAAGTGCTGCATAGGCAGGGAGAGTGTTAGGAGTGAGTGTAGCCTTCAAGAACCTCAACGGTCCTTTCTAGGGCCATATTTATCCGTGTGCAGTACTGTCCAGGCTGCTGTTAGCTGTGCTGCATTTTTTTTGGGCTTCTCAAAATCGCCTCTGCAGAGCATTCCACCCTCCATTGATACTGCAGGGAAAGAATTGTATAGGCAGGGCCACAACACAGTTATTATTCATAGAATATACGCAGTGCTGCCTGTTGGTGGGAAAAAACTGAAAACAAATCTATTTGTCCAGCCTCTGTCCGTCCTTACGGGCGGTGGACACGTGTGAGCTGCGTGAAAAACATTGCTAAATCATACGCAGCCAGCTACGCTTTACTGCTGGGTTCGCCATTTGCTTTCCTTAATTGGGAAAAAAAATACCTGCTCTCCAAGAGTTATAATAACTCTGCTACCCTCACGTTCTGTGACACATAAGCAGGGACACAGCACAGTTATTAAACTTCTCAGGTTCATTGAATATACGCAGTGCTGCCTGTTGGTGGGAAAAAACTGAAAACAAATCTATTTGTCCAGCCTGTGTCCGTCCTTACGCCTGTGGAGACGTGTGAGCTGCGTGAAAAACATTGCTAAATCATACGCACCCAGCTACGCTTTACTGCTGGGTTCGCCATTTGCTTTCCTTAATTGGGAAAAAAAATACCTGCTCTCCAAGAGTTATAATAACTCTGCTACCCTCACGTTCTGTGACACATAAGCAGGGACACAGCACAGTTATTAAACTTCTCAGGTTCATTGAATATACGCAGTGCTGCCTGTTGGTGGGAAAAAACTGAAAACAAATCTATTTGTCCAGCCTGTGTCCGTCCTTACGCCTGTGGAGACGTGTGAGCTGCGTGAAAAACATTGCTAAATCATACGCACCCAGCTACGCTTTACTGCTGGGTTCGCCATTTGCTTTCCTTAATTGGGAAAAAAAATACCTGCTCTCCAAGAGTTATAATAACTCTGCTACCCTCACGTTCTGTGACACATAAGCAGGGACACAGCACAGTTATTAAACTTAGATAATTCATTCACTAGAGGCAGTGGGGCCTTTCGTTTTCCAAAAAGGGCAAAAATTATATTTGGCCTGCAGTCTTGCGCCAATTTATTTCCTGCCTGTGAAATCAAATCACTGGTAATACAGCATGCTGAGGGGTAGGGGTAGGCCTAGAGGACGTGGACGCGGCCGAGGACGCGGAGGGCCAAGTCAGGGTGTGGGCACAGGCCAAGCTCCTGATCCAGGTGTGTCGCAGCCGACTGCTGCGCGATTAGGAGAGAGGCACGTTTCTGGCGTCCCCACATTCATCGCCCAATTAATGGGTCCACGCGGGAGACGGTTATTAGAAAATGAGCAGTGTGAGCAGGTCCTGTCCTGGATGGCAGAAAGTGCTTCGAGCAACCTATCGTCTACCCGCAGTTCTGCGCCGTCCACTGCTGCCAATCCGAATCCTCTGTCTGCTGCTCCTCCTTCCTCCCAGCCTCCTCACTCCACTACAATGACACCTGCTCAGGAGCGGGAACACTCCCAGGAACTGTTCTCGGGCCCCTGCTTAGATTGGGCAGCAGCGGTTCCTCTCCCACCAGAGGAGTTTATCGTCACTGATGCCCAACCATTCGAAAGTTCCCGGGGTCCGGGGGAAGAGGCTGGGGACTTCCGCCAACTGTCTCAACAACTTTCTGTGGGTGAGGAGGACGATGACGATCAGACACAGTTGTCTTGCAGTGAGGTAGTAGTAAGGGCAGTAAGTCCCAGGGAGCAGCGCACAGAGGATTCGGAGGAAGAGCAGCAGGACGATGAGGTGACTGACCCCACCTGGTGTGCAACGCTTACTCAGGAGGACAGGTCTTCAGAGGGGGAGTCAAGGGCATCAGCAGGGCAGGTTGCAAGAGGCAGTGCAGTGGCCAGGGGTAGAGGCAGGGCTAGACCGAATAATCCACCAAGTGTTTCCCAAAGCGCCCCCTCGCGCCATGCCACCCTGCGGAGGCCGAGGTGCTCTAAGGTCTGGCAGTTTTTCACAGAGACGCCTGACGACCGACGAACAGTGGTGTGCAACCTTTGTCACGCAAAGCTCAGCCGGGGAGCCAACACCAACAGCCTCACCACCACCACCATGCGCAGACATATGATGGCCAAGCACCCCGCAAGGTGGGACAAAGGCCGTTCACCGCCTCCGGTTTGCACCCCTGCCTCTCCCCCTGTGCCCCAACCTGCCACTGAGATGCAACCCCCCTCTCAGGACACAGGCACTACCGCCTCATGGCCTGCACCCACACCCTCATCTCCGCTGTCCTCGGCCCCATCCAGCAGTGTAGTTCAGCGCACCGCTCAGCCGTCGCTTGCGCAAGTGTTCGAGCGCAAGCGCAAGTACGCCGCCACGCACCCGCACGCTCAAACGTTAACCGTCCGCATCGCAAAATTCATCAGCCTTGAGATGCTGCCGTATAGGGTTGTGGAAACGGAGTCCTTCAAAAGTATCATGGAGGCGGCGGCCCCGCGCTACTCAGTTCCCAGTCGCCACTACTTTTCCCGATGTGCCGTCCCAGCCCTGCACGACCACGTCTCCCGCAACATTGTGCGCGCCCTCACCAACGCGGTTACTGCCACGGTCCACTTAACTACGGACACGTGGACAAGCACAGGCGGGCAGGGCCACTACATCTCCCTGACGGCACATTGGGTGAATTTAGTGGAGGCTGGGACAGAGTCAGAGCCTGGGACCGCTCACGTCCTACCCACCCCCAGAATTGCGGGCCCCAGCTCGGTGCTGGTATCTGCGGAGGTGTATGCTTCCTCCACTAAAGCACCCTCCTCCTCCTCCTCCTCCTCTGTCTCACAATCAAGATGTGTTAGCAGCAGCATGTCGCCAGCAGTCGGTGTCGCGCGGTGTGGCAGCACAGCGGTGGGCAAGCGTCAGCAGGCCGTGCTGAAACTACTCAGCTTAGGCGATAAGAGGCACACGGCCCACGAACTGCTGCAGGGTCTGACACAGCAGACCGACCGCTGGCTTGCGCCGCTGAGCCTCCAACCGGGCATGGTCGTGTGTGACAACGGCCGTAACCTGGTGGCGGCTCTGCAGCTCGGCAGCCTCACGCACGTGCCATGCCTGGCCCACGTCTTTAATTTGGTGGTTCAGCGGTTTCTGAAAAGCTACCCACGCTTGTCAGACCTGCTCGTAAAGGCGCGCCGGCTCTGCGCACATTTCCGCAAGTCCCACACGGACGCTGCCACCCTGCGCACCCTGCAACATCACTTTAAGCTGCCAGTGCACCGACTGCTGTGCGACGTGCCCACACGGTGGAACTCTACGCTCCACATGTTGGCCAGGCTCTATGAACAGCGTAGAGCTATAGTCGAATACCAACTCCAACATGGGCGGCGCAGTGGGAGTCAGCCTCCTCAATTCCTTTCAGAAGAGTGGGCCTGGTTGGCAGACATCTGCCATGTCCTTGGTAATTTTGAGGAGTCTACCCAGGTGGTGAGCGGCGATGCTACAATCATTAGCGTCACCATTCCTCTGCTATGCATCTTGAGAAATTCCCTGCAAACCATAAAGGCAGCTGCTTTGCGCTCGGAAACGGGGGCGGGGGAAGACAGTATGCCGCTGGATAGTCAGGGCACCCTCCTGTCTATTTCTCAGCGCGTACAGGAGGAGGAGGAGGAGCATGAGGAGGATGAGGAGGAGGGGGAAGAGACAGCTTGGCCCGCTGCTGACGGTACACCGGCTGATTGCCTGTCATCCTTTCAGCGTGTATGGCCTGAGGAGGAGGAGGAGGAGGAGGATCCTGAAAGTGATCTTCCTAGTGAAGACAGCCATGTGTTGCGTACAGGTACCCTGGCACACATGGCTGACTTCATGTTAGGATGCCTTTCTCGTGACCCTCGCGTTGCACGCATTCTGGCCACTACGGATTACTGGGTGTACACACTGCTCGATCCACGGTATAAGGAGAACCTGCCCACTCTGATTCCCGAAGAGGAAAGGGGTTCGAGAGTGTTGCTATACCACAGGACCCTTGCGGACAAGCTGATGGTAAAATTCCCAGCCGACAGCGCTAGTGGCAGAAGGCGCAGTTCCGAGGGCCATGTTGCAGGGGATGTGCGTAGATCGAGCAGCATGTACATCCCAGGCAGTGCAACAGTCTTTAAGGGCCTGGCCAGCTTTATGGCTCCCCACCAAGACTGTGTCACCGCTCCCCAGTCACGGCTGAGTCGGCGGGAGCACTGCAAAAGGATGGTGAGGGAGTACGTAGCGGATCGCACGACCATCCTTGGTGACGCCTCTGCCCCCTACAACTACTGGGTGTCGAAGCTGGACACGTGGCCTGAACTAGCCCTGTATGCCCTTGAGGTGCTTGCTTGTCCTGCGGCTAGCGTGTTGTCGGAGAGGGTGTTTAGTGCGGCTGGGGGAATCATCACAGATAAGCGTAGCCGCTTGTCAACCGACAGTGCCGACAGGCTAACACTCATCAAGATGAACAAAGGCTGGATTTCGCCAGACTTCTGTTCTCCACCAGCGGACAGCAGCGATACGTAAGCAATACGTAGGCTGCACCCGCGGATGGAAGCTACGTTCTCTCTCACCATCCAAAACGGGGACATTTCTGCTTCATCAATCTGTGTCTAATATTCCTCCTCCTCCTGCTCCTCCTCCTGAAACCTCACGTAATCACGCTGAACGGGCAATTTTTCTTAGGGCCACAAGGCTCACTCAAATAATTTTTCTGAACAATTTTTATAAGTTTCAATGCTCTTAAAAGCGTTGGAACTTTAACTTGAACCAATTTTTCGTTACACTGGGCTGCCTCCAGGCCTAGTTACCACTTAAGCCACATTAACCAAAGCGATTAATGGGTTTCACCTGCCCTCTTGGCTGGCCATGGCCAATTTTTGGGATGTACATTAGTACTGTTGATACAGCAATTTTTGTGGGCCCTCGCCTACAGTGTAATCAAATTAATTTTTAGCCCACCTGCATTACAGCTGACGTTACCTCAGCTGTGTTGGGCAATGCAATGGGATATTTTTATGTACCGCCGGTGGGTTCCAGGGAGCCACCCATGCTGTAGGTGCACACTGAGTTTTTAATACTTCTGTACACTTCTAAAGAACCCGTCTGACTGGGGCATGCAGTGTGGGCCGAAGCCCACCTGTATTACGCACGACATTACTACCTCAGCTGTGTTGGGCAATGCAATGGGATATTTCTATGTACCGCCGGTGGCTTCCTGGCACCCACCCAGGCAGTGGGTCCACAGGGAGTTAAACCTACATGTGTCCACTTGTAAAGAACCCCAGTCTGACTGGGGCATGCAGTGTGGGCCGAAGCCCACCTGCATTACGCACGACATTACTACCTCAGCTGTGTTGGGCAATGCAATGGGATATTTCTATGTACCGCCGGTGGCTTCCTGGCACCCACCCATGCTGTAGGTGCACACGGAGTTTTTACTACATCTGTACACTTCTAAAGAACCCGTCTGACTGGGGCATGCAGTGTGGGCCGAAGCCCACCTGTATTACGCACGACATTACTACCTCAGCTGTGTTGGGCAATGCAATGGGATATTTCTATGTACCGCCGGTGGCTTCCTGGCACCCACCCAGGCAGTGGGTCCACAGGGAGTTAAACCTACATGTGTCCACTTGTAAAGAACCCCAGTCTGACTGGGGCATGCAGTGTGGGCCGAAGCCCACCTGCATTAACCCTTTCCAGTCCACTGTGTGACCTGTGAAGACATTAGGGTTTAAGGCTGTACAGCTCCGTTGTTGGTAGACGTCCGTCGGGGTTCTCTTACTGTATATTGCCAGCCTCTCTGCTGTCGGAGCCTATCCTACGTGTCAGCTCATGCAGTACTGGCTTTAGCCAGCATATAGCGCCGTTGTATAACAGCAGAAAAAGAGTAAGCCCCCTAGGAAAACCATATACAAATTGGATTGGAAAGGGTTAAGCACAACATTACTACCTCAGCTGTGTTGGGCAATGCAATGGGATATTTCTATGTACCGCCGGTGGCTTCCTGGCACCCACCCATGCTGTAGGTGCACACGGAGTTTTTACTACATCTGTACACTTATAAAGAACCCCAGTCAGACTGGGGCATGCAGTGTGGGCCGAAGCCCACCTGCATTAAGCACGACATTACTACCTCAGCTGTGTTGGGCAATGCAATGGGATATTTCTGTGTACCGCCAGTGGGTTCCAGGGAGCCACCCATGCTGTGGGTCGACAGGGACTTCACAATAGGGAGTTGTACCTGCCTGTGTCTATGAATTAAAAAGCCCGGTCTGACTGGGGCATGCAGACACCTTGACAGAATGAATAGTGTGTGGCACATAGGTTCCCCATTGCTATGCCCACGTGTGCAGCTCCTGATGGCGGTGGCACAGGATTCTATTTCTCATTGCTTCTGTACAGCATTGTGGGCTATCGCTCCGCCACTTTTAAAGAGGGTCGCTGCCTAGCCGTGCCAACCTCTGCAGTGTGTGCCTGCGGTCCCTCGTCATGGCAGACGCAATTCTAAATAGACATGAGCGTGGTGTGGCATGAGGGCAGCTGAAGGCTGCGCAGGGACACTTTGGTGTGCGCTGTGGGGGGGAGGGGGGGCGGTTGGGCAGCATGTAACCCAGGAGAAGTGTCAGTGGAGTGTCATGCAGGCAGTGATTGTGCTTTGTTGGAGGTAGTGTGGTGCTTAGCAAAGGTATGCCATGCTAATGAGGGCTTTTCAGAAGTAAAAGTTGTTGGGAGGGGGGGGGGCCCACTCTTGCCGGTATTGTGGCTTAATAGTGGGACCTGGGAACTTGAGATGCAGCCCAACATGTAGCCCCTCGCCTGCCCTATCCGTCACTGTGTCATTCCCATCACTTTCCTGAATTGCCCAGATTTTCACACATGAAAACCTTAGCGAGCATCGGCGAAATACAAAAATGTTCTGGTCGCCCATTGACTTCAATGGGGTTCGTTGTTCGAAACGAACCCTCGAGCATCACGGGAAGTTCGTTACGAATAACGAACACCCGAACATTTTGGTGTTCGCTCATCTCTACCTAGGAGACCTTTTTTGATTCTGGATATAGTGCCTGGCAACATGGAGAGAAGGGCTATTTCGGGAGTCAAGACAAGGTTAGACCTACATATTTATTGTGCAACCTGGCGATGTCCCCCAGAGCGAGGCAATCAGTGGACAGGACCACCAGATGTGTAACATGGAACCCACCTCCAGACCGCATCTCCAACATTCCTCCGGAACGTCAGGAAAGATTCTATGGAGTCTCTCCGGAGTCCTGTACCATTGGGAGGTGATCTTGTAGTTAAGTTCCTGGGCCTTGGATGATATGGACATCTTGTGAGAAAGCTTGTATGCCCTGCTCCAGAGCTCCTCGGAGAACTGCTTCCCAATTGTCTCCTCCCATCTCGTCTCCCACTGCGGGCGTGACTCCTTCTGTCTACCGTCTAGCAACAATCCATACAGCAGAGATATCACGTGGGTCGGGGGAGGGGGGCCAAACAGATCTCCTCAAACGGGGTCTGGTCGGAGTTTAGCTATCTGGGGTCCCCAAGTGAGCTCAGATAATTCCTGATTTGCAAATATTGCATCCAAGCTCCCGGTTTAACTCTATGGCTTCCTATTATTTCATTTAGCGAGCGCATGCCTCCTGCTCCCCATACGTCTCGAGTAAGAGGTCTAGAATTGTCCGTGAGGATGGACAGTGTCTTTGCCGCTTGTGTGGCTACGAGTTGAGGATTTCCCTTTAGGGGTGTCAGGGGACCGGGTACGGTCGCTATCTTACTGTTTCTAGTCACCCGTCTCCAGGCTCCAATTAGATATCGCGCTTGGGATGACGCTCCCTGGTCCCTCCAATCTACCTTCCCTGGGATCCAGAAGGCACCCCCAAGTTTGTTATTTTGTTCTAGTTCCAATGTCACCCATTTTTTTCTTCTGAATGGTGGAGTATGTCTATTATGCATTTTCCTATCGCTGCCTTGTGGTATAGTTCGAGGTCTGGGAGGCCTGCCCCCCCCCCCCCCCTGGTTGGCCTAGAGCGGGTTAAGGTCTTACAGCTAATTCTGGGTTTTTGGTTCTTCCATATAAACTTTACTAACGCCTTTTTTAGTGTATTAAAAAAGTTCCTGGGGATATCATATGGCGCGGTATGAAAGACATATAAGATTCTGGGCAGCAAGTTCATTTTAAGGGAGCTAATCCTTCCGAACCACGATAAGTACAATTTAGACCAACTTTCAAGATCCGTCTCGAATAATGATAATAGCGGTCTATAATTTAGGTAAAAGATTTCTTGTGGGTCAGCCGGGATTAATATGCCCAGGTATTTTATTGCATCGTTCCTCCACGTGTATGGGAGAGACCCGCTCAACTGGTTGGCCTCTGAGGTTTACAATGACACGTTTAGAATTTCTGACTTTTGGGGATTGATTTTAAAATTACTAAGGTTCCCGTATCTAGTGAGTTCCCTTTTAATCTCGGGGATCGAGGTACTAGGGCTCGAGACGTACAATAATAAGTTGTCCACAAAAATTGATAGCTTTTGCTCTCTGCCCCCCCCCCCCCCCCCCCTGCTATTCCTCGGATATCTGGATTTCTCCTCAGGGCCTCGGCCAAGGGCTCCATCGCGAGTATATATAGGAGGGGGGAGAGGGGGCAGCCCTGCCTTGTTCCGTTCCGTATCTCGAGGGGTGCTGACAGAAGACCGTTGACCCTGATCCGCGCTGAGGGAGAGCTGTAGAGGGACATTATCCAGCGGAGGGCCCTTGGGCCCAGACCCACCCCCTCCACTACCGACTCCAGGAAGGTCCATTGCACCCTATCAAAGGCCTTCTCCGTGTCCAACGCTAGAAGGCACATTGGGGTTTCTGAGTTCCGTGCTTTATTGATTAGGGAGATAGTTTTGATAGTATTATCGCTGGCTTCCCTGCCAGGGACAAACCCCACTTGGTCTACATGTATGAGTGACGGGATGAGGGGATTTAATCTATTTGCCAAAATTTTTGAGAATATTTTTAAATCGCTGTTTATGAGGGAGATGGGTCTGTAGCTTTTGCCTGGCCGAGGGTCCTTCCCCGGCTTCAAAATTACCACAATATTAGCCTGCAGTGCCTGGGGTGGGAATGGGCACCCCTGAGATACCGCATTTAATGCGGCCCCACATACTTTCTGCTAGCTGGTCCCCAAAAGGTTTTATAAAATCTTGGCGTGAAGCCGTCAGGCCCGGGACTCTTCCCTAACTTCAGGTCCCGTATAACCTGGGATAGTTCCTCCGTAGAGAGGTCCGCCTCGAGGAATTCCGCCTCTGCTTGTGGGATAGTTCTGTGTATGTTTTGTAATAGATATTGAACTGTTTGTTCCCTATGGTTGGGCTCCCCTATTCCCTTTGATCCTGAGATATTGTAAAGGTCGGAGTAATAAGCCCTGAAAACTTCTAATATCTCGCTCGGAGCGTGGACCCCCCCCCCCCCCCCGGAGGAGTCCCAGATGGACATGACATTCGTCTGGGGAACTCGGGGGCGTAAGGCCCTTGCGAGCCACCTCCCGCACTTGTTACCGTATTCGTAACAGTTCTCCCTGCATCTGTCCCAGATGTTAAGAGTGTTCTGGTCTAGTATGGCTAAGATTTTATGTCTGATGTCTATAATTTCTGCTAACAGCGTCTCCGACTTCTGAGTTTTATTGGCCATCTCGCTGGTTTCTAGTTCCAAGAATAGCTGCTTAAGTTTGTGAGATCTTTCTTTTTTAAGCCTCGCCCCATGGGCCATGAACACCCCTCTCAGGGTATATTTCAAGGCCTCCCACTTAATTGGTGCCGGGGTCGAGTCATTTGCGTGGGCCTCTAAGAAAACCTCTATTGTCTTTTTTATGTCAGCCAGACATGTGGGATTCTTAAGGAGATTGTCATTTAGTTTCCAGTTAAAACCTCTATAGTCTTGTCTAGTGGGTTTGAGTTCCTCTAGTATTGGGGCATGATCTGACCATATGAAATGTCCTATAGAGCATTTAGGGAACCCGTCTAGAAGCATATGCGATACGAAGATGTAATCAATTCTGCTGTATGTATTGTATACCCTCGAGTGACAGCTATAATCCTGTCGGCTGGATGGAGAGATCTCCACAGGTCGACCAGGTGTAGACTCAGCAGCATCTTCATAAGTCTGCGGATAGCCGAGTGGGAGACCGAGGAGCGTCCCGAGGAGGTGTCCAGGTGTGGATCCAAGGGTACGTTAAAGTCGCCACCGGCAACGATCATCGAATTCTCCGCGAAGTCCGACAGTCTCCGAAGAGCTCTGGAGCCGAATGACACCTGACCCTGGTTAGGGAAATAGAAGTTAGCGAGAGTGTACACGTCATTTAGCAGTTTTAATTTCAGGAATATGTATCTCCCTTCTTCGTCTTTTTTCTATTTCTAAGGTTTGGGGTTTTAATGATCTATGGAATGCTATGGAGACCCCTCCTACTTTGCGGTCTGGGTGAGGGGCATGGTACCAGTGTGAGTAATATCGTTTGTGGCAGCTGGGGGTATTTGCGGTGGTGAAGTGGGTTTCCTGAAATAAAATTATCATTACTTTCTTCTTGTGGAGGCTATATAGGATTTGTTTCCTCTTATTTGGGCTGTTTAGGCCTCTAGCATTGTAGGAACTTACTGTTAGAGACGCCATCTTGTGGGCTCAGAGGGAACATCGCCAGGGCCCACAGGTCGTAGACCTCTGGGTTTGGTGGAGGAAGACCATGGGTGGGTAGAAGGTAGAGAGGAAGGGAAAGAGGGGAGACATGAGGGGAGGGAAAGAAAACAATTAGGCAAAACAAATGTAAATGCAACATGTTGAGGCGAGGTCTTAGGCCAAGAAGGCCCCTCCTCCTGTGTGAATTCACGTAGCAAGTAAGGCTACGGATATAACTAAATTTTTAGTGCAGCATCTTGTGCTGCTGGCCTAGGTTGGGGGAGCCTGTATCAAGACTTGGCTTACAGCGCCCCCCAAACCCCGACTTTTAAATCAGAACCCATCTTGGGGTTTTGCTTCGGTGAGTCATCCACGGACAATGACAGAGATAATTCCGTCGAAAGCGGTCAAGCAGGTGGTGTAAGAGGAGGGGCCCTCAGGGTACAATGGCGTCCCCTCTTCTAGTCAGTGTTTCCCGGAAGGGCCGACCAGGTGCCAGGTTTCTTTTGGGGCAACGGATCCGGCGCTCCGACTTTTGGCCAGTCGGGCAGAGCAATCATAGGTAGTTCAAATTTGGCCAGGAACCTCGGAAGATCCCCTAGGCCCCTGAAGATAGCCGAGTTTCCGTCTCTTCCTGCTTGCAACTGGAAGGGATATCCCCAGCGGTATGGGATATTTTTCTCTTTAAGGGCGACCAACACTGGCCGAAGGGCTCTCCTTAGTTGGAGTGTCCTTCTAGATAAGTCCTGAAGTACCAGGAGAGGGCTATCCTTGTAAGTAATCGGGCCCGTCTCCCTGATTTTTCGTAGGAGTTCTTCCTTCTCTTTGTAGAAATGGATCCTACATATGACATCAGGAGGTCTAGCTGGGTCTGCATTTTTGGGACCTAGGGTTCTGTGGATCCTGTCTAGCTCGATCGGATTGTCTTCTTGTCTGTTAAGTTTATCACTGAAGCTTCTAATTGCCACTGTTCTAGGCGACACTGTTCCACTTCCTCGCTTAGGCTGCGAATGCGAATGTTGTTCCTTCTATTACGATTTTCTATATTGTCCAGATGAGTAAGTATGTTGGCAATCTGCGAGGAGTGATCTAGCAGGATGCTATGATGTTCTGTGAGCTGTGACTGGAGTTCAGTCTGGGCTTCTTCTGTGTCAGCGACTCTGTGGCCGATATGTTTTATTTCGGTCTGTAGTGCTTCTATGGCTTGCATTTGTGAACTCGTCGCTTTTGTGAGTAAGGCGTCTATTTCACTTCTAGTAGGAATGCTTTTAAGATGGGCTTTACAATCCCAATGATCATTGTCTTCCTCATCGTCCTCATCTGTGTCCGCGGAGGGGGTGGGGCATGTATACGTTTGTGGGGTTTGCCTCTTAGCTGGTTTTGTTACGGTGTGGCTCATGGAGTTTCTAGGGCTCCCACGCTGGGTAACTCTGTGGCCCTCGCTGGGTGGGGGTTCTTGTGGGGGCTCCCCTCTGCGGCCCGCTTGTGATGGGGATCGGGGGTGAGCCTCATCCACTGAGTCCAGTGTGTCGTGGAGTGCGTGTTCTTTCCCCTCCCCCGTCTTTGAGACCATGCACATGCCTCCCCTCTCTGTGTCTGTGCTGGCTGGTTGCTGTAGGGCCCCTTGTAGCCTGGTAGCCATCCCTGCCCCTTTATCAGCCGTGCTGCGGGTTGTCTTCTGACCTATTGGGTCAGGGGAGGTACCTTCAATGCTCCTAGAGGGGAGCTTATTCTTGGGTATGGCACCGGCGGCGGTGAGCGGGGCCTGTCTGGGCAGGCTTCTTACCGGTTTAGACTGCCTTTGTGGCTGCGGGGCAGTGTACCTCCGTTCCCTGATGTCTGCCTGCTGCTGTGGGTGGCCTGGGGTGAGCTGGTATGCCGGGTAGTCGCCTCAGTAGCTCCGGCGCCGAGCGGGGCTGAAGCTCCTCCCCCTTTCCGGAGCGGCGGCACCATCTTGGATGCCTCCTGTGTCGCCGGCCGCCGCGGCGGAATGTGATTCAGGTAGGCGTCCAGAGGCCCCGATTCTTCTCCTTGCGGTGCCCCCCCCGTCTCCTGACCTATTTAGACGTCCCATGGTAGGTTTATAGCGCTGTGGATGTCGGTAGTTGCGCTGGATAGCCGGGGTTCAGCGGGAGCCTTCAGCCTTTGCTGCCTATCTCCTCATGCCTTAAGCACGCCCCCGAATTCTTGACATTTTATTGAACTTCTTTGACGCCATTTTTTTCATCCCTCAAGGGGAAGTGAAGATGTAATTGGTCACTAGGAAAGTACACTGCTGGGTGCCAAGGGGCAACAGAAGGATCCCCTTCCCCTTGCCATCTGCTTACATCTGCAGTTGCTATTGATTGTGGCATGTAAGAGATTAAACAGGCAAGAACGAATCAACGTTCTTAAGATGAACATTCTTCCCAGAATATTATATGTTTTTCAGACTGTCCCATGTGACCTCTCCGAAAGCTTCTTCACTCAGTTGCGGAGGGGTATGGTTAGATTTGTTTGGAAAGACCTCTCTCCAAGAATAAGCTACAAAATCCTAACTAGAACAAAAGGTTCGGGTGGAGCGGGCCTGCCGGATCTTGAACTCTACCATAAAGCAACAATAGGTAGATGCGTTCTGGATATCTTACACTGCGCGGATGAGAAAGCGTGGGTGCCTCTGGAAAAAGGTCAGAACCGGTTCAACTTGGGGGGTGCCTTCTTTGTCCCAGGCATTGTGGACTGGAGAGGGGCAAGGGGCTTCGCCCCTAGCTCTGAGCCTGCTGAGGGCATGGACCCGCTTGAGAGGGATGAGGAGGATATTCACTTGTCCAGGCCGCCTGACCCCTTTAACAGGTAACCCTCAGATCCAAGCTACAATATCTACGGAGACACTGCTGTTCATGCCTCATTTCCCCAGGCCTTAAGCACGCAACATCCTTGATTCACAGGGGATGTGCACTTTAAGAGATATTGCAGTAGGTCAGGAAACAAAACCTGGAGCGTGGATGCAATACCTTCAGGTGAGGGACTATCTTAGATCGCTGAAGGTCCGTGACCTACTAAGAAAGGAACTAACACCCTTTGAAAGACTATGCGTAGCCCCCCCCCCCCCCCCCCTCATGTGGTCTCTCTGCTGTACAGGTTGTTGATCGACTCCGAGAAGGGGGAGACGCGGCCAAGATGGCAGACGGGATGGGAGGAGACGCTCGGAAGAGGTTTCCCCGAAGAGCTTTGGACTAAGTCCTATACCCTCATACACAAATTGTCCATCTTGAGCAAGGCATAGGAACTAAACTATAAAATAATGAAGCAATGGTACAGGACTCCGGACAAGATTCATAGAATTTTCCCAACAACAACAATTTTCTCTGGTAAGTGCTGGAGGTGTGGTTCAGGGATGGGAACTATGTATCATATCTGGTGGAGCTGTTCACTAATAGCTCCACTCTGGAGTAACGCCAGGTTGTATGAGGCGATGTGTAGGTCACCCCTGGTCCTCACCCCCGAAGTGGCTCTTCTGTCTATGTTTCCAGGTCCTATCTCCCATGCTAAAAAGGGGTGTTTAAGACCTTTTATAATGGCCATGTGCCACACTGGAAACGGAGGGGAGAGCTAACAAGGGCCATGTGGGTGGAGGCACTAGAACACATTAGGTACATGGAGGAGCTCAGGAGCACCCACTCTGAGGGAGACCAAGAAGCAGAAAACTTCTCTGATACCTGGACTGTGTGGTTAGACCATAAAAGCTCCATGGCCTTTGTTAGGTGGCTTGCCGATGGCTTAACATAAGAATCTGCACTGTGCACTTCCCTGGACCTAGGCCGGGGAGAAGATGGCTAGAAGGCTGGAAAAGTGTTTAAACTAGGGACTGGGGGGAAGGGCAGAAAGATAAATAGTGGGGTAGTCAGTGTAGCTAGCGATCTGGGGCCAAGTAATGGGAATGGGAGTTGAGCTGGAGGAGGGATTAGTACAGTTAGACCTGACAGATGAGCCAACAGTACCATTAGTAACAAAACGAATTTAAAGAACAAAAAAAAAACGTATAAATTGTATGACCAGGGATGCAAGAAGTCTGATCGGTAAAGTGGGTGAGCTTGAAGCGAGAATGGCTGATGAAAACTATGATATAGTCGGAATTATGGAAACATGTCTTGATGAAAAGTGCGATTGGGCAGTGAATTTACAGGGTTACAATCTCTTCAGAAGAGACCGTGGGAACTAGAAAGGGGGAGGGGTATGTCTGTACATTAAATCGTACTTAATGCCGAAGCTACGGGAGGATATAGGTGCAGGAGATGAACATGTGGAATCTCTGTGGGTGGAAATACAGGGGGAAAAAAATAACAAAATCCTGATAGGGGTTTTCTGTAGACCACCAAAAGCAACAGAAGAAACTGAAACCTTACTATTAAGGCAGATAGAAGAAGTGTCAAACCGCAATGAAGTAATTATCATGGGGGACTTTAATTATCCAGATATAATATGGGTAAATGAAACCTGCAAATCCCATAGGGGTGATATGTTCTTAGGATCAATTAAAGATAATTACCTTATCCAACTTGTGCGGGAACCAACAAGAGGGAGGGTCATTCTGGACTTAGTACTAACTAACGAACCGGACCGAATAAAGGGAGTGCAGGTTGAGGGGCACTTGGGGAACAGTGACCACAATATAATCAACTTCCAACTGTCATTTAATAATAAACCTTATCAGGGAGCGACAAACAAACTAAACTTTAGTAAAGCAAAATTTGAACAGCTTAGAACTACTATCGGTAACATTAAATGGGACAACATCCTCAAAAATGCCAGTACGGAGGACAAATGGGAGAAGTTTAAAAGGATCCTAATCACCTCAAGTGAGCAGTTAATTCCCTTTAAAAATAAAAGAAATTAGAGTGAAAGGAAACCAATGTGGCTCGACAAGACTGTAAGGGAGGCAATAAAGACTGGGGTTTTACCATTGGATTGGCACATTGCCAACGGTGTTCCAATTTACAAAAAGGGGACCAAAAGTGAGCCTGGTAACTACAGGCCGCTAAGTCTCACTTCAGTAATGGGAAAAATGTTCGAGGGGTTTCTGAGAGACACAATCGTAGAATACCTCAAGGAGAACAACGGAATAACTCCTCACCAGCATGGGTTCATGAAGGGTTGATCATGTCAGACCAATCTGATCTGCTTCTACGATGAAGTAAGCTCTAGGCTGGACCTGGGAGAGTCTATTGATCTTGTATATCTGGACTTCTCTAAAGCATTTGACACTGTGCCGCATAATAGGCCAATATATAAAATGAGGCAGCTCGGATTGGGTGAAAACGTGTGTAATTGGGTTAAGAATTGGCTCAGTGATAGAAAGCAGAGCATGGTAATAAATGGTTCATACTGAGTGGGCCACCGTCGCTAGCAGGGTGCCACAGGGTTCAGTACTAGGCCCCATTCTGTTCAATATATTTATTAATGACCTGATAGAGGGGTTGCACAGTAAAATATCAATATTTGCAGATGACACAAAATTATACAATATAATTAATACAACAGAGGACAATGTAAGGCTACAAACTGACCTAGATAAGCTGGGGGCTTGGGCAGAAAAATGGCAAATGAAGTTCAGTATGGATAAATGTAAGGTTATGCACATGGGCAGGAGAAACGGATGTCACCAATATACACTAAATGGGGTACTGCTAGGGAAAAGTGACATGGAAAAAGACCTGGGGGTACTAGTGAACTGTAGACTAAACTGGATTAACCAATGCCAGTCAGCTGCTGCAAAAGCTAATAAAGTCTTGGGGTGCATTAAAAGAGGTATAGGGGCAAAGGACGAGAACATTATTCTTCCACTATATAAGGCACTTGTCAGGCCTCACATGGAATACTGCGCGCAGTTCTGGTCACCGGTGCTCAGGAAAGATGTTACAGTGGTGGAGGGGGTTCAAAGAAGGGCAACTAAACTAATACATGGAATGACGGGACTGGAATACCCAAAGAGGCTATCAAAATTGGGATTATTTACTCTAGAAAAAAGACGGCTAAGGGGTGATCAAATAACTATGTATAAATACATTAGGGGACAATACAAGGATCTCTCCCATGATCTGTTTATACCCAGGACTGTGACTGTAACGAGAGGGCATCCGCTGCGTTTAGAGGAAAGCAGGTTTCATCACCAACACAGAAAATGGTTCTTTACTGTAAGAGCAGTTAGACTGTGGAACTCTCTGCCTGAGGATGTGGTGATGGCAAAATCCATAGAGGAGTTTAAAAGGGGACTTGATGTCTTTCTAGAGTGGAAGAATATTACAGGATATAAATCTTAGGTTAATTGTTAATCTGGGTACACAGCAGGTAGGAAATATTAGGGGTTGATCCAGGGATTAGTGTGATTGCCATTAGGAAGTCGGGAAGGAATTTTTCCCCCAAAAGGGCTGATTGGCTTCTGCTCTTGTCTTTTTTTTTGCCTTCCTCTGGATTAACAACACAGGAGGATAGACAGGCTGGACTAGATGGACTTTGTCTTCATTCGGCCTTACAAACTATGTTACTATGTATGTTACTACCACAAATTTCAACCCTCAATATATTGCGCGGGGGACCGAGGCGAGCGCTAATACCTACCCTATTCCTCTCCCCCCCTCCCTCTCTCCTCTTTTTCTTTCTCTGTTCTAAAGTGGTTTTTGTAGATCGATATAGGAGCCCAGGACATGGACCCCTACATATAGATATGCTTCTGACCCATAGGTTACCCCTTCGACCCCTCTGGTACGGGGTTTACCTCTGAGACTCCCGGAGGGGTCGCACAGTCGAACATAGAGGTTGTCATCACACGACCTCATGGAGCGATGGGGGCCCACGGGCCGCATGGCTCACGCTTATGATTAATATAGTATGCCTCGCTACCTAAAATTGAATTATACTACCAAGTATCCAAGATCTTAACATGTCTTTGGGTCTCTAGGACAAGTAGTGCCAATGTTATTAACCTAATGTTCATTTAAACCCACCTATAAATTGTTATTATATGACTGCGGCTTGCCATAAGTTATTTAGTGAGACAGGTCATTTATTTGCAACTCTGATAAGCGAGCTTTATTCATTTTTCCTTCGATTATTTGTACGGATTGTGCTTTGTTTAAGAAAACCTCAATAAATACATTTCTCGTCCGTATCATTGAGGGCCACAGCCTAGACCATGGGATATAGCCACTGCCCTAGGAGGCGACACTAAGCAAAAAAGTGTTAGCTCCTCCCTCCTGGCTATATCCCCCCTGCAGGCACTCAGCTAATTAGTCTTTAGCTTAGTGTCTGCTAGGAGGCAGATGTGGCTATTCGCGGGAATCCGGGGAGTCGGGGCTTTTCCCTGGCTCTACTGGCCTCCCGGGGAAGACGCAGGCAGGGGGTTTCTCCACCACTTCTGCGGCATCTCACCCAGAGAAGAAAAAGGGGTCCGACTCTGCAATGCGCATTGGCATCGGTTATCCGCCAGCCATAGGGCTCCCCCTCCCTGGAGTAGCGCACTGTCTGACCAGTGACGCATAGGGGGCAGCACTGCTGGAGACAGGTCGATGTGCGGACAGGCTGTGGCTTCCATGACAACGCAAGGTACCTCAGGGAGGACGTGATGGAGCAGAACGGACATCAGGATGGCAGCGGCAGCAACAGCTCTCCCGGCAGCAGGGGTAGGAGCACAACATGCTAGCAGGACGCCGGGGCGCTGGTTGGGCAGGTCACTTCCGGTCGCACCGCTCCGGGGGGCGGGGCGCCGACGCTGGGCCGGAAAACGTCACTTCCGGGTCGCGGGCGGACATCTGGGGCAAGCCACGCCCCCTCCGACCGCAGCAGACTTAAAAGAAGCAGCCAGGCAGAGTAATGGCTGCTCTCAGCAGCAAGACACTCCGTTTGTCTGGCACTACTGAGCCCAGCACTGTGCGCAGCTCTCAGCTCGCAGCAGACAGCACACAGCAGCATCCAGCCCTTATACGGCCCTGCAGACTTTTGGCTACAGAGTGAGCACCCGGACAGCAGCAGCACCTTCTGTAACGGGCACCAGCAGCTGTAGCAGCACCGCAGCAGTTTCTGCCACACACCTGCCGGGTCACCAGCGCTACTATCTCCGTGTGGTGGACCCACGTCGACTCCTGACGGCTTTCAAGCTTCAGGACCAGAGGCTCCAGCTGGATCAGGGGAACTGCTAAAACAGCTGCTAGACCGGGTAAGCCCTGCCAAGGCAGCACTTTGCGGTGTCTCCCCTTCCCCTCCCCTGTCCCCCCTGCAGGTACTCCTGTGGCAGTATGTAGCATCCCCACCTGCACGGGGGTTTCCTTTTGCCATGTCTGACCCTAAATCAGGGGGTTCCAGCCCGGCCAAGGGGAGGGTGAAGCATTATGCTTGCACAGTTTGCAGCATTAAGTTTGCCTGCGGTCAAGTCGACCCCCGCTGCGCTAAGTGTACCATGGCACGCGTGGTTCCAGGGATCCCGGTGCCCCCTGCCGCCCCTGTGGAGCCAGGGTCCGAACCCCAATGGGCGAGGTCCTTGGCCGCTGCCGTCTCCGCCCTGGCCACATCTTCTGAGGCGATTTTACGCCGGTTAGAATCCAGCTCGGATGTTTCCTCTTCGGAATATGCGCGCGGGAGGACACACAAAAGAAGGAGGTCCCGCAGCAGCGAGGACACCTCCCGTAAATCTCGCCATACCAGGAGGTCATCTAGACCCTCCAAGTCCAGGCGGTCCAGAGACTCTCATGATTCCCATGGGTCCAGGGAGTCCGTCCATACTTACCACAGGTCAAGGCATCCTTCGCGGTCCCGGTACTCTGCAAGACCGGCCTGGGCTTGCCATGACTTCCCCTGAGCATTGTGCTCGTTGGCTTCTCAGGATACGGCCCAAACAGCGGGCGAGAGCAGTGGGTCAGAAGATGACGAATGCTCCGCGGTCTCGTCTGCTTCTGATCTGGACGATGAACAGGTTTTGCGGCTGGCGAGCCTAATGGACAGCCTAGTAATAGCTGTAAGATAAACCCTCCAAGTAACGGAGGAACCAGTAGAGACGACTCCTTTCACGGTGTCGTTTAGACGGCAGAAGAGATCGCGACAGGTCTTTCCAGACCATCAGGATTTCGCGGACGTCCCTAATAAAGAATGGCAGAACCCTGCCAAAAAATTTAGGCAACCTGGGAAAACTTGGGAAGTTACATACCCATTCCCAGGAAGTCTGAAACAGGGTTGGGCGGTACCCCCAATAGTCGATCCACCAGTGTCACGGCTATCTAGAGGCACGGCGTTGCCAACAGCCGAGGTGGCAACTCTGGCTAATCCTCATGACAGAAAACTAGATACATTGACGAAATCAGTGTTTCAGGCTACGGGCACCACCCTGCAGCCGATCTTCGCGGCCGCATGGGTCAGTAAAGTGTCCATAGCCTGGGCCAAACAGCTGCGGAAAGACATTCTGGCAGGCGCTCCACCTAGTGAACTGCTGGAAGCAACAGACAATATCATACAAGCGAACAAGTTCGTATGCGCAGCAGAGCTAGATGCAGCTAAGTTCGTGGCTCGAGCGTCCGCCGCAAGGCGAACCCTCTGGCTAAAGAACTGGTCAGCCGATTCAGCGTCCAAGATGGTCCTAACAAAGTTGCCATTTGAGGGAAATAGGCTCTTTGGGCCTAAATTAGATGACTTGATAAAGGACGCCACAGGCGGGAAAAGCACGTCATTGCCACAAATTCCAACAAGAAAGGAAAAGAAGAGGAAACCGTTTTTTAGGTCCTTTTCGGCGTTTCTCGTCCCGTGCTGGGTCAGGGCAGTGGTCCCAATCTAGGAAGACCCCGACAGACGCAAGGAAGGGTCCAACCTTCAAGACGAGACAAGCATGGCGATCCTGACCTGGAACATCTAAGGCGGCGGGATCAAAGAACGCGGCATGAGGCGCCGCCCCCACCCAGTGTCACCAGGTTGGGGGGCAGGCTCTCCCTATTTCGGGAGACATGGTGGAGTCGCGTGAGCGACAAGTGGGTGCAGGAGATCGTGGCATCCGGGTACGTGATCGAATTCGTGACTTTGCCACAGAATTCGTTCTGCAAGTCCAGAGTGCCTGCCACCCCAGAAGGAGTAGCCAACCTACAATTGGCAGTGGAAAATCTTCTGGCACACGGAGTTGTAAAACCAGTGCCAGGGGCGCAAGAGAAGCAAGGGTTCTACTCAAATCTTTTTCTAGTGCCCAAAAAAGACGGCAGGGTCAGGCCGGTACTGGATTTAAGGAGACTGAACCAATGCATCAAAACAAAGCATTTCCGGATGGAGTCGATCAAATCCGTGATAGCCTCCATGCAGCCGGGGGAATTCTTGTCCTCAATAGACATCAAGGACGCCTACCTCCACATTCCGATTCGGGAAGCACACCAAAAATTCCTTCGTTTCGAGACGCAGGAAAGGCATTTTCAATTCACAGCCCCGCGTGAAGACTCTCCCCAAGAGTCTTTACGAAAGTACTAGCAGCAGTGATGGCACTACTCCATGCAAAGGGCATAGCGGCCATACCATACCTGGACGATGTGCTAGTAAAAGCACCGTCATGGGACGGCAACATCAGGAGTTTACGTGTCACGATGGAAACTTTAGAAGTATTTGGCTGGATAGTAAACCACGAAAAATCGTGCCTAATACCAGCACAATGGTTGGAGTTTTTAGGCATGATATTTGACACCAGCCAGCACCGAGTTCTACTACCTCAAACAAAAGTAGACAAGCTTCTACACGGTATTCGATCTCTAATGCAGAAGAGAACGCTAACCATCAGACACTGTGAGTATTCTGGGCCAGATAGTAGCAGCCTTCGAGGCGGTCCCCTTTACCTAGTTCCGGTCAAGGATGCTACAACATCTGATATTGTCCCGCTGGAACAGGTCCACACTGACCCTGGAACAACGAATCCGGATAACCCCTCAAGTCCAGGATGCGTTGAAGTGGTGGTTGAAACCTGGGAGGCTTCAGGCGGGACGGCCTTTGGGCCCAAAATGATGGGTCGTATTGACGACGGACGCCAGCCACTGAGGCTGGGGCGGAACACTGGGGGGCCAGTCTGTTCAGGGAGTTTGGTCTCAGAGAGAAACAAGGTTGCACATCAACATCCTAGAATTACGGGCCATTTACCTGACTCTCCGGCACTTCGGGTCCAGTCTCAAAAAGAAGGATGTGCGCATCCAGACGGACAACACCACAGCTGTGGCCTATGTCAACCATCAAGGGGACACACGGAGCGCATCAGTAATGAACGAAGTAGCTTGCATACTGATGTGGGCGGAGAATCATCTGAACTCAATATCAGCAGTCTATATTCCCGGAGTAGACAACTGGGTGGCAGATTACCTAAGTCGGGAAACGGTAGATCCCGGCGAATGGGGGCTGCACCCAGAAGTATTCCGGACGATATGTCTGACATGGGGCACACTGGACGTGGACCTCATGGCATCCAGACTGAATTACAAAACTCTTCCATTTGTGGCCCGAGCACGGGATCCGCAAGCAGCGGCAACAGACGCACTGACCATCCCGTGGGGGGGATACAAACTCCTGTACGTATTTCCACCAATCCCCCTCATACCAAGAATCCTAGGGAAAATCAAACAGGAAGGGCGACCAGCGATATTAATAGCGCCAGATTGGCCAAGAAGAAGCTGGTACGCGACCATCATAGAAATGTTGACCGACACACCATGGCACCTACCGGATCGAAGAGACCTGCTATCCCAAGGGCCTTTGCTACACCCGGATTCCAGGTCTCTACATGTGATGGCCTGGCCGTTGATACTGAGGTGTTAAGAAGAAAAGGTTACTCGGAGAAGGTGATTCAGACAATGATACGGGCCAGTAAACCAGCCTCGTCGGCTATTTATTACAGAGTCTGGAAGCGTTTCTTCACCTGGTGTGAGGAGCGGCGATTGCAGCCGATGCAATTTTCGGTGGCCAGAATACTGGCATTCCTACAATCGGGTCTCGAAATAGGATTAAGGGTAGGCTCGCTAAGGGGGCAGATGTCAACACTGACGGTGCTGTTTCAGAGGCCAATCGCAAACAGAATGGCTGTGCGTACATTCCTACAGGGAATCGCCCATACGACACCCCTGTTGAAACCCCCGGTTCAAGCATGGGATCTGAATCTCGTGTTGGAGGCTATGACAGACCAACCGTTCGAGCCGCTGAAAGAGATTCCTATATGACTACTGACCTGGAAGGTAGTATTCCTCGTCGCTATTACCTCTATTCGTAGGGTCTCGGAGCTGGCGGCCTTGTCTATACAGACCCCCTATATGACTTTCCACCAAGATAAAGTGGTACTGAGACCATCACCAGAATTTTTACCTAAGGTAGTCTCGGAATGAGAAATTGTCTTGCCTTCCTTCTGTCCAACGCCAGTACACACGAGGGAAAAAACGCTGCACCACCTGGACTTGGTGAGGGCGTTGAAGATTTATGTAAAGAGAACCAAAGAATTCCGTAAAACTGACAACCTCTTCGTGATTCCGGAGGGGGCCCGGAGGGGCTCGGCAGCCTCAAAGGTCACCCTATCTAAGTGGATAAGGTCCTTGATAACAGAGGCGTAGCGCACCTCAGGATTGCACGCCACCATTTTGGGTTACGGCCCATTCCACACAGGCGGTATGGTCCTCCTGGGTGGTCCGGCACGGGGCCTCGGCGCTTCAGGTGTTTAAGGCAGCCACCTGGACTTCCTTACATACGTTTTCAAAGTTTTGTAAGGTCCACATATCTGCATCATCGGACGCCGCGCTCGGCCGGAAGATCTTGCAGGCGGCGGTCCTTTGACCACACGGTCAAACTTTAAAAGCCCACCCAATATATAGATATTTTCGGGACTGCTTGTAGATGTCCCATGGTCTAGGCTGTGGCCCCCAATGATACGGACGAGAAACAGATATTTTTGGTATAACTTACCGTGAAATCTCTTTCTCGTCACTTTCATTGGGGGCCACAGCACCCACCCCTTGTTTATTTAAGCGGTTGCTGGAACTTTCTGTTCTTTGGTCATTGTTTGGCAGAGAATTATGCCAAAGTATGTATTTTGGTATGTATAAAACATAATATGTATAATCGTACTCCCACTGGCTTCCTACTGCTTGCAGATAGACTAATTAGCTGAGTGCCTGCAGGGGGGATATAGCCAGGAGGGAGGAGCTAACACTTTTTTGCTTAGTGTCGCCTCCCAGGGCAGTGGCTATATCCCATGGTCTAGGCTGTGGCCCCCAATGAACGTGACGAGAAAGAGATTTTACGGTAAGTTATACCAAAAATATCTGTTTTTAAAAAATTGCGGAAAATCGCAGCATGCTGCAATTTGCCGTTTGCAAGCGGAGAATCGCTGTGATTCTCCACTCGTGGACAGAGGGGAAGCGCTCTCCATAGCAACGCTATGGAGAGCTTTCACTGCGTTCCCCGCGGCCGGATTATCGCCATAGGGAACGCAATGAAAACTTGCCCGTGTACAGACAGCCTAATTTGTTCAAAGATGTTTCACGGTATAGAAGTCAGGCTCTTCCTGTTGGTAAGAATTAGGTCCAAGATAACAGATCCCCTCGTCTTCTCTTTCACCTTTTGGAAGATAAAGTTGTCAGTAAGACCGACAATGGAGCCGGTCATGTGTTCTTTCTCCGCACCTGCAGTGCGGCCTTCTTATCCTGCAGTAACACTGGCGCATCGGCGCCCGGATGCGCCCATGTGACTGAGCCCTAAGAGCGGATAAGAATTTGTTGGACCCATTACTTTTGCCTGAGAGAGATTTCCAACAAATGTCTGGATGGGCAAAATCTCCCATGATCACTATGTCATGCTTTTATGAGATCTTGGCCATCTGATATAGAAAGAGTTCATCCATATCTTCCGCTTGTCCAGGCAGTCTATAGTAAATGCCTACCATAGTGTCCTTCCTGTTGTTCTCTCCTTGTATGCTTACCCAAACAGTTTCTACAGAACTCCCATGCTGTGAAGCTTGAATCTCTGGAGATGGATGTTTTCCTAACATACAACACAACTCCTCTTTATTAGGTCTGTTTCTTATAAAAAGGTTATATCTTTCAAGTCTTGTATTTCAATCTTGTGTATCATCCCAAGTTTCTGTGATGCCTATGACATCATATTTCCTATGTTAGGAGCTCATACTGTACAGTTTATCTGAGATATATACTGTATATGTATTTATGAGGCTGTACAGGGGACTGTGTGCTGATATAGAGGACACAACTGTCAAAGCTTAACTTATTGTTTCGAGAGAGAAGTGACACCGCAGGGTGAGCAGATCCAGGAATTAATAGACCAAATGGGTTTCGACTGTCAGGGTTGTGGATTGTGTAAAGGGCAACGTGTGACCCAGCAGTGAGACCGGTAGAGAGGGAAGTGGCGCGGTGCCATGTTCCTGGATGGCTGTAAATACTGTCACATAAATAGTGATTTTATGGAAACTAATGAAAGAAAACCAGTAATTTGTCATTATCGGTTTCTGCCACAGCTTTATGCAGCTCTCCAATCCGGCCCCATAAGTCCAGTGATAGATTCCTTTTACATGTATTGTGTGTGGTGCCATTTATTATAATGGAGGTAAATGCTGGATGTAATTGTACTGCAGGAGAGTGGTGACATTAATTGTATCATGAGTGGTGCCATTAATTATACTGGAGGTAAGTGGCCATCTTTGGTCACTGACAGACCCCTTAAGTGCAGTGAGGTAAATAAAGGATTTAGGGCTGTATGTAAGGTGTTTTTTTAGGTTACCTTAGATTGCCCGGCATTCGCAGACGTTCCAAGATATTTGTGCATCTACTTGAATCTTCCCCTCTATCTGTTTGCACAGCAAATATCTACAGTAATAAAGATATTATTATAAGCAGTAATGACGCCGCATCCAGAAGAGAACCTCAGAATCAAGACCTTTTACTTCTGTAACCCTTTCATGACCAGGGGTGTTTTTTTCCTGTTAGTCTGCACCTCGCCTTTGTTCGGCCTTAAAGGGGTTGTCCCGCGCCGAAACGTTTTTTGTTTTTTTTTCAATAGCCCCCCCGTTCGGCGCGAGACAAACCCGATGCAGGGGTTTAAAAAAAAAAAACCGGATAGTACTTACCCGAATCCCCGCGCTCCGGTGACTTCTTACTTACCTTGCGAAGATGGCCGCCGGGATCTTCACCCACGGTGGACCGCAGGTCTTCTCCCATGGTGCACCAGGGGCTCTGTGCGTTCCATTGCCGATTCCAGCCTCCTGATTGGCTGGAATCGGCACACGTGACGGGGCGGAGCTACGAGGAGCAGCTCTCCGGCACGAGCGACCCCATTCAGAAGGGAGAAGACCGGACTGCGCAAGCGCGTCTAATCGGGCGATTAGACGCTGAAATTAGACGGCTCCATTGAGGCGAGGACGCTAGCAACGGAACAGGTAAGTGAATAACTTCTGTATGGCTCATAATTAATGCACGATGTACATTACAAAGTGCATTAATATGGCCATACAGAAGTGCTGAACCCCACTTGCTTTCGCGGGACAACCCCTTTAAGACATGTGATTTTATTTTTGTCATTCCAGCTGGAAATGTATAAATAAACTGACAACGGGCTCTTACCCTCCTTATATAATGACTCTGTGCTCTCAGGCCCCTTGTACTAAGGTGACAGTCAGTAATGCCTCCTGTATTGTCACCAGCTGGCATTGGTCTCATAGTCAGGTTTCACCCACAGATGCCCCCCCCCCCCCCATATTGGGACATCAGCTGCTAACACATTCCTAGCGATGTACAGACTTTTGAGGGGCTACTCGTGACTTACTATAATCAGGGGCTTACATAGACCCCAGAGGACTGTAGTAGAGTGAGAGGTGAAGTGTGGGACGGAAGGTACATATCACGGATACTACTAGCATCTGTGATGTAGACCCAGTCCGTTGTAGACCCAGTTCCACCTGGCCCAGACAGGTGAGGTGCATAAATGGGTGCAGGTTGCAGTGTGAAGGGAAGTTCAGAGCTGCCTGGTGTGAGAGACACAAGCTGCAAGTGAGCGGAACTGCAGACTTCACTACACTCTACAACAAAGGTTTGCTGGGCTTTTGCCACTCTTATTTAAAAAGGACTTTTGGTGTTTTTGCTTTGATGGACTGTTGGCGTGGAAAAGGATGTTTTCAGTGCATTTATGTTACATTCAGCCAGTGAATAAAAAGAGACATGGACAATATTCCGGTTGTGGCCTGAAGTGTGTTCCCCTGCATTGCTACAATTGGTGGAGGATGCGCCGGCAGTAAAAGACGCACGGGTACATGTCCTGGGTGAAATCAGCGGTGAGCATGCAGGCGGCCAATACAACCATGGAGGAGTCGATAAAGCAGCTGTTGCAAATGAACATGCAGCAACAACAAACGTTTGCTCAGCAGCAACAAATGATGGCCCAGCAATAGAAGGCTCAAGCAGAGGTAATGCAAGTGCAACAGAAAGCAGTCGCCCAGCAGCAACTAGCATAACAGGAGACAAACCAACTCCTGGTAAGGCAATTGGCCATACTAACTGAGGTGGTGCAGGCCAAAGAGACTGTAGATCTCTCCAGGCAACATGCCCAGATGGACACTTTAAAAACAGTAAGAGGGACATTACAAAAGATGATGCCACAAGATGACGTGGAGGCCTTCCTCGCCATTTTTGAACGGGTGGCAGAGAGGGCGGAATTGCCTCAAGGGCGGTGGATGGAGATGTTGGCCCCGTACTTAATTGGAGAACCCCAGAAGGTGTATTATTATTTGGCGCAGCAGGATGCCCGAGAGTACACCAAGTTAAAAGCCGAAATCCTTGCTCGCCTGGGAGTCAGCACGGCAGTCAGAGCACAGCGGGTGCATAATTGAAAGTATTCTCCAGAGAAGCCGCCCCGGTCTCAAATGTTTGACCTGCTACATCTGGCTCAAAAATGGCTAGAGCCGGAAAACTTATCACCTACTCAGATTGTTGAAAAAGTGGTGATGGACTGATTTGTGCAGTCCCTGTCTAGGCCCATGCAGCATTGGGTTGTCCAAGGAGATCCCAAGTATGCAGATGAGTTGGTGGGCCTTGTAGAGAGATATCTCACAGCGGAGGAGGCGCTTCCCACTGCAAGAGCAGCATCTCGTGGTGTCAACTCTGGGTTGAATGCCCAGAGGAAGGAATCCCGGGTCAGCATGGAGGAGAAGCCACAGAGTTCGTAGGGAGCGGTGCCCATCAGGAGGAGCCAAGTCACCCCGCTGTGGTGCTGGGAGTGCCCGGAGCCAGGGCATATTGCAGCCCACTGTCCAGCGAAAACAGAGCCCATGGACTGTACACATGGTCGGTGATGTTCATGATTTGCACATCCAGTATGCAGTGTGACACCGACCAAAGACTCACAGCCCCAGAGGTGCCAGGTAACGGTCAACGGGGTCAAGGTGTCGGCTTTGCTCGGCTCCGGGAGCTTGATCACACTAATCAGGGCCTCCATCCCCCATGTGTTGCTACAGGGGGAAAAACTGGGGGTCATTTGCATACAAGGGGACACAAGAGGGTACCCAGTTTCCCAGGTATCCATAGACACTGACTCTGGAGTGTGTGCACACAAGGTTGGGGTGGTGGAAAATTTGATCCACCCTGTTGTCCTTGGGAGAGTCTTCCCCCTGTTCTGGAACTTATGGACCAATTTGTTACCGCCGGGTAACCAGGGCAGTGAAGTCACTAATGATGAGTTGCCTTTTGCAGGGGTAACCGAGGAAGAGGAGCTGTCAGAACCACAGATGATTGATCTTGAGGTGGCACCGGGTAATTTTGGATCTGCCCAGATTAATGACCAGACTTTGAAATATGTTTTTGAGAATGTGTCTGTTATAAATAGTGCACCGCAGAGTACAGAGGCGGCAGAGAGCTTCCCTCACTTCGCCATTAAAAATGAGTTGTTGTACTGAGTGACCAAAATTAGAGATGAGGTAGTGGAGCAGCTTCTAGTACCTGGTTCCTTTAGACAGTCTTACACTTGGCACACACGCACATATTAGGGGGCCACTTGGGGTCGAAAAAACGCAGGAGCGCATCTTGCAGAGATTCTACTGGCCAGGCTGCTACAAGGTAATAGCAGAGTTTTGCCAATCCTGTCCCACCTGCCAGGTGACAGCTCCTGCTCCACATTTTAAGAGCCCATTGGTCCCGTTACTAATAATTGAAGTGCCATTCGAACTGGTTGCCTTGGACCTTGTAGGGCCTTTGGTAAAGTCGGCTATGGGTCACCAGTATATTTTGGTAGTAGTTGACTACGCAACCAGGTACCCAGAAGCAGTTTCCCTGAGGAATACTTCCTCCAAAAGTATTGGAAAAGAATTGTTTCATATATTTTCTAGAGTGGGCATACCAAAAGAAATATTAGTGGACCAGGGGACTCCATTTATGTCCAAGGTGATGCAGGAACTCTGCAAACTGCTAAAAATTAAGCAGTTACGTACCTCTGTCTATCATCCCCAGACCGACGGGTTGGTAGAGAGGTTTAATAAAATCTTAAAAAGTATGTTTAAAAAGGTAGTAGAGAAGGATGGATGAGACTGGGACTGTCTGCTTCCCTACCTGCTCTTCTCCATCCGAGAGGTCCCACAAGCATCCACGGGCTTCTCACTGTTTGAGTTGTTTTATGCGCAACAACCCCGTGGATTGCTTGAAATTGCCAAAGAAACATGGGAGGCCGAGGTTACTCCGCATAGAAGTGTGGTGGAACATGTGGCCCAGATGCAAGACAGAATGGCTAAAGTCAGTAACTCCTCAGGGCTCAGGAGAGCCAATCCGGGTGTATAATAGAATGACAAAGGTCAGGCAATTCAGTCCGGGGGACCGGGTACTGGTGCTTGTCCCCACGGTAGAGAGCAAGTTCCTGGTCAAGTGGCAAGGGCCCTATGAGGTCGGAGAAAAAGTAGGTGAGGTCAACTATAAAGTTCATCAGCCGGGGAAAAGAAAACCTCTACAAATATATCATGTTAACCTGTTGAAAGCCTGGAAGGAGACTGACTCTCTGGACAGACCATGTTTGGTTATGGAGTCATCGAGTGACATCCATGATGTGACAATAGCTGAGGCATTGTCAAAGTCCCAGGTACAACAATGTAAAGAGTTTCTGCAGCGCAATAAGGACCTATTTACTGACCTGCCTGGTCGCACCAGGGTCATTGAACCTAAGATTCTCACAGACCTCCAAGTAAAAGTCTGCCAAAAACTGTACTGAATTCCGGAGGCTCGTAGGGAAATAGTGTCCGCTGAAATAAAAAGAATGCTAGAACTGGGGGTAATCGAGCAGTCTAAGAGTGGATGGTCAAGCCCAATAGCGCTGGTGCCTAAACCCTCAGGGGAATGGCGATTCTGTAATGATTACCAGAAGCTCAATGAGATATCAAAGTCGGATGCCTAGCCCATGATGAACTAATTGAGAGGTTAGGCCCAGCCAGGTACATTACCACCCAAGATTTGACGAAAGGGTCTTGGCAAATTCCCCTCACAAAGGAAGCTAAAGAGAAGACAGTTTTTTTTCAACTCCAAGCGGCTGTTTCCAATATAGGAGAATGCCTTTTGGGTTGAAACATGCCCCTGCCACGTTTCAGAGGGCGATGGATAGATTGTTAGGTCCTCACAAACAATATGCAGCCGCTTACCTGGATGACCTCGTAATATTTAGCCGGGATTGGGAGAGCCACCTCAGTAAAGTTCAGGCGGTACTGGACTCTCTCAGAAGAGCGGGGTTCTCGATAAACCCCAAAAAGTGTGCCTTAGGCATGGAGGAAGTTAAATTCCTCAACTTCATAGTCAGAAGGGGTTTGGTAAAACCTCAATGCAATAAAGTAGAGGCCATACAGAATTGGCCCCAACCCTTGACAAAAAAAACAAGTGAGAGCCTTCCTGGGGATGGTGGGCTATTACAGGTGTTTCATCCCTGATTTTTTTTTGCCTCTATGGCAGCCCTGTTAACAGAACTCACGAAAGGGAGAAATTCGGTAATGGCACAATGGTTGCCAGGAGCAGAAAAGGCATTTGTAGAGTTGAAACGTGCATTGTGTCAGCAGCCCGTGTTGGTGGCTCCTAACTTCAAGAAAACGTTTATAGTCCATACAGATGTGTCTTATGTGGGTCTGGGAGCCGTTATTTCACAGGAGGTTAATGGGGGAAAAGCATCCTTTCATGTTTTTAAGTCGGAAGCCTACCCCCTGTGAGAAAAAAAATGTAATAGTGGAGAAAGAGGCTTTGACAATCAAATGGGCACTAGATGCGCTGAGATATTACCTACTGGGTAGAAAATTTAAATTGGTCTCAGATCATGCCCCCCTAATTTTTTCAGATCAGCGTGGGCCACACTTTCAGGTATACCCCTAAATTTGACGTTATTATGTCTGCTTCTATCTTCTAGATCGGTCAATTTGTTCCACTTCGTCCTCCAGTGTATAATGCGCATCGATTAGTTTGATGTGGGAGGTTGCAACTTCTCCCATTTTGTTTTCAATATGGTCAGTACGCATTTCTAGATCTTGCATAGAAAGGTTGAGCGCATTTGAAAGAGATTTTATGTCCTTTTGTATGGAGCCACGGAGGGCTAAAATCATATTTTTTATAAAATCTTCTGAAGCAGGGAGGTTTGATGAAGGAAGGTCCTTGATAAGGTCCTCTTCCAAATGGGATAGCTGCTGGTATGAATTTAGGGAAGATGAGAGACGTGGTCTCTGTTTTTCAGGGCTTGCAGAAGGGGTGGAGGGGGCAGAGGTGGAGTGACTGCGTTCAGGTGCCATTTTAGATGCAGCCCTGCGGGGTATGTCTGACTTAACAAAGTCTTCCCTCACCCGACACTGCAGGAGAACACCTGACATCTCATCCCCATGTCCCTTCGGATCACCGACAGAAGCAGCTCTGCTGTGGTGAGTAGCTGTAGAAGCCTGTAAGCTGTCAGCGCTCACTTCGGAGCATGTGGAGTGAGGGGAGCCATTTTCTCTTGTTGGCCCCTTCTGCCCCGCGCCGCAGGAGAGAAGTCGGAGACCTTTGAGAGCGGAGCCTTTGACGTTTTTCTCTTAGGCATGGTTAGCTGGGATGCTTAACGGTTCTCCAAGAGGTTTCTATGAAGTTTGTGAGGCTGGAAATGCTTTTTTAGTTGCTTGTAAGGCTAGTGGAGCACGGAGCTCTAGACTGCACGTCTGCCTCCGCCCCCGCATTCAGGCCACGCCCCCTAGCTTTGGATGCTCTTGATATAGTAGCCATCTATATTAGGAAGTTCTCTGTTGTGGATTAGGACAAAGTTCTCTCCCTCTACAGGCTGGGATGTTTCTAGAAAGGAGGCTGCAGCGCAGAGCTCTCCTCTACACCACCATCTTCCTCAGGCTCTCAAGCCACTCCCCAAAACCTTTTACTTTCTTAAACCCTTTCATGGGTATATTTATGCTAAAATAAAGTACGGGAACGGGTTCCTCTATTTGTTTTGGATGTTTTGATATATATGTATGGCCTTGGTGTACAGGGCGCATACGGTGACGGTTTTGGTTGGCGTCGGCTTTGGGTCGTTTTCATTCTTATGTATATATTGTTTTATTCTGTAATTTTTTAATTACTTATATATGTATTATGTTTTTTACTATCTATGTCCCCCCTGACATCGTAAAAAGACCTCTGGGGGACATTCACATGTTTGTTTTTTTTATTTGACACTTTTCCACTGTAGTTGGGGCATCCATAGGAGCCCCAGTTACAGAGAAAAACATCCCCTGACATTCGTCACTGGCAGACCTAGTCAGGGTCTTCTAGGACCCTGTAGCTCTACTGTAACGGAGAATCCCGGCGATCACATGATTTATTGCAGAGGCAGGAGTCTTAAAAACACTCCATAATTTCACTATTGGCTGGGCTTTAGCCTGGGACCAGGCACCGTATATTTACCATGCTTGATCCTTAATGGGTTAAACCTGAACTCTCCACCGCCTTATTAAAGACTGATATAAATTGAAACTTTGATAAAAATTGCTCATCCTTGCGCTGGGGGGGCCCAAGCTGGCAGCTCTGTCCTAGGTTCCCCCACTCTGGTGGTTGGTCGCAGCTGCCGTGTGGTGCTCGGGCCAGTGCGCGCCGCTACGGGGAGGCAGATTTATGATTACCTCCACTCGTCATGTGACTTCGCTCTGCTCTTCTGGGCGGGGAGTTCTGCACTTATACCTTGCTGGCCCAGACTCTGGTTGCCAGTGTTTGGTTTGACTTCTCTGCCTACAACCGCAATTATTGACCTGACTTTTTCTGTGTTTGACTTCGGCCTTTCATTTGACTCCACCTCTGTTTTGCCCTGCTGTACTCCACAGGTGTCTTTCGGCTTGACCCTGCTTGTTTCACGACTACTCTCTGGTCTGTTCATTTGTTGCTTCCAGTCAGCTACGCGGTGCTCACTGGTCAGTCTCCCTGTTCCTCCTTCTTTGGGGTTTCTGGGGTCTCCTTCTTCCTCCGCCTCTGGGGCCAATGTCCTGAACCGCTCCTACTGATATCGAGAGAGAGCATTCGCAATTAAGTTTTTGACCCATGGAACGTGCACTGCCACTACCCACATATTCAAGGACAGTGCCTCCAAAACCAAATGGCGCAGCACATTTATGCCAGGGGGAGCTGGGGCCATCAGGGAATTAATGACCTGTACAGCCCCCATATTGTTGCAGTGGGACCTCACCTTTTTGTTTTGAAAATGAGTGCCCCAAAGTGCAATAGCCACAACTATTGGGAAAAGCTCCAATAGTACTAGATTGCGTACTAAACCCGAAGTTATGCACTCCTCTGGCAACTCTCCCCATGCACCATTGCCCCTGGCAATAGGCGCGAAGACCCGCGCTTCCTGCCATATACCTCAACAATTCCCAATTCACATTCTCGCTCAAGTCATCCATTATCATGGATCTCCTATTGCCCTCTCTAAAAAGGATGACCTGCAAAATAACCCCCGTTATTACCGCAGTAACTGGATGCTGTCTTGAGCCCCAGCAATAGGCGAAAAGCTGATTCAATATCAGATTTTGCCAATAATGCCCCACTTCCGTATTTTCTGACCCCTCATAACGCAGTGTCAAACGAGGTATACACCACCAAACATAGCACAGGATCTATATCATCGTTTACTGAAGCCCCCTTTTGGGTAGGATAAATGATGGATTAACTGAAACTTGTTTAGTTTCTTCTTTGAAAGTACCCCCAGAGGTGACACCACAAATTCCTGTGAAGGAGGGTCCTTGAAAGGTCCTGCCTTGCGGCCTAAACTAACCACCTTGGCCAACTTTTCGGTTACAATCTCCGGACACCTCAGTGCCGACAGCAAGTTCTTTGTAGAAAATGGTAATTTATGCAACGGGGCGAAATGGCAAAACCGCCCCTAAAACCCCTCAGCAATAACTCGGCCTTCTCCCTGTCATGGTATCTATTTAGGAAGTACACCAACTCAACTAGCATCACCGGGGTCATCTTTTTTTTTCAAAACCCCTGTAAGCTTTCCCCTTTCCTTTCCTGAAGCACTTAGCTGCTCTGTGTGACCCTGCATTACAGAGGGAGCAGCCGTGTTTGAACCTACAACCCGCCCCGAATTTACATTGGCCTTCATGGAATTGCTAACAAAACAAAATCTATTACCTCCTGCCCGGTCTCCTTGACTTCCAGCTTGCGAATTAGAAGCGGCTCCTGCCTGAAAGGGCTGTCCAGAATGCATTAAGGCCATTACCCTCAGCCACAAACCGATGTTTTTTTCATGCCATCTGATTGATGGCCGGACTGCTTTCCACTGCCTGAACTGCTCATCATAGCGCAGCCAAGTCTGCCCCCTGTATACTCGATATGCTTCTCCTATTGAGTACAAATAACAAAAAGGCCGGAGCAATTTTCCCATGCTTTTTTTTTTTTTTTCTTTTTCCCCAATTACCCTTGCCAAAATGGCAAACGCTTGTAGCCAATTGGTGAATGTCTGAGGAATCATATGCCACCTATGTCTTTTCTCCTCCTTGCACTCTGTCCTCTTCACTTTATCTAAATTAATTTTTCCAATAGAAGGAGGGAGAATATTTCCAAATATTCATCCTTCCAGATCTTTTCCCTAACGTCTTTCTTCAAGTGAGCCCATAATGGCCCCTCAAAGCAAACATAGACCTCCCCTTTCACCCTATCATCCCGGCGAACCCCATCCCCATCCTTTTCTGTTTGTACTGCCACTGTAACCCCCACTAGCGATTCCTGACCATTCACCCCCCCCCCCCTCCCAGCCGAGCTTCCAGCCAGAGTACCATTCCTGCTGGATGAAGTTCGCATCGGCAAGTTTCATGCTGCTGTCAGCAACGGGACTGGCCACACCTCAGACCCCCCCCCCCCCCGCCTTTCTACCCCAGGCCCACTGACTGAGCTGCCATTCGGAAGGCTTTCCCTACTGGATGATGTGCTGAACGGCATGTGACACAGCGAAACAGACTGTGGACCAGGCCCTAATTCCTGTCCCTGCAAAAACTCCACCATGCACCCTACTAATGCCCTAACCTCACTGCTAGCACCGCACACAGCTGCAAAGGCATCACTAAACCACCCATCCACTGAAAAACTACTCCCTGCAGGCACTACCCAGCTAACTATGTTAGACAAAACCGACATGAATGTTAACTCACCAGGCTGCATAGGACCCGTCTTCCTGCCGATCTCCCTTCAAGTCCATGATGTTTCTGCTTTGCGCCACCATCTCTTCTCCGGACTGCTTCCTCCCACCTGTGCACACAGCCACCGATGCATGCTCCGGGGCTGAGATCCTCCTGTTCTGTGCTGAACCGGCCGAACGCCATCCCACACTAACTTCTCCATGCCACCTGCCTCCACCAACCAGTGGAGCCTGTCTCTCTCCTCTTTCTGCTGGGCTGTGTCTGTGGTGGGACTACTCCCCGATCGGTCCTGGAACAGGAGAGCAGCCCCCCTCTCTCAGCTCTCATGGATACCAGACCAGCACTAGTCCCCGCCTCCCTCTCCACATGGGACCCATTAGTGGATGCCGCCCCATGCCACTGAGCGGGATTCCCCCCAGCCTTGCTATCTCTGCTTGGTGCTGATGCAGGGAAGAGCCTGCCTGAAGGGACCTGGGATGCGCTCCCTCTCTGGCGTTGGCGCATTGGCATGTGCTCGGGGCTAACGCTTGTGGGTGCATGCACCCTCCGTAGCCTCCACTCCCTCTTCAGACCTGCCACTGGCTCTGTCTCTGCTGCTCCAAGGGCCGCTCCGGAGATCTGTTCCAGCCAGGTCAGGCCCTGTTCTTCTGCTGCCACCAGGATGCGTACCAGCAATGCTTCCATCTTCTCCTCAATAAGTCCTTCATCTTCGGGCTCTTCCTTCTTCTCCTCTTCAGGCTCTTCTTACTTCTCGATATGTATTGGAAATATTTTTGCTCGTCCACTGCCTAGGTGTCTTCTCCTTTGGAAAAATTATGCATTGGCTTGGGATCGCTTTCAGACTGCTTCAACCGCTCCATCCCATTGCGGTACACAGGTAAGTAGATGCAGAAAAATGCTGTCTTCACAGAAATAGTGTCCACAAGTCTTTATTGAATAAAGTGCTACATAAAAACAGTCAGACGTCTACACAGGACGCGTTTCCACTCTGTGAGGAGTCTTGATCAAGACTTGATCAAGACTCCTCACAAAGTGGAAACGCGTTCTGTGTAGACGTCTGACTATTGAATAAAGGGCTACATAAAAACAAAGACTTGTGGACACTATCTCTGTGAAGACAGCATTTTTCTGCATCTACTCTTCTTACTTCTCCTCTTCCTCCTTCTGATTGCCAGCCAGCTTCTTTACCTCAGTCAGTTACTTACTTTCCTCTTCTCCGTCCTGCTCCAGGTTCTTCTTCTTCCTTCTCCCTTACTGCTGGAACTGGCTCCTCCCCTGCCTTTCGTGCACTCTTCAATTGTATCCTCCTCTCCCCCTGCTTCGAGCATGCAGCCTGTTCCTTAACTACTTTCCTCCCCGTTAACCCAATCATGACTTTTTCATACAGCTACATCGATGGAATTACAATTTTTTAAGAGGGGAGGAAAAAACTAAAATGTCAGGAAAAAAAGGGCTGCATCCTTAAGGGGTTAATACATAATGTTTTAAAATGTAATATATTGCGTATACTTATAGATAGCAGAATTTTACATGAATATTTAGGATTATATTAATAGTTATTACAAATGGGAACCAAAAATCCATAGAGTTCCTGTAATGATAGATATATCGGGAGTATGGGTCTATTCAAAAACATAATCATTTTCTTTAATTTTCTAATCTTGTAATATATTGTGTTTACATACATATGAATAAGTGAAGATTCACTCATGTGCTTTTACAAATATTCTTCATAACATGGATCAGACATTTAACTATATCTGTAAGTTCTGAAAAGAGAGTATTTAGTATTTTTCCAATCTGTCATAAATGTACACATTTACTCTATCAGATAAGATGCCTGCTCTGAAATACATGTAGAATGCAGACAGCGTTGGACATTCTGATCTTGGTGACTGGCGTCAGCTGAGACGCGCAGTGGAACGCATCGCCATCTTGCTGTGTCCTCATGTGATGTGCGCCTCGATGTATCACATCACCACGTGACGTGTCACATGACCGAGTTAGTTGGAACGCACAATGGAACACATCGTCCCGCTGTGGATGATGCCAAATGATTGCGCCGACGTCAGTGATTATGTCATAGAAAAAATTAGATTTCTCCAGCATGATTTGTTTGTTTCAAACCCATGCCGGCTCTGGTTAATTATTCCATTCTCATCCAAGTACGTGCATACATGCTGTTTAATAATTTGTTCGAAGATCTTTCCTGGTATAGAAGTCAGGCTCACTGGTCTGTATTTTCCTTGTTAAGGGGAGGTGGGACCTCAGAATGGCATGATGACTGCCTCTTAAGGTCCCAGCCACCCTAACTTTCTCAACCATTCCCTCCCTGTTGGTAATAATTAGGTCCAAGATAACAGATAGCTTTTTCTCTTCTGCATTTTGGAAGATAAGGTTTTCTGCAAGAGCGGATAAGAATTTGTTGGACCCATTACTTTTGCCTGAGAGAGATTCCCAAGAAATGTCTGGATCTATGACATCATATTTATTTTCTTGTGTTAGTGTAGTGGCCCGAAATACATATATCTGGCCCCTCCATAACTGTCTTTGTCTCACATGTCATGTCTTCACCGTGGATGGACTGTGAAGATTGTCCTGATACCAGTTATGTGTATTGCACAGCTTCAGCATGTGAGAGGTTAATGTCTGTGAATGTCTGGGATATGTCTGGAAAGTGTAACAATTTGTGTTGTCATGTAAGTATACAAGATATATGTGACTGCAAGGTGCAAGTCAGAGAGTTCCATTCCAGTCAGTCGGAGAGTTAATGCCAGCCACATAGGGGTATCTTCAACCCTCATGTGAATAGAAGCAGAGGAGCGATACCCTGGAGGTTCATGCCCAGGACCCCTACCCTAAGAGAGTGTGAGAGAAAGAAAGAAAGAAAGAAAAAAAGAGAAAGGAATTCACTGTGCAGAGTTTAGAAACCGTCAGAAAGTGAGTGTCTGTGGAGTGTTCGAGTTCTCCTCTGGAGTGTGTGTCATACAGATAACTCAACTGTAGGGCTGGTGTCATCCTGTGTTTTCCTCCCTGACCTCCATCATTGTCTTTCTTGCACTGGTGTGTTAAATTATTCAGAGAATTGTGATTTTTATCTCACGATATTTCTCTACAAGTACATGTTCATGCCGATAGGTACCGGAATGGTGGCATCACCCGTGACAACATTTGCACCTGTTCCCCAGTCTATTGGGCATCCCTATGGCTGGGGTGATCGGAAGAGGCCCAGAGCTGCCCTTGCCAAGGCTACATGTGTTTATCTGGGAAGGAACGCAGTAAATGCCACCATGACAAACGAGCATCTTACTCTCCCTGCTCCTCAACGTATGCCCTGTGCTTCGGGGTCACCCTATGGGGTGCTGCAGGACCCTATTTTTTGGTATCACTGGGAACAGGATTAAATCCTCTGCGCCACAAAGAAAGAAGGAATGTGTAAATAATTTACAAGTGTGTGCTCTGCATGATCTGAGAGGAACTATTTAATGTGGTGCTCAATCATCAGAGCTCCTCTCTGGCTCACTCTCTCACACCAAAATACTCCAACAAGTTTTTGGTATGAAAAGAACTGCACCCTGGCTGTGCGTGAAGTAAGAGAGAGGACTACCCCTATCAAAAGAACTTTACCTATAATTCAGGACAAACCACAGAGGAAGGAGTTATCTGCTGCTGCAGACTCCATGAGACATAACATTGGCGGACCTCATGGAGTAGAGATTAGAGATGAGCGAGCGTACTCGTCCGAGCTTGATACTCATTCGAGTATTAGGGTACTCGAGATGCTCGTTACTCGAGACGAGCACCACGAGGTGTTCGAGTCACTTCCATTTTCTTCCCAGAAAATTTTGTGCCGTTTTCTGGCTAAAAGTAACACAGGGAAGGCATTACAACTTCCTCCTGTGAAGTTCCAGCCCTATCCCACCCCCCTGCAGTGAGTGGCTGGGGAGATCAGGTGCCACCCGAGTATATAAACTGGGCCCGCCCGTGGCTTGCCACAGATGCACGCTGAGAGACATTAGGGAAAGTGCTGTCTTGCTGTAGCTGCTATAGGGAGAGTGTTAGGCTGTTATATTTGTCTTCAAGAACCCCAACGGTCCTTCTTAGGGCCACATCTGACCGTGTGCAGTACTGTTGAGGCTGCTTTTAGCAATTTTGCTATTTTTCTTTTTTTGTATATCGGGTGTGCAGACCATAGCGTCCTCAGTCTGCAGTCATTTTACTGAGTAAAGGGGCAGTACTGGTGAGGCAGGGACAGTGGTACAGGGAAAGAGGTATACTGGCTATATAGGCAGTGGGCTTTTTCAAAAAAATTGGAAAAAAATCTTTGGGCTGCCTGTGACTGTGTTCAGTTTACTGCGTGTCTACTGGGGGTAGTAGTCGCTCACTTATTACCCAGCTAGGTGTTACTGCAGCCTTGCGCATAATTTTTTCTGGCTGCACTGTGCTTTCAATAACCACAGTCATCCTCCAACAGGGAAATCCAAATATAGGGTATATAGGCAGTGGGCTTTTTCCCAAAAATTGGGAAAAATACTATATTTGGGCTGCCTGTGACCGTCTTCAGTTTACTGCGTGTCTGCTGGGGGTAGTAGTCACTCATTATTACCCAGCTAAGCGTTACAGCAGGCTTGCACATAATTGTTTCCTGGCTCTGCTGTGTCCGTTACATGATCGCCGTCATCCCACCAGAGGGAAAGAGTATACATATATACGCTGCATACGGTGTCTGTCTGGTTTTTCACCTCACCATTTTAAAAAATTGAAGCAAAATACTTAAGGCCTACCACTGGCCTTTGGCCACTTGACTGGTTCTGTGCTGTGAATTCCAGTAGCTCAGTCATGCACACCTAGGTCTCACTACAGGCTTGCGCATAATTGTTTCCTGGTCTGCTGTGCGTTCCGTAAGGGAAGTCAGCCTGCAACCACAGGCCAATAAGCGGCACATTTAATTACAGCATTCTGTTTTCTGCTCTACTCGTAATACACCATGCTGAGGGGTAGGGGTAGGCATAGAGGACGTGGATGGCGGCGAGGACACGGAGGCCCAAGTCAGGGTGTGGGCACAGGCCGAGCTCCTGGCCCAGGTGTATTGCAGACGACTGCTGCGGGATTAGGAGAGAGGCAAGTTTTTGGGGTCCCCAGATTCATCTCACAATTAATGGGTCCACGCGGTAGACCTTTATTAGAAACTGAGCAGTGTGAGCAGGTCCTGTCGTGGATGGCAGAAAGTGCATCCAGCAATCTATCGACAACCCAGTCTTCTACGCCGTCCACAGCTGCAACTTTGAATCCTCTGGCTGCTGCTCCTCCTTCCTCCCAGGCTCCTTACTCCATGAAAATGACACATTCTGAGGAGCAGGCAGACTCCCAGGAACTGTTCTCGGGCCCCTGCCGAGATTGGGCAGCAATGGTTCCTCTCCCATCGTGACCGATGCCCAACCTTTGAAAAGTTCCGGGGGTCCGGGGGATGAGGCTGGGGACTTCCGGCAACTGTCTCAAGAGCTTTCAGTGGGCGAGGAGGATCATGTGGATGAGACACAGTTGTCTATCAGTGAGGTAGTAGTAAGGGCAGTAAGTCCGAGGGAGGAGCGCACTGAGGATTCTGAGGAAGAGCAGCAGGACAATGAGGTGACTGACCCCACCTGGTGTGCTAAGCCAACTGAGGACAGGTCTTCAGAGGGGGAGTCAAGTGCAGCAGCAGGGCAGGTTGGAAGAGGCAGTGCGGTGGCTAGGAGTAGAGACAGGGCCAGACTGAATAATCCACCAACTGTTTCCCAAAGCGCCCCCTCGCGCCATGCCACCCTGCAGAGGCCGAGGTGCTCAAAGGTGTGGCAGTTTTTCACAGAGTGCAGATGAACGACAAACTGTGGTGTGCAAGGTTTGTCGCACCAAGATCAACCGGGGAGCCACCACCACCAGCATGCGCAGGCATATGATGGCCAAGCACCCCACAAGGTGGGACGAAGGCCGTTCACCGCCTCTGGTTTGCACCACTGCCTCCCCCCCTGTGCCCCAACCTGCCACTGAGATCCAACCCCCCTCTCGGGACACAGGCACGACGGGTTCCCGGCCTGCACCCACACCTTCACCTCCGCTGTCCTCGGCCCCATCCAGCAATGTCTCTCAGCGCAGCGTCCAGCGGTCACTAGCGCAACTGTTTGAGCGCAAGCTCAAGTACGCCGCCAGGCACCTGCACGCTCAAGCGTTAAACGTGCACATAGCCAAATTGATCAGCCTGGAGATGATGCCGTATAGGCTTGTGGAAACAGAGGGTTTCAAAAACATGATGGCGGCGGTGGCCCCGCGCTACTCAGTTCCCAGTCGCCACTACTTTTCCCGATGTGCCGTCCCAGCCCTGCACGACCACGTCTCCCACAACATTGTACGCGCCCTCACCAACGCGGTTACTGGCAAGGTCCACTTAACAACGGACACGTGGACAAGCACAGGCGGGCAGGGCCACTATATCTCCCTGACGGCACATTGGATGAATTTAGTGGAGGCTGGGACCGAGTCAGAGCCTGGGACCGCTCACATCCTCCCCGCCCCCAGAATTGTGGGCCCCAGCTCGGTACTGGTAGCTGCGGTGGTGTATGCTTCCTCCACTAAACCACCCTCCTCCTCCACCTCCTCCACCTCCTCCGCCTCCTCCCCCTACGCAACCTCTGTCTCGCAATCAAGATGTGTCAGGAGCAGCACGTCGCCAGCAGTCGGTGTCGTGCGGCGTGGCAGCACAGCGGTGGGCAAGCGTCAGCAGGCCGTGCTGAAACTACTCAGCTTAGGAGAGAAGAGGCCCACGAACTGCTGCATGGTCTGACAGAGCAGACCGACTGCTGGCTTTCGCCGCTGAGCCTCCAACCGGGCATGCTCGTGTGTGACAATGTCCGTAACCTGGTGGCGGCTTTGCAGCTCGGCAGCCTCACGCACGTGCCATGCCTGGCCAACGTCTTTAATTTGGTGGTTAAGCGGTTTGTGAAAAGCTACCCATGCTTGTCAGACCTGCTCGGAAAGGTGCGCCGGGTCAGCGCACATTTCCGCATGTCCAACACGGACGCTGCCACCCTGCGGACCCTGCAACATCAGTTTAATCTGCCAGTGCACTGACTGCTGTGCGACGTGCCCACACGTTGGAACTCTACGCTCCACATGTTGGCCAGGCTCTATGAGCAGCGTAGAGCTATTGTGGAATACCAACTCCAACATGGGCGGCGTAGTGGGAGTCAGCCTCCTCAATTATTTACAGAAGAGTGGGCCTGGTTGGCAGACATCTGCCAGGTCCTTGGAAACTTTGAGGAGTCTACCCAGATGGTGAGCGGCGATGCTGCAATCATTAGCGTCACCATTCCTTTGCTATGCCTCTTGAGAAGTTCCCTGCAAAGCATAAAGGCAGACGCTTTGCGCTCGGAAACGGAGGCGGGGGAAGACAGTATGTCAGTGGATAGTCAGAGCACCCTCCTGGCTATATCTCAGCACGTTTTGGAGGAGAAAGAGGGGGAGGAGCAAGAGGAGGAGTGGGAAGAGACAGCCGGGCCCACTGCTGAGGGTACCCATGCTGCTTGCCTGTCATCCTTTCAGCGTGTATGGTCTGAGGAGGAGGAGGATCCTGAAAGTGATCTTCGTAGTGAGGACAGCCATGTGTTGCGTACAAGTACCCTGGCACACATGGCTGACTTCATGTTAGGATGCCTTTCTCGTGACCCTCGCGTTATACGCATTCTGGCCACTACGGATTACTGGGTGTACACACTGCTCGACCCACGGTATAAGGAGAACCTTTCCACTCTCATACCCGAAGAGGAAAGGGGTCCGAAAGTGATGCTATACCACAGGACCCTGGTGGACAAACTGATGGTAAAATTCCCATCCGACAGCGCTAGTGGCAGAAGGCGCAGTTCCGAGGGCCAGGTAGCAGGGGAGGCGCGGAGATCAGGCAGCATGTACAGCGCAGGCAGGGGAACACTCTCCAAGGCCTTTGCCAGCTTTATGGCTCCCCAGCAAAATTGTGTCACCGCTCCCCAGTCAAGGCTGAGTCGGCGGGAGCACTGTAAAAGGATGGTGAGGGAGTACATAGCCGATCGCATGACCATCCTCCGTGACGCCTCTGCTCCGTACAACTACTGGGTGTTGAAGCTGGACACGTGGCCTGAACTCGCGCTGTATGCCCTGCAGGTGCTTGTTTGACCGGCGGCTAGCGTCTTGTCAGAGAGGGTGTTTAGTGCGGCTGGGGGAATCATCACGGATAAGCGTACCCGCCTGTCAACTGACAGTGCCGACAGGCTTATACTCATAAAGATGAGCAAAGCCTGGATTTCCCCAGACTTCTCTTCTCCACTAGCGGACAGCAGCAGTACCTAAACAATACATAGGCTGCACCCGCGGATGGAAGCATCGTTCTCTATCACCATAAAAAACGGGGACCTTTTAGCTTCATCAATCTGTGTATTATATTCATCCTCCTCCTCCTGCTCCTCCTACTGAAACCTCACGTAATCACGCAGAACGGACAATTTTTCTTAGGCCCACAAGGCTCAGTCATTTTACTTTTGTAAGCAATGTTTATACGTTTCAATTCTAATTAAAGCGTTGAAACTTTCACCTGAACCAATTTTTATTTTAACTGGGCTGCCTCCAGGCCTAGTTACAAATTAAGCCACAGTAACCAAAGCGATTTAATGGGTTTCACCTGCCCTCTTGGTTGGGCATGGGCAATTTTTCTGAGGTACATTAGTACTGTTGGTACACCAATTTTTTTGGGCCCTCGCCTACAGTGTAATCCTAGTAATTTTTATGGGCTTCGCCTGCACTCATGGTACAGCAAGGTGTGTGGGGTTGGCCTACACTTTTGCTACATAAATGTAACTGGGGCCTTGTCTATACTGCAGCTACTGAAATGTGAAAGAGACTGTTATCTCCCTAGACTGCTGCAACAGGAATGTTGCTGTGGCCTGTCTTGACTGCTACTACTACTGAAATGGAACTAATACTGTGCTCCCCCTATACTGCTGCTAGTGATATGTTACTGGGGCCTGTCCAGACTGCTACTACTACTGAAATGGAACTAATACTGTGCTCCCCCTATACTGCTGCTAGTGATATGTTACTGGGGCCTGTCTAGACTGCTACTATTACTGAAATGGAACTAATACTGTGCTCCCCCTATACTGCTGCTAGTGATATGTTACTGGGGCCTGTCTTGACTGCTACTTCTACTGACATAGAACTAATACTGTGCTCCCCCTATACTGCTGCTAGTGATATGTTACTAGGGCCTGTCTATACTGCTACTACTACTGAAATTGAACTAATACTGAGCTCCCCCTATACTGCTGCTTTGAAATTGTTACTGGGGCCTGTCTTGACTGCTACTATTACTGAAATGGGCAGTTGGGCAGCATGTTACCCAGGAGAAATGGCAGCGGAGTGTCATGCAGGCAGTGATTGTGCTTTGTTGGAGATAGTGTGGTGCTTAGCTAAGATATGCCTTGCTAATGAGGGTTTTTCAGAAGTAAAAATTGCCGCTATTGTGGCTTAATAGTGGGACCTGGGAACTTGAGATGCAGCCCAACATGTAGCCCCTCGCCTGCCCTATCTGTTTCTGTGTCGTTCCCATCACTTTCTTGAATTTCCCAGATTTTCACAAATGAAAACCTTAGCGAGCATCGGCGATATACAAAAATGCTCGAGTCGCCCATTGACTTCAATGGGGTTCGTTACTTGAAACGCGGGAAATTCGACTCGAGTAACGAGCACCCGAGCATTTTGGTGCTCGCTCATCTCTAGTAGAGATGTATCCTCCAGCATTACCCCTAGTCGTTTAATTGCTGGTGTGGTGTACAGCTACCCACCATCAAGGCCGCAGTTCTATTGGGGTGATCCAGAGGACCTTCAGAAACAAGACCCAGCAAATGCCCCCATGGCGCCACCTTCGATGGAACAAAAGGCCACAATCAAAAAGCAGAGGCTCCACATGGGACCCCTCCAGCTGGCTAGGCCTCGGAGAACTTTTAAATGAGGCGAGTGTGTCCGCGATTCTGCCTGCAGTCCTGTCCACGAACATTCTACGGGCAAGACTGGTGCCACGGGTGCTACCCTATGGTGGAGAGGAGCCATCTCTCCCCTGGATTATAATTAATCAGGCCAACAGGGTGGCCCACGCTGTTATACCCCCAGAGTTGCATCCCTTCATACGGGATTTTGAAGACCCCAGGGTAAAGTCTTTTTCCAGGCCCGTAAACATTTCTCCCGTTTGAGGGAACTGCACCCTCCAAGGTTGACTGCCATGTCAGATACTGACAGACTTTTTTCACTACGCAACTGCATATGAGCCCCCATTGCTTCCAGGTTCTTCTGTACTTCTTTCCGTACCCCCTGCAGTGTATCTGTGGTGGCAACAGTTGCAGGACAGACCGACGCAGTAGAAATAGCTGTTAGGAAGTGAGGATGCTGACCATATATGAAAAAGAATGGAGGCACCCCAGTGAAAGAACAAGTACGGTTGTTCAGTGCAAACTCTGCCAACGACAGGAATTTTGCCCACTGATGAGCCTTTTTGCTAGCAAACAACCGTAAATATTGCACTAAATCCTGTTTTTTCCACTCAATCTGACCATTAGTTTGCGGGTGGAATGCTGATGAGAAGGAAAGCGAAATTCCCAGGTTTCTACAGAAGGCTCGTCAAAATTGCGCAACAAACTGAACCCCACGATCAGATACAATGTTCTTGGGAACCCAATGTAGACGAATGATTTCTTTTACAAAAATTCTATCACAGAAGGTAGCTTCTTTAACACCACAAAATGGGCCATCTTTGAGAAACGGTCTACAACAACTAGGATAGTGTTGAACTTCTGAGACTCAGGTAAATCAGTGATAAAATCCACCGGTAAATGAGACCACGGATGAAAAGGCACCGGTAATGGTCTCAGATGCCCCTCCGGACGCCGACGGCTACTTTTACCACGTACACAGACAGATCATCCCTTAACAAAGTCGTGGATCTCCCGAGACATGCCTGGCCACCAGTAGTTTCTAGTACAAAGATCCAGAGTCCCCTGAGCCCCCGGATGGCCTGCGAGACCAGATGAGTGAGACTCTTCAATGACTCTGAGACGCAAGGTCTCTGGCACACACCATCGGCCCTCTGGCACCCCCGAGGGAGCGTTCTGCTGACAATTTTGTAGATGAGGAACAAGATCAGATTCTGCAGCTGCCACCACCACCCCAGGTGCCAAGATATTCTCGGGAGCCACTATCTCACTTTCCGGCGAACTGAAACTCCGTGAGAGGGCAACTGCCTTCACGTTCTTCTCCCCTGGAATATATGTAACGACGAGGTTAAACCTGGTAAAAAACAACGCCCACCTGGCCTTACGAGCTGTGAGTCTCGTAGCATTGGTGAGATATACCAAGTTTCTATGATCAGTACACATGGTAATGGGATTCCTTACCCCCTCAAGATGGTGACGCCACTCTTCTAGAGACCACTTAATCGCGAATAACACACGATAACCCATGTCATAGTTACGCTCCACCAAACTGAACGTCCGAGAGAAGAATGCTCATGGACTATACCCAAGTCTCCCGCTGACTTCCTGAGACAGTACAGCCCCCGCCCCCACCTCAGACGCATCGACCTCAATGAAGAATGGTCACCGCGTGTCAGGCTCTACTAGCATCAGGGCAGCAGTAAACACACTTTTGAGATGACTAAACGCCTCTAGGGCCTCAGGAACCCTTCTTGGTTAGATCGGTCAGGGGTTGGGCAATAACAGAATAATTCTTAATGAATCTACGGTAGAAATTTGCGAAACCTAACAACCGCTGGAGAGCTTTCAGGTTATCTGGTCTGATCCATTGGGAGATTGCTGCCACTTTACCAGACTCCATTTGAATCTCCGTGTGTGAAATCATATAACCAAGAAAAGACACTTGTTTACTACCAAAAATGCATTTCTCCAATTTGACAAAAAGTTGGTACTCACGCAAACGGGTCAGAACCAGCCTCAGGTGCTGCACATGTGAGTCCCAGTCTGGGGAGTACACCAGAATGTAACTGAGACATATGACCAAAAATACCCACAGAAAGTCTTCAAGGACCGCGTTCCTATATCCCTGGAACTCAGTGGGGACATTACAAAGTACGAAGTGCATGACTAAACATTCAAAATGTCCCAACGAGTTGTTGAAGGTGGTTTTCCACTCATCTCCCTCTCAAATGTGAATTAGATTGTAAGCACCCCTTAATTCCAATTTGGAAAACCAGTGGGCTCCTACAACCTAATTCAATAAGTCAGGAATCAGGGGCAAGGAGCACTGGTTCTTCACTGTAATTTTATTTAAAGCCCGATAATCCACACAAGGCCTCAATGTCCTATCCTTCTTCTCCACAAAGAAGAGACCTGCCCCGGCAGGGGACTTGGACGGCCTGACATGTCGTTTGGCCAGAGACTCTGAGATATAGGACTTAAGGGCTTCGTGCTCACGCCCAGACAAATTGAAAATGGCTCTCTTAGGGATGGGACTGTTGGGGATCAAATCAATACCACAGGTCCACTCCCTATGGGGAGGTAAAGTCTAAGACAGTGTTTGGGAAAATACATAATGAAAATCAGACAAATACTCAGGAATAAGTATGGTATCTGCTGAACACCCAGAAATAGTAGCTAAGTGACTATGACAGGACAACCCCTAATGTGTCAATTCCCGAGTGGACCAATCAAATCAGGGATTGTGCAGTGCCAACCAGGGAATACCAAGCTCTACATGAACCAACATCCTTCCCATTACCAAGAACAACAGATTCTCAGAATAGAGAACACCCACAGTGATCTGTAACATAGGAGTCCTCCATTGTACAACCCCTGCAGATAGAGGGGTAGAATCAATACTAGTGAAGCGTATGGGAATTTTTAACGCAGAAAATTCAGTCATCAGAGTTCTGACAAAACTTAAACTAATCAAATTGTCGGCTGCACCCGAATTAATAAAGGCTGGACCGGACCGAGTGAAATTCCGGAAGCCAATCTGACAAGGCACCAACAATTTAGGGAGTACCTGTGATCCTAGGCGATCCTCCCAAAGATCGCCTGATGTTGTAGATGCTTCTGAGGACAGGTCACTACCCGATGTCCGGCTTTCCCACAATAGAGGTAGAGGCAATGAGTCATCCGGAACCGTCGCTGTTCCTCAGGACTTAGCTGATCCACATCTATAGGCTCGGCACCATAAGTTGACATGGGAGAAGGAGGAGCGAGCCTGCCGGATTCCCTAGCCTTATGGGCCTGACATTCCTCTTTTCTAGATCTCAGCCTCCTGTCAGCGTTGATCGCCAGTTTCATTGTATCATTGAATGTCACGGGAGCGGGATGAGAAATGAGTAGATCCTTGACAGCGTTAGAAAGATCCAACAAGAACACATCTTTAAGGGCGCTTTCATTCCAAGACGTTTCACCTGCATACAGTCTAAATTTAGAGCAATAGTCCTCTACCCACTGCTGCCCCTGACAGAGAGACATGAGATGAGATACCGCCAACCCCGCACAGTCTGGCTCATCAAAAATACCTCCAAGTTCCTGAAAAAAACAAGTCAGCTAACTGCAGGCAAGTTGATCTTTCCGGCAAGGAGTAGGCCCATGTCTGGGTGGGACCCTGAAGTAAGTACATAATCAATCCAATTTTCTGGGATTCTGAGCCGGAGGAGCGGGGCTGCATCCTAAAATACAATCTACATGCCTACTGAAAAACAAAAAAACTGCTCATCTGCCTGAAAATACCTCAGGAGGAGGACACTTGGGCTCGGGAATAGAAGGGGCAGTAGAAACATGCACTAACTCCTGCTGCTCCTGGGCCATCATACGACCGGACAGGTCTTGGATCATGACCACTAAATCCTGCAACTGACTTGCGAGGGTACTCATGGCCTCCATTGGAGAGCAATTTTAAGGGCCAGCTATTATGTTATGGTATACTATCCTTGATATGCCAGCCCGGGTGCCCTAGATCTCACCCGCAACCCCTTTCCCTACCTGCTTACCTCCACTCCTGGCTACCTCCAGGCGGGCAACTGGGCGGCAGTCCCTACTTTCACTAGGGACTGAAAAGGGACACTGGCGTACCTGGATGGAAAGGGTAGAATACCGACAGAAAAGGCAGATGTAAACAACTAACACAAACAATACTAAGCAGAGCTGAGGCAGATGGAAAAACCTGGCGGACAATAGCAAAGTATAGCAAAGAAGATGTCAGAGGCTGTAGATCAAGAGAGGCAGACTAGCTAGCACTCTGAGGGAAACCAATAACTGCCAGTGATTGCAAATCTCTGCCCGACCTTTAAACAAAAGCCTCCACCCGGGGGCAGAGAGAGGGAGACTGCCAACTCCCAACAGAAAATAATAAAAGGGAGCTCGTGCACGGCAGCTGCACTTACAGGTGCACGCGCGCACGGTGCCGTGCACCACACCGGCCGGGCACCTGCGCCCCCGGCAGCTGGACAACAACCTGAGGGGATGCGCCCCGACCACGGGACCCCACATACCGCCGCCCCGGGAGGACCAGCAACCGCCCAATGGTAACATTTAAAGTAATGTGCAGGAGGATGTTTAATACAGCACTTATTGTTTATTGCACCTGCTAAAGTCTAATTCAAAGTAATATATTCTCCTATTAATTTAATGTACTAATGTAGAAATGTTTAGCTTAGATATGCCACTGTGTGCATGAGACTGTATGTATGGTATGTATGATTTATGTGTATGACTGGAGCTTTCTTAGGTCCCCTATGTCATGTCATGCTGCTGGCTGTCCCGCAGACAAAAGTAGAAAAAGCAGCAGCACCTCCCTGTGTAACACCGCTGGTGCAAGGTATTCGTTCAGATGCAAAGCGCAGAAAGGAACCAGACTCCAGGTATCAAATAGATCACAAGTGGGCAGCATCAATATGTAAAAGAAGTTCCTTTAACCCCTTGAGTGGCACGCCCGGAAATTTTCCGGGACGAGCTCCACTGCTCATAGCGACATAGCCCGGAAGATTTCCGGGCTATGTATCACTATGGGAGCTGCAGAGCACAATGCCACAAGCTGTGGCAGTGTGCTCTGCCTGCACAGACCCACACAGAGCAGTGCAAGGGCTTTGAAAAACCAGCAGAAGATATTGCCGATATGCCGGCAATCTCCTGCTTTGTTTACAAGTTGCCATAGAGACCATCGGCTTGTCAGAAGCAAGCCGATTGTCTCTGTGGCAGGGAGAGCTTGGTGCTTGGCTGTCAGAGGACAGCTAGGTACTAGCTCTTACAGCAGAGATCAGAGAAAACCTCCGATCTCTGCTGTGTTAACCCTTTACATGCTGCAGTCTAAGGGCTGTCACTGCAGCATGTAAAGGGCTGTCACCATCGGACCCTCGGAATGTGATCAGGGGTCCTGATGGGTCCCTGTGGAAGTCCCCTAAAGGGACAAAAAAAAAAAGTAAAAAAATTATTTAAAAAAAATTATAAAGACACTTGTCTCCCTTTACTTGGTAAAAAAATCAAAAATACAATCACACATGTGGTATCCATGCGTCGTAATGACCCAGAGAAGGAAGTTAATTAATTATTTAACCCCTTAATGACATGGCCCCTTTTTTTTCTTTTTTCCCCATTTCTTTTTTTCCTCCCCCTGTTTAAAAAAATCACAACTTGTCCCGCAAAAAACAAGCCCTTATATGGCCATGTCAATGGAAAAATGAAAAAAGTTATGGCTCTTGAGACGCAACTGCAAAATTAGTTGAAATTTAATGATTAGACCATTTTAAAAAACCTGCCCTAGTGGGTACAACAGGGTGGAAGGAAACCCGCCACTCAAGGGGTTAATCGTCCATGATAGGAGGGGATGTACAAGCCATGTATCAACCCCACACGGGTCTTTGTGAAGCTCATCACTACTAACCCCCACCCATCCTTAAATAGGGCACACAACCAATCACATAAAAGCACAGACATCTAAAACAGGTGTAGAGAAACACTCACCCATCGGTCTGCTGTAGAGGCAGACTGTTCTGGTCTCTACAGCAGACCGATGGGTGAGTGTTTCTCTACACCTGTTTATATTGATGCTGCCCAGCTGTGATCTAGTTGATAACAGTGCTGGCTGTCCATCTGGTCTGTTCCAGCTAGCAGGGCCTTCCTTTCACCTAGTTCTACTTTTTCATGGAGAATGATGGTCATTCCACTGGTCTCTTGTTTCTCTTTACTGCCAGTCGCCCCCCTCATATTTTTGTAGTTTGTTTTATTCTTCAAAAGAGAAAGTGATGTTCATTCCACTTGTCTCAATTCTTTTTTCTTTAGAGGAAAGAGTAATGAATAACCCCCATAGCTATACTAGTATTCCTGAATTCTGTTCAGCCTAGTAGAAATTCCTTAATGTACTTGCAAGTCATATTCCTGACATACTGTCATAATAGAAAAGCCATACACAGAAATTACACTTCTAGTAGTCTCTGTACACCTGGAGTGGGTTGAACCTTCACATAAGTAACTGGGGGTAGGACATGTGTTTATCGGTTTAGCCTTGCACACTCCATGACTGTGCAGAGGTAAATAGGAAGTCAAACACTGAAGATGACCGGACTCTGGATTCACACACTCTGTTTAGGAGGCGCAGGGGCGGCTTATTCTTAAGTATGTGGGGAAACTGTAGTGGCCCAGTACATCATCTTGTCATCTCCATAAATGTCATACATGTCATGTCTTATGTTGATGCACTGTGCAAGCCTGTCTTGTCATTCAGTTATGTGTACTGCACAGCTGCAGCAAATGTAGAGTTAAAGTCTGCAAAGTGTGATTGTAACAAATTCTATCCTGTCAAGTGGCATGAGTGAAGATATAAATGAGTGCCTGAGAGCAGGAAAGGGTCTTGTCCATGTCTCCTGGGTTTCTGCTAAAGAATGCCAGCTACACGGGTGTACCTTTAACCCTCGTGTAGTGAAGAATAGAGGTAGAGAGGTTTCCCGGAGTGCTTGTGTTGGTAATGATGATGGAGTGAGGCCTCCCTCCCCAAGAGAGAGAAAGTGAGCAACAAGTGAGTGCATTCTTCCAAGGCCTAGTGCAGAGGTGGTTGGGTAGGTAGGAGAACATTTATAATTATTTCAGACCCGTGCGTCCTGAAGTCTGGGATTGCCAGGTGGAGGTATTCTACCTTCATTGCTCATCCTCAAGCGTCCTGAAGTCTGGGTCTTGCTATGTGGAGGTGCGCGTCCTTTTTAGGTCAATGTGTGATTGTTCTCAGTGAGAGAAACCCAGTAATCTTGTAAATATGATACATTTCAATGGCTTACAGAAATGCATGATGTTACAGCAAGTTTTCGGGGATATCTCGCCCCCTTCGTCAGGCTATTGAATGAAACTAGTTTGGGTGACACATAACTATAACATACAGATGCAGAGGGGAGGAGAACAAATAGCTATTGATCTAAATAAATGTTCACACATAGAAATTTAAGACTGTTTTGCAATCAAAACTTAAAACATTAGACAAACAAAGCTGAGAAGTAAATCGTAAATCAGACCACTGAGCTCAGGACAGTTTTATGATGTGTCTTATCTCTCCTTCAACCTGCACACTGAAGGAAATGCAGCATCACCTATTGGATGGCAACATTATTACAAGTCAAGTTCTGAATTTTTTGAATTTTTAAAGGGAAAAGAAACAAAAGTAAACAATTATTAGGTCACGCACACACGGCCTAAAGTCTGGGTCTCCCACTTTGAGATACTCTGGCTTATGTAATTCCTGCACTTTCCAACCTTGACATTTGTGCCTTGTCTATTGCTAAAGTTACCATTAAGTAAAGTTATTCCAGGACTTCATCGTTCCTGGTGACCTGAGGTACTATATCACTGTCTGTGGCTCCATTATTTCCCCGCCGATGTTCATGCCAGTAGGTACCAGAACTGTGGCGTCATCCGTGACAGCCCTTGCACCTTTTCCACAATCTATTGGGCAGCCCTATGTCGGGGGTGCCCGAAAGAGGCCCAACGCTGCACTGGCCAAGGCTACATGTGTCCCACTGGGAGGGAGAGTGGTAAGTGCCGCTGTAACAAGCCAGCATCTAATCCTCCCTTCTAAACATTTGCCCCATGTCCAGGGTTACCCTATGGGACGCTGTACAGAGGATACAACTGACAAAACTTAACTTATCCCCTATTTTTCGGAGAGAATGGTGTCATCCCCATTGCCGCAGAGTGAGCAGATCCAGGAATTAAGAGACGAGATGCGTTTCCGCTGTCTGGGTTGTGGAATGTGTAAGGGGCACCGTATAACCCAGCAATCAGTCTGATGGGGTGGGAAGTGGCGAGGTGCCATGTTCCTGAAGAGCTGCTGATACTGGCACAGAAAACACTGATTTTATGGGGAAGTAATGAAAGAAAACCAGTAATTTGTCATTATCAGAGTTTCTGCCACCAGTTTTTGCAGCTCTCCAATCCGGCACCATAAGTCTGGTGACAGATTCCTTTTACATATATTGTGTGTGATGTCATTTATTATACTAGAGGTAAGTTGTCACATTAATGCTACTGTGAGTGATGCCATTTATACTGGAGGTAAGTGGTGACATAAATTGTACCATATGTGGCACCATTTATTATACAGAAGATAGGTGGTATTAAATGTACTGTAAATGATACCATTTATTGTACTGCAGGTAAGTGGTGACATTAATTGTACCGTGAGTGGCTAAATTTATTATACTTGAGGTAAGTGGAGACATTAATGGTACTGTGAGTGGTGCCATTTATACTGGAGGTAAGCGGTGACATGAATTGTACTGTGAGTGGCTCTATTTATTATACTGGAGGTAAATGGTGACATTAAATATACTGTATGTGGCGCCTTTTATTGTACTGCAGGTAAGTGGTGACTTTAATTGTATCACGAGTGGTGCTATTTATTATACTGGAGGTAAGTGGCCATCTGTGATGACTGACAGACCCCTTGTGTGCAGGGAGGTAAAGGAATGATTTAGGTCTGTATGTAACGTGATTTCTTTTTTTTTTCAGGTTACCTTAGATTGCCCGGCATTCGCTGATGTTCCAGGATATTTGCACATTTACTTGAATCTTCTCCTCTATCTGTTTGCACAGTAAATATCTACAGTAGTAAAAATATTATTAGAAACCTTAAGGGCGCCTCATCCAGAATGTAACGTTAGAATCAAGACCTTTTACTTCTGTAACCTTTCATGACCGAGGTATTTTTTTTTTCTGTTAGTGTGCTCCTCGCCTTTGTTCGGCCTTAAGGCCTCATGTCCATGAGGAATATACAGCCCGAGCAGATATTTAATGCCGATTTCTGAAGCAGATTCACTGTGGATAATCTTTAAATTTTATGTTGCGAATTTTGCAGTGAAAAAAAACTGTAGTGAGTAGTCACCCTAAAAATGACAGGTCATTACTAGGGATGAGCGAGCGTACTCGCTAAGGCACTACTCGCTCGAGTAATGTGCCTTAGCCGAGTATCTCCCCGCTCGTCCCGAAAGATTCGGGGGCCGCCACAGCTGACAGGTGAGTTGCGGCGGGGAGCGGGGCAGAGCGGGCGTGAGAGAGGGAGAGAGAGATCTTGCCTCCGTTCCTCCCTGCTCTCCCCCGCAGCTCCCCGCCCACGCGGCGGCCCTCGAATCTTTCGGGACGAGCGGGGAGATACTCGGCTAAGGCACATTACTCGATCGAGTAGTGCCTTAGCGAGTACGCTCGCTCATGCCTAGTCATTACCAGTTTGTTTGGTAAAGTTCGTGTATATATGTAACTAGCTGATATACCTGGCTTCGCCTGAGTTAATTTGGTACTGGTTTTTATCTGGTGTTCACATGGAAAATCTTATGAAGTCGTTGTTACTTTAGAGATACCGAGGAAAATTTGGATATTAATTCTTTGCACTTAGAATTAAATAATAGAGTTGGGTCCCATTAGCTTTTCCTATTTATGACATAATCTATGCTCGTGCCAAATTTCATGTTTCTATTACATCGGGAAGTTGGAGAATTAGTGGCCAGTCAGTCAGTCAGTGAGGGCGTTCTTCTTTACACACACACACATATATATATATATAAAAACATATGCCAACATTGTCTATCACTACCGCGCCATCCTGAACCTGTGTCACACATGACACTTGCTTCACTCTCCTTTCCCATCTTTTCCACTCCTGCCTTTGGCTTATTCTTTACCACACTTGGGGCTCATGTCCACGACCGTGTTCTCACCACATATTAGGCATGTGATGCAGGCATGAAACTTGGTGAATGGAGGAAATGAATGTGAATGGACTTAGATTGATCCATGCACCCCGGCGGTGGACACTGCGTATCGATACGCAAGAGAAATAAATGGCAGTGTGAGCCCTATACACTTGTATAGGCTGTGTATGATATGTTCTCCATACTCAATAAATGGACAGTCTTCTCATACATATCCAGGTCTGAAACAGCAAGGTATTAAATAAAATTTAAAAATCACAATGCGCATGTCCGTGTGATACCTGTGCATGTGATATGTGGGCATGTGTAATGCCATATGCAGCCGTACGGGGTCGCTGCCAGTTCTCTGCTGGCAAAGCATATATTTGTCAAGTGGGCAAAATGCTGTGCGGAGACCCGCAGTACATTACACATACGCCCGTGGGCATGAGCCCTTACTTTGCTGCTTGCTCAGACCTGCCGCCTGATTTTACTGTTATGCAAGATTTCCACCTGCTGTGTCCTCGGCTCTGTCATATGACTATCCATGACAGGAGGTGAAAGTTTAACTTTTCTTTACTTATGCCAATGGATAGCGACTATCACGTGACCATGAAATGTGTACTGCGGCCCCAGGTCAAATCTTCAGGCTCTCGACTACGTTTGGTAGCCAGAAACAGGGTAATCCGTGGCTTTTGTGTATGCGGCTGCCATTTTGGTGACATGCGCAGAAGCTGGGGTAAGGTCTGCGAATAAATCCAGGGGCCTTAGGTACGTAATTTCATCTCCCCTCACGGATTTTTATACTTTTTTTTTTTTACTTTATATGATCATTGTTATCCATTGTGACCAGGAACCGCCTGCAGCATATGCTAGCCGGGAGTAGAGAGATATTTAAAAATTTCCTGGGGCGCGAGCCCTTCTGTGCAGAAGGCGACGTAAGGGCCTGGAAGGACCATATCGCCGCGGGACATCACTGAGGGTAGAGGTGAGTATTTTTACCTCCCCTCATGGATCTAATCCATGAGGGAAGATGTATTTTTAAACTTTATTTTACTTTTTACAACTTTTCCGGCAGCGCCGGCTCCATTGAAATGGAGAACATCTCGTTATTTTGGCACAGGGGTGGCAGGAGATTCTTTAATGCAGTGAATGCTCGAGCTTCATTGGTGGCATTAAAGGATGAAAACCAGAGAACATCGGGCGCTGCCCCCTCAATTTTATCCTAGGCTAAATTGGTTTTGTGGCCCAGCAGACCCACATCCAGTGTCTGAGCTGAGTTAATCTGGAATTCACATCAGCATTTGGTGGCTCCTCTGGTAACACCTTAATATATGTAAATGGGAACAGGGATGAGAATGAAGGAATTATATTTTCGTTTGAGTGCCGCCCAATAGCTAATGATCGGCACCTAATTGAGAGGATTATTCAGAGAGATTATCTAGGAAGACATGGATTATTTTGAACTGCCGACTGCCATTTGGTTAAAGCAACCCTCCAGTTTCGGGACAAAATTTTGTCCAGGGCCCAAAGGGCGGAGGGGTATCTTACCCGTACTTTATCTTCTCTCCCTGAGAAACTGACCAGATTATTTAGGCTTGTAAGTAATAGGTATATGGGATTCTTATGTAAGTTTACAGTTCCTGCTATACTGACAGCACATGTGATCTCCAAAAAGATCTCCCTTGACACCTTCCAATCCACTGTCTGACCTCTGAAGACATTATGATTTAAGGCTATACAGCTCCGATGTTGGAAGACGTCCATCAGGGTTCTCTTACTGTATATTGCCCGCCTCTCTGCTGTTAGAGTCTATCCAATGTGTTACCTCATGCAGTACTGGCTTTAGCCAGCATATAGCGCCATTGTATAACAGCAGAAAAAAGAGTAAGCCCTCTAGAAAACCCAGGATACAAATTGGATCGGAAAGGGTTAAAAATAAGCCTTTCCCTGATTATTTGGGTTTTTTGAAAGGCTTGAAATATAAGCCCTACCCTGGAAATAAAAGCCCTAGCTGCATTACATAGAAAAAGGGAATACTTACCTAGCTGGCACAGTCCAGGTCCGCCTGCTGCTGTCCGGAGCTCCGCCGTGTGTCCTGCAGTCCTTGTTCACCCACTGATCACTTCCTGGTTACAGGATTCATAAATCTCACCTCCAAGAAGTGATGGCTCTGAATGGCTGAGCAGCACTCAAGAACCAACTAATGCAGCGCTATCGAGTGCTGCTTTGATTGGCTAAGCATCGGTCGAAGAACTAATTACGACTATCGTGCTGTGGAGGCGGGATTTTTAAATTGGCCAATCAATGCCGCTGCTCAGCACATCAGAGCTCCGGAGAGCAGCGGGAGGGACCTGGACCAAGCATGCTAGGTAAGTATGATAAGACATCCCTGAAAATAAGACCTAGTGGTTCTTTTGGGGCAAAAATAACATAAGACAGGATTTTATTTTCAGGGAAACACTGTATAAGTACACGTGGCCATGAAGCTTCACGTGTTTGTTTGCCCAGTACGTACATAGCCAAGAAATCTATAGACTTTAGTAAATGGATGAGGAGGCTGGATGCAGTGTGTGACAGTAAGCTCCGGGGCGTTTACCTTCTTCCTCATCATATATCTTTGTGACGTGTGACTGAGGGAACTATATATGTCCCATCTACACCCAGCATTCTTCAGTCTCCCTGTCTGCTTGCTGGCTCGCTGGGTAAACACTCCAATCTTCTGCTGCAGCTTCCATCACTACAGATATGGCACAGCATAGCATTATGTCCATCCTGCTGTTTGTGTGCCTATCGCTCTGCTTTGAGGTCGCACAGTCTCAGTTAGAGGTAAGGTGTATTCTTTATATCACATTATGTATTTCCTATGTTGTATATTTGCATTTATGTAGATATTTCAGGCTTCTATATGCAGCTTCTCTCTGTTAACAATAGGGGATATTTCTTGCAAAAACTAAAAAAGCTATTTTTCACTGCTCTAATTTACCAGCTATAAACCTTCCTGAGCAGATTACCATTTCCGCATGGAGCAGATCCCTCCACTTGTAGCTGCAGGACATTACATTTGCTAATATGGTTTCAGGCAATGCAATGCGGTCTCTGGTGGAAACGTCCACTTACTGCAAGCCGCCTGCTGGTAACACTATATTATATGCCATATCATGTCATCCTATTCATGTGTGTAATAGTGTCCCAGTGGGAGAATTGCTGCGTGACAAGCAAATTGTTCCTCTGATTTGGCTTACCAGATGGAGGAACAATAAGTTATGGAGAGATTACAGCATCACAATTACCCACAATGGATGTTTTGGGGCCCAAAAATTTCTTCTGAAAAAAATTATACTGGCTTGTTGAGAGTTAAACCACATCCATGGGGGGCATGATGATCTATTCACCCCCATATAGTGTAGAATATCCCTCTATCTGTCAGATTATGCAGAAATATCTTCCTTTATTGCATGCTGACGGGGATTTTGCCAGAATTCTTGATTTCGGCTGTAAATTTGTAGCTATAAAAGTTCACAGCGTGCGACATTTATTATCAATCAGTATGATTATTGACCATCAGTTTGAACCATCCTCCAGGCTTCAGTATTCAGGGTGGGTTCACATAAGCGTGTTTTTGTGCGTTCATACGCATGCACAAAAACACGCTTGTATTTACAACAATGCATTCCCTATGGTGTGTTCACACGTTCGTACTTTGCAGGTGTGTGCCTGCAAAGATAGGACATGCGTGCACCATTGGAAATGCACGCATTGTTTTCAATGGAGGCACTGCTGCTGCCTGCGGCTCCATTAAAAACAATGGTCTGCTGGCTCCCTGCATTCTTTTTCAGGGAAGGGCTTTACATATAAGCTCTTCCCTGAAAAAGAAACATTTTTGTGTAAAAAAAAAACAAACAACAAAAACAAAACTTACCTCTCTGCTGCTGCCGTGACCCCTGTGGGCATGAAGAACACATCTGTGGCAGATGTAGCAGAGGAATTCTGCAATTCTCAACAGCACATGACAGCTGTGGTAGAGAATCCTGCTGCCGGCATCACCGTCAATGGCTTTTCAGGGAAGGGATTCATAAGCCCTTCCTTGAAAAGCGATTTAAAAAAGTGTATTAAAAAAAAAAATCAATACTCGCCTCTCTTCAGCTGCCGGGGCTCAGCCGCTGTCCCCGGCTCTGTAGTTCTAAGCTATCAGCAGCTGGGAATTTAAAATCCCCACCTGCTGGTAGATCTGATTGTGATTGGCTGAGCAGTTCAGCCAGTCACAATCAGAGCTACCAGCAGGCAGAGATTTTAAATCCCCGTCTGCTGATAGCTCAAAACAGCAGTGCAGAGTCGGGGACAGCGACAGAAGCCGCGGCTGAGCCCCGACAGTGGAGTATTTTTTTATTTTTTTTTTAACAGTATTCGTAAGCCCTTCCCTAAAAATCCATTGAAGGCTATCGGGGCTCAGCGGCAACTTCTGCCGCTGTCCTTGACTCTATAGTTCTCAGCTGTCACTGCTGTTTTGAGCTATCAGCAGCCGAGGATTTAAAATCCCTGCCTGCTGGTAGCTCTAATTGTGATTGGCTGAGCGCTTCAGCCAATCACAATCACAATTAGAGCTACCAGCAGGCGGGGATTTTAAATCCCCGGCTGCTGAAAGTTCAGAACTACAGAGTCGGGGACAGCTGTACAAGCCGCGGCTAAGCCCCGGCAGGTAAGTATTATTAATTTTTTCCCCCACTATTTTAACACTCTTTTCAGGAAGAGCTTATGAAGTCCTTCCCTGAAAAGCCATTGACAACTGCCGTGGCTCAGCGGCAACTTCTGCCGCTGTCCCCAGCTCTGTAGCGCTGCTGAGCTATCAGCAGCCGGGGATTTAAAATCCCCGCCTGCTGGTACCTCTGATTGTGGTTTGGCTAGCTTATGAAACCCTTCCCTGAAAAGCCATTGATGGGGCTGCGGGCAGCAGGATTCTCTACTGCAGCTGTCATCTGTGACAGCTGCGGTTGAGAATTGAAGAATTCCTCTGCTGCATCTGATGTGGTAGATGTAGCAGCAGGGAATTCTTTTAACTAGTGGGGGTGAAGGAAACATCTGCCTCATGCGGCTGATGTGTTCTTCATCCCCGCAGGGGACACGGCAGCGGCAGAGAGGTACGTTTTTTTATTTATTTTTGCATTAAAATGTTTCTTTTTCCGGGAATGGCTTATATGTAAAGCCCTTCTCTGAAAAAGAATGCAGGGGTGCCGGCAGAGCATTGCTTTCAATAGAACCGCTGGCAGCAGCCGCGGCCCTATTAACGACAACAAGCACGCAGCTGTGTTCACGCGCGTTTTTGCTTGTACCTAGGTGCACACATACGTACGCACCTAAGTATGCACAAAACACGCTTGTGTGAACCCACCCTCGGGCTGTGTGAAATGTGGCCAGAACAGATGGATTTGTTGCTCCGTTGTTCACACTACAAAACACTTTGTGTCACGATGAAACCTTTCAGCATAAGTCAATATATAAACTGTAATCCGACTTCTGTGGTTTATCTCATCACGTCTGTCCTGCCAAGTGCAACATGTGCAAAACTAAAAACTAGGATAAGGAGACACAGATCTGATAGTGAACACGCTGGAAGGAAGAATGTATCGGCCGTTTCATCACATTTCTTTTTGGTTCATAAAGGAGATTTTTCCTCTCTACAAGTCTGTGGTATTGAAAGAGTTAACCGCCCATTATGGGGTGGAGATCATCTCCGCAAGCTTATTGTTAGATAGGCATTTGGATGCATATTTGAACCGCCGACTGGACTTTTCATTGTTACTTTGTTTCCTTATAATTGTATTTTGCCTCTGGAGTCATGTGTTCTTGTTCCGAGCACCCCATTGGCTGTCTATTGTGACATAAGCATTACTTACATGTGCCTTGATGTCCAATTAAAGGCAACATGTCGTTATACCGTCACTGTATGCGATTCCCAGTCACATGATCGGCATTATTCATCATTAGTGATGAGTGAGTATACTCGCTAAGGCACATTACTCGAGCGAGTAGTGCCTTAGCAGAGTATCTCCCCGTTCGTTCCTAAAGATTCGGGGGCCAGCGGGGAGCGGCGAGGGAGAGCGGGGAGGAACGGAGGGGAGATCTCTCTCTCCCTCTCCCCCCTGCCGCTCCCCCCTGCTCCCCGCCGCAACTCACCTGTCATACGCGGCGGCCCCCAAATCTTTACTCGAGCGAGCAGTGCCTTGGCCAAGTATCTCCCCGCTTGTCTCTAATGTGCCTTAGCGAGTATACTCGCTCGTCTCTATTCATCATGTAAAAGTAAAGAAGAAAGTGTAACTGCAAAAAAAAAGAAAGTTTAAAAAGTTTAAGTTTCCTCTTCTGTTATGGATCATATCCATAAGGGGAGATGAAATTCCCCACTTAAGACCCTCAGATTTATCCACGGACCTTAACTTGGCATGTGCAAAAGCCGTGAATTGCCGGAGTAATTTAAAATCTCCCTGCTCCTGGTTACCAAACGTATCCAAAAGCCTGAAGATTTCATGCGGGGCCGCATTAGGCAGTAGGAAGCCCTTGGTCACATGATTGCCGCTATCCAATTGATAACAGCGGTCACGTAAAATTAAAAGAAGCTAAAGTTTCATCTCCCGACACAGATACAAACCGTGAGGAGAGGTGAAATTACTTACCTCAGGCCTCTGGTGATGTCCCCTGATGGGATCCTTATTAGAGATGAGCAAGCATACAAGATAAGGCTAACTACTCGAGCGAGTATTGCCTTATTCGAGTATCTGCCCGCTCGTCTCTAAAGATTCGTCTGCCGGCGGGGTGCGGGGAGCGGCGACGGAGAGCAGAGAAGAACAGAGGGGAGATCTCTCTCTCTCCCTCTCTTCCCCCTTGTTCCCCCCCTGGTCACCGCCGCAACTCACCTCTCACTTGCGCCGGCAGGCGAATCTTTAGAGATGAGCGGGCAGATACTCGAATAAGGCATTACTCGCTCGAGTAGTTAGCCTTAGCGAGTATGCTTGCTCATCTCTAATCCTTATCAGCAAACCTCTCCCCAGCTTGGATGCGACCCATTCACCCATCTGCAAAATGGCGGATGCAAGCGCAGAAGCTGGCGAGGACTCGTGAAATTTAAAATGTCCTGGCTACTGGGCCCTGGGGCAGTGACCAAGGACTGCTGTGAGTGGTCTCTGATCACGTGATCGCCATTATCCAATAGATATTGGCAATCACATGAAAGTTAAAAAAACTGTTGCTTTCACTAACTAATCCCCCATTCATAGTATGAGGAGGAAAATAAACCATCCTGCTAGCCATGCCCATAGACATGACCCGGGTATAACAGACTGGTTCCTTTACTTGCTGTAGCTTGAATTCATAAAAATACACCTTTCCCTGGATAAGCAGACAATTTTATTACAAGACAAAAACATTTATTCACTCATTACTAATAATCATAACCCTGAATTAATCTTCCCCTCCAATATGAGGGGAGGTCCTTGGAGTCCAGACATCTGTCACCTTCTCATTCCAACACCAAAAAGATACACAGATTGGAAATATATAAAAAATCCTTATTTACCAGTCATTTAATAATATTTCCTTGGAGGCTACAGACCCAATATTAACCAGAGATAAACCAAGGGGGATGGTGGCTATCCAGCCCCTGCCCCCCCCCCCCCCAACCAATAATTTGTGACTAAATCCAAGGACCCGCTACTGCAAACACGATCTGACCACCTCAGATCTGCGCTGCCCACCTCATTTAGGTGAACACCATCAATCTCCCAAAAATTGCCTTGGCCTTTTTCTAAATCCACATACCCCCATTTCTTGCCACAAAACTGGAAACTTCCCTATTCAGTTTAATTCACACTTTATTAAATAAATAAATAACCACCGACCCTGGAAATGTAGGATATCATACCGGATATCTCAAGATACCTAGCGAAAAGGCCTCTTACCTAAATCGTTCCTGCCTGCATGCAGCACCAGATTATTTGGTGCCCTGTCCAAATCCACAAAATGATGAAACTCGTGCAAAACCCTCCATCACAACACTCCTCGTATTCCTATGCATCACAACACCGCCGATCTTTCTTCAAAACCCAACTGTCTCCTTTTTGATCATACTTTTGCTCTCTCCCCACCCCAATACACATATGAATGCCCCAGAATCTCTACTAGGGCCTGTCGCTGATCTGAAAGGGAAAACAAAGGCAACCATAGCAACATAAAAAATTCCTCCGCCCCTAAATGAACCTTACTCATTAAATTCCCAGACCACTTCATGACCACCGTGGTCTAAATATAAGATTTAAACCTTCCCGACTGCCATCTCTCACTCCTCTTAATTACATCAACACTCAGATCCCCTCTTGCAGCCTCTATCGCCACCCCAATCCAAAAAGAATGGGGCCCAAAACTAGTACTGTCCCAGCTGAGGTGCGATGGGGCCTTTTGAAAAACCACCACAAACTGAAACCTGGATAGGAAAGACCTATGTCATAAAAAACTGCCCCATCCTCACCCTGGCCAACTCGTCATAGTGCTTTCAACATGCAACAAGGCTCATCTATACCCTATGAACCTATCAAATCAATACCCTTCTTCCTTTTTCTTTTAGGTCTGTCTTAGACCTTCATATAAAAGACTCAAGCTGTTCTTCCCCAACTCTCACATCCTCTGTTAGTAGTCTCCTCCCTTTTTTCTTGCTAGGCAAAACCAATTCGCCCAACCTTAATGCTCAAAAAAATGCTAGCATAAAAGCCAAATAGAACAAGGCTCCCTCGAAACGCCCCGCACAGATTATTTCCAATGCAACCACCACCTCTTTCAAAAACTGAAAACGACACAGGCCTACGTTTATCTGGGCTTAATTTTTTTCTTTTGAAAGCCTTCTAAGGCCTATCACATCCCAAAACATCGTAAGTTTAAAACCAAGAGACAGGCCGGCCAAAAATTGATTTACCATTGCCACAGATACACCCAACATATGCACAATCCCAAACCACTGCAAAACAGCTCCTTCTTTATCCTTATTGGTCCTTATGTCGCTTAACATCTCGACCCGCTGTTTCTACTCCCGCCACGCAACTTTGTATGCTCTCCTTGTACTCTGTTCAAAAATTATCCACTTATTAGGTGCTCCGCTACTTGCCAACCAGTTTCCAAAGCCAAGCCGGACACATTCTGCTCAGGACCACCTTTCGGAATTGCTCACACTGAAAACGAGAGAGAGTATTCACTATTAAATTTTGTACGCCTGGTATATGCACAACCACTACCCACATGTTTAATAACAGTGCCTGTAATACCGCATGTCACAATAAATTCACCATTGGGAAGAAGATGCCGCCAAATTGGTAATGGCCTGAACCACGTCCTAATTAGTGCAGTGAAAACAGACCTTGTTATCTTTCAAAAACTCACCCCATAAGGACACAGCGAAAACAATTGGAAACAGCTCCAAATACACCAAATCCTTAACTTATTCTAAGTAGAGATGAGCGAACGTATTCGTCCGAGCTTGATATTCGTGCGAATATTAGGGTGTTCGGGATGTTCGTTATTAGTAACGAACACCATGCGGTGTTCCGGTTACTTTCACTTCCTTCCCTGAGACGTTAGCGCGCTTTTCTGGCCAATTGAAAGACAGGGAAGGCATTACAACTTCCCCCTGTGACGTTCAAGCCCTATACCACCCCCCTGCTGTGAGTGGCTGGGGTGATCAGGTGTCCGCCGAATATAAAAGTCGGCCCCTCCCGCGGCTCGCCTCAGATGCCTTGTGAGTTAGATGAGGGACAGTGCTGCTGGTACCGGAGCTGCTGTAGGGAGAGAAATAGCAGTTAGTGTAGGCTTCAAGAACCCCAAAGGTCCTTATTAGGGCCAGTAATACCTGTGTGTTGGCTGCTGTTAGCAGTGACTTTTTTTTTCTTTTCTCAAAATCGCCTCTGTAGAGCGTTGCACCCGGCATTAGGGACAGAAGTGTTGGATAGGCAGGGAGAGTGTTAGGAGTGAGTGTAGCCTTCAAGAACCTCAACGGTCCTTTCTAGGGCCACTTCTATCCGTGTGCAGTACTGTCCAGGCTGCTGTTAGCTGTGCTGCATATTTTTTTGTTTCTCAAAATCGGCTCTGCAGAGCATTGCACCCTCCATTGATACTACAGGGAAAGAATTGTATAGGCAGGGCGACAACACAGTTATTATTCATTGAATATACGCAGTGGGTCCTTTTGGTGTAAAAAAAGGTAAACGAATTCTATTTGTCCTGCCTCTGTCCGTCCTAAGGGCTGTGGACACATGTGAGCTGCGTGTACAACGTTAAAAAATCAGACGCACCCAGCTACGGTTTACTGCTGGCTTCGCCATTTGCTTTCCTTAATTGGGAAAACAATACCTGCTCTGCCAGAGTTAATAACTCTGCTACCCTCAAGTTCTGTGACACATTAGCAGGGACACAGCACAGTTATTAAACTTAGATTATTCATTCAATAGAGGCAGTGGGGCCTTTCGTTTTCAAAAAAGGGAAAAAAATATATTTGGCCTGCAGTCTTGCGCCAATTTATTTCCTGCCTGTGAAATCAAATCACTGGTAATACAGCATGCTGAGGGGTAGGGGTAGGCCTAGAGGACGTGGACGCGGCCGAGGATGCGGAGGGCCAAGTCAGGGTGTGGGCACAGGCCGAGCTCCTGATCCAGGTGTGTCGCAGCCGACTGCTGCGCGATTAGGAGAGAGGCACGTTTCTGGCGTCCCCACATTCATCGCCCAATTAATGGGTCCACGCGGGAGACGGTTATTAGAAAATGAGCAGTGTGAGCAGGTCCTGTCCTGGATGGCAGAAAGTGCTTCGAGCAACCTATCATCAACCCGCAGTTCTGCGCCGTCCACTGCTGCAAATCCGAATCCTCTGTCTGCTGCTCCTCCTTCCTCCCAGCCTCCTCACTCCACTACAATGACACCTGCTCAGGAGCGGGAACACTCCCAGGAACTGTTCTCGGGCCCCTGCTTAGATTGGGCAGGAGTGGTTCCTCTCCCACCAGAGGAGTTTATCGTCACTGATGCCCAACCATTCGAAAGTTCCCGGGGTCCGGGGGAAGAGGCTGGGGACTTCCGCCAACTGTCTCAAGAACTTTCTGTGTGTGAGGAGGACGATGACGATGAGACACAGTTGTCTTGCAGTGAGGTAGTAGTAAGGGCAGTAAGTCCGAGGGAGCAGCGCACAGAGGATTCGGAGGAAGAGCATCAGGACGATGAGGTGACTGACCCCACCTGGTGTGCAACGCCTACACAGGACAGGTCTTCAGAGGGGGAGGCACGGGCAGCAGCAGGGCAGGTTGTAAGAGGCAGTGCGGTGGCCAGGGGTAGAGGCAGGGCCAGACCGAATAATCCACCAAGTGTTTCCCAAATCACACCCTCGCGCCATGCCACCCTGCAGAGGCCGAGGTGCTCTAAGGTCTGGCAGTTTTTCACAGAGACGCCTGACGACCGATGAACAGTGGTGTGCAACCTTTGTCGCGCAAAGCTCAGCCGGGGAGCCAACACCAACCGCCTCACCACCACCAGCATGCGCAGACATATGATGGCCAAGCACCCCACAAGGTGGGACGAAGGCCGTTCACCGCCTCCGGTTTGCACCCCTGCCTCTCCCCCTGTGCCCCAACCTGCCACTGAGATGCAACCCCCCTCTCAGGACACAGGCACTACCACCTCATGGCCTGCACCCACACCCTCACCTCCGCTGTCCTCGGCCCCATCCACCAGTGTAGTTCAGCGCACCGTCCAGCCGTCGCTTGCGCAACTGTTGGAGCGCAAGCGCAAGTACGCCGCCACGCACCCGCACGCTCAAACGTTAACCGTCCGCATAGCAAAATTCATCAGCCTTGAGATGCTGCCGTATAGGGTTGTGGAAACGGAGTCCTTCAAAAGTATGATGGAGGCGGCGGCCCCGTGCTACTCAGTTCCCAGTCGCCACTACTTTTCCTGATGTGCCGTCCCAGCCCTGCACGACCACGTCTCCCGCAACATTGTACGCGCCCTCACCAACGCGGTTACTGCCACGGTCCACTTAACAACGGACACGTGGACAAGCACAGGCGGGCAGGGCCACTACATCTCCCTGACGGCACATTGGGTGAATTTAGTGGAGGCTGGGACAGAGTCAGAGCCTGGGACCGCTTACGTCCTACCCACCCCCAGAATTGCCGGCCCCAGCTCGGTGGTGGTATCTGCGGAGGTGTATGCTTCCTCCACTAAAGCACCCTCCTCCTCCTCCTCCTCCTCCTCCTCCTCCTCCGCAACCTCTATCTCGCAATCAAGATGTGTTAGCAGCAGCATGTCGCCAGCAGTCGGTGTCGTGCGGTGTGGCAGCACAGCGGTGGGCAAGCGTCAGCAGGCCGTGCTGAAACTACTCAGCTTAGGAGATAAGAGGCACACGGCCCACGAACTGCTGCAGGGTCTGACACAGCAGACCGACCGCTGGCTTGCGCCGCTGAGCCTCCAACCGGGCATGGTCGTGTGTGACAACGGCCGTAACCTGGTGGCGGCTCTGCAGCTCGGCAGCCTCACGCACGTGCCATGCCTGGCCCACGTCTTTAATTTGGTGGTTCAGCGCTTTCTGAAAAGCTACCCACGCTTGTCAGACCTGCTCGTAAAGGCGCGCCGGCTCTGCGCACATTTCTGCAAGTCCCACACGGACGCTGCCACCCTGCGCACCCTGCAACATCGCTTTAAGCTGCCAGTGCACCGACTGCTGTGCGACGTGCCCTCACGGTGGAACTCTACGCTCCACATGTTGGCCAGGCTCTATGAACAGCGTAGAGCTATAGTCGAATTCCAACTCCAACATGGGCGGCGCAGTGGGAGTCAGCCTCCTCAATTCTTTTCAGAAGAGTGGGCCTGGTTGGCAGACATCTGCCATGTCCTTGGTAATTTTGAGGAGTCTACCCAGGTGGTGAGCGGCGATGCTGCAATCATTAGCGTCACCATTCCTCTGCTATGCATCTTGAGAAATTCCCTGCAAAGCATAAAGGCAGCTGCTTTGCGCTCGGAAACGGGGGCGGTGGAAGACAGTATGTCGCTGGATAGTCAGAGCACCCTCCTGTCTATTTCTCAGCGCGTACAGGAGGAGGAGGAGGAGCATGAGGAGGATGAGGAGGAGGGGGAAGAGACAGCTTGGGCCGCTGCTGACGGTACACCGGCTGATTGCCTGTCATCCTTTCAGCGTGTATGGCCTGAGGAGGAGGAGGAGGAGGATCCTGAAAGTGATCTTCCTAGTGAAGACAGCCATGTGTTGCGTACAGGTACCCTGGCACACATGGCTGACTTCATGTTAGGATGCCTTTCTCGTGACCCTCGCGTTGCACGCATTCTGGCCACTACGGATTACTGGGTGTACACACTGCTCGATCCACGGTATAAGGAGAACCTGCCCACTCTCATTCCCAAAGAGGAAAGGGGTTCGAGAGTGTTGCTATACCACAGCACCCTTGCGGACAAGCTGATGGTAAAATTCCCAGCCGACAGCGCTAGTGGCAGAAGGCGCAGTTCCGAGGGCAAGGTAGCAGGGGAGGTGCGGAGATTGAGCAGCATGTACATCCCAGGCAGTGCAACAGTCTTTAAGGGCCTGGACAGCTTTATGGCTCCCCACCAAGACTGTGTCACCGCTCCCCAGTCAAGGCTGAGTCGGCGGGAGCACTGTAAAAGGATGGTGAGGGAGTACGTAGCCGATCGCACGACCGTCCTCCTTGACGCCTCTGCCACCTACAACTACTGGGTGTCGAAGCTGGACACGTGGCCTGAACTAGCGTTGTATGCCCTGGAGGTGCTTGCTTGTCCTGCGGCTAGCGTCTTGTCGGAGAGGGTGTTTAGTGTGGCTGGGGGAATCATCACAGATAAGCGTAGCCGCTTGTCAACCGATAGTGCCGACAGGCTAACACTCATCAAGATGAACAAAGCCTGGATTTCGCCAGACTTCTCTTCTCCACCATCGGACAGCAAGGATACGTAAGCAATACGTAGGCTGCACCCGCGGATGGAAGCTACGTTCTCTCTCACCATCCAAAACGGGGACATTTCTGCTTCATCAATCTGTGTCTAATATTCCTCCTCCTCCTCCTCCTGCTCCTCCTCCTGAAACCTCACGTAATCACGCTGAACGGGCAATTTTTCTTAGGGCCACAAGGCTCACTCAAATAATTTTTCTGAACAATTTTTAAAAGTTTCAATGCTCTTAAAAGCGTTGGAACTTTAACTTGAACCAATTTTTCGTTACACTGGGCTGCCTCCAGGCCTAGTTACCACTTAAGCCACATTAACCAAAGCGATTAATGGGTGTCACCTGCCCTCTTGGCTGGCCATGGCCAATTTTTGGGATGTACATTAGTACTGTTGATACAGCAATTTTTGTGGGCCCTCGCCTACAGTGTAATCAAATGAATTTTTAGCCCACCTGCATTACAGCTGACGTTACCTCAGCTGTGTTGGGTAATGCAATGGGATATTTCTATGTACTGCCGGTGGCTTCCTGGCACCCACCCATGCTGTAGGTGCACACGGAGTTTTTACTACATCTGTACACATTCGAAAAGAACCCCAGTCTGACTGGGGCATGCAGTGTGGGCCGAAGCTCACCTGCATTAAGCACGACATTACTACCTCAGCTGTGTTGGGCAATGCAATGGGGTATTTTTGTGTACCGCCGGTGGGTTCCAGGGAGCCACCCATGCTGTCGGTCGACAGGGACTTCACAATAGGGAGTTGTACCTGCCTGTGTCTATGAATTAAAAACCGCGGTCTGACTGGGGCATGCAGACACCTTGACAGAATGAATAGTGTGTGGCACATAGGTTCCCCATTGCTATGCCCACGTGTGCAGCTCCTGATGGCGGTGGCACAGGATTCTATTTCTCATTGCTTCTGTACAGCATTGTGGGCTATCGCCCCGCCACTTTTAAAGAGGGTCTCTGCCTAGCCGTGCCAACCTCTGCAGTGTGTGCCTGCGGTCCCTCGTCATGGCAGACGCAATTCTAAATAGACATGAGCGTGGTGTGGCATGAGGGCAGCTGAAGGCTGCGCAGGGACACTTTGGTGTGCGCTGTGGGGGGGAGGGGGGGGGCGGTTGGGCAGCATGTAACCCAGGAGAAGTGTCAGTGGAGTGTCATGCAGGCAGTGATTGTGCTTTGTTGGAGGTAGTGTGGTGCTTAGCAAAGGTATGCCATGCTAATGAGGGCTTTTCAGAAGTAAAAGTTGTTGGGAGGGGGGGGGGCCCACTCTTGCCGGTATTGTGGCTTAATAGTGGGACCTGTGAACTTGAGATGCAGCCCAACATGTAGCCCCTCGCCTGCCCTATCCGTTGCTGTGTCGTTCCCATCACTTTCTTGAATTGCCCAGATTTTCACACATGAAAACCTTAGCGAGCATCGGCGAAATACAAAAATGCTCCGGTCGCCCATTGACTTCAATGGGGTTCGTTATTCGAAACGAACCCTCGAACATCGCGGGAAGTTCGTTTCGAATAACAAACACCCGAGCATTTTGGTGTTCGCTTATCTCTAATTCTAAGTTACTAATTCCAACCCTACCAACATTCCCATAAAGAACAAGGCTTCGCCAATGAAGGTTACTAAAAGAAGTCAGTTTTTAAAAAGATGATCGGTCTCTTACTTCTGCCGTACCAAACAGTAGGTCCCCTACCTTACAATTTGAATTCCCACCTGTTCGTCTATGATTTCCATGCCTCTGACGGTTCCTATACGTCGCAGTTACAGTCTGAATCTTTGGGAGTGTGTTTTCCCGCTATGAAGCAAATAGCTCTTTGGCACCCAAGTGGATCTTCTCTCTCAGTCAATCAGTCTTAAAACCTAAGAGCTAGCAGGAGGTGAAATCACCCTCTTCTGACCCTCCAAATTCCAGATGATCCCCCAGAAATGTGGTAGAGTCCAATGACACCGGGCTGTTTCTTCTGAAAGCATAGACACTTTATTACATCCATATATATGTGTCCAGTTGGAATAGTTTCTAAAAGACTGAACCAAAACAAAAGGAATCCACGCAGAGACATTCTTCCATCTAAAAGCAAACTAATTGGTTACATTTCACTACAGTGTTAAACAGGCGCAGTAATTCTTTAACTATACAATTGCTGTCATCTCCTACTCTAAAATAGGCATACTTCTGCCCTCCTTTTTACAACAACCCAGCTTACTTGCATTAACTCTGAGCCACCGTAGCTCAGTCAATCAGAAGTAGCGCAGGCTGCTCAATGCCGCCAGATGGAGAATGGAGGTTGTACCGTTAACGTCACCAGCAGCTGCAGAGTGTGAGAGAAAACAAACAGGGCGCCTCCGCTATAGGAGGCCGAGCTCCATGGTCAGGACTCTGAGGGGCTCTGTCTCTCGTGTTAGTGTTGGGGAATCAGCCGACCAGGATGGGGAGCAGTCAGAGAGCCGAGCAGGATCACAGCAGAGAGAGGCAGAGACGCTTGGTGAGGTCACTTCAGAGTAAAAGACGCCACCACTTCTAGTCCAGAAAATACAGTATATGTCACACACGCATGTATACATATCACACACTGTATATACCATCTAAACACATATACCAAATAGATGTTGTTAAACAGCACTAAAATAGTATGAAAATGAAACTTTAGAGAAATGCACACGTTTCATAGGAGCCATTTACAGTGTTTAACCCTTTCCTGACATTTACCCTAATGAAAAATGTCAGATTTAAAAAAAACAAACTGTGCTGTCAATAAGATCAAAGCAAGCTGCGAGAGGAAGGAGTTAAAAGCTAAAAAGAAAAACCTGCAAGAGCGAATAGGCAGCGTCACACCCTTTTTGGAAGCATTTCTGACCCTAAAAACACAGCTAAAAAAGCTTGAAATTTCCTCACTTGTGTTTTTAAGGCGGCTTTTTTGGGTGTCTTTTTAAGGTCACATTTTTACATGCTTCATCCACAGGGATGAAGGAAACTCCTGCCACAGCTGTCGCTGCTGTCGCTAGCCCCATTGAAACCATTTGCGATATGCCGGTTCTATACCGGCCTCTTTCTTGCGCTGCGAGATTTTTCTCGTGCTCTCGCAGCGCAAGAAATAAAATCTCACCAGTGGGTGGGAGCCCTTACAGGGGAATCATACATCTTGTGAGATGGAGGCCTAATAGCCCAAGCCCTTTCAGAACGCTTGGCAATTCTCCGGGGAGTCTGGTAGGTCTCCTTTTTTCCAAAGAGCCTCCTGGGTTTTCTGGTAGAGTTGGCGTCTACAGATGTAGCAAAGTTTAACTTGTCTGTAATAACTTTCTGCTACAAGTTATGTTGTTTTCAGCCATTAAAAAGCTATTGTTCTCTTATAGACGCCGACACTTGTGTCAGTTATTATATGTGGCAGCAGCAGCTTCTGTATTGTGTTATTATGGAATGTAATGACCACTTGTCTGTTTGTATGAGTGTGAGTGCTTGGCTCCCTAGCGATTTCATAGCCCCACCTCTGGTGACATCATAGCCTTGCTCCTGGCTACGCCATAGCTTCGCTCCCTGGCGCCATTACGGCAGGTCCTAAAACACTGAGAATACAACTAAGCCACTATTATGTCAGACACAACTCAGCGGTCCTGACAGAACACACTGACCTACCTCCACCACAGGGATCTGGTAGGCTGAAGGACCTGTGGGGATGTCCCTGCTGTGTTTGTTCCAGCTGTGTTTGTCTTGTGTGGTAATCAAGCTGCTGTATGTGTGATGTGCGACCAGAAACACTGCTGCTATAATGTCCTAATAATTACTAGTCTTCTATAAAAGGCTTCCTTCCAAGAGACTTCAGCAGCATGCGGTAGAATTGACAACTGCGAATCCCAGAGATCTCCCCTAATCCTGGAAATCTTAAGGATATTCCGGGGTGACAAGTATGAATCGTCTTTACTTCCTCATGTGAAATAAATGTGAAAACTTATAAACAAATTCACTGAATATTTATTTTCTCTGTTTTACATTTAGCCCTTCGCAAATCAATGTACGAGAAGTTCTGACTGTAGGAGCCGATGTTGCTTCAGATTTTTGGGCGTCGGTCTATGTGTTCCACGCGACTTGCCAGATCTCAGCTGTATCGGCCTGGTGAGTACCTGTACCCGGTTGTTATATGGTGCGCAGAGGACAGACTAGTACGATTCCCCGTTCATGCCGGCCTTAGGCTACTCTCACACACGTGCTTTATACTGTTATTAATGCAGTGTTTTGAACGCCCCGATAATTGAGATACAACACTCCCCTTGATTTCAATGGGGCCCTTCAGACCTGCACTCGAATACATTTTCTAAAACGCGATTTTTGTGTGCTGACTGCTCTATTTTGACGTGTTTTCAAACTTTTTGGTTCAACTGGTTTTATTGAGAAATAATATGCAAATTATTACGAGCTGTTCAGCTAGAAAATTCCCCTCGCAGGGGGTGCAATAAAGAAATATCACTGTGAAAACAAAACAATTAACTTCCACAGGTCAGTTTATACGAAATCTAAAGTATTTCCGTTACATTTTTAAAAATTCTTCTTTCTCTTCTTTTGAGGGGAATGTGAGACTAAGACTAGGACTACGGTTTCGGCATATGTCCCGTTCTACACATTCCTTCTGCTTGTTTTCTATCTCATAATGAGTACTCTGGGAAGCCCAGGTATAGCCAAAGAAGCACACCATGGTTGCCAGGTTTTTAGGAACAACTCCATTTTGTCTTCTCTCATGGCCGACAGTTTTCCATATAGCATCATTCTGGAAACCCTGGCGACAATTGGGTTAACTAGAAGAGTGGGTAAAAGCCATTAAGAGGCAATGTATATTCCAGCAGCCATACAGGTGTACTGCGAGAGGTAATGCTGTTGATCATTGAACCCCATGGGTTTGTCAGCCAGGAGACAAAGGGGTGGAGAGAGGGGGAATGGTTTGCCCAGGACTCTGGATATAAGGTTAGGCATCTGCCTCCAGAGGAACCTCACCCCCTGGCATGTCCACCATATGTGAGAGGGCATCCCCAGGGAGTTATAGCTCCTGAAACAATTTGGTGCAGTACTTGGGGAATACTTGCGGATTATCGATGGAATCAAATATGTCCTGTGAAGTATTTTTAATGATGTTTCAGCAAGAGTTACCTGATGGCTTCTCTTTGATATAAAGGTGCAGCAGTGATGCCATCAAGGTATGGAGAGTGAGATGTTTAGATCTGTTTCCCAGCGTAGCATAAATGGAAGCTTACTTCCCAGTGCTGGCTTGTTCATATTGGTGTACAGGGAGGGTATCACGCTGGACTGAAGGGGGGACCATAGACAAAGTCTTTCAAAGCCAGTGGGCTTTACAGCGGGGTTGTTGTTACTTTTTAGGGTTCAAATGAAACTGTATATTTGTAATAGTTTCATCCAGAGACGTCCTGGGATGCAGTATTTATCTAGGAGTTCTTGTGGTGTAAGGAGTTTGCACTGTGCCATGAAATGGAAGAATAAAGTTAGGCCTCTGTTTCACCACTATAGGAGGCTGTTTTCTTGGGAACTTAAGTCAAACACTTGATTGAGGATAATGGGTAGCAAGGGGGAATATTTGACATCAGCAGGAACTTGAATCTGCACCTCCCCCAGATGAGAAAGAGATGGTATGTTAGTGGTAATAGGTGTTGGGTGGATTGGGGCTATAAGAGATGTTTCTATTTCTACCCATAGAGGAACCCTTAGGCCAGAGGACATGGGGGAATTTGTGACAACTGGGCTGCCAAGAAGTATTTTTGCAGATTAGAGACTGATAGGCCTCCAACACTTTTATGGAGGTGCATAACTTTTTGTTTGATGTGGGGTCTCTCGTTATACCAAGATTGCCTGTTGCATTTCCTTTAGGTTGGCGCTGGGAACAATTATGGGGAGACATCTGAAAAGGTAGAGGAGGCAAGATGGTACTGTCATTTTGATGGCATTTCTCCTACCCAGGAGAGGGTGGGTTGGTCCCATTTTTTCATACCAGCTTTGATTGTGTGTGTGTGCAGGGGTCCATTTATATAGTGAGTCTAGGGAGAGAGAGAGTTTGATACCTAAATAGGTAATGTAGTGTGGGGGTGTCTGAAAGCCAAAGTTAAGCTTTATGAGTTTTTGCGTGTGTGAGGGTAGATTATTAAAAGGGCTTTTGTTTTATCAATATTGACTACTAGGCTAGACGTTTCGGCAAAGGTATCAAGTGTAGCCATTAAGTTTGGGAGTGACGTGAGGGGCTTGGTACGGGTGAGAAGAATGTCATTTGCAAATAGATTAAATTTATAATTTTGTTTCCCTATCTCAATGCCTGAAATGTTTGGGTTACTTCAAATAATACAGACCAGGGCTTCCATTGTCAGGGCAAAGAGGGCAGGGGACAGAGGGCATCCCTCTTATATACCTCCTCGTATGGGTATTGTCGGAGATTTTGAACAGGGAAGTTTCAGCTGTGCAAAAGGAATAGAGTATATGGCATGTAAGGCTGTGACATAAGCTCCATGGATACCAACTTTCTTTAGTACCGCAAAAAGATAGTCTCAAGAGAGACTGTCAAAAGCTTTTTCAATATCCAAAGCTAGGACTACCAGTGGGACTTTTTGCAGATGCGAGGCATGGATGACATTTAGTATGTTTCTTACATTGTCTGGGGCCTGGCAAACTGGGATAAATCCGACCTGATCTCTATGTATCAGAGAGGGGAGATAGCAGTTAAGTCAGGCGGTAAATATACTTGTGAGGATTTTATAATCTCAATTTAGTAATGAGATTGAACGGTAATTTTTAGGGGAGGCAGGGTCTTTATCCGGTGGGCCCTCAAAAGTTCCTTAGGGGTATCTTTTCCAGATAATATGTCATTATAAAAGAGTGCTAATGGATGGGATAGAAATGTACAACATTTTTTGTAGTAGAGGGCTGTCAATCCATCTGGACCGGGTGCTTTGCCTAATTTGAGATTTTTCATAGTCTTCTCCACCTCCTCCTCAGTGATTGGATGGTTAAGCTGTTTGTTTTGTTGTGAGGTAATTTTCGGGAGTGAGATAGTTTTCAGTAAATCTGACGTAGTAGAGTTTTTTGAGGTTTGTATTTATATAAGGCGCTATAGAAATTGTAGAATGTTTCAGAAATTTTATCTGAGTTCGAGGTGGAAGAGCCATTTTCAGATCTGATGGAATGAACTGTGCAAATTCTTTCTTTTGTCCTTAGTCTCGTTGCTAAAATTTTGTCCGGTTTATTGGCAAATCTTAAATAGGTAGCTTGGGTCCAGTGGAGGGCTTCTTCTGCCAAGGAAGTATACAGGAGGTTAAGTTTTAATTTTGTATCTTTAATGTATTTTATTAATGATATGCTAGGTTCTTGCTGGTTGGCTAGTTCCAGCAGAGCGAGACTTCTCTCCGGCACAAGTTGAGTTTGTTTTTTTTCTCTTTTTATGGGAAGCAATTTGGGAGATCTGACCCCTCATGTAAGCCTTATGGGCCAGCCAAATCCAAACTGGTTGCAAGTTGCCATTATTGTTTGTTGCAAAATATGTCATGAGCTGATTTGTTATCTTTGCAAGAGATATGGGGCCTTTCAGCAGAAATTCGTTGAGCCTCCATCTCCTGGGGAAAAATGGGGTACCTTGGTTCAAAAAGTGGGATATGACCATGTCATGTTCTGGCCACGCACAGGGAATGTGCTCCACTTGTGCTAGTGCTGACAGAAGGTGAGTGAAGGCAAGCGTCCAGTCGATACGAGAATATGATTTAGGTGGGGCTGAGGAAAAGGTATAGCCTCTTTTAAAATTGCGTGCCTCCACACATCAGCCAGAGCCAAGTTCCCCAGGATGGAGGCCAGTGTTGACCTCTGTGATGCACTTAATTTGTCTGGATTGGAAGAGGAACGATCCAGAGCAGGGGAGAGTACAGTGTTAAAATCACCCATCACAGGGTATCTTGTAAGATGATGACTCTGCCATGTGGGTCTATCTCTGCTTTGTTTATGGTGGGGGGGAGTGAGTTGTGTAGGATGATAGAAACAACCTGGTGCGTCTTGGTGGCTACTGATGAGTATGCTTGTGTGTATTGGGAGTGGAAGTATTTAGGGGCTGAAGTGGTGGATAAGTGGGTCTTCTGTAGACAGATGACATCTGGCTTGTATTTAAGATACTGAAAGAAAGCCTTTCTCCTTTTTAATGGGGAATTAAACCCTTTAACATTATGGGAAATTATTAAGACCATTGTGGCGGTAAGCTGGGAGCTGAGTAAGCCTAGTTTTCCCAGAGAAGAGGCGAAGGTCGTTCGCTACTTGTGTGGAAACAACATCAAACATAAGTAACTCAGCAGAATGAAATATGTGAGCAAACTTAATAAAAAAAACAATATTAGGTCTATGGACCCAAGGTAGCCCAGGCTAAGTGCACCTCCAAATAAATATGTGAGGCGCATCTAAATTCTCAATGGGAAGGAGCATCAAATCTCTCTGTCCTAGCAAGTTCTTAAAATATGTAAGATTTAAACTAAATAACCAGCTGACCGGAAGAGCTGGTCAGTAAACCATTTAACTATGTCCGGGATTTAGTAAGCCAAGAATTAGAAAACCTTAACCTTTCAGTATTTAAACAAAGTCTGTTCATACGTATCTTGTTTCAGAGGTTCTGGTTGCGTTGCAGTGGAACTGGCTCATTTCAACGTGGTCTTTCGTCCAGGTGCAGGTTGGCCATTGAGGTCTAGGCGGTGGGTTACTGCCAGGATCGTAGGGAATTCCTTCCTCTTCTAGCATACATTTCCCTTCTTCCAGGTTAATGCGAACAGATAGTGCAAACGGGAAGTTCCATCTATACTTTATGTTCACCTGCTATAGTGCTGAGGTGATGGGTTTTAGGATCTTCTTTTTGCAAGGGTAGAGGAAGCAATGTCAGGGTACAACTGGATTGAAGGTGGAACGCCTGGAAGTGAGGGTGAGTTGTGAGCGGAGGATGGGATTTGGTCCTTCATCTCGGAGTAGTGGAGCTTCAAGATAATGTCTCTTGGGAGGTCAGAGTTGGGCAGGCTTAGTAAGGAAATTACGAATTCTGTCCATATGGAGGGTTTCCTTGTCAGCCGGCGGAGGAAGTGCAGAGAAGAGGTTGGTGGCCACTTCTTTTAAGTTAGTAATGCTCTCGGGGACGCCTCGAATCCTTAAATTTGAACTTCTGCTCCTGTTTTCGAGGTCTTCACATTTCAGCTCAAAAGCTTCAACCCTTGTTGATTGTTCATACCATTTGGCTCGCTCTTGGTCCAATGCATCGATTATCTCATCCATTTTTTGTTCAAGGTTATTTGTACGATGGCCTAGGTCAGAGATTTGCTTAGATATATCATGAAATGCTGATTGCAGCTCGCCCTGAAACATTTTTTTTTTACGTGGTTAAAGAGCTTTGAGTCTGCAGTGGAGAGGTCTGTAATTTGGGTGTTTTTCACTGGTTCACTAGCTTGGAATCAGAGTTTTGAGGAGAGAGAGCCATAGTGGTGGAAACAATAGGCTGAGATCCTGAGAAGAGTTCTGGAAGGGTACTTTGAGCTGACATTGTAAGCAATTTTTTTCTGTTCTGTTTGTTTTTGTCATTCTGAAGCCATAACCTGGAGGGAATAGCTTGGGGAGTGAGGATTGAAATATTCCAGTCAGCTGTCTAGGACAGAGTCAGGGCACAGATCAAGGGAGGATGGCAGTCATCCCAAAGGCCATATATGAGCTCATCCCACGGGGTGATGGAGGGGCTCAGGCCAATTACAGCATGGGTTCCTCTATTATTTACAAGATTTTTACTTGTTGCTTTACTGAGTGATGACCGGAGGCAGGAGCCTGATATGTCCATCGTGGTTATTGGATTATTTTTCTGGGGAGGAAGGGAGGAGGGGATCCCACTGCTTTTTTAGGAGGCAGTCCTGCACTGATTTATTTGTCCTCTCCTGTACATGCTTGTGTGTGTTGCAGATGAAAGGGGGTCTATTCTTGCAGGCCACTTCAGTCTAGCAAGAATATATTGTAAGATATTGTTCCCTTAGTTGGCCACTGGGTGACAGCAGAGAACAACAAAGTCCTGCCAGCTGAAGACCAGGTTTCTATTTCTCCCCTCACTAATAGGGGGAGGCCAGGCAGCTTCACCCCTCTGGGCTATAGGTGTTGTATACCCAGGGGCACTTCACTGAGGACTGCCCTCCTTCCGCAGTTCCTCTCCCCTGCTACTTCCTTTCACTTTTTGTGCCCTCTCTCTACCCCCTGCAGCTGCGGGAGTACAACAGGAGGGACGCTGTCCGCTGTCCCCCGGCTCAAGATTGCGGCCGCCTGACGGGGAGGGGGTGGGGAGTGTCTGATCGCCCCACGGTCAGGCTCTTCCTGGGGATGCAGCGACTTAAGGAAAGCCGGTCCCGCTTTGCAGGGGGCCCGCTGCAGCAGGGGGCTCACACTAGATGGTGTCTGCTCGGCTGGCGATGATGGTCTTAGCTTCCTGGGGTACAGGGTTGTCCAGGAGGATGCAGTGAGCTGCATGGGGAGCCCGCGGTGGCCGAGGCCCCACAGGGCAGAAGCTGTCAGATGGAGCTGCCGCTGGCGGCAGTGTCACCTGGCCACGAGGAGCTAGGAGCAGGCTGCAGCTTCAGCAATCTAGGAACCTCTAGCTGGTCCCCACTCTGGACCACCTGATGAGGAAGGCTTAGGCTGGGTTCTCCTCGGGTGTTAGCACCCGGTGCTCGCCCTTGCGGGGATGTTCGGGCCTTGCGAGCGCAGTGGATCTCCGGTCTGTTTGGTCTCTAAATGTTCCCCTAAGGCCTCATGCCCACGGCCAGGTCAGATCTCGCTGCGAGATTCATGCAGTGGGAGGCGACTCATGCCCTCGAATTGACCTCAAACTCACTCGTCCGGCATCTTCTCCTCCGCTCTGCAGAGCGGAGCCAGCACATCATCAGTGCCATTTTTGTGTGGGCTTCTGCGAGGCCCGCACAGAAACAGAACATGCCTCCATTTGTTTACCGCACGGATTTTCATGCGGTCAAATCAGGGCAGTGAGCATAGGATGGCATTAAATTAATGCCATCCTATGTACAGCGTGCCATGGCGAGATTTCAGTGGAAAAAAATGCTGCAGAATTTCTGTCCATGGGCATTGGGCCTAACGCTGGAGGGTAAGATGCAGGGCTTTGGGAGCCTGGCTCTGGTCCAGCAGAGGCAGGATGCTGATAGATCTTGTAAGGCAGGGACAGAGCTCTTGGAAGCCCAACCGTTCACCATTCAGACTAGGCCACGCCCCCGTTCATTTTCACAATTTTTAGCATACCTCATCACCCTCACAATGGTGGGGTGCGTTCAGAAATCACGTTAAACTATCCCGGCAAAATGCGATGCCGTGTGTGAGAGTGACCTTAAACTGTCAGATTAGCGCCATATTTTCCTGATGCGGCTCTGACAATTTAACCCACGAAAGATCTCTGAGACTGAGCTCTAGAATTCTGCTGCAGATTCTTGTGTGCATTCGCACGTGGATGTAACCTCTGTTACGGGACACATCCATGTGCGGCCGCCTGACGTGGTTTCATCACCAAGAAATGACGGGTCAATTATCTTTCCCGCAGTGCAGACTTGAAAATTTGCACAAGGAAACATCTGAATGATCCGCCTCCTGACTGTCTGTTTAACAACTAGTTAAATTGTCCATAGACTGTAAATCCAGGAGCGTCTTATCTTATAACCCTACAGCTGTTCCTCCTTTACTTCTCCTGGAACTGTATGATAAATACCTCCTTGGTGCTGGTACACATAGCAGTAGTGCACCGCTCTTTACTGCTAATCATGTTTTGGGACGCACTGGTTCCACAGGTAACCTTTACCGCCTTGTGTTTTATCTGTACGAGCCTCACCGACAAACTGCATTGAACAACTGATACAATTTGAGGTAAAACCGCGTGCGGCGGGAGGTGTAGCGCCAGACAGGACATTCTCGGACCCTGAACCTCCGGCCTCACGCTGCGTCTATTTACAGATAATTCACTGTAAAGGAATGAAATCCACACAAAGATCCTGGTGGCAGTGATTATACACTTCCATTATAGGAATCCCTACTGCTCCCTACAGAAATAACTACTGGATGACAAGAATCCCCCCCCCCCCCCCTTATCTGTCATGGAGATGATACTCCAGCCGGGGGATCAGCTGATGCCTTCACTTACTGAGATGTTTATGCCCAAACATGGAATAAAAAAGGCACACTTCTACTGCACCTCCTGGCACATAGCTCTGCCTCCTGAGGGCCTCTGCCTCACTCATCATGATGTACTGGTGTTTCTATGGGATCTGCCTGCAGGGGCGCCACTGATCTCCAAAGGGAGGGCAGGATTATGTGCAAACAAGGTCAGCAGCATGTCAGCATGTCCCTGGCTGCCTGACATACATCCATCGGCCAGGGGAGAGAAATATTTTTGTATAGGGTCCCTTCCAAAAGACTTCAGTGACATACGGCAGATTTCACAACTATTCCGGTAATCAGGTCTCCCTTCTGCCTGGGAGTCTCCCGGATGTTACTGGAGAGTTGGCAAGTCTGTAACAGTCTTTACTTCCTCCTGTGATGTAAATGTGACGCCTTAGAAACAAATTCACTAATCATTTATTTCCTCTCTTTTACATTAAGGACATCGGAGATGAATGTTCTAACAACAGTGAATGTAAAAGCGGGTGTTGTGGAATTCGGATTCAGGATTCCATAGCCAAATGTATACCAAAAAGAGGACCGAATACGAAATGCATCGGCCCGGTGAGTACCTGCGTGCCGCTGCTGTCCTGGTTTCTCCTCCGCATACAGTACAAGGTCTCATTCGCACGGTCTATAATCCGTCAGATCCGGGTCAGATTTATCCACGTAGATCTGACAGTTTAACCCTCGGTGGAATATTGCGGCTGAGCTTTGGGGTTCTGTGATCTTTTTGCATACAGATGGATTTATCTCCTGGCGGTGGGACAAATCCGTGTTCGCCGGCAGATCTCGTCTCTGCGGTAATTGTCAGGACAATTATTTTTGCCGCATTACGGGTTTGATGATCTGCATGAAGAAAAATCTACTATATGAGCTACAGCACAGATCTGCGGAGCAGCGATAGAACACTAAAATGGCGCATTTCACTGCAAAATTGGGTGCGGAATCTGTGCTCAATTCAGTGGCAAAATTCTGCCATGAGAAGGAGACCCGAGAGCCGTCCGTCCGTCTGCAGACAGATCTAAGTAACTATTTGTATTGGCCATAAAATAATAATCCAGGAGGATCGTAGATGATGATGATCCTCTATTACTCCTCCTGGAAGTGGATGAATAAGTGCACACTCTGGGTACTTGTACACATAACAATGGTGTATGACGCTTTTTTTGCTGCATTTTCAATGCAGTTTTTGGGCACACGGGTATCACAGATAAAACAACTTATAACCGCGTGTTTCATCTGTACAAGCAATAAGCCTTAGTGTTAGCCAGTAGAGATGAGCGAACGTACTCGTCAGAGCTTGATATTCGTGCGAATATTAGCGTGTTCGGGATGCTCGTTACTCGTAACGAGTACCACGCGGTGTTCCGGTTACTTTCAGTTTCCTCTCTGAGACGTTAGCGCGCTTTTTTGGCCAATTGAAAGACAGGGAAGGCATTACAACTTCCCCCTGTGACGTTCAAGCCCTATACCACCCCCCTGCTGTGAGCGGCTGGGGCGATCAGATGTCACCCGAGTATAAGAAACGGCCCCTCCCGCGGCTCGCCACAGATGCCTTGTGAGTTAGCTGAGGGAAAGTGGTATCGTGTTGGAGCTGCTGTAGGGAGAGCGTTAGGAGTTAGTGTAGGCTTCAAGAACCCCAACGGTCCTTCTCAGGGCCACATCTAATAGTGTGCAGTACTGTGTTAGCACTGTATTTTTTTTTTTTTTTCAAAATTGGATCTGCAGAGCATTGCGCCCTGCAATAGGGACAGAAGTGGGGGTTAGGCAGGGAGAGTGTTAGCAGTGAGTGTAGGCTTCAAGAACCCCAACGGTCCTTTCTAGGGCCACATCTATCCGTGTGCAGTACTGTCCAGGCTGCTGTTAGCAGTGTTGCATTTTTTTTTTTTTTTTCTCAAAACCGGCTGTGCAGACCATTGCACCCGGCATTAATACTACAGGGATAGAATTGTGTAGGCAGGGCCAGAAGACATACATTATTCATTGAATAGACGCAGTGTGGCTTGTCCTTTGAAAAACAAGGGAAAAAATTCTATTTCGCCTGCCTCTGATAGTCCTCAGGGCTCTGGGTACGTGTGTGCTGTGTGCAGAACATTAAAAAAAATCAGACGCAGCCAGCTTCGTTTTACTGCAGGCTTGCACCAATTTCTTTCCTGCATGGGAAATCCCTGATCTGCTGTAGCGAATAACTTTGCATCACTGCAGTTCTGTGACACATTTGCAGGGCCACAACACAGTTATTAAACTTAGTAGTATTCATTGAATACACGCAGTGTGGCTTGTCCTTTGAAAAACAAGGGAAAAAATTCTATTTTGGCTGCAGGCTTGCGCCACTTTCTTTCCTGCCTGGGAAATCAAATCACTGGTAATACACCATGCTGAGGGGTAGGGGTAGGCCTATAGGATGTGGACGCGGGCGAGGACGCGGAGGCCCAAGTCAGGGTGTGGGCACAGGCCGAGCCAGTGCGGTGGCCAGGGGTAGAGGCAGGGCCTGACCGAATAATCCACCAACTGTTTCCCAAAGCGCCCCCTCGCGCCATGCCACCCTGCACAGGTCAAGGTGCTCGATGGTGTGGCAGTTTTTCACAGAGACGCCTGACGACCGACGAACAGTGGTGTGCAACCTTTGTCGCGCCAAGATCAGCTGGGGAGGCACCACCAACAGCATGCGCAGGCATATGATGGCCAAGCACCCCACAAGGTGGGACGATGCCCGTTCACCGCCTCCGGTTTGCACCACTGCCTCTCCCCCTGTGCCCCAACCTGCCACTGAGATCCAACCCCCCTCTGAGGACACAGGCACTACCGTCTCCTGGCCTGCACCCACACCCTGACCTCCGCTGTCCTTGGCCCCATCCAGCAATGTCTCTCAGCGTAGCGTCCGGACGTCGCTAGCGCCACTGTTTGAGCGCAAGCGCAAGTACGACGCCAGGCACCCGCACGCTCAAGCGTTAAACGTGCACATTGCAAAATTGATCAGCCTAGAGATGCTGCTGTATAGGCTTGTGGAAACGGAGGCTTTCAAAAGCATGATGGCGGCAGCTGCCCCGCGCTACTCGGTTCCCAGTCGCCACTACTTTTCCCGATGTGCCGTCCCAGGCCTGCACGACCACGTCTCCCGCAACATTGTACGCGCCCTCACCAACGCGGTTACTGCCAAGGTCCACTTAACAACAGACACGTGGACAAGCACAGGCGGGCAGGGCCACTATATCTCCCTGACGGCACATTGGGTGAATTTAGTGGAGGCTGGGATAGAGTCAGAGCCTGGGACCGCTCACGTCCTACCCACCCCCCGAATTGCGTGCCCCAGCTCGGTGGTGGTATCTGCGGGGGTGTATGCTTCCTCCACTAAACCACCCTCCTCCTCCTCCTACGCAACCTCTGTCTCGCAATCAAGATGTGTCAGCAGCAGCACGTCGCCAGCAGTCGGTGTCACGCGGCGTGGCAGCACAGCGGTGGGCAAGCGTCAGCAGGCCGTGCTGAAACTACTCAGCTTAGGAGAGAAGAGGCACACGGCCCACGAACTGCTGCAGGGTCTGACACAGCAGACCGACCGCTGGCTTGCGCCGCTGAGCCTCCAACCGGGCATGGTCGTGTGTGACAACGGCCGTAAGCTGGTGGCGGCTCTGCAGCTCGGCAGCCTCACGCACGTGCCATGCCTGGCCCATGTCTTTAATTTGGTGGTTCAGCGCTTTCTGAAAAGCTACCCCCACTTGTCATACCTTCTCGGAAAGGTGCGCCAGCTCTGTGCACATTTCCGCAAATCCCACACGCACGCTGCCACCCTGCAACATCGGTTTAATCTGCCAGTGCACCGGCTGCTGTGCGACGTGCCCACACAGTGGAACTCTACGCTCCACATGTTGGCCAGGCTCTATGAGCAGCGTAGAGCTATAGTGGAATACCAACTCCAACTTGCGCGGCGCAGTGTGAGTCAGCCTCCTCAATTATTTACAGAAGAGTGGCCCTGGTTGGCAGCCATCTGCCAGGTCCTTGGAAAATTTGAGGAGTCTACCCAGGTGGTGAGCGGCGATGCTGCAATCATTAGCGTCACCATTCCTCTGCTATGCATCTTGAGAAGTTCCCTGCAAAGCATAAAGGCAGACGCTTTGCGCTCGGAAACAGAGCCGGGGGAAGACAGTATGTCGCTGGATAGTCAGAGCACCCTCCTGTCTATATCTCAGCGCGTTCAGGAGGAGGAGGAGGAGGAGGAGCAGCATGAGGAGGAGGGGGAAGAGACAGCTTGGCCCACTGATGACGGTCCCCATGCTGCTTGCCTGTTATCCTTTCAGCGTGTATGGCCTGAGGAGGAGGAAGAGGAGGAGGAGGAGGATCCTGAAAGTGATCTTCCTAGTGAAGACAGCCATGTGTTGCGTACAGGTACCCTGGCACACATGGCTGACTTCATGTTAGGATGCCTTTCTCGTGACCCTCGCGTTACACGCATTCTGGCCACTACGGATTACTGGGTGTACACACTGCTCGACCCACGGTATAAGGAGAGCCTTTGCACTCTCATTCCCAAAGAGGAAAGGGGTTCGAGAATGATGCTATACCACAGGGCGCTGGTGGACAAACTGATGGTAAAATTCCCAGCCGACAGCGCTAGTGGCAGAAGGCGCAGTTCCGAGGGCCAGGTAGCAGGGGAGGCGCAGAGATCATGCAGCATGTACAGCGCAGGCAGGGGAACATTCTCCAAGGCCTTTGCCAGCTTTATGGCTCCCCAGCAAGACTGTGTCACCGCTCCCCAGACAAGGCTGAGTCGGTGGGAGCACTGTAAAAGGATGGTGAGGGAGTACGTAGCCGATCGCACAACCGTCCTCCGTGACGCCTCTGCCACCTACAACTACTGGGTGTCGAAGCTGGACACGTGGCCTGAACTCGCGCTGTATGCCCTGGAGGTGCTTGCTTGTCCTGCGGCTAGCGTCTTGTCAGAGAGTGTGTTTAGTGTGGCTGGGGGAATCATCACGGATAAGCGTACCCACCTGTCAACCGACAGTGCCGACAGGCTTACACTCATCAAGATGAACAAAGCCTGGATTTCCCCAGACTTCTCTTCTCCACCAGCGGACAGCAGCGATACCTAAGCAATACGTAGGCTGCACCCGCGGATGGAAGCATCGTTCTCTCTCACCATCCAAAACGGGGACATTTCTGCTTCATCAATCTGTGTCTAATATTCCTCCTCCTCCTCCTCCTGCTCCTCCTCCTGAAACCTCACGTAATCACGCCGAACGGGCAATTTTTCTTAGGGCCACAAGGCTCACTCATATAATTTTTCTAAACAATTTTTATACGTTTCAATGCTCTTAAAAGCGTTGAAACTTTAACTTGAACCAATTTTTCGTTAAACTGGGCTGCCTCCAGGCCTAGTTACCACTTAAGCCACATTAACCAAAGCGATTAATAGGTTTCACCTGCCCTCTTGATTGGCCATGGCCAATTTTTTGGATGTACATTAGTACTATTGATACAGCAATTTTTGTGGGCCCTTCGCCTACAGTGTAATCATAGCAATTTCTATGTTTTTCGCCTGCACTCATGGTACTGAAAGGTGTATGGGGTTGGCCTACACTTTAGCTACATAAATGTAACTTGTGCCTTGTCTATACTGCAGGTACTGAAATGGAACGAAGACTGCGCTCCCACTATACTGCTGCTTCGGAATTGTTACTGGGGCCTGTCTTGAGTGCTACTATTACTGAAATGGAACGCATACTGTGCTCCCCCTATAATGCTGCTAGTGATATGTTAGTGGGGCCTGTCCTAATGCTACGGCTGAAATGTTACTTATTATGGGCTCTGCCTATACCGCTGCTAATGGTATGTCTCTGGGGTGTGGAAACAGAGGCTTCCCAAAGACATGATGGCGGCGAGGCCATTTCCCACCAACGCTGTTACTGTTAAGGTGCATATAACCACGGACACGTGGAGAGGACACGTAGTGCCTCAAAAATATCCCCCGCCACAGCCCACTTAATCCTGGCCACATTCCGAAAACCAACAAAATAAAACCGCACTACTAGGTCCGCAGTCACCAACACATTACCACCAACGCGGTTACTGTTAAGGTACATATTACCAGTCTGACTGGGGCATGCAGTGTGGGCCGAAGCCCACCTGCATTAAGCATGACATTAGTACCTCAGCTGTGTTGGGCAATGCAATGGGATATTTCTATGTACCACCGGTGGCTTCCTGGCACCCACCCATGCTGTGGGTCCACAGGGAATTATAAATGCATCTGTTTCCACTTGTAAAGAACCCCAGTCAGACTGGGGCATGCAGTGTGGGCCGAAGCCCACCTGCATTTAGCACGACATTACTACCTCAGCTGTGTTGGGCAATGCAATGGGATATTTTTGTGTATCGCCGGTGGGTTCCAGGGAGCCACCCATGCTGTCGGTCGACAGGGACTTCACAATAGGGAGTTGTACCTGCCTGTGTCTATGAATTAAAAAACCCGGTCTGACTGGGGCATGCAGACACCTTGACAGAATGAATAGTGTGTGGCACATAGGTTCCCCGTTGCTATGCCCACGTGTGCAGCTCCTGATGGCGGTGGCACAGGATTATATTTCTCATTGCTTCTGTACAGCATTGTGGGCTATCGCCCCGCCCCTTTTAAAGAGGGTCGCTGCCTAGCCGTGCCAACCTCTGCAGTGTGTGCCTGCGGTCCCTCGTCATGGCAGACGCAATTCTAAATAGACATGAGGGTGGTGAGGCATTAGGGCAGCTGAAGGCTGCGCAGGGACACTTTGGTGTGCGCTGTGGGGGGGAGGGGGGGGGCGGTTGGGCAGCATGTAACCCAGGAGAAGTGGCAGCGGAGTGTCATGCAGGCAGTGATTGTGCTTTGTTGGAGGTAGTGTGGTGCTTAGCAAAGGTATGCCATGCTAATGAGGGCTTTTCAGAAGTAAAAGTTTTTGGGAGGGGGGGGCCCACTCTTGCCGCTATTGTGGCTTAATAGTGGGACCTGTGAACTTGAGATGCAGCCCAACATGTAGCCCCTCGCCTGCCCTATCCGTTGCTGTGTCGTTCCCATCACTTTCTTGAATTGCCCAGATTTTCACACAAGGAAACCTTAGCGAGCATCGGCGAAATACAAAAATGCTCGAGTCGCCCATTGACTTCAATGGGGTTCGTTACTCGAAACGAACCCTCGAGCATTGCGAAAAGTTCGTCCCGAGTAACGAGCACCCGAGCATTTTGGTGCTCGCTCATCTCTATTACAGATGAAACATAGAATTAAAATTAGGAATATGAAAAGAGGGTTTTTATCATTGGCCCCAATAATCGTTATCTAATGAGCCAAGTAATATTAATTTGCTCGCATGCTCTCCCTTCACAATGCTCCTTCGAGGAGACAGAATTTCACCAGCTTGACCGGGAGTGCAGAAAGATGATGGCGGTAAACACACTGAAACCAGGTCCTGCCAGAGACAAGGAAGCCAGAAGCTGGCCGCTGGACCTGACGGGATGTGAGCATGATCTCTGTGTGTTTGTGGGGCTGCATGCCCTGCATTTTTTCAAGTTGCCGCTGAGGGACCAACGGTCTCCATGGCAACTTGCAAGCAATGCAGGGCCTGGTAAGGCAAAGGCAGTGCCCCGAATGCAATTGTGATTGCGCTAGACGGGCCTCCTATCTTTTCTATGGGCACTGCGTTGGCGTTAGACGCTGAGCGCACGACATGTCGCGTCTCCTTTTCTGGACGCAACCTTTGCACGTTCAGCGCAGCCCTCCATCTGCATGTGGAAATGCTTTCATTTAGAAAGCTTTGCCCACAGCCATCGAGTTAGACGCAAGCGTTCAGAGCCTGCGTCTAACGCAATGAACAAACACTTGTGGAAAAGGGGCCGAAGACCCCACTATTCTGAGTCGTTTTGCCTGGAGCAAACCTTATTGGTGACAGTCACCTCACACTTTCCAGAAGTTTCTAGAACTTGTTTAGAAGTTCATTAGTGCCGACAGCAAAACTACATCCTGTGCCAACACAAAGGGGGCAGAATGTAAAGAAAGAAAGCATGGTCACCGGACCACAAGACATGTTTCTTCTTTACAAAAATTGATATCGCCCTAAACGATCGATGTTACCGATATATCGGACAATATCGATGAAAAGTATCGCCAAAGCATTAGTGATATTTCGATATATCGGTTTTTGATGTCCCAACCTTACCTGAAGGAGCTTTCTGAAAGTTGTTTGCACAATTGGATCTTTAAGCGATTAATGGTGTGGAAAGAGGCTGCATAACTGATACAGACATACTATGCATCCAGGAAACACATTTAAACAAAGAAGATGTATTTAAGCTAACACACAAGTGGTTTCCATATGTTTTCCTCTTCTGCCATACATAGTGAATGTGGAGTGTCCATAGCTATCAAGGATACAATTGTATTTTCTGTCCATTAAGTGATCTTGGATATCAATCGGCGTTACGCTATACTGATATGCTCTATTAACAGCACTAAATATGCTCTAGCCTCAATACATGCCCCTAATTCTAAGCAGCATACTATCATTAAAAACTATAGACCAGGTTAAAGTTAGTCCATTAGGACTATTGGGTGACTTCAATAAAACTCTATGGCCCTTAGTGGACACATCATCCACTACTCAAATTACAGACCAACCTGCTTCCATTGTTCCCCTACTAAACAGTAAGAATCTCTTTGATATTGGGCATCTACAGCATCCAACTAAGTGCAATTATACCTTATTTAATTTCAATAAATCTTTGGTATGTTGTTGGGTAGCATAGTAACAGTTTTACATTGTCATAGAGTTGTAGGCCTAAACATCACATTTTCCTCGTTTTCCATACCTTAACATAAACATATCAAACAACATAAGGAGCAGGGAAGTAGAAAAGAGAGGTGGGGCAAGGAGGTATGTGCGTTCGGAAAACTGCATACATTCTAACCCAAGAAAGCTCTCCAATTGCCAAACCTATATAGAAGCGTATTGTAACAAGTCGTGGTTGACTCGCGTCTGGATCGGCGTCCACACGGTTAGGAAGTGGCGCACCTCACACGAAAATAGGCTCCAGCCGTCTGAAATTTCTTTAAATCTGGCTCCTGCCAGCCTTTATTCGCAGCACATCACAAATCATAACCAGTCCATATAGGCCTTTTCCCCAGTCTCTGCTACCTTAGTGGCCTGCTCTGCTTCAGCAGTTTCACCTTCTGCCTTCTCGTTGGCCTCTTGTAATTCAGAGGATTGCTCACCCTCCATCTGTAGCTCAGCTCTCACTTTCTCAATGACTTTCCAGTTGGACACCATCTGTCATTGATAACCAAGCTCCACACTAATGTCTTCTACTTCCTGCTGAAGACTCACTGTAAATGTTTCAATTTCATCATAGATATCAGTTTGAAGAAAAAACAACTGATTTATCACTTTCACTTCTTCTAGGATTTCACTGTCTTGCTCTTCAACCGTGACCCAGCATGCAGGGTTCTCATCCAGTTTCTTTTCCAGAACTGACACCTGCGCCTGAAGTGATGCAATCTGTTGTGACAGATTCCTCTTAGTTTCTGCATCTTTCTCTTACTGCTTGAGGAACACATCTCTCTCATCTTGCATAGTCTTCAGGCGTGCACTAAGACCAAGCCTCTGCTGAGTCTCCTCTTGCACCAGCCTCTGAGACTTCTCAGTCTGAGCTTTCAACTCCACCTGCAGTCTATTCACCTTCTCAGACAGCTCTATCTGCACTTGGTCACTTTCAGTAACTTTTACTTGTAGCTCTTGAAGCAGCTTCTCTACTGCATTTTTCTTGCATTCAAATTCATGTTGGTCTTCCAACAATCCCTTCCCCTTTTCGGTCAGCTTAGAACACTCGCTTTCCCTTCGTCATCATGACAGCATACGCTTGGAGGTTGCTCACCTGCTGACCTGATGGGACAGGAAAAGGCAGAGCATAAAAGAAACCTCCCCTCCACCAAACACCAGTGTTTTTCCTGTCCCATCAGGACAGCAGCGGCAGAGCTCCAGCGATGCTGTCCCATGCCGGAGGTTCCAGGGCTTACCGGTGAGCGGCGGCATCTCTCCTGGCAGGCCCCGGCACCCCAATGGGAAGTACCTCATCTGGGAGCTTACCGGGGACTGCGTGGGCCTGGGTCCAAGTACGGGCTTTCCGGCACCACTGCGGCCGTCATTTCGGCGGCGGCCGCCATCTCTGGGTCCAGGGCCGAGCAGCAGCGTTCCTCAAGGGGGCGTGGCCTCAGCGGAGCTCCGGGAGTGACGCGGTGACGTCAGACGCTCCGCAAGGGGGCGTGGCCTAGCGTGAAAGTGGGCGTGGCTTAGCGTGGCTGGCGCCGGATTCAAATTTTTAAAGCTCCTCCACACCAGGGAAGCAGCTGGTGTTTCTTTACGCCGGGAATCGATCCTAAGTACAGGAGTTGATCCCACAAGCAAGCGCAGGATGTCGGCCAGAGAGGACCCAGAGAATCTCCAAACTGTAAGTGGTCCAGTGGGCCAACCTACAGACACCTGCACTACATACACTTCCTTACTAACAGAGTTCTCCCATGTCATTTCAGGACAGGGATACTCAAAAACCTAGGGAGGCTAGGAGGAGGAGTAAAAAGTGTCCAGTGTGCTTGGCCAAACTCGACGACTTCTACACCAAAACATTATGTGCCGTTTGTTCTGCAAAAGTTCTGCAGGAGGAAAAATCTTCCCTCATGTCCGAAATTCAGTCGGTCGTCCGGGAAGAAGTTCAGTCCTCCCTCTCGGACCTCCAACCTGGGCCCTCAGGGGTTACACGAAGGTCTGCTCCGGCTGTGTCAGAGTCCGACTCTGACATGGCGGAAGATTTGGAGTTTGGTAATCTTGGGGAAGTGTTGCAGGAGGAGAAAAAGTACCTTTTTTCCACCGCTGACATGGATCAACTTTTAAAAGCTGTACGTAGAACCATGCAGGTGGAGGAAGATGTGCAGCAACCCCGCACAGCACAAAACGAATATGTTTGCGGGATTGCTTCCACAACGGAAATCTTCGTTTCCTGTAAATGCCACACTTAAACAACTAATACTGAACGAGTGGGATTGTGTGGATCAGACTCCGCTAATCCCTAGGGAGTTCAAGGAGCGCCTTTTATTTGCGGGAGACGAGGTGGCGTTTCTGGACGAAATGCCGAAAGTAGATGCGGCTATCGCTATGGTGTCCAGGAAGTCTGGATTACCATTTGAAGATACGTCCCACTTAAAGGACTCCTTGGATAATAAAGTGGACATGACCATGCGCAAGGCCTGGTCCACGTCCAGCCTTATTATAAAATCCAATATCGCGGCCACTTCGGTGGCTCGCTCCATGGCAGTCTGGCTGGATCAGCTTGTGTCCCTAATCGACCAAAAAGCCTCCAGGGAAGAGTTGGCAAGCGGCATCCCTCTGCTTCAGATCGCAACGGGGTTTCTGGCGGATGCCTCTATGGAAATGGTCCGCTTCGGAGCTCGCACGGCAGCCCTATCCAACACCGCCAGAAGGGCAGTCTGGGTAAAGGAGTGGTCGGGGGACTTAACATCCAAAAACAAGCTGTGTGCCCTACCCTTTCGGGGTGCACGCATTTTTGGACCGGACCTGGGACAAGAACCAGGGACTGCCAGCCATCAGACCGCCCAAAAGACCCTTCACTCCACGTCCCTCGTCTACATACGCTGGGAAAGGGAAGACCGGAAGATGGTCTTATCCGAAGGGTGGAAGGGGTAAGACTCTTATTATCGTCCCTCAGCCCGCATATTCGTGCCCGGTGGGCGGTAGACTGGCTCGTTTTTCCACTAGTTGGCATAATATAACGACTAACGAGTGGGTGCTACACCTGGTGGCGGAGGGGTACAAGAACTAGAATCTCGCCCCCCTGACAGATTTATTGTAACCCCAATCTAGTCTCCAGCCCTAGAGCAGGCTCTGTTGAGAGGTGTACAGAACCTGCTGGATCTCGGCGCGGTTATCCCCGTCCCCAAAAAGGAACAGGGGAAGGGATTTTATTCCCCCCTTTTTCTGATTCCCAAGCCAGATGGCTCCCACCGCACAATAATTAACCTCAAAGAATTGAATAAATTCATTGAGTATAGAAAATTTAAAATGGAGACTATCAGAACTGCAACTCCCCTAATTGCCAGGGATAATGTAATGGCTACAATTGACCTAAAGGATGCTTACTTTCACATCCCTATTTACACCAACGCGCAAAAGTTCCTGAGGTTTGCGCTGAGAATGGAAGGGGAAATCTGTCACTTTCAGTTTATTTGCCTCCCATTTGGAATTTCCTCCGCTCCGCAAATTTTTTCCAAGGTGGTGATAGAAATGGTTGCCTTTTTGCGCAATCGTGGGACTATTATTGTCCCCTACTTGGACGACTTCCTGTTGGTGGCAGATTCCCCGACTATTCTGAGGTCACACTTGGGTTCCACACTTCAACTGTTTAAGGACCTGGGTTGGATTATTAATGATCTAAAATCCAACATGGAACCAGAAACCAGGAAAAAATTCCTGGGAGTCATTCTGGATTCCAGTCTCCAAAATTCATCCCTTCCTCCTCTAAGGAAACAGCATATTTTAGAGGAATGCTCCACTCTCTATAAAAAATCTAGAGTAACAGTAAGAGACGCAATGCGGATCCTGGGGCTAATGACTTCGTGTATTGGCGTAGTTCCCTGGGCTCAGTTCCATAGTCGCGGTCTCCAGTCACTAATCCTTCAGAATTGGGACAAGTTACAGTCCTCACTCGACCAGACAATCGAGAGATCTGGTTCGTCTAATTTTAGAGAACTTAATGCGGTGTGGAAATCCCTATGTAGCCTGCAATCGCTCTTAGGGATGAAGCATGTGAGGATCTTTTCAGATAATATGACAACAGCGTCACTCATTCGCCACCAGGGTACCACCAGGAATCCTCTACTGCAGCAGTTGGCGGGAAGGATCCTTCAGTGGGCGGAACTCACAACCAAGTCACTGTCGGCCTTTCACATAAAAGGAGCCGAGAATTCACCCGCGCACTTTCTAAGCAGGAAGAAAGTGGACCCAGGAGAGTGGGAACTCCATCCCGAGGTGTTCAGCCTGCTTGTGACGAAATGGGGGGTACCGGAAATAGACCTATTTGCGTCAAGCGCAAATACCAAGTGCCGGCTTTTCTTTTCCCGAGGCGCGGAGAAACAGGCCTTGGGCACGGACGCTCTCTCTCACCCTTGGGTTTGGGACTTGGCGTACGCTTTTCCCCCTTACCATTAATTCCGCTCCTACTAAGGAAATTACTGCGGTCAAGCATGTCAGTAATTCTGGTAGCACCTTATTGGCCCAAAAGACCTTGGTTTCCCCTCCTGAGATCTCTGTCAGTAGGAGAGCCTTTCCACCTTCCACCAAGACCCGACCTATTGCTGCAGGGCCCTCTTCTTTACCCGGAGGTTCACAGGTTCAGGCTTACGGCCTGGATCTTGAACGGGTAAAATTCTTGGGGAAGGGTCTTTCTCCTAACGTAATTTCCACTATTAGTGAGAGCCTTAAACCCTCGACAAAAAAGATCTATTCCAAAGTCTGGGAAAATTCTCACAGTGGATAGGCCAGGACATCCAGCAGTTAGATCAGCCAGACATCCGTAAAATCCTAGATTTTCTCCAGGCGGGCCTGGATAAAGGGTTGAGTCCGAATTCCCTCAAAGTCCAAGTTGCGGCTTTGGGGGCATTTATTGATCTCGCGCTTGCGGAGCACAGGTGGATTAGGAGATTTCTTAGAGGGGCAAGTAGATTGCATCCATTTACAAGGCTTACGGCACCCCCCTGGGATCTGACCATAGTCCTTCAGGCCTTCTGCGATCCCCCTTTTGAACCTATTAGAGATCTATCCATCGCCTTGCTGACGTATAAGGTAGCCCTCCTTGCGGCAGTCACGTCGGCCAGACGCGTGGGTGAAATCCAGGCCCTCTCACGAAGGGCCCCATATATGACTATTCACCCAGACAAAATAGTATTTTCTTTAGACCCGTCCTTTCAGCCTAAAGTCTTGTCAGATTTCCACAGAGGCCAGCCAATAGTTATTCCAGCCTTCTGCCAAAATTTCAAAAACGAAAAGGAGCAGAAGCTCCATAATCTAGATGTCAAAAGAGCTATACTAGCGTACCTTGAGGCAACGGAAAGTTTCAGGAAGACCGATAAACTTTTTGTTCAATTTCAGGAGCAGGCCAAAGGAAGGGCCGCTTCTAAAGATGCGATCGCCCGGTGGCTCAGGAGAGCGGTCCAGGAAGCTTAGAAGGCCAAGGACATCCCTCCTCCAGAAGGATTGAAGGCCCACTCGACGAGAGCGGTGGCATCTTCTTGGGCAGAAAGAGCGCACGCGTCAATCGAGCAGATTTGTAACGCAGCCACGTGGACTTCTGGCCATACTTTTATTAAACATTACAGGCTGGACTTTAAATGTAGTCAGGACGCAACCTTCGGTAGGAAGGTGCTCCAAGCGGTAATCCCTCCCTAAAAAAGCCCATGCCAGTTATTTGGTATTCCTCCAAGCATATGCTGTCATGATGACGAAGGGAAAACGGGAATTTTTCTTACCAATAATTCCCTTTCTTGAAGGCATCTTGACAGCATACGGGCTTTTTCCCCCCCTACCGACATGGATACCCTTATTTTGTCCAACACATGAGGTAATGTGTATGCTTATGTTTCTTTGTCTGAGGTGTGTGATGTCAATAAAAACACACCTTCTGCTTAAGTATTCTGTCACTGTGGTTATTTGGAACACACTGGTGTTTGGTGGAGGGGAGGTTTCTTTTATGCTCTGCCTTTTCCTGTCCCATCAGGTCAGCAGGTGAGCAACCTCCAAGCGTATGCTGTCATGATGCCTTCAAGAAAGGGAATTATCGGTAAGAAAAATTCCCGTTTTTCAATGTTTCTTTCACTTTTTCAGTTTGCTCCAACTGCTTGGACACTGCCCCCATAACTAGAGCATGACTCCGTTCCAGCTCCCGGATCTGGGTTTCCTGTAGTTCAGCTTTCTCATCCAAGCTCATCTGTAGCTGCGACACCAGTCTCTCATGGAGCGCTTCCTGGTTTTCTTTGTAACCCAATCTGTCTTTCAAGATCTCTGCTTGCTTCTCTGCCTGACTGCAAGCAGCTTACTCTATTTCCAGCTTTTTCTTGAGCTTTTTCTTTTTCCTGAATATTAAGCAAGCGTTCTATTTCTATCTCACTCTGGACCTCAAGAACTGCACTGAGAACCTCACCTGTCCCATTAGGAGCAGCCCTTTTTTTTTCTTTTTTGCACCTTTAGTACGTGCGTAGAGCCGATTAAAAGCTTCCGCTATATCTGTTGGGTTGCAAAGCTTATGCTCTGAGCCTGGTTCTTTTATAAATGGAATCTTGGATTTGATCCTTATTTGTTTTACTCTCCGAGCCATATAGCTATTAAATTTGTTGTTAGCTGTATAGTAGGTAGTTTTTATAGGCTTTGAGTTGTTTTTCATGTTCCAATAGTAAGTGGTCCCTCAGTTGTTGTCTTACACAGAGTAGTTTCCTATGTATGCTATCTGTCGGATCTTTCTGTACCTTTAGTTCTAGATTTTTTAATTGTGATAGCAGGTCGTTTAGGATTTTATTTTTTGTATTTTGTAAAGTCCCCTAATTACTGATTTATGAGCATTCCACACAGTAAAAGGTAGATCATTAATTGCAAAATATTCTTGGATAGCTGTACACAATTGAGTTTTGCAAGGGTCAACCTTCATTAAATAGGAGTTAATCCTCCAAACTTTTTGTATATACTCAGAGTGAGACAATCCCAAGGATAGAAATCTGGTGCGTAATCAGACCAGGAGGTGGTTCCAATCCAAAAATGTGGATAGGATCCTTCATAAATATTGGTATATCCTACTTAAGGATAAGGACTCGGCGGATTGCCCGGGAAGTAGGCCTTCTATCACATACTGAAGAGGTAGAAATCTCAAGGACCATCTGGTTCATAGTCATTTCACCCCTGAGTCCCCTAAGAAAACATGGTTAAACTCCAAAAAAATTAAGGGGTCGTACCCTTGCTCCGACTGTGCAGCGTGCCAATTTATAAGGAAAGGCACTACATTTGCAGGTTCCAATACAAAAAGACGTATGAGATCAGTGATTTCATAAACTGCAAAACGTCAGGGGTGGTATATCTGGCCACGCCCCATGGAATATGTAGGCAAAATGAAACAACAATTGAGAAGAAGAATACTGGCTCATGTGGGAAATGTGCAGAGAAATGAGCATACCAGTTTAGCGAACCATGTGAGAGACCACCATGATAACAACCCTAGTGTCCTGAAGTTTCAGGGCATAGAGCTGATCAGGTGCAATGGAAGAAGAGGGAATATTAATAGAAAATTACTACAAAAAGAGTGCATGTGGATCCATAGATTACAGACCTGCTCCCCCAAAGGCTTGAACGAACAAGTTTCTTATACGTCATTTATCAGACTAATTCCAGTGGGAATAATCATGTGACAAAAAGAAGTATAAAGCTTCCTATCTCCCACTAAGATCTGGAGGAGAATGAGATTAAAGGAAAAGAAAAAGAAGGAGGGAGAAGAAAAGAAGGAAAAAGAGAAAAGTTCAAGATCAAAGAAAAAGAGAAATTCCTGAATGAAAAATGACTTCCTCTAATTGATCTCCACCTCTTATAAATTTTGGATTTGGTGTACATGCTGGGTTTGACCAAAAATTAAAAGACACACATAGACTTTTATGCTTCCAGTGTTACTAACTCAAACAATCCCTCTAGAGTATTTAAATAGCCCCCACCATCTAATGATCCTGATGAGAGAATTTATGGCATCATAAAAAAACTTCTTAAAAACCCCTGAAGCATGGGAAGGTGCTCATTATGCCTATACATTGCATTTTGAGTGTGGGAGCTGTCCAGAACTGATTATTAAGCACTACCACCCTGTTGTCTGATATCGTAACAGCAGGGGGAGCTGTCCAGTGCTGAACTTCTGTCAGAGAACACACTCCCTGCAATATATCGCGAGGGAGCAAAAGAGGGGAGTGTTTCAGATCTCAATCAGGATAGGGGATAGATGGAAAAAGGGGAGTAACTCTGGGAATGAGGGAAGGAGGGGTGTTTCACATATAAGCGCTGTCAGTTCCTGACGCGTGGCACTCACTATTGGGAAAGCCGCCGTTCATCACGGCCGCTCAAGCTAATGAATTTAAACACATCCTGATGACACAGTCTGCCGTAGCAGAGTGTAGAAACGCGTTGATGTTATAAGAGTAGTGAGTCAGTTCATCTCCAAAGCGAGTTAGCTAGTAGTGTTAGCCGGCTGCCCGGTACCTTTCATCGGGCGGCTACAACAATGCCCAGACAGTCAGCTATCTCCTATTACGGCAATTAATGCCAGAATACTTAGCAGGGAGTTCCATTTAGCAATTTGGGTGAATTTATGCATCAAAACCCATTTACTGCAAGGAATGGAATACACTGCTTGAGATCGGAGAAGCTGATTCACATTCAGATACATAGGGGAACTTTAACCCCTTGTGCACTGGACCCTCTTTTTTCTTTTAAGAAAACATACACTTTGCAATATATTGATGGCACTGTGTTTGGACTGTGGGGCAACATATGTACAATCCTAAAAGGACTATATGTGTGCCTGCTATAGCTGTCCTGCTTATAATTAACCCCGTCCTTTCCACTACTACATGCCATTTAAGGGAATCATTAGGAGTGTTTTATTTTCTATCTAGCACACCTTGATTCCCTAATTCTGGGTCACACTTGCTCAGTGGGCCGTATCTGTGGACATAGAGGGGTCAATATTATGCATCTCTTTCCCCGTTTTGTAATATCATATACAGAGGTAATGAAGTATTAAAGAGGTGCATTTTTTAATGTATCTAAGAGTGTACATATTCAGTAGTCATCACACACTATCTTAACTCCCTTTTGTGACTATTACTAATCTGGGAGACCGCAAAGAGGCTCTTAGATAAACTTTAAAAGGGAATGACCTTCCCGATCTGTTGATCTTACTGAATTAACACCTAGGGGTGTCTCCACCTGTGGTACAAACACTAATAATAAAGTGGATTGATACTCTGTATTTGGAACAATAGTACGATCAAAGAGAATGGGTTTCTTTTTGGGGTAGGGGAATTTTCTGGCCACAAATTATCAATAAATTCCCCTCATTTTTGAAAAATATATGTTTCAGTCTGTCCATTAATAAGTTTTTAAGAATTTTCAATAAAATCAGTAGTTTTAATTAAATTTCTTCTTCGGTGAGTGGTTCCAATCGAGGCCTCCTTCACTCTTGGTAACAAAAAAAAATCCACTAAGATCATGTCAGTCTTAGTCCAGGTTCTATGTCTTGTGGAGTAGGAGTACTTTTTTGCGTTTGCGTTGTATCATAGAGTTCCTCTTTTAGCAGCCATGGTGCTAGTGTAGGTGCTACCGTTCTGCCTCTGCTGTTGGTGTCTATACTTCTATCAGAAATTAAAACCTTTCTCATCACCATATTAAGAAATCGTATTTGCGCATTGTTCAGTACATACATATTTACCAATGTTACAGGAAACCCATTACCATCACAAATTAGTATTATATATCTCCCCTTTTCATCTATTTTGGATTTAACAAGTTTGAAATCAATAGAATCTCTAATTGCTATAAGAACACCTGCTTTTTTATTTTCCGTATTTTTTTTTTTTTTTCAAATCCAATTTTTTTATTAATTTTAACACAGCCAAACATACAATAACAAATTGCCTGAAACCTTAATTACATCACATGTGATCCTGGCAAGGACGGCGCCACACAGGCAGTAATGCAAACCGTAACAAAGGTCTATCTAGCATAGTGTGGTGACATCCTACTAACAAAAGAAGACGGGGGGATACATACATCGGTTCGTGGGTGTGGTGGGGAGGGGGGGGGGGGACAAGAAGGGGGAGGGGTCCAAGTGAGCTCAGCCACGGCGCTGCCGAGCCAGCCAGCCTTTTGAGGTGCTCAGTGGCCTACCTGATCACGTACCTCCCTCCACAGACCCCAGACCTCCACGAATTTTTCATGGGAGCCAGTGGCCCAGCCAGAGAGCTCCTCCAAGTTGTAAGTCAGGTCCATTCTGTCCCTCCACTGACTCAGGAGGGGGGGAACTTTTGCAACCAGAGAAGAGGGATAAGTGCCTTGGCCGCATCAATTGCGTGGGCCAGCAATTTATGCTTGCGAGGATTAAAGCTACTCGTGGGCCTCCACAGAAACAAAACCTCAGGTGAGAGTGTAAAGCCTGGCGAAATCTTTTGTAACGACACCGTGATCTCCTGCCAAAAAGCCTCCAGTACCGGACAACTCCACCAAATGTGTAAAAAGGTGCCCGTGTCGCCCCCACATCTCCAGCACTTATTGTCAGGGGAAAGTTTGTGGTCAGCGAGCCACTGGGGTGTCCTATACCACCTGGCAAGGAGCTTATAATGGGCTTCCTGCGAGGTGATGCAGGGGGAAAGCCCGTAGGCAAATTTCAAGATTATGTGTGTTTCGTGGGGTGACAGTGTGATATGTAGCTCTTTTTCCCAGGAGTATAGAAAAGCTGGCTTTGCAATTTGTAAGGAAGAAGAACAGGATTTGCGAATGAACGCAATTTTCTTGCTGCCTGTTCTACTGTCTTTCACTGCCCTCTCAAATGCGGTAAGAGGTCTGGAAGACGTGAAGGTCTGGTTAAATTTCTTAATCACTCCCTCAATCTGAGCCCGTTGGAGGAATGACAGTGGCTGGGCGGGCAGCAGGGACTCCACTATCTCTCTCGGTCCCAAGTGTCTCATAGCCTGGAGCTCGCTGAGAGGTCTATTGCTAAGTGTCATCCAGAGTCTCTTCGTACAGGGATCCGGCGGCAGTCCCAAGAGAGCTGGGATAGAGCCTATGGGAGTAATGGGAGAGGGCGTGGGCGCCAGTGTCTCCCTCCGCAGGTCCCACGCCTCACAGGGTCCTCTCAGCAAAGGATTGAACCCTTTGCTCCTATATGTATTCTTCCTAGTGAACCACAGATCCGCTAATGCAGAGGTCCCATACAATTCTGCTACCAACTGATATAGGAGAGGGTCCTCTCCAGTCAGGGTGAGTCTCTGCCAGTTACTAATGTGGGAGGCTATGTAGTAATCATATACGTTCGGCATTCCTATTCCCCCCTCATCTCTTCCTCTGATCAGGAGACTATACGCCAACCGGGGGCTCCTCTGTCTCCAAATAAACTTTATGAACAAGGATCTAAGGGTGTCAAAGAAGCTGGCGGGCAAGTGAACCGGAAGGGATCTAATCTGGTATAGGACAATGGGGAGTATGTAGGTCTTTATGAGGTTTTTCCTCCCAAACCAGGAGATGTACGGTACATCATAGTTCTGGAGCAGGGACTTTATTTTGGCTAGCAGCGGGGGAAAATTTGCAGGGTAGAGATCCTCTATCCTCCCAGTTAGCTTTACTCCCAGAAAAGTTATTGATGAGCTGGACCAGGAGAACGGGGAGCCCACCCTCAGCCTTTCATACCTAGCTTTTGGAATCGCGACGCCCAGGACTGTTGATTTGTTGAAATTAATTTTGAAGTTCGAGAGTGCTCCAAATTGCTCTAGGCAGGTGATCAGTCTCGGTAGCCCACTCTCCGGATTCGTAATTGTAAAAATAACATCATCTGCGAACGCCGTCGCCGATAATTCACAGTCTCCTACTCTTAGTCCCCGAATCTCCTGGTCCAGTCTCACTTCCTGCAGGAGGGGTTCCAGGGCTAATATAAACAGGGAGGGGGACAACGGACACCCCTGGCGCGTGCCATTACTTATTTCAAATGGAGGGGAAAGGGTGTTATTAATTTTTAGCCTAGCATGAGGCTCAGCGTATAGAGTAAAGATGGCTTCTACAAAGGAGGGAGGGAAGTTGAAATGTAGCAAGACAGATCTCATATATCCCCAATCAACTCTGTCAAAAGCCTTTTCGGCATCAGTACTGACCAGAGCGAGGGGGATTTTCTTTGCATTAGCATACTGGATTGCATGGAGAATACGTGTGCTATTGTCCCTTCCCTCCCTGCCCCTCACGAAGCCAGCCTGTTCTCTATTTACCAAGAGCGGGATATAGTTCTCCATTCTCCTGGCGAGAAGTTTAGCCCACATCTTGACGTCCAAGTTTATCAAAGAAATGGGCCTATAGCTGCCACACATCTCCGGGTCCTTGCCCTCTTTATGAATCAACGTGATGTGGGCTTCCTGGGCCTGCCTTGGTAAAGAGCCGCCATTCATGAGATTATTAAACAGTTCTGTTAGTCTCGGGACAAGAATGGGACGTAGGGATTTATAATATATGAGGCCATCTGGACCGGGGCTTTTACCCGGAGGGGATGAATCAAGGGTTTCGTTTACTTCCTTTTCTGTTACTGGGGCAAGGAGAGAGTTAGCTGATTCCCTCTCCAATCCGGGGAGTTTAAGTTTTTGTAAATAGTTTGCGATCTGGGTGTTAGATTTAAGGATCTCTTCCAGATTCCTCCGAGGTCGCAAATTGTATAGCTGGGAGTAGAAATGTTGGAATTCAACCGCAATGTCAGTGGAAGAGGTGACTTTAGTTCCCGAACGGGCCTTTATTATATCAATCTGTTTTTTTGCGCGGGCTTTCTTTATCTGTGATGACATATATTTACTTCCTCAGTTGCCTTGGACGTACACTATATGTTTTAGATGAAGACATCTTTTGTTAAATCTAGACCTCAGGCATAAATTTAGTTCCTTCCTGAGCGCCGTAAGCTTATTCAGGTTTTCTTTACATTGCTTAAGTTTAGTGGAGTGCTCTAGTTTCGCGATTTGCCCCAGCAAGTTGTCTATTTCCCTTTGTTGTAACTTCTTTTATCTGGAACCTAAAGCTATTAAATGGCCTCTGATAAACGCTTTATGCGTTTCCCACACAAGGGCCGCCGACTGGTCTCTTCCAGAGTTAAATCTGAAAAATTCCTCCAGTTGTTTGGAGAGCATCATCCTGTCGTCCTCAGAGTCTAAAAGGGCAGGATTTAACCGCCACCTCCACTCCTTAGGGGTGTTGGAGAGCATTGTAAGGTTCACATGTAACGGAGCGTGGTCAGAAATAGTGGTGGTAGCAATCACTGAATCTACCAAAAAAGGCAGGAGTTCAGAGGCTATTAGGACATAATTGAGCCTCTGAAAAGAAGCATGGACCTGAGAAAAATAAGTGTAATCCCTTGCGGAGGGGGAACACTGGCGCCAGGCGTCCACCAAGCCCAACTCAGAAAGGGCTCGATGTAGCCTCTTCAGTTTAATTTGTGAGATCTGCGAACGTCCAGTTGACGAGTCTACTAAAGGGTTCATCGTCAAATTTAGGTCACCCCCCTAAGATGATGGGGCCCACAGCGAATTCCTTAAGGGTCTCTAACTGCCCGACCAGCCAGGGAACCTGACCCGAATTTGGGGCGTAAAAATTGGCCAGGGTAATCTTAAAGTTTTGGATGTGTCCCCTCAAGAGAATCACCCTACCCTCCTCGTCGGTGTGTTGTGCTTCGCATGTGAAGGGGACAGAGCTATGGAAAAAGATAGAGACCCCCTTAGAAGCTGAGGTTGTGTGTGAACTGTGGAAGCCCAATGAGAACTGTCTGCCCGGAAGGGCCAAGCACTTACCCCTCTTGTAATGCGTTTCCTGAAGAAAGGCGATTTTTTTGTGCCATATTTTCGAAGAAGCTGAGCCACACTGTGACGCTTGAATGGGGAGTTGATCCCTCTCACGTTAAATGAGGAGACGTGGAGGAGCTCATTCGTCTTCGGCTGTTGAGAGAGAGGCATGGCAGACTAAAAGGGTGACCTAGAGTAGAGAAGGCTGACACGTGAGTAATTCCTTAGTATTTTATATGAGCTTTCTGTATCGTAAGGAAAGCGAGATAGGGGGGGGGGGAGGATACACAAGGAGGGGGAAAGAAACACAAGGAAAGAGTAATACGAACTCTGAATATGTGAACAAGTGATCAACAAGACCAGTCAGTCCAAGGACGGTCAGTGGAGGCGGTGTGCAGTACGATAAACTCCTCCAGGGGAGCGATACCGGCAACAAACGCCACCAGGCAGAGAAGCCGCACTGCACCAAGCCTGCCCTGACAGACATCCCTGGAGGTCAGAAACTTAAAACGAAAGCAAGCATTTAAACTTTCAAAGGGTATGGTTATCATGAGTCGAAACGAGAGGGTTAACCGCGATCCCTGCGAGCCGCACGAGCGGCTGGACAACTATAAGTCCAAACAAGTCCACCCGATACTCTTTACGGAACCTCAAGTCCAAACACAAAGACTTCCCGGCCTGATCCTCAGCCTGTCGTAGATACAAAACGTTTTCAAGCATTTTGGGATAGCTTAGAGAGGGTGAATCACCAAACTCTCCCTAAGGGCTCTGGGTAAAAGCATCCAACTGAAAGACTGCTGCTTAAGGTTCAGTCACCCGCGGGTGTGTTGTCACGACTCTTCTTTTTTTTGTTTCTGGGAGATTTAGCGGGTCCAACTGATGTCCAAGCAGACGGGGAGGGAAGCTTTGGTAGGTCAGGCAGCCCCGGGAGTGGCAACCAACTCGGGAGATCCAGCGGCTCTATTTCAAGTAGTCGCCAGCACGCCTGCAGGTCTCCAGGGTCTCTGATATTTATCCTGTGACCCCTGTGGGAGAAACCCAGGCCGAATGGAAACAGCCAAGCATACTTAATACCCTTTTCCTTGAGTATCTCCAGCAGTGGCCGAAGCAGGCGACGTTTGGTTAGGGTGGTAGGGGCAAGGTCCTGAAAAATCTGCAGAGGAGCCTCGGCATATTTTAAATTTTTGTAATTTCTGGCGGCTCTCAAAATGGCGAACGCGTCCTGAAAAGACAACAAACTGCAAATTATGTCCCTTGGCGGGTCAGCGTTCGCCGGGAGGGGCCTGAGGGCTCTGTGAATCCGTTCTATTGATATTGGGGCGGCCCTCTCTGGGCCAAGCAGGGAAGAGAAGATTTCTTTAGCTACCTTAGAAAGACTTTCCGTGGCCCAAGACTCCGGAAGCCCCTTGATGCGAATATTACATCTCCTATTCCTATTTTCCAAGTCCTCCTGCATCAAGAGGGCTCTGTTAAGGTGATCCTGATGCAGCTGCAGAATCTGGGCCATTTCAGAAGCGTGGCTTGTTAAAGAGGACGTGGATGTCTCCAGTTCCTCTACTCTTCTCCCCAGGTGTCTTATGTCTTCTTTTATCTCCCCCAGCTCAGACATTATCGGTTGCAGGGCTTTCATGATTAAATCCTTCATGAATCCCTTTGAGACTGTTTCCCCATCTTCATTATCGGAGCTAGCTCCCTCCTCCCCCTCCTTACTGTGAGCTGCAGCCGGCGCCATCTTGGCTGGGAACAGCGGTGAACGGGGGCTTTTTTCTTTAAGGAAGCGCTGCATACCGGCTTGTCCTCCGCTTCCCCTCGGCGTCCCAGCGTGTTCCGCGGCTCTCTCCCTCCCGACTCTTCTCATTTCGTTGCTTTAAGAAGCTGCTGTGACCTCCAGAAGGTGTCTTGCCGCCGGAGCTCTGCTCTCAAGCGGCCATTAAGCACAGCGGTCAGGCTCCGCCTTCTTTTCCGTATTTGACATAAACATCATTGGAAACTTGGGGTGGGACAATCTTAGGTGTCTCTCTTTTGTAAAGTCAGTCTCTTGCAAACAAATGATGTCTGCCCAAGCTGCTTAAGCATCTTTCCATAGGAAGGCTCGTTTGTATGGAGAATTAAGCCCCTTCACGTTAAAGGACATAAGTTTCATACTCATGATGGCAGGTCTGTTTACCGTTTTATATATGGGTTTTTATTACCTAGTTCCAAACAGTTCCAAATGGTCCGGCGGGAAGAAACTCTCTCAGGTTCCCATTCCAGAATGTGCTCCAGTATTACTGAGGAAAAATTAGCGGTCAGAATATACCTCCAAAATAGGGGAAATTGACAGGATAGAGGAGAATCACCTGACCAGGTGTGGAACCACAAACTTTGGAGAATCTTAGCTACAATGTCCTTCTCTGAATGCTCAAACGTCATCAAAAAAGGACACCCTTCTTTGTTTTAGGGGGAAAAATGTCCAGCCATTGCAAGACTCAGGACCTTCTTAAATCAAACCTTAAAGAAGGGAACCTTAATATTTTCAACAGGCGACTCCTCATAGTGAGAGACCATGAAGCAAGGAGCACATTGAAAGGCTCTCCTATTAATAAAGCGGTTAAGGATTTTGACCCAATCTGGATTAAGGCGTGACAGAGCGCTCATGTTTTACAATTGAATTTTCCACTTTTGCAAGAGTTGTTGTCCGTCTTCAGGATTTTGTATAAAATTAACTATTTGGCTATAATCATTTTAGGTGGGAATCTCCATTTGTAAGGGATCTTGTTGTCCCGCAGGGCCAGGGTGATATTGCAGAACGTTTTCCTAGTTTTAATAGTCATCTGGGAAAGATCTGTAAAAAGTTTTATTTGCTCATATGGTACAGGCAGGGATGCATTCTTCCTAACTGCGAACAGTATGGTTTCCTTGATATGGAAAAAATGAATCCTCACTATAACGTCTCTATGTAGATGATCAGGCTGATTTTGGATGTGGCAGTCTATGCGCTCTGTCGATTATTCTTTCCTCTGAGGGGGTGCCTGGCAGCAGATGTTTTATGAGCTGCTGGATAAATTCTTTTAACTCAGATCGCGGGATTGACCCCGCAATTCCTCTGCTTTTTAGATTGCTGTGCCTGTTCCTGTCTTCTATATCTGCCACTTTGCACTTTAATGCTTCTAACTCTCCCACCACATTATAGTGTGCATCAATAAGATCGTTGTGTGATTTGCACCATTTTACTTTCCAGATGTTCTACTCTATTTCCTAGCTCTGCCATGTAAGAGTTTAGTAATGTTGAGATAGATGATAAATCTCTTTGAAGCGCCCCCCTCAGGGCTAGGATCATTTCTTTTATAAACAGTTCTGATGCTGCTTGTTCAGAGCAAGAAATACTTAGAATGGGGTCTTCAGGGTCTCCTGAGACTGCATCAGAGTCTCTTTCCTGCAGCTCGGGGTTTTGGGTGGTTTGCAGGAGACCCCATCGCTGTGGAGTGTCGCTGCTGTAATTAAAGGGCGGGAGTTTTACTTGCATCAGAGAAAGCAGGCACCATTTTAGAAGTTCCTGCCTGCGCCTCTCTGCTGTGACCTGATCCCCAATTTTCCGCTGCAGCCGCATTATGGGATCCCGAAAGTGGGGGAATGGGAGAAGGTCTCCTACCCTTGTTTTTCTTCAAGATGTCCTCCGGTCCACTTCTCCTGTGTGCCGGCAGTCTATTCTTCTCCTCCGCTTGTACGAGTGGTGCAGAACGATGTGAGCCCCTGCAGTCCGGTTTTCATTCTCCTCCTTGCAGCCATCGCCAAAGGGAGTCTCTGTAAGCTTTCCCTTTCTCAGGTCTCCTTCTTCTTGTCGCTTTGCAGGGCCGAATCTCACAGAGCTCAGAGACCTGCGACTGCTCCATCCAGACCACTAATACATTATATATTTAAAAATTATACATTTTTTTCCACATCCTCAAAAAGTACACAGCAGAATTGATTTTACTCTAATAGACATAAACCCTTATAAAAAAAATGTTATATTTACGACAGTAGCGACCATAACCTGGCCAAAGCATGCCGGGGTAGCATGGACACTTTAAGAATAATTTAATCAACCACCCACTGCTACTTGGTGCCTGAATAATTACATATTACAGCACCCAAAATATATACCTTAAGGTGCATTTACACTGTAAGATGATCTCTCAGATGACAGTTTCAGTGACAGTTTTGAGCGATCATCTTTGCATAACTCTTAAGTAGCTAATTAGCTACTTAAAGAGTTAAATGCAGGTGGAGCAGGACACCGCTGATACTCTGAGAACAGCAGCTGCTTTGTATATGCAAATATCTGCTTTGCTCTCTGAGTTATCAGCGGTATCCCGCTGAGCTGATAGCTCTAAGAAGCAGCGGGAGTGCTGACAGCAGCTTAGTTCTCAGAGCTTGCAGCTGGTATTCTGCTGAGAAGTCCCAGCGGGATATCAGCTGAAAGAATGGTATCAGCGCTGTCTGCTAAGAAAATCAGCGTGCAGCACTGATAAGAGTTATCGGTGATTTCTAGCTTGCTAGAAATCACCGATAAATGAATTGTGCACGAACAGTGCATAATGGCCGCGTGTTTAGACACAGCGATTATTGCTTAAAAGATTGCTTTTGAGCAAATTTTGGCCGATAATCGTTTTGTCTGAATGGGCTTTCAGTCACTGCAGGACCTCCTGGATTACTTAAATCTCAATGGCAATGCTGAGGTTTCTAACCCAACTCTGGTGCGCACATAAAGCTACTATCAAGGGTCATTTTATCAAGCAAGCATCTTACGATAAAAAACATAGCAACGACTTATTACTGTCCTCACAACTATGCACATTGCACTGATTAAACAAAGCATCCTACTCCTTGGATAGAGCTAGAGAGATATTGGCCCTACACCAGCAGCTCCAGGAGCTTCATGCCTATGAACATGACCTAGCTCTAGGAGAATTACTATTAATAGAGATCAACGAACATACTCGTTTAGGGCCATTTCGAGCATCGCTTTTTTCAAGTAACTGACTACTCGGGTGAAAAGATTCGGGGGGCGGTGTGGTGGAGCGGGGGTTAGTGGGCAACAGGGGGGAGCTCTCTCTCTTCCCCCCCCCCCCCCAAACTCCCCTCTGCAACCCCTCGCTCACCCCCGGCACCCCCCGAATCTTTTCGCCCGAGTAGTCAGTTACTCGAAAAAAAGCGATGCTTGATTGCGAAATCGCCCTAAACGAGTACGTTTGCTCATCTCTAACTATTAACATACTACTGGCAAGGCGATAAAACTGGATCTACATTAGTGAAACAAGCAAAAACTCGTACAGCTAAAACATGCAAACTCTTTCTTCATGATGCTCAGGTTAAGACATCTGACCCTCAAGGCATTGTTGATGTATATAACTTAACCCCTTAATGCTCCAGGATGTACATTTACGTCCTGCAGCGTCGGGGTAAGTATGAAGAGAGATCGCAGGGTGACCTCTCTTCATACAGAGTGGACTACAGCTGTTTATTACAGCTGACAACTGCGGGCAATAGCTGCAATTAGCCGAGTGAATGATCAGCGCTATTAACCCCTTTAAATGCTCTGCACTTTAAAGAGTTAGTAGGAGAATTAGGCTAAATGACTTACATGAAGAGGAGGGGGTACAGACCCTAGCTTAAGAATATCCCCCCCCCCCATTCCCCACCCCCTTTTCTTAGACCAAACACATCAGGGAGAAGTCTAAATGATCAGTGATAAAATTCTGTAATCCGGTAACAAGGAGTGGGGTAAGGAGCACAAGGTTAGATGCAACACGTTCTGGTGCTAACATGCACCTTTATCATGAAGAATTTGACATAAAGGAGAGAGATATTTATAAAGACTCACCACAATGGTGGAACCATCAGGCGGCACGCCCCACCGAATGATGCCAGTGGACATGGAGAAGTTATCAAAGGCAGCCACACGGAGCATGGATGCTAGTGTCTAGCACACCATGGCACCGCAGACTAATTGTGTTCCATCTGGGGGCAAGTGCCCAGTGTGCGCAGCTGTGTGAGGTCCAAGAGCGTGATGATGTCACTACAGCACCACGCAGGGTCATAATACATCATGGGTGCATGAAAGGAGTCATGTAAAAGAAATAAAAAAGATAATATTGATAGAAATATATAAATATATCGGGAACATGATAAAAATAACAATAAATTACTATTTCTCTAGGACTTCATTAAGAAATTTGGAACAAAAGTATAAAGTCTGAAAATCCAGGACATTTCTTTTGACTTTAATCGTGAGAATAACCTTGGCTTTACATATTTCATTGGGGTGACACAGAGTTTTGTCTCGTATCTGTCGAGGACATGTAAAAATTATCGAGAAACACTATCTTTTATATATCCATTAGAAATGATAAAATGTGTTCTTAAAGCATTTATAGTTCGTCGGATATACTTAAGGCCACAGGGGGCTCAACAAGATAAATGACATCGCTTACTCCACAGTTTAAAAACTGCCATTATTTAATTGGGTCCTGATCCGGGTTTATAGGAATCTCCTTTCTTCCATGTTGCACATACAGACAGCAGTTGCACCTTTACAAGCCACATCTAAGGAGCCTATGAAGGGTTTCAGAAATGTGTTTTTCAAAGTAGGTAGATTAATGTGAGAACACAAAGTGTCAAGGAACCGGGATACTGGAAGTCCCTGAAAACCGCCCGCAACCCCTGTCCCTACCTACTTGCCCCCTGGGCTAAGCCCCAGGGCGACAACTGGGCGATGGTCCCTACACTCACTAGGGAAGTGGGACATGGGGACAGACAACAGACAGACACTGGAACAAACGAAACACTCAGGCAAGCCAAGCTATCCAGGTCGGCAACAGGAGGGTACGCAGTACAAAGGGTCAGGCAAAGGCAAGTTGGGTCCAGAAAGCAGAGAATCAAAACGGGAGTCAAATACAAGGAAACGCGGGTACAGCAGGAAGACCACACTAACACTGGCAAGGTCAGGAGCGCATAGACGTTTAAATGCTGGGTGGCATGACCAGAGATGTGGGCACGGAGGACCCGCGGGCCGCGGATCCTGACACAAAGTTGCAAAGATGTTTTTAGGGTTCTTTTTGTGGAAAACAACTTTAGGGTTATCTGGGGTATCATTAAGTAAAAAGGGGTCTCCTTTTAGGATTCCACATTGCTTAAAAAGCATGTATTTTATAGAGGCATGCTGGGAGTTGTAGCGGGTAATGAACAGAGTTTTCAAACTAAAGTCATTTTTCTTCGGAATCATGTCTATTCTATTTTTGTCACCATGGTGATCTTCTTCCAAGGCTTTTGTATATGCCGATGCAATAAGTGTTTTAGGATACCCCTTATTCTTAAATCTTGTTTTCCTGATTTTCGCCTGTTCACTGTATGTTCGGGTAGACGAACAGTTTCTCTTAATCCATTTTTAACAGTCCATACTGGATATTAGTTTTCCAGTTCTTCGCTGCAAGAGTTTCGGTAACTATTTAAATCAATGGGCTTAAAATGGGATTTACTTCGGGTGTTACCTTTAGGAATAAATAATTCCAAGTCTAAGAAGGCCACACTAACAGGGTTCATAGTACCAGAAAACTCGAGGCCAGTTGTTTTTATTCAAATTAACAATAAAAGATGTTAAATCCTCCAAGTCCCCATTCCAGGTCAATAAGATATTGTCAATAAATCCCCTAAAAAATACAATGCAGGAATCATTAAAATTACTTTCTTCAGATGCACCCAGAAAAAGGTTGGCATAGCTGGGTGCAAACTTGGTAAATAAAAAGTTTTTGTTGGTGCGATGTTAGAAAATCTCCACTCAGAAAGTGTTCAACTGCCTTAATCCCTAGATCATTTGGGATAGTAGAGTAGAGAGACTTAAGGTCTAGTTTGCATCATATATAGGAGTCTTGCCAAGGGACTGGGTTGATCAGGGTAATTAGGTGCCCTGTATCTTTACCCTTTAGTGACCAGTTGAGAAAAGTAGAAGTGGAGAGGAGCTGCTACCATTAAAAAATATGTCCTTTATTGAATAGAAAGCATACAGCTCACAGGTCCGCGCTGAACGTATTTCGGCTACGATAGCCTTTGTCAACAGCTCTGAGGTATGAGATACGCAAAACATTTATAGACAGAATACAAATTAAAGTAAAAAAAGCAACACCTGTGTGTGCTAGCTTGTGAAGAGGGGAACGGCTGGGGAATGGTGTGGTGGGTGTGTTCAGAAGTTAATTGCATCACGTTATGACTAGCAAGCAGAGGTTTGTTACAAAAAAGTTAAAACAGACAGAAGGAAAGGCAAATAATTACAATAAAGTAACTGTATTACACGTATCTACATGGAGATTATATGATGGGTTTATGGTAACTGATTATCTGACTCTGCTACTTATACAATACATTTTTCCTCTCCTATATACTTTTCAATCATAATACAATTACTTTACTATAATTATTTGCCTTTCCTTCTGTCTGTTTTAACTCTTTTGTAACAAACCTCTGCTTGCTAGTCATAATTTAGCCAATTAGAGCAATCTCTTGCTGGGAGGCGGGGTGTGTTTTCTGGAATGTCTAGAACAAATTAATTGGATTTACATTGATTGCTATGGAAACAATTACCTCGACTTTCATTGGTTTCAAGTTTGGCTGATTGCTTTCAGACGGATTACCAACAAATCTAGAGATTTAACTGTAATTGGTTTTGCAGTGACCGACTGACCCGATTTAAAAAAAATAATTGCCAATTGAGACTCCCTCTTCCAACCTTCATTAAAATCAAAGGCAGCAAAAATCGGGTTCTCTAATTTGGCCTTCAAAATGTCCCTGGAACAACAGTGGAGGTGGTGGTGGCCCAGTGGGCAGCACTGCTGATGGAAATCTAGATCTCCAGCACTGCAAGGCAGCCACACGGCACCAGCACACCCGTCCCCTCTCCTCTAAGTAGGTAGTTAATAATTTGGCAATTTTTGCAAAAATTAGATCAGGATGATCCAATCCAATTTAGCAAAACTGGACCCAATTTTATCGCCCAGCCAATCACGATGATTAACACAAGTTATAAAGAGCATTCCTAAATAACGGTGTGTGCCTGTCAGCTCTGCCCACTATCAGCTGGGCTGAGTGGTAATTAGGGGATGTTTACACATAGCGGCTCACACAGTTCTCCCTCTCACCTCGCACTTCCTTGCACTGCAGCGTACCCCTTCATTCGGCGGTCTCTAGTGGGCTCAGCGCCGCTGGTCAGGTGATGCAGCATTTCCGCTATGTGTATATGTACCCTCAATGTGCAAAATAGTTCCCCTGGATGAGAATACTCTTCAGTGGTGTGAGGGCCCATTCACACCGGCGTTTAGGGCTTCTGTCACAATTCTGTTTTAAGAGCAGAGAAACAGATTGAAAATGTAAATAAAAGTTCCCTTTTTTTCTCCTTGATTTCAATTGGTTTTCAAAAAACGGAAAGCTTTCTATCTGCTTCTGTTTCGTTGTTTTTTTTCCCCCCACTGGCACGTCTGCAGCGCTATTTGTTAATTTTTAAAAAATGTAAACCTAATGATATGGAGGTAACATCGAGTTATCCGTTTGTTTTCCTTTAATTTGAAAACCCAATAAAATCAATAAGAAAAAAATGGAAATGATTATTTCCATTTTAATTTCACTTTTCCGCTCCAAAAATGAAAGAGAAACAGAATTGTGGCTGAAGCCCTAAATGCAGGTGTGAATGGGGTCTAAATGGGATTTCATATAGTTTTGTCATTACATATGGACTTGTCAAAGGTTTCTGTACACTGGGGGTCTGAGTGCCGAGACCCCAACCCATCACTAGAACAAGCCAGCTAAAGCGCTCATCAGTGCTGTCCCTGCTATCTGGCTGAAGACGGGCTCAATATAAAGACTACGGCCCATCCTCAGCGAACCAGCAGTGACAGCGCTGGGATGAGGCTTCAGCTGCTTTATTCTAGCAATCAGTGGGGTCTTAGCATCTGCACCCCCAGCGATCAAAACTTTTTGCGTGTCCGTATGATGTGTCAGTAATTTTTAGAAAGCGCACTTCTTTATGTGACATAAATGTGAGACCTTATAAATGGATTCCTAAAACGTATCTATCCTCTGTTTTATATTTAGAACGATGGAGATTCATGTTATTCTAGTGACCTGTGTAATAGCGGGTGTTGCTTCAGGAGTACCTCTCGCCGGGCAGTTGATGAATGTGGACCAAAACGACGACCTCAGGAATGTCTCGGCCCGGTGAGTACCTGTCACCAGCTGCTGTCCCGGTTTCCCCTCCACATATTCAGTATAAGGTCTCATTCACACAGGCTTTGAATTGTTACATTTTACACCATATATTTCCGATATGGATTTCACAGCTTAATGCGCCGAGACAAACAACAAAATGAAAAAATGAAAAACTTGAGCTTCTTCTATCAAGAAAGGCACAGGGTGGCGCTATGCCCCAGAACAATGCCCGGGGAACACTTCATGGCCTATGTTCTAGCTGTGGCTAACGCTCTAACTTGGCATCTGGGACACAGACTGGCTCTATCATACATGACACATGGATGTAAAAGTTTTGTTTAGTAGTTTAAAACACAAAAAGCAAATAAAATAAGAGAGTGTTCACTGCTGAGCGGTGGAGAGAGTAAGTAAGTACAGGGCCGGATCGGGGGCCCAATGGGGAGGCCCTACATAACAGGGATCAGGAGTAGATCATCTTCTACACCTATATCTTCTTGTAGCCTCGACAACCGCAGGGATAGCCCGCAGAAACGCGTAGCGGACGAATCAATAAATTATTTAAAGTTATTCACGGACATTGTGTCCTCTATTTCTGCTGGAACCGACGAGCGCCGGGGAAATTTTTCCATTTGACACGAGAGGTATGCAAACAGCCTGTCACGGCTGTAAACCCCAGAGACGCTCTCCGGTAATCGGATCCGGGACTCCAGAGACGTTACAAGCCAACTTGGATATAAGGTGCCGGTCAATCTCCTGGACAGGAGTTTTGGCCGAGCACCAGGTGAGTACTTAAAAGTAACTCACATTCTTTTGAAAATCGTTGTGTGTGAGTAGGCGCTGATTTTTGTTTTCTTGTATTAAGTAGGATTTAACATACAAACATACCCCCCCCCCTTTCTTGTTCCCATGGTCACTTCTGAAGAGATTGTAACCCTGTAAATTCACCCCAATCGCACTTATCATCAGGCCATGTTTCTGTTATTTCTACTATGTCTTAATTTTCATCAGACATTCTCGCTTAACACTCACCCGCTTTACTAATAAATAACCCCCATATAGCTTCTAATATCACCATATGGGGACTAAATAACCCCATATAGCTTCTAATATCACTATATGGGGACTAAATAACCCCCATATAGCTTCTAATATCACCATATGGGGACTAAATAACCCCCATATAGCTTCTAATATCACCATATGGGGACTAAATAACCCCCCATATAGCTTCTAATATCACCATATGGGGACTAAATAACCCCCCATATAGCTTCTAATATCACCATATGGGGACTAAATAACCCCCATATAGCTTCTAATATCACCATATGGGGACTAAATAACCCCCATATAGCTTCTAATATCACCATATGGGGACTAAATAACCCCCATATAGCTTCTAATATCACCATATGGGGACTAAATAACCCCCATATAGCTTCTAATATCACCATATGGGGACTAAACCCCCATATAGCTTCTAATATCCCCATATGGGGACTAAATAACCCCCATATAGCTTCTAGTATCACCATATGGGGACTAAATAACCCCCATATAGCTTCTAATATCACCATATGGGGACTAAATAACCCCCCATATAGCTTCTAATATCACCATCTGGGGACTAAATAACCCCCCATGTAGCTTCTAATATCACCATATGGGGACTAAATAACCCCCATATAGCTTCTAATATCACCATATGGGGACTAAATAACCCCCCATATAGCTTCTAATATCACCATATGGGGACTAAATAACCCCCCATATAGCTTCTAATATCACCATATCGGGACTAAATAACCCCCCATATAGCTTCTAATATCACGGGGACTAAATAACCCCCCATATAGCTTCTAATATCACCATATGGGGACTAAATAACCCCACATATAGTTTCGGAGTGACCTCCCATATAGCTTCCAATATCACCATATTGGGACGAAATAACCCCCCATATAGCTTCCAATATCACCATATGGGGACGAAATAATCTCCTTAGAACCATCCACCCATGTAGCACCGTCATCTCTCATCAGGGTCCGGCCCCCGAGTATTTCTCTTATGTTTTACAATGGCGGAGGAGCAGCTGGAGGGAAGCATTACTCCATGACCCCCATATACAGGCATCTCTCCTCCAATCCCATTATGTTATAACTATGCACCGAATGCCCCTTTATTAGAGACCCCCCATCTAGTAACAGTAGAGCTATAAGCACTGACAAAATAATCCGGGTGCCGTTCTCATACAGCTCTTAGTGGGGTTTCTCATGGGCGATAAAATCACACGATTTCAGTGCAACGCGAGAGCGAGTAAAATAGCAGAATTATGAAATCAATGATTCTCAATGGTTTCCCTCATATTGGGAAGGTTTTCACTCTGCGATGTTGCATTAAAAAAATATATTTCTTGTTTTTTTAAACCTCCCGTGTTTCCCTATGGAGCCTCCTTTTTATTGCATCGCAAAGCACAAAACTGTTATTTTCATGCGATGTGTTTTTAACATTAAAAGGTACTATTGACTTTTGCGCTATTAAAAAATCGCCACAAAGCCCGTGTGATCACGCCTTATTCCTGTTTATGGAGACGTTGTTCCCAACAGAACCTCTATAGGAAAAGAAGAGCCATAACACTAAATGATAGAGGTCTAAGTGTGCGCTCAGACGGATGCTTGTGAGGTATCCCATGTAGTAATCAGCGAGTGGCCGCATACATGGAGCTCGGCAAAGGCCAAGGCCGTCGAATCGGCGCAATTTTAGTGGAGGAATAAAGATAGTTTTAATATTTGCGCCAATCATGCTGCCACTCGCTGATCACCGCATTGGATGACCCCTACAGAGGTTCGGGGTTCTGTCCTCTTGCTGGCTTTTGCATACTTTTATTATTGCCTCAGCCTATTTGGCATTTACGCTTTTGGTGTGCTGCAGACCTTGCTACATATATTGGTAGGATGTTTGTGCGTGAGAATCTAGGGCCCAACTCGCAGCGGACCGCACGCGGATGTACGTCCATGTGATGTCAGAGCGGCGGGTAGCGGACATTACATATCCTGCTCATCCATGACACGGACCGGAGCAGGACAGGATCCACGTGAAATAACACTCATGTGAAGGGCCTGATTGTCATATATGGGTCCGTGTGCCGTGAAATACACGGACAGCACAGATGGGGAACAACCGCCTGAACTGTCCCTAACAGCCTCTCCTTCCTGGTGTGAAGTAATAATTGTGGCCGATCTCAGGAAGGAGAACAACGAGACAAACAACGAGAATTCCAATCACATCACATTTATGTCTCTCTTTTATATTTAGGACAATGGAGATTTCTGTTCTCTAAGTGCAGAATGTGACAGTGGGTGTTGTCGTAGGACATCCACAGAGTTCCGTGTTCCTACAAATAAATGTGCACCAAGAGCAGCAGAAAATGCGACCTGCAGCCCTCTGGTGAGTATCTGTAAGCGGCTGCTGTATTCGTTTCTCCCTTCGTTGTGCCCAGAATTCCCGGGTGCCGCTCCGATCACATGGGCGCCCCATCCGTGTGTTGTGTGATGTGCGGGCACCACAGATTACATGTCCTGTTCTCATATGACACGTAAATAGAACATGTGGTGATTCTTCAGCCCCCACTCCTAATAGCACAAATACGGTTATTTCCCTTCATTGTCGGTTTTACTAAATATTTGCATCGCCCACAAAATACCCATCCTGCAGCCTCTTATCTTAGAGCTCTACATTCAGTGGTTCCTCTGTTACTCCTCCTGGCAGTGTATGAATACCTACACACCCGGTACTTGTACCCGCAGCAGTGAGGTGACAGGAGCCTCTACTACAAATTACCACAATCTGTGGCGCCCCCTAAAACCTCGTGTTCCGTCTCTACAAGCTGCGCGGCCAAAACCTGCGCTGAGGAGCCGCGATATTATTCACACGGAGGAGGTTAATGCTCAAGTGTGAAACTGACAGAATTTGGACAAAACTTGGAGCAATCAGGGCCCATTCACACCGCCGTATCCCCTGTCCGCACAACACGGCTGATCTGCATGGGTGGAGTCAGATGTAGATATGTGATGCGGATGTCCTGCTGTCACCCCGATTTACAGACCAAAATCACCAGGAAAGAGCGTTTTTTAAACTTGTTGCAAGGAAGTGCGGAAAAAATGACATCAGTTCATCTTTCTTGCGTTTTGTTTTTTTGCACATCTGGAAACCACAGTGAATACAGACGCAATATGCAAGCAGAGAAACGTGCAAAAACATCCAACATACACGGGCGGAAACAACGGTGCGCTCTTCATGGGCTAATACTGCGCGCGCCGCGTGAGTCCTTAAAGGCGATGAGTTTATTTATGTGCGGTTTTTTAATTTGAATTTTAACAGGTTGAATGTCTTATTTTTTGATTCTATGTAACAAAAAGAAAGTCCCCCAGCACCCCTCCGTATGCACAAAAAAGAGGCCACGGAAGAGATGGGATGCAACAGCCACTTAAGGGACCTCGGATCCTTAGTCCCCAGCGTAGTACATCCAGTGGAGAAGCAAATGGCAGCATCAATGGTGGAGCAAAGGAATATAAAGTGTTATTGCTCCATACAGCAGGCGACGCTCCGACTTTAGCAGTCTTTATCAAGTCTTTATTTTTTGATTCTCTGACCAGAATCGCACATTAAAATCAATGAATGTATTTAAAATAAACGCCCCTGTACGGCGAGGGAGTAACTTCTGTTTTATTTACGCACCCATTGACTTTAATGGGAGGTTTAAATGACATCATCTTGACCGCCTTCCGTTTTTTTCTCCCCCATAAAAAACACTGATTGCAATCAGATGACATTTGTGCGTTAAAAACACAAACTCTGATGTAAGACGCCCCACAGCGACATCAGTCCGTCTACATGGACTAAAGACTAGCGGATGTGGTTAGGAGTCACAAGGGTCTTCATTAACCCTATCATCTCTTTCTTCAGATTATTAATGGGCTCTACCCGGATTACTGCCCGTGTGCGAGAGGACTTACATGTGAGATGGACCTGAATGACCGTTACTTCTGCAAGTAGCCAAACAGCAAATAACTAAGTCTAAGATGAGAAAGTATCCGCCTGTATCTACACGGATCTACAAGAAGTTGTGAATCTTATGGAAATAAAGCTTCTACAACTTCCTGATATGTTTTGTCTTTCTTCACTGATTTCAAAATCTCTGCTTGCTGTCAGTTAATGAAAACATTGACATTCAGAGGCTGAGAAGCCGTCCTCTTGTCTGGCTCACACAGCAGCAGTTTGTTACAATGTAGCAGCCAGGAGTCTAGAACAGAAGTAATAGGAGGACTGCTGATGTGTGGAGCTCATAGAGGAATCTATAAAGGGCTTATCCAGACGGACTAATTCTCACATCCGTGTGCTCTGCGTGTTTACAACTGACTTCATACTTACATTACACTGACCTGTTACAGTCAATGTGACTGCAGACAGGTAGAATTTATTATGCTGTTCTCCTTTCCTGTAGTCCTAACAGCAGCACATATAGACATGGGGATTTATTCCCCAACCACATGCTTTGGAGAGTTAATTCAAATTTTGTACAAACCCTATAAGAAGGAGGACCTAAGCTCCTCCCCCTTGTCTGTTTTTTAAAGACTACAAAGAGATGTAGAGAAAAATACTTTATTGGTTGGGTAGATATGTGCTGCTGTTAGATCTCCATAATAACATAATAACTTCAGCCTTCCTTGGGTATCCTCACACAGCAGCCATATACATACGGGGGGAGAAGGATTTATTAAGGGTGGGAAAGACCAGAAATAAAAACTGAAGAACCGGACTAAAAGTCTTCTCCATAGAGAGGTTCTTCTTACACAGTAGGTGTGTTGTGTGCTCCATGTGCCGATGCTCTCAGCCAGATACCGCATCTTCTGCCCCTGATGTTTCTGTGGCTCCGGTATAGTGAGTCTGATGTTTTCTGGACGGAGACCTTCACTTTTATATGAAGTGATAACAGGGTCTCTCGGTCACCTAGATATGGTGGGCTGGGGGGATTTCTCCCTTTCTTTGGGATCTGTGTGAGCACAGACAACTGATCGGTCCAAACTCTCAGCTGGGATAGGTCTATTCTCAGACAGTGCCCCACATCTGGTGTCTACGAGCACCTTTCCTCCTCCCAGGTAGGCTCAGCACAGAAGGCCGGCAGGACATTTACCTGATTCATATTGAGAAAAAATAACCAATTGGGCCTGAAAAAAACCCAGAGTCCTTAATATCACTTTATCCTCATGGAAGGATAAATAAGGCTCTTTGACAGTCAAGGCCCATAGATCAGTGATCCGTTTGGCTGATGTAAGTGACACCAGGAACTCCACCTTTCCTGATAGGAATAGCAAATCCGTTTCCTGTAAAGGTTAGGAGTGCTCACATAGCTTTCAATTTTGGGAAAGGGTTGATTTAGCTGTCTTCAGTCTCTGAATGGCCATTATGAACCACTTTGTCAAAGGGTCTTTAGCTAAAGTCTTACCTTAGCCTTTCTCAAATCCATCCTGTGGAATATGTTGCATCACTCCTCAATATGGGTCTTCTCTGCTAAAAGCCTTCCTTGTTCACACTATTTATGAAGATGGACACTATACAGCAGTGTTTCTCAACTCCAGTCCTCAGGACCCCCAAACAGGTCATGTTTTCAGGATTTCCTCAGTATTGTACAGGTGATCTAATTATCAGTTCCTCAGACATTGCCACATGTGTTCTTCCTATAGGATACTGTGAAAACATGACCTGTTTGGGGGTCCCGAGGACTAGAGTTGAGAAACACTGCTATACAGGTATAGGCACCTTTTGTTCAGGTTTCTACCTCTGATTGTTATATCTGTGCAAGCCATGGGAACAATGACATAGATGAACGTAACCCAAATAAAACAGGAGGGAAAGAATATGCACTCTAACACCAATAACATACAAAAATCAAACATGCATACAAACAACAACAGACGCCAAAATATTTACCTATAGTACAAACCCACATAGGCAGCTGGAATTGCTAATAAGTACGTGATATTTGTTTGTATTTTGGCCAGAATATGTAACCTCACAAGCCCACATCATGGGTCTTCGGTGTCTTGTGAGTCCCTAGGGAACCTTTGCCTGCAAATGGGGCGATTCTCATAATTGGTGCGATTGTCTCAATAAGTTCAATCCCCGCATGATTCAGGTAGCCGGCTCAAGGTTGACTCAGCCTTCCATCCTTCCAAGGTCGGTAAAATGAGAATCCAGCTTGGTGGGGAGTAATAAGTAATAATTACCCGAAAGCACTGCAAAATAAGTTGGCGCTATACAAATACCAAGATTTTTTTTTTTTTTTTTTTAGGGATGCCTCCACATTGGAACCTAGGGGCTCAGCCCATCCAAGATGGTAACAAACAGGAACACCAGGCAGGGGAGATACAACAAAACCCACACTGAGCAGGACAATTCACACCAAGTGTAGTCAACACCTACAGACATACACAGAACACGACCTTGTTCACACCAAGTGACTGCATCACAGAGGGAAAACCACAAAGAACATGTCATTGTACACACCAAGAGCAGTCCACTCCTTCAGACCCCACTGAAGAAGTGATTGTTACCACATGAACTCTGCTCACCTCACAGAGGAAAACCCCACTCAGAACATCATGCATGCAGAAATATGTTATGGACAATGAGTGTGGACCCACTGTGCCAACCAACCAGTTTGGCCTTGGCCTGGGCTAATCCTAAGGGCATTATCCTGATGGTTCCCCAGTATTCACTCTTTAACCATTGTACAGGGATCTAGAATTTATTGTAGGAAACCGAGCAGACTGCTACTTCCTGGAGTAGTCCTGGTGTGGTTGGCAGCTGATCCATGGAGGTCAGAGGCACCGGTGCAAAGCTCCGCAAAACAGGCCAAACTGCAAGCAGAATCTGGTACAATGTCTGGGCAGGCAGAGAACAAACATCCAGGTAAAAGGAATCAGGGCGAACACAGAAGTCATAGACAACAACACTCAGGCAAAGCAGGAGAATCTCCAGCTCCACTAAATAGGTGGGCAATAGCCTGTTACCCTGCAGCTGGGCTGAGAGCGCTGGGGAGGATTACCTCCTGCAGTGCCAATGGAAAGTACACAGCTAAGAATCCATTCATATAGAAGGAGCAGAGCAAAGCCTGCATCTGCCCAGAATAGCAAGAGGGCGGCAGACACGGGTAGCTGGCCTAACAAATAAAACAGGAGTTAGTTTAATTGTTCACACATCAAGAAAGGGGCAAGAGCGTCAGACACCAAACTGACATAAGAGGAACATTTCAGATATCACCCACCGCACAATGTATAGGACATCAGATGTCTGGAGGCCACATCTGATAAAAGGGAAGGGAGAAGGGGCCACAGAACCTGCAGACAGAAGATCAGGTGTGCAGACCATCTTCAGTGAAAGCAACTCAAAATAGCAACATGCATAACACCAAGCACTGAGTTGGAAAAGGATAGTGGATAAATGACCAGCACCCGCTAGTAAGAGGCTGATATTTATGTGTGCATCATGATGGTGATTGGCTGGCTGGAGAGCTCCACACCATCAGCCAGCCAAATCACCTATACCTACAGCAGTGTGATCCTGGAAACCCATAGTACTACAGATCCCAGGAGCACAATGTGACACAGATAAACCTCTTTTTCTTAGCAAGGACCTCATAATTCTAACGCTAACAAGCTGAATACCTTCAGGCTGTTAAACAGCTGGTCTGGGTGAAAGCCTGCCATGGTTTACATGACTAATCCCTTAAAGCAGGAGAAATCACGCTTCCTTAGGTCAGAATGGTATGATTGATTTTAAGTAGGCTTAGTTTTGTCCAAAGTCCCAACTGTAGGTTGAGCAAACATCTTTGGATGAAGAATTGTCTGGAAATGGCTGAAATGATCTACCCACAAGTTTCTCTGACATTTTTGAGGAAACTCTCACACGACTTGAAGTACGGTAAGTCGTCTTGTAGGACAGGCAGACAGCATATTAGCGGCTAACCCGTCCTCTCTGCTATTGAGTCTTGGCATCAGAATTTACCTACTTTCTTCCTGGTTCATCTGTATAAATTGCCCTGGAAAGGAGTTAGATTATTATTATTAGAGATGAGCGAGCACACTCGTCCGAGCTTGATGCTCGTTTGAGCATCAGGGTGCTCCAGATGCTCGTTACTCGAGACGAGCACCATGTGGTACTCGAGTCTATTCCATTTCCTTCCCTGCATGTTTAGCGCCATTTTCTAGCCAATAGGCATGCAGGGAAGGCATTACCACTTCCTCCTGTGACGTGCCCGCCCTATCCCACCCCCCTGCAGCGAGTGGCTGGCGAGATCAAGTGACCGCTCGCCTCAGACACATGCTGGCAGAAGTTAGGGAAAGTGTTGCTGATGAGATAGGGAAAGTGTTAGTGTAGGATTCTGTCTTCAAGAACCCCAACGGTCCTTCTTAGGGCCACATCTGACCGTGTGCATTACTGTTGTGGCTGGCTGGGAGCAGTTTTGCACAATTGTTTTTTTTTTTTCATCTCGGGCTGTGCAGGCTATTACAGCTATAGCGTTCTAACTCTGCAGTCTGTATTACAGAGTATAGGGAAAGTGCTGCTGAGATAGGGACAGTGGTAGTGTAGGATCCTGTCTATAAGAACCCCAACGGTCCTTCTTAGGGCTACCTCTGACCGTGTGCATTTTACTGGGTGGCTGCTGGAAGTTGTAGTGCTTCAGTATTACGCAGCTAGGCATGTTTGTAGCCCTCCGTATAATTTTTTTCTGAGTGGAGTTTGCATTACAATACCGCTCTCAGCGTGAAAGTGTACGCAAATAATTCCATAATTATTTACACCGGTCTGTGTCTGCAGTGAATTATACGCACAGCGTAGGGCCAACACAGCCACTTATAGAGGGAAAGTGATATACACTATACAGCCTGTATTACTTAAAAAACAAAAAACAAAAGCTCCTTCGTTGGGCTGCATCTGACCGTGTGCATTTTACTGGGTGGCTGCTGGGAGTTGTAGTGCTTCAGTATTACGCAGGTAGGCCTGATTGCAGCCTTCCATATAATTTTTTTCTGGATGGAGTTTGCGTTACAATTCCGCTCTCAGCGTGAAAGTGAACGCAAATAATTCCATAATTATTTATACCGTTCTCTGTCTGCAGTGAATTAGACCGCAGTCTCACCGCTAAACAGTACTGTAATATTACCGGGGCCACTGCAAAGTATTTCAGCTCAGCCGCTGTGCAGAGCATCTCACAATACCATTTCCGTTGGTGGGGTTGAGATCGCCGCAGTTACCAGCACCATCTACTGGCTTTACAGTCTTCTCCCACTCCACACAGCCTCTATAACCTACAAGTCTCTGCGAGCAGTAAATTACCCCTAGGTAACAGCGCGAGACAGCGGCTTACTTTTTCCTAGTCACAGCATAGAGCCTCCACTATATACAAGTCTCTGTGTGCGGTGAATTAAGGCCCAGTTGTCAGTGCTGTACAGTGGGGTAATTTATTTGGCCCCTGCTCTATTCGTAATACACCATGATGAGGGGTAGTGGACGCGGACGAGGACGCGGTGATCCAAGTGAGGGTATGGGCACAGGCCGATTTCCTGGTTCAGATGAATCACAGCCGGCTGCTGCGGGATTAGGAGAGAGGCAAGTTTCTGGGGACCCCAGCTTCATATCACAATTTATGGGTCCACGTGGTAGACCTTTATTACAAACAGAGCAGTGTGAGCAGGTCCTGTCTTGGATGACAGAAAATGCATCCAGCAATGTATCGGCCACCCAGTCTTCTACGCAGTCCACTGCTGCAACTCTGAATCCTCTGGCTGCTGCTCCTCCTTCCTTCCAGCCTCCTCACTCCATGAAAATGTCATATTCTGATGAGCCGGCAGACTCCCAGGAACTGTTCTCGGGTCCCTGCCTTGAGTGGGAAAAAATGGTTCCTCTCTCACCTGAGGAGTTTGTCGTGACCAATGCCCAACCTTTGGAAAGTTCCCGGGGTCTGGGTGATGAGGCTGGGGACTTCCGGCAACTGTCTCAGGAGCTTTCAGTGGGTGAGGAGGATAATGATGAAGACACAGTTGTCTATCAGTGAGGTAATAATAAGGGCAATAAGTCCGAGGGAGGAGAGCACAGAGGATTCGGAGGAAGAGCAGCTGGATGATGAGGTGACTGACCCCACCTGGTTGGCTAAGCCTACTGAGGACAGGTCTTCAGAGGGGGAGGCAAGTGCAGCAGCAGGACAGGTTGGAAGAGGCAGTGGGGTGGCCAGGGGTAGAGGCAGGGCCAGAGCGAAGAATCCCCCAACTGTTTCCCAAAGCACCCCCTCACGCCAAGCCTCCGTGCAGAGGGCTAGGTGTTCAAAGGTGTGGCAGTTTTTCAGTGAGAGCGTGAACAACCGACGAACAGTGGTGTGCAACCTGTGTCACACAAAGATCAGCCGGGGAGCCACCACTACCAGCCTCACCACAACCAGCAAGCGCAGGCATATGATGGCCAAGCACCACACAAGGTGGGACGAAGGCCGTTCACCACCTCCGGGTCACACCACTGCCTCCTTCCCTGTGCCCCAACCTGCCACTCAGATCCAACCCCCCTCTCAGGACACAGGCACGAGTGCCACCCCATCCAGCAATGTCTCTCAGCGCAGCGTTCAGCTGTCGCTAGCACAAGCGTTGGAGCGCAAGCGCAAATACGCCGCCACGCACCTGTACGTACAAGCTTTAAACGTGCTCATTACCAAATTAATCAGCCTGGAGATGCTGCCGTACAGGCTTGTGGAAATGGAGGCTTTCAAAAACATGATGGGGGCGGCGTGCCGCGCTACTTGTCCCCAGTCGCCACTATTTTTCTCGGTGTGCCGTCCCAGCCCTACACCAGCACGTCTCCCGCAACGTAAATCGTGCCCTCACCAACGCGGTTACTTGGAAGGTCCACTTAACTACGGAAACGTGGACAAGTACTGGCGGGCAGGGCCACTATATCTCCCTGATGGCAGATTGGGTTAATTTGGTGGAGGCTGGGACCAAGTCAGAGCCTGGGACTGCTCAAGTCCTACCCACACCCAGAATAGCGGGTCCAAGCTCGGTGCTGGTATCTGCGGCAGTCTATGCCACCTCCTCTAAACCCTCCCCTTCCTCCTACGCAATCTCTACCTCTCAATTAAGTGTGAGCAGCACATCGCCAGCAGCTGCACTGTGGGCAAGTGTCAGCAGGCCGTCCTGAAACTACTCAGCTTAGGTGACAAGAGACACGTCCCCCAAGCTGTTGCAGGGTCTGAGAGAGCAGACCGACCTCTGACTTTCACCGCTGAGCCTCCAACCGGGCATGGTCGTGTGTGACAACGGCCGTAACCTGGTGGCGGCTCTGCAGCTTGGCAGCCTCACACATGTGCCATACCTGGCCCACATCTTCAATCCGGTGGTTCAGCGGTTTCTGAAAAACTGCCCGCACTTGTTTGACCTGCCCGGCAAGGTGCACCGCGTCTAAGCACATTTCCGCAAGTCCACCAAGGACGCTGCCACCCTGAGGACCCTGCAACATCGGTTTAATCTGCCAGACCACCGACTGCTGTGTGACGTGCCCACACGGTGGAATTCTACGCTGCACATGTTGGCCAGGCTCTATGAGCAGAGTAGAGCAATAGTGGAATACCAACTCCAACATGGGCGGCATAGTGGTAGTCAGCCTCCTCAATTCTTTACCGAGGAGTGGGCCTGGATGGCAAACATCTGCCAGGTCCTTGGAAACTTTGAGGAGTCTACCCAGATGGTGAGCGTCGATGCTGCAATCCTTAGCGTTACCATCCCGCTGTTATGCCTGCTGAGAAGTTCACTGCAAGGCATAAAGGCTGAAGCTTTGCGGTTGGAACAAGAGTCGGGGATGACAGTATGTTGCTTGATAGCCAGACCACCCTCATGTCTATATCTCAGCGCGTTTTGGGGGAGGAGGAGGAGGGGGAGCAGGGGGAAGAGACAGCTGGGCACACTGTAGAGGGTACCCATGCTGCTTGCCTCTCATCTGTTCAGGGTGTATGGGCTGTGGAGGAGGAGGAGGATCCTGAAAGTCATCTTCCTAGTGAGGACAGCCATGTCTTGCGTACTGGTACCCTGGCACACATGGCTGACTTCATGTTAGGCTGCCTTTCTCGTGACCCTCGCGTTAGACGCATTCTGGCCAACACGGAATACTGGGTGTACACCGCTCCCGACCCACGGTAAAAGGAGAACCTTTCCACTCTCATTCCTGAAGAGGAAAGGGGTACAAGAGTGATGCTATACCACAGGGCCCTGGTGGATAAAGTGATGCTAAACTTCCCATCTGACAGCGCTAGTGGCAGAAGGCGCAGTTCCGAGGGCCAGGTAGCAGGGGAGGCGTGGAGATCAGGCAGCATGTTCAGTGCAGGCAGGAGAAAACTCTCCAAGGCCTTTGCCAGCTTTATAACTTCCCAGCAAGACTGCATCACCATTTCCCAGTCAAGGCTGAGTCAGAGGGAGCACTGTAAAAAGATGGTGAGGGAGTACGTAGCCGATCGTACCACCGTCCTCCGTGATGCCTCTGCTCCATACAACTATTGGGTGTCAAAGCTGGACACGTGGCATAAACTTGCGCTGTATGCCCTGGAGGTGCTGGCTTGCCCTGCCGCTAGCGTTTTGTCAGAGAAGGTGTTTAGTGCAGCTGGGGGAATGATCACGAATAAGTGTACCCGCCTGTCAACTGCCAGTGCCGACATGCTTACACTCATAAAGATGAACAAAGCCTGGATTTTCACAGACTTCTCTTCTCCACCGGCAGAGAGCAGCGGAACCTAAAGATTGTTTTCACTGCAACCGCAGATAAAAGCATTCTTCTCTATCACCGGAAAAAAAGGGGCATTTAGCTTTGTCAATCTGTCTCTGATATTAGTCCTCCTCCTGCTACTCCTCCTCCTGAAACATCATGTCATCACGCTAAACTGCCAATTTTTCCGTGGCCCAAAAGGCTCATCTAACAATTTTTTTCCAATTTTTCAAAGTTTCAAAAGTATTGATACTTTAACATGAACCAATTTTTTGAACAGGGCTGCCTCCAGGCTGTGTTACAAATTAAGCAACAGAGAGCTATATCTTTCAAAAAATATTTATGGGTTTCACCTGCCCTCTCGGTTGACCAATTTTTCAGGGATATATTTGTACTCTTGGTAAACAAATTTTTCTGGCCCTCGCCTACAGTCATGGTACCCCAATTTTCAGGGGTTCGCCTATACTCTTGCTACAGAAATTTTACTGGGGTCTGCCTAAACTTTTGCTAGATAAATGTTACAGGGATCTGCCTATACTTCTGCCACATAAATGTTACAGGGGTCTGCTATATTCCTGCTACAGAAATGTTTCAGGGGTCTGCCTATACTTCTGCTACATAAGTGTTACTAGGATCTGCCTATACTTCTGCCACATAAATGTTACAGGGGTCTGCCTATACTTCTGCTACAGAAATGTTACTGGGATCTGTCTATACTTCTGCCACAGAAATGTTACAGGGGTCTGCCTATACTTCTGCTACAGAAATGTTACAGGGGTCTGTCTATACTGTTACTACAGAAATCTTACTGGGGTCTGCCTATACTTCCGAATCAGAAATGTTACAGGAGTCTGTCTATACTGTTACTACAGAAATGCTACTGGGGTCTGCCTATACGTTTACTACAGAAATGTTACAGGAGTCCGCCTATACCTGTACTACAGAAATGTTACAGGGGTATGCCTATACTTCTGCTACAGCAATGTTACAGGGATCTGTTTGTACTGTTACTACAGAAATGTTACTGAGGTCTGCCTATACGTTTACTACAGAAATGTTACTGGGGTCTGCCTATACTCCTGCTACAGAAATGTTACAGGGGTCTGTCTATACTGTTACTACAGAAATGCTACTGGGGTCTGCCTATACTTTTACTACAGAAATGTTACAGGGGTCTGCCTATACTTGTGCTACAGAAATGTTACAGGGGTCTGCCTATACTTGTGCTACAGAAATGTTACAGGGGTCTGCCTATACTTGTGCTACAGAAATGTTACAGGGGTCTGCCTATACTTGTGCTACAGAAATGTTACAGGTGTCTGCCTATACTTGTGCTACAGAAATGTTACTGGGGTCTGTTTATACCTTTGCTACTGGAATGTTACAGGGGTCTGTCTATACTATGGGTGCACTAAGTCTTCCCATCGCAGTGTTTTACCTATCTGGCACAAATAATACAGTGACTGACTAGGCCAGAATTGTGGGCCAAAGCCAAGTTCCTTGGCGGGGTGAAACTCTCCCATGGTTGGGCACTCTGATTTCTTCCTGTTTAATACCATCTTTGTGCACTTACAGCATAGGCGAGCCCAAGGATCTCAAAGACTTCCCCGTGCAGTGTTAAGCTATCTGTGTTGGGACACATGGATTTGCCATTGGTATGTAACTCAGGGCACCTTGGGTCACACAAGGTGGAGGCTGGGACCGAGCCTGACCCTGGGCCCGCTAACGTGCTTCCCACATAGACTATAGCGGGTCCTGGTCATGGTGTCTTGGCCTTGTATTGCCACCTCCTCCTCCTGCTTGGGGTCAGGGGATCAGCACTGGGCATCATGTATTTTCTCCCGTGTTACCACAGTTATCTGAGACACTGGTTTGGGCCAAAAGAAGAGGAGCGTTACTGCATTAATGAGACGTTCACAGCTGTACTAGCATCGGAGTCCGCTCTATGCCCACGATTGCTAAGGGATGTGTGCAGAGACCTATGTCCTCGGCGCAGTGAAAGTCTGCCATGTTTGGGCACTGTCATTTCTTCATGTTTATTACTGTCTTTGAGTCCTTCTGCTCGCCTATGCTGTGGGTGTACAAAGACTTCCCATCGCGGTGTTTTACCTGTCTGGCACAAAGACACTGACTGACTTGGGTAGGGTGCAGAGTGCAGATGGCTTTCCCCTGGCGGTGTCGATTGAGCTATCAAACACCTACACAGAATGAACAGTGTGTGGGCACATGGATTTTCCCATTGCTATGTCAGTCGCGGCACCTTGGGTCACACAACTGTTACCAGAGTTATCTGCGAAACTCATTTGGGCCAAAGGAGAGGAGCGGTACTGCATTAATAAGACGTTCACAGCTGTACTAGCATCGGAGTCCGCTCTATGCCAGCGATTGCTAAAAGTGTGGGCAGAGGCCTATGTCCTCGGCGCAGTGAAAGTCTGCCATGTTTGGGCATTGTGATTTCTTCATATTTAATACTGTCTTTGGGTTCCTTGGACTCGCCTATGCTGTGGGTGCACACAGACCTCCCATAGCGGTGATTTACCTGTCTTACAGAAAGTCACTGACTGACTTGCGTAGGGTGCAGAGTGCAGATGGCTTTCCCTTTGCGTTGCCGATGAGGTATTCGGCACCCAAACAGAATGACTAGTGTGTGGACACATGGATTCCCCATTGCTATGTCAATCACGGCACCTTGGGCCACACAAGGTGTTTGCTGGGACCGAGCCTGGCCAAGGACCCGCTCACATACTTCCCACACAGGCTACAGCGGGTCCTGGTCATGGTTTCTTGGCCTTGTAAGGCCACCTCCTCCTCCTGCTTGGGGTCAGGAGATCAGCACTGGGCATCATGTATTTTCTCTCGTGTTACCACAGTTATCTGAGACACTGGTTTGGGCCAAAAAAGACAAGCGTTACTGCATTAATGAAACGTTTACTGCTGTACTAGCATTGAAGTCCGCTTCATGCCTGTGATTGCTGAGGTTGTGGGCTGAGGCCTATGTCCTGGGGGAAACGTAACTGCGCCAGGTTGGGCCTGTGGAACTTGTTCCTGGTTAATCCAGTCTTTGGAGCGGTGAAAGCAACCATAACTAATTTAATGAGATGTTCACAGCTGTACTAGCATTGAAGTCCGCTTTATGCCCACGATTGGGCCGAGGTCCTTGGCGGGGTGAAACTTTGCAATGTTCGGGCGCTGTGATTTCTTTATGCGTAATACCATCTTTAAGTTCCTGGGGCTCGCCTATGCTGTCGTTGCACAAAGACTTCCTATTGCGGTGTTTTACCTGTCTGACACAAACCCACTGACTGACTAGGACAGAAATGTAGGCCGAGGCCCTTCGCAGGGTGAAACTCTGCCATGTTTCGGCGCTCTGATTTCTTGTGTAATACGATCTTTGTGCACCGACAGCATAGGCAAGTCCAAGGAACTCAAAGACTTTCCATTGCGGTGTTGAGCTATCTAACATCTACACAGAATGAATTGTGTGGGGACACATGGATTTCCCATTGCTATGCAACTCGCGGCACCTTGGGTCACACAAGATGGAGGCTGGGACCGAGCCTGACCCTGGGCCCGCTCACGTGCTTCCCACACAGAAATTGCTGCATTGTGGAGATGTGTGGAAGTGCTGCCACCTAAGTCGCCTTATGCCCACGTTTGCAGCTCCTGACTATTTTGCGACGGAGGTGGCACGGGATTGAAATGATAATCGTATGTCAATTTATCATCGATTCTCAACAGCATTGTGGGCTATAGGCCCCCCTCTTTAAAGAGGGTCGCTGCCTGGCCCTGCCAACCCTCTGCAGTGTGTGCCTCCGGTTCCTCCTCATCGCAGACGCACTTGGAAATAGACATGAGGATGGTGTAGCTATGAAGCGAGCGTGTGGCATGAGGGCAGCTGAAGGCTGCGCAGGGAAACTTTTGTATGCGCTGTGGACACAGGGTCATGCGGGGGGGTCGGGCAGCATGTAACCCAGGAGAAGAGGCAGCGATGTGACCCACAGGTAGTGATTGTGCTTGGTTGGAGGTAGTGTGGTGCTTAGCTAAGGTGTGCCTTGCTAATGAGGGTTTGTCCAAAGTAAAGATTGTTAGGGGGGGGGGGCATACTCTTGCACCTATTGTGGCCTAATAGTGAGACCTGGGAGCCTGAGATGCAGCCCTGCATGCTGCCCCTTCCCTACTGTTTCTGTGGTGTTTCCATTACTTTCGGATGTTTTCTAGAGTTTCACAAGTAAAGACCTATGCGGAGCATTAGACATATATAAAAATGCTCAAGCCCCATTGACTTCAATGGGGTTCATTACTCGAAACGAGCTCTCTAGCATCGCGAAAAGTTCGACTCGAACAACGAGCACCCGAGCATTTTGGTGCTCGCTCATCCCTAATTATTATGTCTAATATATTTTCACCTTTGTATTGACATTTGGGGGAAAATCTGGATTATAATATTCTTAAGGCCCATTTAGAAACAACGATTATCGCTCAAAAATTGCTTAAAAGCCATATCTTGAGTGATAATCGTTGTGTCTGAATGCGCTGCTATCATGCACTGCTTGTGCACTATTCATTCATCTTTGATTTCTAGCAAGCTAGAAATCAACAAGGAGTGTTTTCAGCGGGCGGCACTCATAGCATTCTTTCAGCTGGTATCCCTTTGGAAAAGCTCCAAGAACAAAGGAGCTGTCAGCGCTTCTGCTGTTTCTCAGAGCTAGCAGCTCAGCAGGACACTGCGAGAACAAAGCAGCTGTTTGCATATACAAATAGCTGCTTTGTTCTCAGCTTTTACAACAGTATCCTGCTCCGCCTACACAACTCTTTAATCAGCTAATTAGATATTTAAGAATTATGCAAAAATGATTGTTCAAAACTGTCACTCAAAATGCCGTTGGAGCGATTTTTGAGTGATCATCTTTCAGTGTAAATGCACCTTTACTCTTGAGACTACCTTCTGGAAACACACAGCACAATACAGTTATGGGTGACGCAGTACTAGGTGCTGCAGCGATATGGAGGTCCATTACCACAACTGGAAGAGGATCAATACTTGTAAAGGTTCTTCTGGGATCTGAACCCGGGACCTCTTGTACCAAAAGAAAACATCATAACCATAGACCAATGAGCTGATCCTTTGATGCTCTATAGGAATGCTTTGCAGCAGAAGATCCAACTTCCTCCTTATCTACAATTTTGATAGGAACACCAATCCCATATGTTCTCTATAAGTTGTGTTCTGGGCCCAGCAAAGTTCTAAACCCAGGGTCATCTCTTGGTGGGTGTCTAAAACTGAGATTCCCAGTTTCCATCTCTACAGTCTCTACAAAGTTGGTCATCACATTCCTCAGGAAGTGATTCTCATTTCAGCAGGATAAATGGTGACATTTAGAAGATCCTCCTGCTGAAAGCTCCCTGAGTTCTCACCAGACATCATCCTAGTGAAGGCAGTATAAATATATTTATATACAGTGAGGAATAGAACAGCTGACCACCAGCTCCAATTACAGTAGGAACTGTCCAGGACATTAGACCCCTTTTTACCAATGGGTAAATATCCCCTTTAAGGGCTTGGTCCGACGAGCGTGTAAAACCACGCTTCTATAGCAACCAGTAAGTTTCTGCGATCTGCTATTTTTGTAGCCATGTTTCCCTATGGAGCCTCCTTGTTTATCGCATCGCATAGCAGAAATTAGCGATTTTCATGCTATGCAATATATTTTTAACATTAGAAACTCCTATTAACTTTCTTGCTGTAAAATCATGGGTGCCAGCGACGCAATGCCTGATTTTTCACAAGAAAAAGCGTGTAATAGAATCGCGTGTACAAAGCTGTGATACCGCTGTCGCCCATGTGATAGAGGCCTGAATGACAGGTTATTTTGATAGGAGCTGACAAGGCCCCCCGTCCCAGATAAGATGGCGGTCTCATATAAGGGGTTGTGCACTGAGCATTGTGCATGTCAGACAGCTAGAAGTGGCGCAGAGAGAAGGTAAAGCTGCCACAAGCCTTCGCATTACATGTATGATCTACATCCCCAGCCGTGTTACATATCAGATAGACGGATACAGCAATGGGCTGTAACAGGATGAGATACAAATACTCTGCAGTGTCTGGAGGACGGCACGCTGTATATGACGGGTGGCTATGGGGTGTGTAGGAGGACGGCGCAGCGGCCACAAGCTGTCAGTGCGAACGCATCTAACCAGTAATTCCATTTGTAATGATCAGCAATCATAATATCAGTCAGCAGCTTTGTTATAGACAATACAAGGATACAGCGACGGCTCTAACAGGCTGAGGGCAGGGATAGAGGAAACCTACTTACTGTGCAGTAGTTACTTCTCAGATGCCGCAAGCTATCGGGGCTGCGCCAATGATGTCACACAACCAACCACTGCCGGTAGCGTCCAGCCATAGAACAGTGCAGACCAGGGAAACTCAGAAGGAGTTACAGCTGAGCAGCCGTGTCTGTGTGTCAGTGCTGTGTGTACAGGAGCTGCACAAACGTTCATGGGACAATCACCTACATAAAGGCTGCTTTATAGATATGTATGCACAATTGCACATGCTTAAGCACAACACATCGGCACATTTTACTGTAGTTTTTGGGCACGCAGGGCATGTTCACATCACACAGGATCTTCCAGCTACTGAATGTTACAGATAGACTCTATATCCCTTCCATAATGCTCGGTGATATATACATATAAGAGGCGGATACCGGACTGTATTATATGTGATACATGAACGGGCTGAAGGTATAACTGAGTAATACTGGTGACAGAGCGCCACCTGCTGGCTATATAATCCAAGACAATGAACATGCTACAAGTTATAATGACGGATCCGGCACTGAATGTAAGACCTCGAACACACTGAAGGTTTGTGTGGATTCAGTACCAAAATCCACATTGGAATCCAAGTCACTTTTACATCCCATTGAAGTCCTTGGGATCGGTGACGTAGTTAATATGACGCGGGTTTCTGCATGCCGATTTATAATCCGCATTGTGGAATAAAAAGCTCCATGGAATGGGGGGTAATCTGTGAGCGGATGTGCAGAGGGGTGCACCTGCCCCTCCTGCAACCTGAAGCGAACAGCTAAATGGCGCCACCCCATATATGGTATACACATACAATCTTACTGAGGTGTTGCTGCTTGTGCTTTTTCAGCTCACTCTGGAGTCATTTTCTTACCTCCCGATGGCTTCTTGCTGAAGGTTTTGTGTGCAACCAAGTAAGAACACAGAGTGACGCTGTCCTCCCCAAACAATGTCAAGGGAGCGCTCCATAGCCTACGAGTGTTCTAACTTCTAGATTCGGCGCTGCCTGGTAAAGTTGTTGTTCAGTAATCAGTAGTTTAAAAAAGATGTCACTAAGAACAGCAGGTGACTCCTCCGGTCGGCGACTAGCTGTAGAGGTCACGTGCTGTTATAGCACATCATCGCTGGCCGACTGTATGCACAGACCACCGGGGCATCTGTGCTGGATCAGGGAGACTGAGGAGGCAAGGGTGGCTTTTGTTTACTCTAGGATATTATCTGCTCTTTAACCCCTTAAAGCTACAGGACATACAGTTACATACTGCAGGTTCGGGGTATGGATGAAGGGAAATTGCAGGCTTATCATGCTCCATACAATGTGAGTGTCAGCTGTTTCTTACAGCCAACACCCTCCCAAAAATGCTCTGATAAGCCACGCCACTGATCGGAGCTGTTAACCCTTTAAATGCTGCCATCAATTCTGACAGCGGCATTTAAAGGCTCCGACCAATGTTCAGAGGTCTCGTAAGGCTAGAGATGAGCAAACGTACTCGTCCGAGCTTGATGCTCGCTCGAGTATTAAGGTACTCGAGATGCTCGTTACTCGAGACGAGCACCACGCGGTACTCAAGTCAATTCCATTTCCTTCCCTGCAGGTTTTGCGCCATTTCCTGGCCAATAGACATGCAGGGAAGGCATTACAACTTCCTCCTGTGACGTGCCAGCCCTATCCCACCCCCCTGCAGTGAGTGGCTGGCGAGATCAGGTGACTGCCGAGTATATAAGGCAATCCCGCCCGCTGCTCGCCTCAGACACAAGCTGGCAGAGATTAGGAAGAGTGCTGCTGGTGCTATAGGGAAAGTGTTAAGCTACTGTCTGCGTCTGCAAGAACTCCAATGGTCCTTCTTAGAGCCACATCTTACTGTGTGCATCACTGTTGTGGCTGCTAGGAGCAGTTTGCACCATTTTTTTTTCATCTTGGGCTTTGCAGACTATTGCGTTCTCAGTCTGCAGCCAATTATACAGAGTATAGGGGCAGTACTGGTGAGGGAGGGACAGTGGTAGTGTAGAATCCTGTCAACAAGTACCTCCAAAAAGCTCCTGCTTACGGCTACCTGTCACCGTGTGCATTACTGTTCTGGCTGCTGTGACTTGTAGTGGCTCACTATTAGCCAGCTTGGCCTTTCTGTAGGCAAGCGCATAATTTTTTCGGCCTACAGTACCGCGGTCAGCTTCCAAGTGCAGGCCAATAATTGCCTAATTTTTTACACCGCTCTGTGCGTCCCGTCAACTTCACGCACAGCGTACAGCCACAGCTGCTGATAGAGGGAAAGACATATACAAGCTATCTAGGCTGCTGTTATGTTTTTTGTTTTTTTAAATCCTGCTTAGGGCTACCTGTGCATTACTGTTGTGGCGGCTGGGAGTTGTAGTGGCTCACTATTAGCCAGCTGGGACTTGCTGCAGGCCAGCGTATAATTTTTTCGGCCTACAGTGTGCGTTATAGTACCGCTGTCAGCCTCCAAGTGCAGGCCAATAATTGCCTAATTTTTTACACTGCTCTGTGTCTGCTGTATTCGAAATACACCATGCTGAGGGGTAGGGGTAGGCCTAGAGGACGTGGCCGTGGTCGCGGGCAAGAACACGGAGGTTCAAGTGAGGGTGTTGGCACAGGCCAAGTTCCTGGTATAGGTAAATCGCAGCCGGCTGCTGCGGGATTAGGAGAGAGGCAAGTTTCTGGGATCCGCAGATTCATATCACAATTTATTGGTCCACGTGGTAGACCTTTATTACAATATGAGCAGTGTGAGCAGGTCCTGTCGTGGATAGCAGAAAATGCATCCAGCGATGTATCGACCACCCAGTCTTCTACGCCATCCACCGCTGCAACTCTCAATCCTCTCGCTGCTGCTCCTCCTTACTCCCAGCCTCCTCACACCATGAAAATGACACATTCTGATAAGCAGGCAGACTCCGCTGTCCTCGGCCCCATCCAGCAATGTCTCTCAGTGCAGCGTTCAGCTGTCGCTAGCGCAAGCGCAAATACACCGCCACGCACCCGCACGCTCAAGCTTTAAACGTGCACATTGCCAAATTGATCTGCCTGGAGATGCTGCCGTACAGGCCTGTGGAAACGGAGGCTTTCAAAAACATGATGGCGGTGGTGGTCCCACGCTACTCGGTCCCCAGTCGCCACTATCTTTCCCGGTGTTCCATCCCAGCCCTACACCAGCACGTCTCCCGCAACATCAATCGTGCCCTCACCAACGCGGTTACTGGGAATGTCCACTTAACCACGGACATGTGGACAAGTACTGGCGGGCAGAGCCACTATAGCTCCGTGACGGCACATTGGGTGAATTTGGTGGAGGCTGGGACCGAGTCAGAGCCTGGGACCGCACACGTCCTACCCATACCCAGAATAGCGGGTCCTTCCTCTGTTCTGGTATCTGCGGCGGTCTATGCCACCTCCTCTGAACCCTCCCCCCCCTCCTCCTCCTCCTCCAACAATGAAAACATTCTTGGCAAATGCTTTCACTTTGGGCCGTCTTGCGTCGGTCCAAGAATGTCACCTCTAATGGCAAATGAAGTTCAATGTTGATAAATGTAAGGTTATGCACATGGGCAGCAAGAATGGATGTTACCAATATTCACTTAATGGGGTACCGCTAGGGAAAAGTGATATGGAAAAAGACCTGGGGGTACTAGTGGATTATAGACTAAACTGGAGTAACCAATGCCAATCAGCTGCTGCAAAGGCAAATAAAGTTTTGGGATGCATTAAAAGAGGTATAGGGGCAAAGGACGAGAACATTATCCTTCCATTATATAAGGCACTTGTCAGGCCTCACATGGAATACTGTGCACAGTTCAGGTCACCGGTGCTCAGGAATGATGTTACGGTATTGGAGGGGGTTCAAAGAAGGGCAACTAAACATGGAATGACAGGACTGGAATACCCAGAGAGGCTATCCAAATTGGGACTATTTACTCTTGAAAAAAGAAGGGTAAGAGGCGACCAAATAACCATGTATAAGTACATGGGGGGGGGGCAATACAAGGATTTCTCCTAGGATCTGTTTATACCCAGGACTGCAACATCACCAACACCAACATAGAAAGGGGTTCTTTACGGTAAGAGCAGTTAGACTGTGGAACTCTCTGCCTGAGGACGTAGTGATGGCAAAATCCTTAGAGGAGTTTAAAAAGGGACTTGATGTCTTTCTGGAGAGGAAGGATATTATAGGTTATAAATCTTAGGTTAATTGTTAATCAGGGTATACAGGCAGGTAGGAACTACTAGGGGTTGATCCAGGGAACAGTCTGATTGCCATTAGGGAGTCGGGAAGGATTTTTTTCCCCAAAAGGGCTAATTGGCTTCTGCTCTTGGGGTTTTTTGCCTTCGTCTGGATCAACAAAACACGAAGCTAGACAGGCTGGACTAGATGGACATTGTCTTCATTCAGCCTTACGAACTATGTTACTATGTTACAGTACAAATGCCCCCGGCCGTCCCTCTTAATCATGGCCCCAGTTCCGAAAACCAACAAAATACAACCGGGGTCCTATTCCATTATTCCTAGCTGAAGCATTCAGCCGACCGGTAGATCAATAGTGGAATACCAACTCCAACATGGGCCGCGTAGTGGGAGTCAGCCTTCCCAATTCTTTACCAAGGATTGGGCCTGGATGGCAAACATCTTCCAGGTCCTTGGAAACTTTGAGGAGTCTACCTAGATGATGAGCGGCGACGCTGCAATCATTAGCGTCACCATTCCTCTGCTATGCCTCTTGAGAAGTTCCCTGCAAAGCATAAAGGCAGACGCTTTGCACTCGGAAACAGAGGCGGGGGAAGACAATATGTCGCTGGATAGTCAGAGCACCCTCCTGTCTATATCTCAGCGCGTTGAGGAGGAGGAGGAGGGGGGAGGAGCATGAGGAGGAGGGGGAAGAGACTGCTGAGAAATTCGCTGCAAAGCATAAAGGCTGAAGCAGATAAAAGCACTCTTCTCCATCACCGGATAAACAGGGCATTTAGCTTTGTCAATTTGTCTCTGACATAAGTCCTCCTCCTGCTACTCCTCCTTCTCCAGAAACATGTCATTGCGCTGAACTGCCAATTTGTTCTGTGGCCCAAAAGGCTCATCTAGCAATGTTTTTACAATTTTTGAAAGTTTCAAAAGTATTGATACTTTATAACATGAACCAATTTTTTCCATAGGACTGCCTCCAGGATTTGTTACAAATTAAGCACCAGCAAGCTGTATCTTTCAAAAAATGTTTATGGGTTTCACCTGCCCTCTTGGTTGATAAATTTTTCAGAGGTACACTTGCACTCTTGGTGCACTTATTTTTCGGGCCCACACCTACACTCTTATCCAACTAATTTTTCCTGCCTCCGCCTATGCTCATGGTACCCCAATGTTTCAGAGGTTGACCTATACTATTACTACAGAAATTTTACTGGGGCCTGCCTGCCTATGCTTTTTCTACAAGATTGTTACTGGGGTCTGCCTATACCTCTGCCACGTACATGTTACAGGGGTCTGCCTATACTGCTGCTCCATAAATGTTACAGAGGTCTGCCTATACTTCTGCCACTTAAATGTTACAGGGGTCTGCCTATACTTCTACTAAAGAAATGGTACTGGGGTCTGCCTATACTACTGCAACTGAAATGTTGCTGGGGTCTGCTTATACCTTTTCTAATGGAATGTTACAGGAGTCTGTTTATACTATGGGTGCACACAGAGTTCCCATTGCAGTGTTTTACCTATCTGGCCCAAAAACACTCACGGACTAGGGCATGAATTGTGGGCCGAGGCCAATATGTATTTTCTCTCGTGTTACCACAGTTATCTGTGAAACTCGTTTGGGCCACTGAAGAGGAGCGTTACTGCCTTCATGAGACGTGCACAGCTGTACTAGCATTGGAATCCGCTCTATGCCTGCATTTGCTGAGGGTGTGTGCAGTGGCCTATGTCCTCGGTGGAGTGAAAGTCTGCCATGTCTGGGCACTGTAATTTCTTCAAGTTTATTACTTTCTTTTGGTTCCTTCTGCCCGCCTATGCTGTGGGTGCACAAAGACTTCCCATTGCGGTGTTTTACCAGTCGAGCACAAAGTCACTGGCTGACTTGGGTTGGGTGCAGAGTGCAGATGGCTTTCCCCTTGCGGTGTCGATTGAGCTATCCAACACCAACACAGAATGAATAGTGTGAGGGGACCCGGATTGCCCATTGCTATGTAACTCACGGCACCTTGGGTACCACAGTGTGTTTGCTGGAACCAAGCTGCACCAAGGGCCTGCTCACATGCTTCCCACAAGGCTACAGTGGGTTCTGGTCATGGTTTCTTGGCCTTGTAAGGCCACCTCCTCCTCCTGCCCTCATGCCACACCACCCTCATGTCTATTTATAAGTGCGTCTGCCATGAGGAGGAACCGCAGGCACAAACTGCAGAGGGTTGGCATGGCTAGGCAGCGACCCTCTTTAAAAGGGGCGGGGCGATAGCCCACAATGCTGTACAGAAGCAATGAGAAATCCAATCCTGTGCCACCTCCATCAGGAGCTGCACATGTGGGCATAGCAATGGGGAACCTATGTGGCACACACTATTCATTCTGTCAAGGTGTCTGCATGCCCCAGTCAGACTGCGTTTTTTTATAAATAGTCACAGGCAGGTACAACTCCGCAATGGGCATTCCGTGTGCACCCACAGCATGGGTGGCTCCCTGGAACCCACCGGCTGTACATAAATGTATCCCATTGCAGTGCCCTGGACAGCAGAGTTAACGTCAGATTAAATGCAGGTGGGCTTCGGTCCACACTGCATGCCCCAATTTGACCGGGGTTTTTAATTCAAAGACACAGGCAGGTACAACTCCCTATTGTGAAGTCCCTGTGGACCGACAGCATGGGTGGCTCCCTGGAACCCACCGGCGGTACATAAATATATCCCATTGCAGTGCCCATCACAGCTGAGGTAATGTCATACTTAATGCAGGTGGGCTTTGTCCCAAACTGCACGCCCCAGTCAGACTGGGGTTCTTTAGAAGTGGACACATGCAGTTACAACTCCGTGTGGACCGACAGCATGGATGGGTGCCAGGAAACCACCGGCGGTACATAAATATATCCCATTGCAGTGCCCATCACAGCTGAGGTAATGTCATGTTTAATGCAGGTGGGCTTCGGCCCACACTGCATGCCCCAGTCAGACTGGGGTTCTTTAGAAGTGGACAGATGCAGTTACAACTCTGTGTGGACCGACAGCATGGGTGGCTCCCTGGAACCCACCGGCGGTACATAAATATATCCCATTGCAGTGCCCATCACAACTGAGGTAATGTCATGTTTAATGCAGGTGGGCTTCGGCCCACACTGCATGCCCCAGTCAGACTGGGGTTCTTTAGAAGTGGACACATGCAGTTACAACTCCGTGTGGATCGACAGCATGGGTGGGTGCCAGGAAGCACCGGCGGTACATAAATGTATCCCATTGCAGTGCCCAGCACAGCTGAGGTAATGTCATGTTTAATGCAGGTGAGCTTCGGCCCACACTGCATGCCCCAGTCAGACTGGGGTTCTTTAGAAGTGGACACATGCAGTTACAAATCAGTGTGGACCAACAGCATGGGTGGCTCCCTGGAACCCACTAGCGGTACATAAATATATCCCATTGCAGTGCCAGCACAGCTGAGGTAATGTCATGTTTAATGCAGGTGGGCTTCGGCCCACACTGCATACCCCAGTCAGACTGGGGATCTTTAGAAGTGGACACATGCAGTTACAACTCCCTGTGGACCCACAGCATGGGTGGGTGCCAGGAAGCCACCGGCGGTACATAAATATATCCCATTGCAGTGCCCAGCACAGCTGATGTAACGTCAGCTTTAATGCAGGTGGGCAAAAATTAATTGGATTACACTGTAGGCGAGGGCCCCCAAAAAATGGTATACCAACAGTACTAATGTACCTCAGAAAAATTGCCCATGCCCAACCAAGAGGGCAGGTGAAACCCATTAATCGCTTTGGTTAATGTGTAGAGATGAGCGAACGCACTCGTCCGAGCTTGATACTCGTTCGAGTATTAGCGTGTTCGAGATGCTCGTTACTCGTAACGAGTACCACGCGATGTTCAAGTTACTTTCACTTTCATCTCTGAGACGGTAGCGCGCTTTTCTGGCCAATAGAAAGACAGGGAAGGCATTACAACTTCCCCCTGCGACGTTCAAGCCCTATACCACCCCCCTGCAGTGAGTGGCTGGTGAGATCAGGTGTCACTCGAGTATGTAAATCGGCCCCTCCCGCGGGTCGCCACAGATGCGTTCTGACAGAGATCAGGGACAGTGCTGCTGGTGCCGGAGCTGCTATAGGGAGAGCGTTAGGAGTACTTTAGGCTTCAAGAACCCCAACGGTCCTTCTTAGGGCCACATCTAACCGTGTGCAGTAGTGTGGAGGCTGCTTTTTGCAGTGTTGCACTTTTTTTTTTTGTATATCGGCCGTGCAGAGCCGTGCAGAGTCCAGGGCCAGTAGTGGTGGTGAGGCAGGGGCAGAAGACATATTTATTGAATATAGGCAGTGGGCCTTTCCAAAAACATTTGGGGAAAAAAAATCTATTTGGGATGCCTGTGACTGTCCTCAGTGTACTGGGTCTGTGCTGGGGGTAGTTGTCCTCCTAATTCATACGCAGCCAGCTAAGTGTTACAGCAGGCTTGCGCAAAATTATTTCCTGGCTCTGTCTGGGCTGTTACATCACCGCTGTATTCCAGTCCACAGTGCAACAGTCTGCAGTTATTTTACATACTCCAGGGCCAGTAGTGGTGGTGAGGCAGGGGCAGAAGACATATTTATTGAATATAGGCAGTGGGCCTTTCCAAAAACATTTGGGAAAACAAATCTATTTGGGCTGCCTGTGACTGTCCTCAGTGTACTGGGTCTGTGCTGGGGGTAGTTGTCCTCCTAATTCATACGCAGCCAGCTAAGTGTTACAGCAGGCTTGCGCAAAATTATTTCCTGGCTCTGTGTTGGCTGTTACATCACCGCTGTATTCCAGTCCACAGTGCAACAGTCTGTAGTTATTTTACATACTCCAGGGCCAGTAGTGGTGAGGCAGGGACAGAAGACATATTTATTGAATATAGGCAGTGGGCCTTTCCAAAAACATTTGGGAAAAAAATCTATTTGGGCTGCCTGTGACTGTCCTCAGTGTACTGGGTCTGTGCTAGGGGTTGTTGTCCTCCTAATTCATACGCAGCCAGCTAAGTGTTACAGCAGGCTTGCGCAAAATTATTTCCTGGCTCTGCTGTGCGTTCCGTAAGCGAAGTCAGCCTCCAACCACAGGCCAATAAGTGGCACATTTAATTACAGCGTTCTGTTTCTGCACTACTGGTAATACAGCATGCTGAGGGGTAGGGGAAGGCCTAGAGGACGTGGACGCGGGCGAGGACGCGGAGGCCCAAGTCAGGGTGTGGGCACAGGCCGAGCCAGTGCGGTGGCCAGGGGTAGAGGCAGGGCCAGACCGAATAATCCACCAACTGTTTCCCAAAGCGCCCCCTCGCACCATGCCACCCTGCAGAGGTCAAGGTTCTCTAAGGTGTGGCAGTTTTTCACAGAGACGCCTGACGACCGATGAACAGTGGTGTGCAACCTTTATCGCGCCAAGATCAGCTGGGGAGCCACCACCACCAGCATGCGCAGGCATATGATGGCCAAGCACCCCACAAGGTGGGGAGAAGGCCATTCACCGCCTCAGGTTTGCACCACTGCCTCTCCCCCTGTGCCCCAACCTGCCACTGAGATCCAACCCCCCTCTGAGGACACAGGCACTACCGTCTCCTGGCCTGCACCCACACCCTCACCTCCGCTGTCCTCGGCCCCATCCAGCAATGTCTCTCAGCGCAGCGTCTAGACGTCGCTAGCGCCACTGTTTGAGCGCAAGCGCAAGTACGCCGCCACGCACCCGCACGCTCAAGCGTTAAACGTGCACATTGCCAAATTGATCAGCCTGGAAATGCTGCCGTATAGGCTTGTGGAAACGGAGGCTTTCAAAAGCATGATGGCGGCGGCGGCCCCGCACTACTCGGTTCCCAGTTGCCACTACTTTTCCCGATGTGCCGTCCCAGCCCTGCACGACCACGTCTCCCGCAACATTGTACGCGCCCTCACCAACGCGGTTACTGCCAAGGTCCACTTAACAACGGACACGTGGACAAGCATAGGCGAGCAGGGCCACTATATCTCCCTGACGGCACATTGGGTGAATTTAGTGGAGGCTGGGACAGAGTCAGAGCCTGGGACCGCTCACGTCCTACCCACCCCCCGAATTGCGGGCCCCAGCTCAGTGCTAGTATCTGCGGCGGTGTATGCTTCCTCCACTAAACCACCCTCCTCCTCCAACGCAACCTCTGTCTCGCAATCAAGATGTGTCAGCAGCAGCAGCGTGTCGCCCGCAGTCGGTGTCGCGCGGCGTGGCAGCACAGCGGTGGGCAAGCGTCAGCAGACCGTGCTGAAACTACTCAGCTTAGGAGAGAAGAGGCACACGGCCCACGAACTGCTGCAGGGTCTGACACAGCAGACCGACCGCTGGCTTGCGCCGCTGAGCCTCCAACCAGGCATGGTCGTGTGTGACAACGGCTGTAACCTGGTGGCGGCTCTGCAGCTCGGCAGCCTCACGCACGTGCCATGCCTGGCCCATGTCTTTATTTTGGTGGTTCAGCGCTTTCTGAAAAGCTACCCACACTTATCATACCTGCTCGGAAAGGTGAGCCGGGTCAGCGCACATTTCCGCAACTCCAAGACGGACGCTGCCACCCTGCGGACCCTGCAACATCGGTTTAATCTGCCAGTGCACCGACTGCTGTGCGACGTGCCCACACGGTGGAATTCTACGCTCCACATGTTGGCCAGGCTCTATGAGCAGCGTAGAGCTATAGTGGAATACCAACTCCAACATGGGCGGCGTAGTGGGAGTCAGCCTCCTCAATTCTTTACAGAAGAGTGGGCCTGGTTGGCAGACATCTGCCAGGTCCTTGGAAACTTTGAGGAGTCTACCCAGATGGTGAGCGGCGATGCTGCAATCATTAGCGTCACCATTCCTCTGCTATGCCTCTTGAGAAGTTCCCTGCAAAGCATAAAGGCAGACGCTTTGCACTCGGAAACAGAGGCGGGGGAAGACAATATGTCGCTGGATAGTCAGAGCACCCTCCTGTCTATATCTCAGCGCATTGAGGAGGAGGAGGAGGGGGGAGGAGCATGAGGAGAAGGGGGAAGAGACAGCTTGGCCCACTGCTGAGGGTACTCATGCTGCTTGCCTGTCATCCTTTCAGCGTGTGTGGCTGTAGGAGGGAGAGGAGGATCCTGAAAGTGATCTTCCTAGTGAGGACAGCCATGTGTTGCGTACAGGTACTCTGGCACACATGGCGGACTTCATGTTAGGATGCCTTTCTCATGACCCTCGCGTTACACGCATTCTGGCCAATATGGATTACTGGGTGTACACACTGCTCAACCCACGGTATAAGGAGAACCTTTCCACTCTCATTCCCGAAGAGGAAAGGGGTTCGAGAATGATGCTATACCACAGGGCGCTGGTGGACAAACTGATGGTAAACTTTCCATCCGACAGCGCTAGTAGAAGAAGGCGCAGTTCGGAGGGCCAGGTAGCAGGGGAGGCGCAGAGATCAGGCAGCATGTACAGCGCAGGCAGGGGAACATTTTATAAATAGTCACAGGCAGGTACAACTCCGCAATGGGAATTCCGTGTGCACCCACAGCATGGGTGGTTCCCTGGAACCCACCAGCTGTACATAAATGTATCCCATTGCAGTGCCCATCACAGCTGAGGTAACGTCCGATTAAATGCAGCCCACACTGCATGCCCCAACCTGACTGGGCTTTTTAATTCATAGACACAGGCAGGTACAACTCCCTTTTCTGAAATCCCTGTGGACCGACAGCATGGGTGGGGTGCCAGGAAGCCACCGGCGGCACATAAATATATCCCATAGCATTGCCCATCACAGCTGAGGTAATGTCATGTTTAATGCAGGTGGGCCTCGGCCCACACTGCATGCCCCAGTCAGACTGGGTTTCTTTAGAAGTGGACACATGGAGTTACAACTCCGTGTGGACCGACAGCATGGGTGGCTCCCTGGAACCCACTTGCGGTACATAAATATATCCCATTGCATTGCCCAGCACAGCTGATGTAACGTCAGCTGTAATGCAGGTGGGCAAAAAAATTAATTGGATTACACTGTAGGCGAGGGCCCCAAAAAATTGGTGTATCAACAGTACTAATGTACCTCAGAAAAATTGCCCATGCCCAACCAAGAGGGCAGGTGAAACCCAATAATCGCTTTGGTTAATGTGGCTTAATTGGTAACTAGGCCTGGAGGCAGCCCAGTTAAAATAAAAATTGGTTCAGGTGCAAGTTTCAATGCTTCAATGAGCATTGAAACGTATAAAAATTGTTTAGAAAAATTATATGACTGAGCCTTGTGGGCCTAAGAAAAATTGCCCGTTCGGCGTGATTACGTGAGGTTTCAGGAGGCGGAGGAGGAATATTATACACAGATTGATGAAGCAAAAATGTCCCCGTTTTTGATGGTGATAGAGATAGGTATCGCTGCTGTCCGCTGGTGAAGAAGAGAAGTCTGGGAAAATCCAGGCTTTGTTCATCTTGATGAGTGTAAGCCTGTCGGCACTGTCGGTTGACAGGCGGGTACGCTTATCCGTGATGATTCCCCCAGCCGCACTAAAGACGCTAGCCGCAGGACAGGCAAGCACCCCCAGGGCATACAGCGCGAGTTCAGGCCACGTGTGCAGCTTCGACACCTAGTAATTGTAGGGGGCAGAGGCGTCACGAAGGACGGTCGTGCGATTGGCTACGTATTCCCTCACCATCCTTTTACAGTGCTCCCGCCGACTCAGCCTTGACTGGGGAGCGGTGACACAGTCTTGCTGGGGAGCCAGAAAGCTGTAAAAGGCCTTGGAGAGTGTTGCCCTCCCTGTGCTGTACATGCTGCCTGATCTCCGCGCCTCCCCTGCTACCTGGCCCTCAGAATTGTGCCTTCTGCCACTAGCGCTGTCGGATGGGAAGTTTACCATCAACTTGTCCGCCAGGGTCCTGTGGTATAGCATCACTCTCGAACCCCTTTCCTCTTCAGGTATGAGAGTGGAAAGGTTCTCCTTATACCGTGGGTCGAGCAGTGTGTACACCCAGTAATCCGTAGTGGCCAGAATGCGTGTAACGCGAGGGTCACGAGAAAGGCATCCTAACATGAAGTCCGCCATGTGTGCCAGGGTACCTGTACGCAACACATGGCTGTCCTCACTAGGAAGATCACTTTCAGGATCCTCCTCCTCCTCAGGCCATACACGCTGAAAGGATGACAGGCAAGCAGCATGGGTACCCTCAGCAGTGGGCCAAGCTGTCTCTTCCCCCTCCTCCTCATACTCCTCCATCTCCTCATGCTCCTCCTCAGCGCGCTGAGTTATAGACAGGAGGGTGCTCTGACTATCCAACGACATACTGTCTTCCCCCGCCTCCGTTTCCGAGCGCAAAGCGTCTGCCTTTATGCTTTGCAGGGAACTTCTCAAGAGGCATAGCAGAGAAATAGTGATGCTAATGATCGCAGCATCGCCACTCACCATCTGGGTAGACTCCTCAAAGTTTCCAAGGACCTGGCAGATGTCTTCCAACCAGGCCCACTCTTCTGTAAAGAATCGAGGAGGCTGACTCCCACTACGCCGTCCATGTTGGAGTTGGTATTCCACTATAGGTCTACGCTGCTCATAGAGCCTGGCCAACATGTGGAGCGTAGAGTTCCACCGTGTGGGCACGTCGCACAGCAGTCGGTGCACTGGCAGATTAAACCGATGTTGCAGGGTGGCAGCGTCCGTGTGGGACTTGCGGAAATGTGCGCAGAGCCGGCGCACCTTTCCGAGCAGGTCTGTACCACCAAATTAAAGATGTGGTACAGGCAAGGCACGTGCGTGAGGCTGCCGAGCTGCAGAGCCGCCACCAGGTTATGGCCGTTGTCACACACGACCATGCCCGGTTGGAGGCTCAGCGGCGCAAGCCAGCAGTCGGTCTGCTCTGTCAGGAAGCATACACCGCCGCAGATACCACCACCGAGCTGGGGCCCGCAATTCTGGGGGTGGGTAGGACGTGAGCGGTCCCAGGGTCTGACTCTGTCCCAGCCTCCACTAAATTCACCACATTTGTCGTCAGGGAGATATAGTGGCCCTGCCCGCCTGTGCTTGTCCACGAGTCCATTGTTAAGTGCACCTTGGCAGTAACCGCGTTGGTGAGGGCGTGTACAATGTTGCGGGAGACGTGGTCGTGCAGGGCTGGGATGGCACATTGGGAAAAGTAGTGGTGACTGGGAACCGAGTAGCCCGGGGCCGCCGCCACCATCATGCTTTTGAAAGCCTCCGCTTCCACAAGCCTATACGGCAGCATCTCCAGGCTGATCAATTTGGCTATGTGCAAGTTTAACGCTTGAGAGTGCGGGTGCGTGGCGGCGTACTTGCGCTTGCGCTCCAACACTTGCGCTAGCGACGGCTGGACAGTGTGCTGAGAGACATTGCTGGATGGGGCCGAGGACAGCGGAGGTGAGGGTATGAGTGCAGGCCAGGAGACGGTAGTGCCTGTGTCCTGAGAGGGGTGTTGGATCTCAGTGGCAGGTTGGGGCACAGGGGGAGAGGCAGTGGTGGAAACCGGAGGCGCTGAACGGCCTTCGTCCCAGCTTGTGGGGTGCTTGGCCATCATATGTCTGCGCATGCTGGTGGTGGTGAGGCTGGTGGTGGTGTCTCCCCGGCTGATCTTGGCGCGACAAAGGTTGCATACCACTGTTCATCGGTCGTCTGCACTCTCAGTGAAAAACTGCCAGACCTTTGAGCACCTCGGCCTCTGCAGGGTGGCATGGCGCGAGGGGGTGCTTTGGGAAACAGTTGGTGGATTATTCGGTCTGGCCCTGCCTCTACCCCTGGCCACCGCACTGCCTCTTCCAACCTGCCCTGCTGCTGCACTTGCCTCCCCCTCTGAAGACCTGTCCTCAGTAGGCGTAGCAAACCAGGTGGGGTCAGTCACCTCATCGTCCTGCTGCTCTTCCTCCGAATCCTCTGTGCGCTCCTCCCTCGGACTTACTGCAATTACTACTACCTGACTGATAGACAACTATGTCTCATCGTCGTCGTCCTCCTCACCCACTGAAAGCTCTTGAGACAGTTGCCGGAAGTCCCCAGCCTCATCCCCCGGACCCCGTGAACTTTCCAAAGGTTGGGCATCGGTCACGACAAACTCCTCCAGTGGGAGAGGATTCGGAACCATTGCTGCCCATTCTGGGCAGGGGCCCGAGAACAGTTCCTGGGAGTCTGCCTGCTCCTCAGAATGTGTCATTGTAATGGAGTGAGGAGGCTGGGAGGAAGGAGGAGCAGCAGCCAGAGGATTCAGAGTTGCAGCAGTGGACGGCGTAGAACTCTGAGTGGTCGATAGATTGCTGGATGCACTTTCTGCCATCCACGACAGGACCTGCTCACACTGCTCATTTTCTAATAAACGTCTACCGTGTGGACCCATTAATTGTGAGATTAATCTGGGGACGCTAGAAACGTGCCTCTCTCCTAATCCCGCAGCAGTCGGCTGCGATACACCTGGATCAGGAGCTCGGCCTGTGCCCACACCCTGACTTGGGCATCCGCGTCCTCGCCCGCGTCCACGTCCTCTAGGCCTACCCCTACCCCTCAGCATGGTGTATTGCCAGTAGTGCAGAAACAGAACGCTGTAATTAAATGTGCCGCTTATTGGCCTGTGGTTGGAGGCTGACTTCGCTTACGGAACGCACAGCAGAGTCAGGAAAGAATTTTGCGCAAGCCTGTAGTGAGATGTAGGTGCGTATGACTCAGCTAGTGGAATTCACAGCGCTGAAGCAGTCAAGTGGCCAAATGCCGCTAGTAGGCCTTAAGTATTTTGCTTCTATTTTTTGAAAGGCTGAGCTGAGACAGCAGACAGATACTGTAGGCAGCGTATATATGTATACTGTTTCCCTCTGGACAGGATGACAGCGGTGATGTAAGGGGCAACGCAGAGCCAGGAAACACTTTTGCGCAAGCCTGCTGTAACACTTAGCTGCGTAGTAATTAGGACTACTACCCCCAGCAGAGACGCAGTACACTCAAGACGGTCACAGGCAGCCCAAAGATAGTATTTTTCCCAAATTTGTTTGAAAAAGCCCGCTGCCTATTTAGACAGTATATCTCTTTCAATTTTCCCACTGTCCCTGCCTCACCACTACTGGCCGTATACTATGTAAAATTACTGCAGACTGTTTCCCTCTGGACAGGATGACAGCGGTGATGTAAGGGGCAACGCAGAGCCAGGAAACACTTTTGGGCAAGCCTGCTGTAACACTTAGCTGCGTATTAATTAGGACTACTACCCCCAGCAGAGACGCAGTACACTGAGGACGGTCACAGGCAGCCCAAATAGATTTTTTTTTCCAAATTTTTTTTGAAAAAGCCCACTGCCTATATAGACAGTATATCTCTTTCACCTTTCCCACTGTCCCTGCCTCACCACTACTGGCCCTATACTATGTAAAATTACTGCAAACTGAGGACGTAATGCTCTGCACGGCCGATATACAAAAAAAAAAAAGTGCAACACTGCTCACAGCAGCCTCAACAGTACTGCACATGGTCAGATGTGGCCCTAAGAAGGACCGTTGGGGTTCTTGAAGCCTAAAATAACTCCTAACACTCTCCCTATAGCAGCTCCAGCATCAACAGCACTTTCCATGATCTATGTCAGAATGCATCTGTGGCGAGCCGCGGGATTGGCCGATTTAAATACTCGGGTGACACCTGATCTCGCCAGCCACTCACTGCAGGGGGGTGGTATAGGGCTTGAACGTCGCAGGGGGAAGTTGTAATGCCTTCCCTGTCTTTCTATTGGCCAGAAAAGCGCGCTAACGTCTCAGAGATAAAAGTGAAAGTAACTCGAACATCGTGTGGTGCTCGCCTCGAGTAACGAGCATCTCGAACACGCTAATACTCGAATGAGTATCAAGCTTGGACGAGTACGTTCGCTCATCTCTAGTGATAACCTTATTCTCGGGGTCCGCAGGATTCCAGCGATACCAAGTTTATGTAGTTTATGTTTTGCTATTTGTGTGCACTAAAACAATACATTTTTTAAAGATTTGCTTTTGTGTCGCTGCATCACAAGAGATAGAACATTGTTCTTCTCCGATCGACGGAGCGCTAGGAGGGCTTATTTTGTGCAGGATGAGCCCTAGTCTACATTGATGCCATTTTTAGGAACATAAAACATTTCTTCACTTTTCAATCAGAGGCCCAGAGTTTACTGCCAGAGAGATGAGTTAGTGCGGTTATTCGGGCTCAGTGTAAATCACCTCAATGGGAAGTCTGTGTGCACCCACAGCATGGGTGGCCCCCCAGGAACCCACAGATGGTACAGAAAGAAATCCCATTGCAGTGCCCCGGATAGCTGCGGTTGCGTGAGAGGAAATACATGTTGGCTGCTGCCCACACGCCATGCCCTAGACATTCGTGGTTTCTTTAAAAGTGCCAGGCAGGTACAACTCCGCTATGGCCAGTCTGTGTGCACCCACAGTATGGGTGACTAGCAGGAACACACAGACGGTACAGAAAGAAATCTCATTGCAGTGCCCCGGATAGCGGCGGTTGCGTGAGAGGAAATACATGTTGGCTGCTGCCCACACACCATGCCCTAGTCAGTCTGGGTTGTTTTTTGTGCCAGATAGGTAGGACACCGCGATGGGAAGACTCAGTGCACCCATAGTATACACAGACCCCTGTATTATTCCTGTAGCAAAGGTATAAGCTGACACCAGTATCATTTGTGTTGCAGAAGTCTAGGGAGACCCCATTAACATTTCTGTAGTAAGAGTATAGACTGACCCCAGTAACATTTCATTTGCAGCAGTATAGACAGACCCAGTAACATTTCATTAGCAGCAGTATTGCCAGACCCCTGTAACATTTGTGTAGCATTAGTATATGCAGACCTACTGTAACATTTACGTGGCAGAAGTATAGACAGACCCCAGTAACAATCTTGTAGCAGAAGTATAGGCAGACTCCTGTAACATGTAAGGGGCAGCAGTATAGGCAGACCCCTGTAACTTTCTTGTAGCAGAAGTATAGGCAGGCAGACCCCAGTAAAATTTCTGTAGTAATAGTATAGGCCAACCTCTGAAACATTGGGATACCATGAGCGTAGGCGAAGGCCGGCAAAATTAGTTGGATAAGAGTGTAGGCGTGGGCCCCAAAAATTAGTGTACCAAGTGTACCTCTGAAAAATGTATCAACCGAGAGGGCAGGTGAAACTCATAAACATTTTTTTTAAAGATACAGCTCACTGTTGCTTAATTTGTAACAGAGCCTGGTGGCAGCCCTGTCGAAAAAATTGGTTCATGTTAGAGTCTCAATACTTTTGAAACTTAGAAAAATTGTTAAAAAAAATTGGTAGATGTAGATAAGCCTTTTGGGCCGCAGAAAAATTGGCCGTTCAGCGCGATGACATGTTGTTTCTGCAGGAGAAGTAGCAGGAGGAGGACTAATGTCAGAGATAGATTGGCAAAGCTAAATGCCCCGTTTTACCGGTGACAGAGAAGAGTGCTTTTATCTGCGGTTGCAGCGAAAAGAATCTTTAGGTTCCGCTGCTCTCCGCCGGTGGAGAAGAGAAGTCTTGGGAAATCCAGCCTTTGTTCATCTTTATGAATGTAAGCATGTCGGCACTGTCAGTTGACATGCAGGTACGCTTGTCCGTGATGATTCCCCCAGCTGCACTAAACACCCTCTCTGACAAGACGCTAGCGGCAGGGCAAGCCAGCACCTCCAGGGCATACAGCGCAAGTTTGTGCCACATGTCTAGCTTTGACACCAAATAGTTGTATGGAGCAGAGGCATCACGGAGGACGGTGGTATGATCAGCTGCGTACTCCCTAACCATCTTTTTACAGTGCTCCGTCCGACTCAGCCTTGAATGGGGAGTGGTGATGCAGTCTTGCTGGGGAGTCATAAAGCTGGTAAAGGCCTTGGACAGTGTTCCCCTGCCTGCGCTGAACATGCTGCCTGATATCCGCGCCTCCCCTGCTACTTGGCCCTCGGATCTGCGCCTTCTGCCGCTGGCGCTGTCAGATGGGAAGTTTACCATCAGTTTGTCCACCAGGGCCCTGTGGTATTGCATCACTCTTGAACCCCTTTCCTCTTCAGGAATGAGAGTGGAAAGGTTCTCCTTATACCTGGGGTCGAGAAGGGTGTACACCCAGTAATCCACGCCATAGATGCTGAACAGATGGGAGGCAAGCAGCATGAGTACTCTCTGCAGTGTGCCCAGCTGTCTCTTCCCCCTCCTCCTCCTCCTGTTCCCCTCCCTCCTCCTCCTCCTCCAAAACGCACTGAGATATAGACATGAGGGTGCTCTGACTATCAAGCGACATACTCTCTTTCCCCGTCTCCTGTTCCGACTGCAAAGCTTTAGCCTTTATCCTTTGCAGCGAACTTCTCAGCAGGCATAGCAGAGGAATGGTGACGCTAATGATGGCAGCATCGCCGCTCACCATCTGGGTAGACTCCTCAAAGTTTCCAAGAACCTGGCAGATGTCTGCCATCCAGGCCCACTCCTCGGTAAAGAATTGGGGAGGCTGACTCCCACTACGCCGCCCATGTTGGAGTTGGTATTCCACTATTGCTCTTCGCTGCTTATGCAGCCTGGCCAACATGTTGAGCGTAGAATTCCACCGTGTGGGCACGTCGCACAGCAGCCGGGGCTCTGGCAGATTAAACCGATGTTGCAGGGTCCTCAGAGTGGCAGCGTCCATGGTGGACTTGCGGAAATGTGCGCACCTTGCCGAGCAGGTCTGACAAGTGCAGATAGTTTTTCAGAAACCGCTGAATCACCAGATTGAAGACATGGGCCAGGCATGGCACGTGTGTGAGGCTGCCGAGCTGCAGAGCCGCCACCAGGTTACGGCCATTGTCACTCACGACCATGCCCAGTTGCAGGCTCAGCGGCGAAAGCCAGAGGTCGATCTGCTCAGACAGACCCTGCAACAGCTCGGGGGCCGTGTGCCTCTTGTCACCTAGGCTGAGTAGTTTCAGCACGGCCTGCTGCTGCTTGCCCACCGCTGTGCTGCCGCGCTGCTCCACAAGGACTGCTGGCGACGCGCTGCTCACAATTCTTAATTGAGAGGTAGAGGTTGCGGAGGAGGAGGGGGAGGGTTTAGAGGAGGTGGCATAGACCGCCGCAGATAACAGAACCGAGGAAGAACCCACAATTCTGGGTGTGGGTAGGACGTGTGCGGTTCCAGGCTCTGACTTGCTCCCAGCCTCCACCAAATTCATCCAATGTGCCGTCAGGAAGATGTAGTGGCCCTGCCCGCCAGTACTTGTCCACGTGTCCGTGGTTAAGTGGACCTTGCCAGTAACTGCGTTAGTGAGGGCATGATTGATGTTGCGGGAGACGTGCTGGTGTAGGGCTGGGACGACACACCAGAAAAAATAGTGGCGACTGGGGACCGAGTAGCGTGGGACCGCCGCCGCCATCATGTTTTTGAAAGCCTCCGTTTCCACAGGCCTGTACGACAGCATCTCCAGGCTGATCAATTTGGCAATGTGCACGTTTAAAGCTTGAGCGTGCGGGTGCGTGGCGGTGTATTTGCGCTTGCGCTCAAACAGTGGCGCTAGCGACGTCTAGACGCTGCGCTGAGAGACATTGCTGAATGGGGCCGAGGACAGCGGAGGTGAGGGTGTGGGTGCAGGCCAGGAGACGGTAGTGCCTGTGTCCTGAGAGGGGTGTTGGATCTCAGTGTCAGGTTGGGGCACAGGGGGAGAGGCAATGGTGCAAACCGGAGGCGCTGAACGGCCTTCGTCCCAGCTTGTGGGGTGTTTGGCCATCATATGCCTGCGCATGCTGGTGGTGGTGAGGCTGGTACTGGTGGCTCCCCGGCTGATCTTGGCGCGACACAGGTTGCACACCACTATTCGCCAGTCATCCGCGCTCTCACTGAAAAACATCCACACCTTGAAGACCTAGGCCTCTGCAGTGTGGCTTGGAACGAGGGGGTGCTTTGTGAAACAGTTGGGGGAATCTTCTCTCTGCCCCTGCCTCTACCCCTGCCCACCCCACTGCCTCTTCCAACCTGTCCTGCCGCTGCACTTGCCTCCCCCTCTGAAGACCTGTCCTCAGTCGGCTTAGCGAACCAGCGGGGGTCAGTCACCTCATCGTCCAGCGGTTCTTCCTCCAAATCCTCTGTGCGCTCCTCCCTCGGACTTACTGCCCTTACTACTACCTAACAGATAGACAACTATGTCTCATCATCATCGATCTCCTCACCCACTAAAAGCTCTTGAGACAGTTGCCGGAAGTCCCCAGCCTCATGACCCGGACCCCGGGAGCTTTCCAAAGGGTGGCCATCGGTCACAACAAACTCCTCAGGTGGGAAAGGAACCATTTTTTCCCAATCAAGGCAGGGGGCCGAGAACAGTTCCTGGGAGTCTGCCTGCTCATCAGAATGTGTCATTTTCATGGAGTGAGGAGGCTGGGAGGAAGGAGGAGCAGCAGCGAGAGAATTCAGAGTTGCAGCAGTGGACAGCGTAGGAGACTGGGTGGTCGATACATCGCTGGATGCATTGTCTGCTATCCACGACAGGACTTGCTCCCACTGCTCTGTTTGTAATAAAGGTCTACCACGTGGACCACAAAATTGTGATATGAAGCTGGGGACCCCAGGAACTTGCCTCTCTCCTAATCCCGCTGCAGCCGGCTGTGATTCACCCGGACCAGGAACTCGGCCTGTGCCCACACCCTCACTTGGACCTCCGCGTCCTCGCCTACGTTCACGTCCTCTAGGCCTACCCCTACCCCTCAGCATGGTGTTTTCGAATACCAAAGACACAGAGCGGTGTAAAAAATTAGGCAATTATTGGCCTGCACTTGGAGGCTGACAGCGGTACTGTAACGCACACTGTAGGCCGAAAAAAATTATACACTGGCCAGCAGCAATGCCTAGCTGGCTAATAGTGAGCCACTGCAACCCCCAGCAGCCACGCAGAAAACTGCACACGGTGACAGGTAGGCCTAAGGAGGATTTTTTTCAGCTTTTCTTTTTGAAAGAGCCAACAGCCTAGACAGCGTGTATATGTCTTTCCCTCTATCACCGGCTGTGGCCGTACGCTGTGCCTGAAGTTGATGGGACACACACAGCGGTGTAAAAAATTAGGCAATTATTGGCCTGCACTTGCACGATCACAGCGGTACTGTAACGCACACTGTAGGCCGAAAAAATTATACGCTTGCCCGCAGAAAGGCCAAGCTGGCTAATAGTGAGCCACTACAAGTCACAGCAGCCAGAACAGTAATGCACACGGTGACAGGTAGCCGTAAGCAGGAGCTTTTTGGGGGTACTTGTTGACAGGATTCTACACTAGCACTGTCCCTGCCTCACCAGTACTGCCCCTATACTCTGTATAATTGGCTGCAGACTGAGAACGCAATAGTCTGCAGAGCCCAAGATGAAAAAAAAAATTGGTGCAAAACTGCTCCCCGCAGCCACAACAGTAATGCACACGGTAAGATGTGACCCTAGGAAGGACCGTTGGGGTTCTTGAACACGCCAACACACTAACTATAGCACCAGCAGCACCCTCCCTAATGTCTGCCAGCGTGTGTCTGAGGACTGATTTAAATACTCGGCGGTCACTTGATCTCACCAGCCACTCACTGCATGGGGGTGGGATAGGGCGGGAACGTCACAGAAGGAAGTTGTAATGCCTTTCCTGCATGTCTATTGGCCAGAAAATGGCACACAACATGCAGGGAAGGAAATGGAATTGACTCGAGTGCCGCGTGGTGCTCGTCTCGAGTAACGAGCGTCTCGAGTACCCTAATACTCGAGCGAGCATCAAGCTCGGACGAGTATGTTCGCTCATCTCTATTAGTTTGTATATTTCGGATAGGTCTGGGGAAATTTTGGTTCCTAGGTATGTTATGTGGGAGCAAGTGTTTTTAAAGGCGGATTTTTTGGCTAGCAGGGCCCACGTTGTTTTATCAATATTTATATTGAGGAGTTCTGATTTTGAAATATTAAGTTTAAAATTAGAGATTTGACTGAAAAGCTCAAATTCTCTCAGTAGTGGTTTAAGAGAAAGATGGTGGTTGGTTAGAAATAACAGGACACCATCTGCACAGCATGCTGTCTTGTGTTCCGTTCACCATACTTTAAGCCCATAATTTTTTGGTTTTACCTTATTCTTTACAAGAAGACCTCCATTGTAAGGATAAATAGAAGAGGGGAGAGAGGGCAGCCCTACCTTGTGTCATTATTAATAGTGAAAGACAGGGAAAGGTTTCTGAGGGTATTTTCTATAGAGCCATAATCTTATCAATAAAGTCTTCAGGGAAGCCACATTTTTGCAGGGTCATTTTAAGAACAAGCCAGTTTACCCTATCGAACACCTTCTCTGCGTCAGTCATAAGTAGAGCTAGAGGGGTTTTGCTTGCCTGTGGGGTGTGAATCCCACTTGTTCCATGTTGATGAGATTCGGGAGAAGTTTGATTGTATTGCCAAGGATTTTTGCATACGATGTAATGTCATGGTTGATTAGTGAGATTGGCCTATAGCTACTGCAGAGGGTATTATCTTTCCCATCTTTGGGGATGAGAAAAATGTGGGTGGTAAGAGCTTCACTAGGGAAACCATTAGTGGCGTTGATGTAAATAAAGTATTTGTGTAAAGCAGGGATTACCGGTAGCATGTCTTTAAATGTTTTATAGTAAATGGCACTGAAGCCATCTGGGCCTGAACTTTTGCCTTTAGGAAGGGCACTGATAACGTCCTCAATTTTTTAAATATGGAGATAGGGTTGTTCGGTGCTACTTTCTGAGGATTGAAATTTGTGGGAGAGCGTTGGATTTTAAAATTTTTGAATTTGCTTAGTTTTGTGTGGGTCATAAGCAGTGATGGCGAACCTTTTAAAGACCGAGTGCCCAAACTTCAAATCAAAACCCATTTATTTATCGCAAAGTGCCAACACATCAGGGGATGGGGATTATCACAACATATGATTTTATCTCCGTCAATATACAGAGGATAGTGCTGTTTCAAAATAGACATGTGTGATACGTATGAGACACGATTGAATTGAGTGGCTGTGCAAAGGCATAGGTAGGTAGTAATCACTAACTAGTTGCCGTATGGTTTTCCATAAGCTTAATACTAGTTCATCGAACTAATGAACTTACCTGAATGTTCTTCTAAGCTCTGGACAGATATGGTATGGTCTAGTGAAAACCAGCTAGAATGACTCATAGTCACGGGGTATTGCACAGTAATATTGTCCAGATATGGATAACTTCATTGAGAAACTATGCAGTAGTATATGTTGCCAAAGAGCTTGATTAGTTACATAAGAATTACGTGTTTTATCATACTGTGCAGAAGCGAATATTACACATAACCAAACAGTAGTAGAAATAAGAGTGATTTTCAGGGGGGCTTTGGGACTCGACTTTGTTGCCTAAGCAGATGTGCCGGCGTTTTCCCGGATTCCTCCTTCCTATCGTACCTGGAGATCCCCCGATTGCGGAGTGATGCTACAATATCCAGTGATGTATTAAAGGGGTTGTCCCGCGCCGAAACGGGTTTTTTTTTTTCAATATGCCCTCTCCCCCCCCCCCCATTCGGCGCGAGACAAATCCGATGCAGGGATAAAAAAAAACAAAACGGGTAGTACTTACCCGAATCCCCGCGCTCCGGCGACTTCATACTTACCTTGCGAAGATGGCCACCGGGATCTTCACCCACGGTGGACCGCAGGTCTTCTGTGCGTTCCATTGCCGATTCCAGCCTCCTGATTGGCTGGAATCGGCACACGTGATGGGGCGGAGCTACGAGGAGCAGGTCTCCAGCACGAGCGGCCCCATTCAACACAGAGAAGACCGGACTGCGCAAGCGCGTCTAATCGGGCGATTAGACGCTGAAAATTAGACGGCACCATGGAGACGGGGACGCTAGCAACGGAACAGGTAAGTGAATAACTTCTGTATGGCTCATATTTAATGCACGATGTATATTACAAAGTGCATTAATATGGCCATACAGAAGTGTATACCCCCACTTTGTTTCGCGGGACTACCCCTTTAATGCTTATTTTGTTACCCATGTGATCTGTATGCTTATATGTTAATTAACTGTTTCACTTACATTTATATACTAAAGAGTAAATAAACTCATGTGTTTTATATTTGTTTTACCTCAGACTGTATGCTTAGCTTGTATGCTAATGAGGTTATAGAATTACTAAATCTTGAGCAGCTAAGACAACATGGTGCAGATTTTGACTGCTTTTTGGATGTGGAAATGTTGCGCAATTTGCCACGGAAGCCTCTACTGAGGACATTCTGCAGCATTTCTGCCATGAGTAAACATATCCCATCAGTAATAGTGACCCCCAGAGCGGCCTCAGCCATAATGGTGACCTCCAGAGCAGCCCCAGCTGTAATAGTGACCCCCAGAGCAGCTCCAGTAGTAATAAAGACATCCCACAGTGGCCTTAGTAGTAATATTGACCCCCCAGAGCAGCCTCAGCTATAATAGTGACCCCCCAGAGAGGCCCCAGCCGTAATAGTGACCCCCAGAGCGGCCCCAGCTGTAATAGTGACCCCCAGAGCGGCCCCAGCAGTAATAGTGACCCCCAGAGCGGCCCCAGCAGTAATAGTGACCCCCAGAGCAGCCCCAGTAGTAATAGTGACATCCCACAGTGGCCCTAGTAGTAATATTGACCCCCCACAGTGGCCCTAGTAGTAATATTGACCCCCCAGAGCAGCCCCAGCTATAATAGTGACCCCCCAGAGAGGCCCCAGCCATAATAGTGACCCCCAGAGCTGCCCCAGCTGTAATAGTGACCCCCAGAGTGGCCCCAGCAGTAATAGTGACCCCCAGAGCGGCCCCAGCAGTAATAGTGACCCCCAGAGCAGCCCCAGTAGTAATAGTGACATTCCACAGAGGCCCCAGTAGTAATAGTGACCACACACAGTGGCTTCAGTAGTAATAGTGACATCCCACAGCAGCCCCAGAAATAATAGTTACACCCCATAGTGGTCCCAGTAGTAATGCTATTACCACTGGGGCTGATATAAGGAACACTATTACTAATAGGATTACCTATAATAGCCCCAGTAGTAATAGTGCCCCCTGAGGCCCATATATTTACCTCTTCCTCCTCGTCGAAGTGCCGCTGCTCCTCTGCTTGGTGCTGCTGTTGGCGCTGATCCCAAGTGCACTCTATGATGTCAGTGTGCTTGTCCATACACCTGCTCCCCTCTGCTCTAGCAGAACCAAATAGGAGCTGTCAGGGGATGGGGCAGGAGGATCCTGGAGGGATGACACGTAGCTAAAGCCAGAGTGCACCTGGAATCAGCACCACTTAGCAGTGCCACTGAGTGAATACCTGCAGGGGAGCTATAGTGGCCCAGAACACCATCCTGGTCCCCTTGATAAATGTCATACATCTTTTGTCCTATGTAGATGCACTGTGCAAAGCTTGTCCTGTCATATCCAGTGTGTGTGTTGCACAGCTGCAGCGCTTGAGAGGTTAACTCCAATAAAATCATTGCTTGCATGTAAATGTGTCAGTTTGTCATGTCATGTGGTACAATTGAAGTTATAAATGTGAGTGCTTGAGAGCGGGAAGAAGTCTTCCATCTTGTCTCCCTGAGAGAGTGCCATATGGAAGCACCTTCAGCTTCCATGTAAGTGAAGATGGAAGAGTCAAGAGCGACATCCCATAGCGTTTGGAGTGTGGATGTGAGCGGAGTGAGTCCCAAGATCTTAGAGTGAGAGCAAATTCCAATAATTCGGTATAGAGGAACTCACCGTACCAGGTAATAGTTCACACTACAGGCTCTTCCTGTGCGGCCTTCCAAAGTTAGGATCACTGCACAGAGGTACAAGAATGAGTTACACCCACACACCTGCCATGCGGTGTATCATTGTTTAAGCCTTTTGTCAATAATTGTCTGCCAGAGAGTTTGCAGAGTGATTCCTACCCCTTCCTTCTCTGGAGTGCTCCCAGTCCAGGAGTGGTGCCATACAGATAATGTGGACTGTAGGATCATATTCATCTTGTGTATCCTCACGGACCTTTGAGCTCTAGTCTGTGTTAATTGAAAGTGAATTGTACCAGCCTTGTCTTTAACTTCTTAATGACACGGCCTATTTTGGCGTTGAGGACCAAGCGATTTTTTGGTATTTTTCCATCTCCATTTTTCAAAAGCCATAACTTTTTTATTTTTCCGTGGACGCGGCCGTATAAGGGCTTGTTTTTTGCGTGGCGATCTGTAGTTTTTATCGGTGCCACTTTTGGGTATATAGACAATATCGTAAAATTTTTTTTTTTTTTTTAATGATAACAGGGAGAGAAAACGCATCAATTCTGCCATAGATTTTTTTTTTTTTTACAGCGTTAATCATGCAGCATAAATGACACACAAAATTTTTTCTGCGGGTTGGTATGGTAACAACGATACCAAAATTGTTATATTTTTTTTAGGTTTTTACACTTTTTTGCAATAAAACCCCCTTTTTTTTGGAAATCTTTTTTTTTTCTCTATAGCTGCATTCAAAGTCATGTAACTTTTTTATTTTTCTATGTACGGAGCTCTTTAAGGGCTTATTTTTTGCGAGACGAGCTGTAGTTTTTATTGGTACCATTTTGGGAAATGTACGGCTTTTTTGACGCTTTTTGTCGTACAAAATAAAAAGCATGTTCAACTTTTTGTACACGTCGTTACGGACGCGTCAATATCCAATATGTGGGGTTTTAGTTTTTTTTTCCCTTTTTTTATGCTAATATTAGAAAAACCATAAAAAAGGGTTTTTTTACATTTTTTTTTTTACATTTTTCTTTTTTTTACACTTTTCTTTTTTTTATACTATTTGAGTCCCTCTGAGGGACTTACATCACTGTACCTATGATCGCTGTCATAAGGCATGGCAGAGCTACTGCTCTGCCATGCCTTATCGCTTGTACAGCGATTATAGGCACAGGCAATACAGGACGCCAGTGTCTGGCGTCCTGTTGCCATGGTGACAGGCCGGGCTCTCGCGATAACATCGCGAGTTCCAGCCGGAGACACACAGGGATCGCGATCCCTCTGTGAACTCTTTTCCTGCCGCGATCTATCGCGGCAGGGAAGGGGTTAACAGCGGCGGGCGCATCTCCGATGTCGCCCCGCTGTTGGAGCGGGACGCCGGCTGTGACTGACAGCCGGCTCCCGCTGCGGGATAGCGCGGGATCTTATGTGATCCCGTGCTATCTCCAGGACGTACCGGTACGTCCTTTTGCGGGAAGTACCAGGCTCCCGGGACGTAACGGTACGTCCTGGAGTGGGAAGGGGTTAAAACCTCTCTGTTTAAAAGTTTATTTCTGCAAGTATAGTTATACTGGGCCTCAAACGTTCCTGGGGACCTGAAGCACTATACACAAGTCTCTGTGTTCTTATTCTCCGCTGCGTGGCATAGCAGTGTGTAGGAATGGTGGCATCATGAGTGATAAGTACTACTACTCCCCCATCCTGTTTATTGGTATTCGCTATCATAGGGGTGTTGAAGCTGGCCTGCAATAACACTCTGGCTTTAGCTACGTGTCATCCCTCCAGGACCAGAGCCTGGTAAGTGCTGCCATGACACATCAGCACTTATCCTTCCCAGCTCTGCACAGTAATCAAGTGCCCAGGGTCATCCCTCTAGGGTGTTGCAGAGCTGTGGCACCCCGGGCTGTATTCACTACCGTGGTGAGCAGCTTCCGGCGCGTGTGCCAGGAAGGAGGGCTCTGTGTGCCACATCTGGCACGCGTGCTATAGGTTCACTAACACTGGTCTATAGCATTTTGCTTATGAATATTATAGAGATCAGAGTAGTAAGCGCTGAATATCTTGGCTATTTCGTCTGTTGTTTAGTGAAGTTGGTCAATTTTTTTATTTCAGTGATGAACATTTTAATGTTTTGTTTTTTGATCAGAGAGGCTAATATTTTTGCGCATTTGTCTGATAAGGCATAATGCTTGAAATTTGCATAAAAAAGGTATTTTTCAGTCTTTATATTTTGCGATTTCCTAGTTTAGACGCAAGTCAAAGAGTTATTTTTCTATAAGGCATGTAGTTGTTTTTTTGTGCTGTAGTTCTAATTTTTTAATTTGTTCAATAAGGTCAGCTTCCTCCTTCTCTTCTTTCTTTCTAGAACCTATCTGTATTAGAAGGCCTCTTATTAGCGCCTTATGGGCTTCCCAAAGAATTGCTGGTTTTGTGAGGTAACTTGCATTATCTTTGAAGTACATCTGGATGTTTTGGTTGATGGTAGTGATGACGTCTTTGTTTTGGAGAAGACTGTTATTTAATATCCAGTTTATTGGGTGTTTTTTTTTTTTTTTTGGTTTGAAGTGCTATTTCTAGAGAGAAGGGGGCATGGTGTGAGAAGAGTATTGAGCCATATAATGACTTTGGTCACCGTGCTGAGTAAGTGATGGGGTATATAGAGTATTATGCACCAGGGAGCAGAAGCAGAAGTCCTTAGTGGAGGGATTATGTATCCTTCAGGGGTCGACCAAACTTGGCTCTGAGAATAATATTTTTATTTTCTTTAAATGAAGATAGGATATTGATGATGTGCCATTAGACGTATCGATCAAGGGTTGTAAGGAAGCATTAACACCTTCAGTGGTATGCCTGGAAATTTTCCTGGATGAGCTCCACTGCCCATAGTGAAATAGCCTGGAAGATTTCCGGGCTATGTTTTACTGTGGGACCTGTAGAGCACAATGCCATATGCTGTGGCATTGTTCTCTGCCTGCACAGACCCACAGAGAACTGTGCAGGACTTTAAAAAAAGAAGCATAAATATATTACCGATCTGCCGGAAGCTTACCGCTTCTTTTTTTAATCTTCTGCACTGCTTTGTTTACAGGTTGCCACAGAAACCATCAGCTTGTCAGAAGCTAGCCAATGGTCCCTGTGGCAGGGAGAGCTGGTGATCGTCTGTCAGAGGTTAGCTGGGCACCAGCTCTTACACAGCAGAAAATGGAGAAAACCTCCGATCTCTGCTGTGTTAACACTCTACATGCCGCAGTCTATGCGACTGCAGCATGTAAAGGGCTGACAGAGAGAGGGGGCTCCCTCTATCAGAGGACCAAAATTTAAAAAAAACAGTAAAAAAAAAAAGAGTAAAAAAATAAAAATAAAAACATCTTTCTCCCTTTACTTTGTAAAAAATTAAAAACAAAATTACACGTGTGGTATCCCTGTATTCGTAATGACCCAGAGAAGGAAGTTAGTACATTATTTAACCCCTTAATGATGCGGCCCTTTTTTTTCGCCTTTTCGTTTTTTCCTCCCCCCTTTTAAAAAACATAACTGCTTTATTTACTCATCGATGTCTCTGCATGAGGGCTAGCTTTTTGTGGAACAAGTTGTATTTTTCAGTGGTGGTACTTAATATACCATATAATGTAATAAAAAACTTTCACAAAATTCTAAGTGGAGTAAAATGAAAAAAAAAAAATCACATTCCGCCATCTTTCATTGCGTTTTGTTTCTACGGTACACAAATTGCCATAAAAATGACATGCTAACTTTAGTCTATGGGTCAGTATGATTACTGTGATACCAAACTTGTATAGTTTTTTTTTTTTGCTATAGTACTTGTACTTCTGCGCGCAATAACTTTTCTTTATCGGCAAGGGCTCATTATTTGCGGGATGTCCTGTAGTTTACGTTAGTACTAGAGATGAGCGAACGTACTCGTCCGAGCTTGATACTCGTTCGAGTATTAGCGTGTTCGAGATGCTCGTTACTCGTAACGAGCACCACGCGATGTTCGGGTTACTTTCACTTTAATCTCTGAGACGTTAGCACGCTTTTCTGGCCAATTGAAAGACAGGGAAGGCATTACAACTTCCCCCTGCGACGTTCAAGCCCTATACCACCCCCCTGCAGTGAGTGGCTGGCGAGATCAGGTGTCACCTGAGTATAAAAATCGGCCCCTCCTGCGGCTCACCTCAGATGTGTTGTGACTAGAGATGAGTGAGCACCAAAATGCTCGGGTGCTCGTTACTCGGGACGAAATTTTCGCGGTGCTCGAGGGTTCGTTTCGAGTAACGAACCCCATTGAAGTCAATGGGCGACCTGAGCATTTTTGTATTTCGCCGATGCTCGCTAAGGTTTCCTTGTGTGAAAATCTGGGCAATTCAAGAAAGTGATGGGAACGACACAGCAACGGATAGGGCAGGCGAGGGGCTACATGTTGGGCTGCATCTCAATTTCCCAGGTCCCACTATTAAGCCACAATAGCGGCAAGAGTGGGGCCCCTCCCAACAACTTTTACTTCTGAAAAGCACTCATTAGCATGGCATACCTTTGCTAAGCACCACACTACCTCCAACAAAGCACAATCACTGCCTGCATGACACTCCACTGCCACTTCTCCTGGGTTACTTGTTGCCCAACTGCCCCCCCTCCCCCCCACAGCGCACACCAAAGTGTCCCTGCGCAGCCTTCAGCTGCCCTCATGCCACACCACCCTCATGTCTATTTAGAAGTGTGTCTGCCATGAGGAGGAACCGCAGGCACACACTGCAGAGGGTTGGCACAGCTAGGCAGCGACCCTCTTTAAAAGGGGCGGGGCGATAGCCCACAATGCTGTACAGAAGCAATGAGAAATAGAATCCTGTGCCACCGCCATCAGGAGCTGCACACGTGGGCATAGCAATGGGGAACCTATGTGCCACACACTATTCATTCTGTCAAGGTGTCTGCATGCCCCAGTCAGACCGGGCTTTTTAATTCATAGACACAGGCAGGTACAACTCCCTATTGTGAAGTCCCTGTCGACCGACAGCATGGGTGGCTCCCTGGAACCCACCGGCGATACACAAAAATATCCCATTGCATTGCCCAACACAGCTGAGGTAGTAATGTCGTGCATAATGCAGGTGGGCTTCGGCCCACACTGCATGCCCCAGTCAGACTGGGGTTCTTTACAAGTGGAAACAGATGCATTTATAATTCCCTGTGGACCCACAGCATGGGTGGGTGCCAGGAAGCCACCGGCGGTACATAGAAATATCCCATTGCATTGCCCAACACAGCTGAGGTAGTAATGTCGTGCTTAATGCAGGTGGGCTTCGGCCCACACTGCATGCCCCAGTCAGACTGGGGTTCTTTACAAGTGGACACATGTAGGTTAAACTCCGTGTGCACCTACAGCATGGGTGGCTCCCTGGAACCCACCGGCGATACACAAAAATATCCCATTGCATTGCCCAACACAGCTGAGGTAGTAATGTCGTGCTTAATGCAGGTGGGCTTCGGCCCACACTGCATGCCCCAGTCAGACTGGGGTTCTTTACAAGTGGAAACAGATGCATTTATAATTCCCTGTGGACCCACAGCATGGGTGGGTGCCAGGAAGCCACCGGCGGTACATAGAAATATCCCATTGCATTGCCCAACACAGCTGAGGTAGTAATGTCGTGCTTAATGCAGGTGGGCTTCGGCCCACACTGCATGCCCCAGTCAGACTGGGGTTCTTTACAAGTGGACACATGCAGTTACAACTCCGTGTGGACCGACAGCATGGGTGGGTGCCAGGAAGCCACCGGCGGTACATAAATATATCCCATTGCATTGCCCATCACAGCTGAGGTAATGTCATGTTTAATGCAAGTGGGCTTCGGCCCACACTGCATGCCCCAGTCAGACTGGGGCTCTTTAGAAGTGGACACATGTAGTTAAGTGGTAACTAGGCCTGGAGGCAGCCCAGTTTAACGAAAAATTGGTTCAAGTTAAAGTTTCAACGCTTTTAAGAGCATTGAAACGTATAAAAATTGTTTAGAAAAATTATATGAGTGAGCCTTGTGGCCCTAGGAAAAATTGCCCGTTCGGCATGATTACGTGAGGTTTCAGGAGGAGGAGCAGGAGGAGGAGGAGGAGGAATATTATACACAGATTGATGAAGCAGAAATGTCCCCGTTTTGGATGGTGAGAGAGAACGATGCTTCCATCCGCGGGTGCAGCCTACGTATTGCTTAGGTATCGCTGCTGTCCGCTGGTGGAGAAGAGAAGTCTGGGGAAATCCAGGCTTTGTTCATCTTGATGAGTGTAAGCCTGTCGGCACTGTCGGTTGACAGGTGGGTACGCTTATCCGTGATGATTCCCCCAGCCACACTAAACACACTCTCTGACAAGACGCTAGCCGCAGGACAAGCAAGCACCTCCAGGGCATACAGCGCGAGTTCAGGCCACGTGTCCAGTTTCGACACCCAGTAGTTGTAGGGGGCAGAGGCGTCACGGAGGACGGTCGTGCGATCGGCTACGTACTCCCTCACCATCCTTTTACAGTGCTCCCGCCAACTCAGCCGTGACTGGGGAGCGGTGACACAGTCTTGCTGGGGAGCCATAAAGCTGGCAAAGGCCTTGGAGAATGTTCCCCTGCCTGCGCTGTACATGCTGCATGATCTCTGCGCCTCCCCTGCTACCTGGCCCTCGGAACTGCGCCTTCTGCCACTAGCGCTGTCGGATGGGAAGTTTACCATCAGTTTGTCCACCAGCGCCCTGTGGTATTGCATCATTCTCGAACCCCTTTCCTCTTCGGGAATGAGAGTGCAAAGGCTCTCCTTATACCGTGGGTCGAGTAGTGTGTACACCCAGTAATCCGTAGTGGCCAGAATGCGTGTAACGCGAGGGTCACGAGAAAGGCATCCTAACATGAAGTCAGCCATGTGTGCCAGGGTACCTGTACACAACACATGGCTGTCTTCACTAGGAAGATCACTTTCAGGATCCTCCTCCTCCTCCTCTTCCTCCTCCTCTGGCCATACACGCTGAAAGGATGACAGGCAAGCAGCATGGGTACCGTCAGCAGTGGGCCAAGCTGTCTCTTCTCCCTCCTCCTCATCCTCCTCATGCTCCTCCTCCTCCTCCTGAACGTGCTGAGATATAGACAGGAGGGTGCTCTGACTATCCAGCGACATATTGTCTTCCCCCGGCTCTGTTTCCGAGCGCAAAGCGTCTGCCTTTATGCTTTGCAGGGAACTTCTCAAGATGCATAGCAGAGGAATGGTGACGCTAATGATTGCAGCATCGCCGCTCACCACTTGGGTAGACTCCTCAAATTTTCCAAGGACCTGGCAGATGGCTGCCAACCAGGGCCACTCTTCTGTAAATAATTGAGGAGGCTGACTCACACTGCGCCGCGCAAGTTGGAGTTGGTATTCCACTATAGCTCTACGCTGCTCATAGAGTCTGCCCAACATGTGGAGCGTAGAGTTCCACTGTGTGGGCACGTCGCACAGCAGTCGGTGCACTGGCAGATTAAACCGATGTTGCAGTGTCCGCAGGGTGGCAGCGTGCGTGTGGGATTTGCGGAAATGTGCGCAGAGCTGGCGCACCTTTCCGAGCAGGTATGACAAGTGGGGGTAGCTTTTCAGAAAGCGCTGAACCACCAAATTAAACACATGGGCCAGGCATGGCACGTGCGTGAGGCTGCCGAGCTGCAGAGCCGCCACCAGCTTACGGCCGTTGTCACACACGACCATGCCCGGTTGGAGGCTCAGCGACGCAAGCCAGCGGTCGGTCTGCTCTGTCAGACCCTGCAGCAGTTCGTGGGCCGTGTGCCTCCTATCTCCTAAGCTGAGTAGTTTCAGCACGGCCTGCTGACGCTTGCCCACCGCTGTGCTGCCACGCCGCATTACACCGACTGCTGGCGACGTGCTGCTGACACATCTTGATTGCAAGACAGAGGTTCCTTTGGAGGAGGAGGAGGAGGAAGGTGCTTTAGTGGAGGAAGCATACACCGCTGCAGATACCACCACCGAGCTGTTGCCCGCAATTCTGGGGGTGGGTAGGACGTGAGCGGTCCCAGGCTCTGACTCTGTCCCAGCCTCCACTAAATTCACCCAATGTGCCGTCAGGGAGATGTAGTGGCCCTGCCCGCCTGTGCTTGTCCACGTGTCGGTTGTTAAGTGGACCTTGGCAGTAACCGCGTTGGTGAGGGCGCGTACAATGTTGCGGGAGACGTGGTCGTGCAGGCCTGGGACGGCACATCGGGAAAAGTAGTGGCGACTGGGAACTGAGTAGCGCGGGGCCGCCACCGCCATCATGCTTTTGAAAGCCTCCGTTTCCACAAGCCTATACGGCAGCATCTCCAGGCTGATCAATTTTGCAATGTGCACGTTTACCGCTTGAGCGTGCGGGTGCGTGGCGGCGTACTTGCGCTTGCGCTCAAACTGTGGCGCTAGCGACATCTGGACGCTACGCTGAGAGACATTGCTGGATGGGGCCGAGGACAGCGGAGGTGAGGGTGTGGGTGCAGGCCAGGAGACGATAGTGCCTGTGTCCTCAGAGGGGGGTTGGATCTCAGTGGCAGGTTGGGGCACAGGGGGAGAGGCAGTGGTGCAAACCGAAGGCGGTGAACGGGCATCGTCCCACCTTGTGGGGTGCTTGGCCATCATATGCCTGCGCATGCTATTGGTGGTGCCTCCCCAGCTGATCTTGGCGCGACAAAGGTTGCACACCACTGTTCGTCGGTCGTCAGGCGTCTCTGTGAAAAACTGCCACACCGTAGAGCACCTTGACCTGTGCAGGGTGGCATGGCGCGAGGGGGCGCTTTGGGAAACAGTTGGTGGTTTATTCGGTCTGGCCCTGCCTCTACCCCTGGCCACCACACTGGCTCGGCCTGTGCCCACACCCTGACTTGGGCCTCCGCGTCCTCGCCCGCGTCCCCGTCCTATAGGCCTACCCCTACCCCTCAGCATGGTGTATTACCAGTGATTTGATTTCCTAGGCAGGAAAGAAAGTGGAGCAAGCCTGCAGCCAAAATATAATTTTTCCCTTGTTTTTCAAAGGACAAGCCACACTGCGTGTATTCAATGAATACTACTAAGTTTAATAACTGTGTTGTGGCCCTGCAAATGTGTCAGAGAACTGCAGTGATGCAAAGTTATTGGCTCCAGCAGATCAGGGATTTCCCATGCAGGAAAAAAATTGGCGCAAGCCTGCAGTAAAACGTAGCTGGCTGCGTCTGATTTTTTTTAACGTTCTGCACGCATCACACACGTACCCAAAGCCCTGAGGACTGTCAGAGGCAGGCAAAATACAATTTTTTCCCTTGTTTTTCAAAGGACAAGCCACACTGCGTCTATTCAATGAATAATGTATGTCTTCTGGCCCTGCCTACACAATTCTATCCCTGTAGTATTAATGCCGGGTGCAATGGTCTGCACAGCCGGTTTTGAGAAGAAAAAAAAATGCAACACTGCTAACAGCAGCCTGGACAGTACTGCACACGGATAGATGTGGCCCTAGAAAGGACCGTTGGGGTTCTTGAACCCTACACTCACTGCTAACACTCTCCCTGCCTAACCACCACTTCTGTCTCTATTGCAGGGCGCAATGCTCTGCAGATCCAATTTTGAAAAAAAAAAAAAATACAGTGCTAACACAGTACTGCACACTATTAGATGTGGCCCTGAGAAGGACCGTTGGGGTTCTTGAAGCCTACACTAACTCCTAACGCTCTCCCTACAGCAGCTCCAGCACGATACCACTGTCCCTCAGCTAACTCACAAGGCATGTGTGGCGAGCCGCGGGAGGGGCCGTCTTTTATACTCGGGTGACATCTGATCGCCCCAGGCACTCACAGCAGGGGGGTGGTATAGGGCTTGAACGTCACAGGGGGAAGTTGTAATGCCTTCCCTGTCTTTCAATTGGCCAGAAAAGCGCGCTAACGTCTCAGAGAGGAAACTGAAAGTAACCGGAACACCGCGTGGTACTCGTTACGAGTAACGAGCATCCTGAACACCCTACTATTCGCACGAATATCAAGCTCGGACGAGTACGTTCGCTCATCTCTAGTTGTGACATAGCTGAGGGACAGTGCTATTGTGTTGGAGCTGCTGTAGGGAGAGTGTTAGGAGTTGGTGTAGGCTTCAAGAACCCCAACGGTCCTTCTTAGGGCCACATCTACCTGTGTGCAGTACTGTGGAGGCTGCTTTTTGCAGTGTTGCACAATTTTTTTTTTTTGGTATATCGGCCGTGCAGAGCACTGCACCCTGCAGTAATACTCCAGGGACAGAAGTGTGGAGGCAGGGAGAGCGTTAGGAGTTATTGTAGGCTTCAAGAACCCCAACGGTCCTTCTTAGGGCCACATCTAACCGTGTGCAGTAGTGTGGAGGCTGCTTTTTGCAGTGTTGCACATTTTTTTTTGTTGGTATATCGGCCGTGCAGAGCATTGCGCCCTGCAGTAATACTCCAGGGACAGAATTGTGGAGGCAGGGACAGAAGACATATATTATTGATTGAATATACGCAGTGGGCCTTTTCTAAAAAATATTGGGCAAAAATCTATTTGGCCTGCCTGTCACTGTGCTCAGTGTTCTGGGTCCGTGTGTGCTGGGTGTAGTAGTTCTACAAATAAATACGCAGCCAGCTAAGTGTTACAGCAGGCTTGCGCAAAATTATTTCCTGGCGTTCCGTAAGCGAAGTCAGCCTCCAACCACAGGCCTATAAGCGGCACATTTAATTACAGCGTTCTGTTTCTACATTACTGGTAATACAGCATGCTGAGGGGTAGGGGTAGGCCTAGAGGACGTGGACGCGGGCAAGGACGCGGAGGCCCAAGTCAGGGTGTGGGCACAGGCCGAGCCAGTGCGGTGGCCAGGGGTAAAGGCAGGGCCAGACCGAATAATCCACCAACTGTCTCCCAAAGCGCACCCTCGCGCCATGCCACCCTGCAGAGGTCAAGGTGCTCTACAGTGTGGCAGTTTTTCACAGAGACGCCTGACGACCGACGAACAGTGGTGTGCAACCTTTGTCGCACCAAGATCAGCTGGGGAGGCACCATCACCAGCATGCACAGGCATATGATGGCCAAGCACCCCACAAGGTGGGACGATGCCCGTTCACCGCCTCCGGTTTGCACCACTGCCTCTCCCCCTGTGCCCCAACCTGCCACTGAGATCCAACCCCCCTCCCAGGGCACAGGCACTACCGTCTCCTGGCCTGCACCCACACCCTCACCTCCGCTGTCCTCGGCCCCATCCACCAATGTCTCGCACCGCACCGTCCAGACGTCGCTAGCGCCACTGTTTGAGCGCAAGCGCAAGTACGCTGCCACGCACCCGCACGCTCAAGTGTTAAACGTGCACATTGCCAAATTGATCAGCCTGGAGATGCTGCCGTATAGGCTTGTGGAAACGGAGGCTTTCAAAAGCATGATGGCGGCGGCGGCCCCGCGCAACTCGGTTCCCAGTCGCCACTACTTTTCCCGATGTGCCGTCCCAGGCCTGCACGACCACGTCTCCCGCAACATTGTACACGCCCTCACCAACACGGTTACTGCCAAGGTCCACTTAACAACCGACACGTGGACAAGCACAGGCGGGCAGGCCCACTACATCTCCCTGACGGCACATTGGGTGAATTTAGTGGAGGCTGGGACAGAGTCAGAGCCTGGGACCGCTCACGTCCTGTCACGCGGTGTCACGCGGCGTGGCAGCACAGCGGTGGGCAAGCGTCAGCAGGCCGTGCTTAAACTACTCAGCTTAGGAGAGAAGAGGCACACGGCCCACGAACTGCTGCAGGGTCTGACAGAGCAGACCGACCGCTGGCTTGCACCGCTGAGCCTCCAACCGGGCATGGTCGTGTGTGACAACGGCCGTAACCTGGTGGCGGCTCTGCAGCTCGGCAGCCTCACGCACGTGCCATGCCTGGCCCATGTCTTTAATTTGGTGGTTCAGCGCTTTCTGAAAAGCTACCCACACTTGTCATACCTGCTCGGAAAGGTGCGCCAGCTCTGCGCACATTTCCACAAGTCCCACATGCACACTGCCACCCTGCGGACCCTGCAACATCGGTTTCATCTGCCACTGCACCGATTGCTGTGCGACGTGCTCACACAGTGGAACTCTACGCTCCACATGTTGGCCAGGCTTTATGAGCAGCGTAGAGCTATTGTGGAATACCAACTCCAACATGGGCAGCGTAGTGGGAGTCAGCCTCCTCAATTATTTACAGAAGAGTGGGCCTGGTTGGCAGACATCTGCCAGGTCCTTGGAAACTTTGAGGAGTCTACCTAGATGGTGAGCGGGGATGCTGCAATCATTAGCGTCACCATTCCTCTGCTATGCCTCTTGAGAAGTTCCCTGCAAAGCATAAAGGCAGACGCTTTGGAATCGGAAACGGAGGCAGGGGAAGACAGTATGTCGCTGAATAGTCAGAGCAACCTCATGTCTATATCTCAGCGCATTGAGGAGGAGATGGAGGAGCATGAGGAGGAGGGGGAAGAGACAGCTTGGCCCACTGCTGAGGGGATAGATGCTGCTTGCCTGTCATCCTTTCAGCGTGTATGGCCAGAGGAGGAGGAGGAGGAGGGGGAGGAGTATGAGGAGGAGGGGGAAGAGACAGCTGGGCCCACTGCTGAGGGTACAGATGCAGCTTGCCTGTCATCCTTTCAGCGTGTATGGCCAGAGGAGGAGGAGGATCCTGAAAGTGATCTTCCGAGTGAGGACAGCCATGTGTTGCGTACAGGTACCCTGGCACACATGGCTGACTTCATGTTAGGATGCCTTTCTCGTGACCCTCGCGTTACAGGCATTCTGGCCACTACGGATTACTGGGTGTACACACTGCTCAACCCACGGTATAAGGAGAGCCTTTCCACTCTCATTCCCGAAGAGGAAAGGGGTTCGAGAATGATGCTCTACCACAGGGCACTGGTGGACAAACTGATGGTAAACTTCCCATCCGAGACCGCTAGTGGCCGAAGGCGCATTTCCGCGGCCCAGGTAGCAGGGGAGGCGCAGAGATCAGGCAGCATGTACAGCGCAGGCAGGGGAACACTCTCTAAGGCCTTTGACAGCTTTATGGCTCCCCAGCAAGACTGTATCACCAGTCCTCAGTCAAGGCTGACTTGGCGGGAGCACTGTAAAAGGATGGTGAGGGAGTACGTAGCCGATCGCACGACCCTCCTCGGTGACGCCTCTGCCCCCTACAACTACTGGGTGTCGAAGCTGGACACGTGGCCTGAACTCGCGCTGTATGCCCTGGAGGTGCTTGCTTGTCCTGCGGCTAGCGTCTTGTCAGAGAGTGTGTTTAGTGTGGCTGGGGGAATCATCACGGATAAGCGTACCCACCTGTCAACCGACAGTGCCGACAGGCTTACACTCATCAAGATGAACAAAGCCTGGATTTCCCCAGACTTCTCTTCTCCACCAGCGGACAGCAGCGATACCTAAACAATACGTAGGCTGCACCCGCGGATGGCAGCATCGTTCTCTCTCACCATCCAAAACGGGGACCTTTTTGCTTCATCTATCTGTGTATAATATTCCTCCTCCTCCGCCTGCTCCTCCTCCTGAAACCTCACATAATCACGCCGAAGGGCAATTTTTCTTAGGCCCACAAGGCTCAGTCATATAATTTTTGTAAACAATTTTTATACGTTTCAATGCTCATTAAAGCATTGAAACTTTCACCTCAACCAATTTTTATTTTTACTGGGCTGCTTCCAGGTCTAGTTACCAATTAAGCCACATTAACCAAAGCGATTAATGGTTTTCACCTGCCCTCTTGGTTGGGCATGGGCAATTTTTCTGAGGTACATTAGTACTGTTGGTACACCAATTTTTTGGGGTCTCGCCTACAGTGTAATCCAATTAATTTTTTGCCCACCTGCATTAAAGCTGATGTTACATCAGCTGTGTTGGGCACTGCAATGGGATATATTTATGTACCGCCGGTGGGTTCCAGGGAGCCACCCATGCTGTGGGTCCACAGGGAGTTGTAAATGCATGTGTCCACTTCTAAAGAACCCCAGTCTGACTGGGGCATGCAGTGTGGGCCGAAGCCCACCTGCATTAAACATGACATTATTACCTCAGCTGTGATTGGCAATGCAATGGGATATATTTATGTACCGCCGGTGGCTTCCTGGCACCCACCCATGCTGTGGGTCCACAGGGAGTTGTAAATGCATGTGTCCACTTCTAAAGAACCCCAGTCTGACTGGGGCATGCAGTGTGGGCCGAAGCCCACCTGCATTAAACATGACATTATTACCTCAGCTGTGATGGGCAATGCAATGATATATATTTATGTACAGCTGGTGGGTTCCAGGGAGCCACCCATGCTGTGGGTGCACACGGAATTCCCATTGCGGAGTTGTACCTGCCTGTGACTATTTATAAAAAAACACGGTCTGACTGGTGCATGCAGACACCTTGACAGAATGAATAGTGTGTGGCACATAGGTTCCCCATTGCTATGCCCACGTGTGCAGCTCCAGATGGAGGTGGCACAGGATTGGATTTCTCATTGCTTCTGTACAGCATTGTGGACTATCGCCCTGCCCCTTTTAAAGAGGGTCGCTGCCTAGCCATGCCAACCCTCTGCAGTGTGTGCCTGCGGGTCCTCTGGCAGACGCACTTATAAATAGACATGAGGGTGGCGTGGCATGAGGGCAGCTGAAGGCTGGGCAGGGACAGCTTGGTGTGCGCTGTGGACACTGGGTCGTGGGGGGGGGGGGTTGGGCAGCATGTAACCCAGGAGAAGTGGCAGAGGAGTGTCATGCAGGCAGTGATTGTGCTTTGTTGGAGGTAGTGTGGTGCTTAGCTTAGGTATGCATTGCTAATGAGGGCTTTTCAGATGTAAAAGTTGTTGGGGGGGGCACTCTTGCCGCTATTGTGGCTTAATAGTAGGACCTGTGAACTTGAGATGCAGCCCAACATGTAGCCCCTCGCCTGCCCTATCCGTTTCTGTGTCGTTCCCATCACTTTCTTGAATTGCCCCGATTTTCAGAAATGAAAACCTTAGCGAGCATCGGCGATATGCAAAAATGCTTGGGTCGCCCATTGACTTCAATGGGGTTCGTTACTCGAAACGAACCCTCGAGCATCGCGAAAATTTTGTCTCGAGTAACGAGCACCCGAGCATTTTGGTGCTCGCTCATCTCTATTTAGTACCAATTCGGAATATATACGACTTTTTGATCGCTTTTTATTGCATTTTTTCTGGGAAACAGGGTTACTGAAAAAAATGCATTTTTGGCATTCTTTCTTTTTTTTTTTCGGACTACGTTCACCATGTAGGGTAAATAATGCACTACTTTGATAGATCGGACTTTTACGGAGGCTGCGATACCAAATGTGTGTTTTTCTTTTATGATTTAGATGTTTTTATTATAGATTTGGCAAAAGGAGGGTGATTTAAACTTTTATTACTTTTTTTTTTGCAAAAAAAGCACTTTATTGAGTTCATTTTTTCTTGTTCATTTGTTCTTTTAAGCCTCCTGGGGGACCAAAACAAGTGGTGCTTTAATTGCTTCCGCAGTATGACGTAATTGCAGTTATTTCCCACGGGTGTCAGCTGTAATAAACAGCTGACGCCCGCACTGTATGAAGAGAGGTTGTGCTTTATACATACCCCGACGCTGCAGGACGTAAATGTATGCCCCGGAGCCGGAAGAGGTTAATCTGCAGGGTGCACAGTATTTAAAAAAATTTAAAATGTGGTGGAATAGAAAGTGATCAAAATTCTGCACAGAACAATAAATGGTATTAATAAAAAGTACAACTCATCCCGCAAACTAAAAAGCCTTACACAGCTCTGTTGATCAAAAAAATTAAAATGCTAGGAGTCTTTGAATGCAGTGGCCTGTAGAATGACTTTAATATATTATTTATACTGCTCAGGGAATGCAGTGAAAAATAAAAATAAAAAACATCCCATAATTACAGATTTTGTTAATCTAGAAAAAAATGGAATAAAAAGCGATCAAAATTTTACATGTTCCTAAAAATTTGATAAATGAAGACTTGAGTTCATCCCGCAAAGAACATGTTGACTCAGAGAATAATGTTATCACACTATTTATTCTGCACACTGAACGCCGCAAAAATGAAATCTAAAAAACAAATGGCAGAACTTTTTTTTTCCCCAATCTCCTTTCAAATTTTTTTACAAAAGTTATACAATACATTATATATACCCAAAAATAATGCCATCAAAAAGTACAACTTGTCCCGCAAAAAACAAGCCCTCATACAGCCGTGTCAATGGAAAAATTAAAAAGTTATGGCTCTTGGAACGCGACTGCAAAATTTGTTGAAATTAAATGATTGGCCCATTTAAAAATCCTGCCCTGGTGGGCACGACAGAGTGGTAAGAAATCCAACACTCAAGGGGTTAAAGTCTCCTCCTATTATCAACCGACTTTTGAATGTTTCTAATTGGTTGAAGATTTTGAGGAAAACCTTGCTTGCTTCTTATTTGGGGCATAGTTATTGACAAATGTCTATGTTACTCCTGGATCGTGCCTTTAAGAAATATATGGCGTCCCTTTGGGTCCGGTTGTACATTTAAAAATTGAAACTGAAGATTTTTGGTTAAGGTGAGCGCCTCTGTGTCTTTTGAGCAGAGAAGAGTCGTTATACCATTTGGTGAATGTTTTATTCTTGGATAAAGGAGTGCAGCATTTCTTAAGGTGTGTTTCTTGTAGAAAAGCCACATCTGTTGTTTTAGATTCTAAATAATGTAGGATCTGGGATCTCTTTTGTGGAACATTAATGCCTTTACCATTGTAAGAGCCGATGTGTAATTTAGTCATTAGGCAATGTGTGGGTTGGTTTGAGGCGAACGGTTCAGGGGATGGAATATGGGGGAAAACAGAAAATCCTTATTGTCAACATGAGGATGAGATTAAAAAAACAATTGGTAGCATTTTGCCACTGGGCAGGAGAGTATGGACTATGTCCGCACCCACTCAGAATCAACAGCAAAAAAAATCAAAGTTTGGGGGTGTGGGGCGTGGGGTCAAACCAAAAACGATGGTTTATGATTAGAGATGAGCGAGCATACTTGTCCGAGCTTGATGCTCGTTCGAGTATTAGGGTGCTCGAGATGCTCGTTACTCGAGATGAGCACCACGCGGTACTCGTCTCGATTAAACGAGCACTGACCATTGAATTCAATGGAGCCGACTATACAGTCCCTGCGCTGAGCCAATCAGAGGCAGCACTCACTCACCCATTCATGAATTCATGAATGGGTGAGTGAGAGCTGCCTCTGATTGATGAGGCTGTGACCAATCAGAGGCAACTCATTCAGCAGGCGGGAATGTGAAATCCCCACCTGCTGAATACTACAGAAAGCAGTTCAGGACTGCCGGCCAGACGCGGCTGAACTCCGGCTGCAGCGGAAAGGTGAGTATACATTTTTTTTTTATTTTCAGACATTTAAGGATGATTTTCAGGTAAGGGCTTATATTTTTAAGCCCCTCCCGAAAATTCATCCCGCGCTCGCCGGCAGCCCATTGCTTTCAATGTAGCCGGCTGTATTGCTGGCTCCATTGAATTCAATGGGCTAACATTGTTCTTTCAGGACAAGGTGAGTATATATTTTTTTTACTTTTTACACATTTCTGGATGAATTTCAGGGAAGGGCTTATATTTTTAAGCCCCTCCCGAAAATTCATCCCACGCTCGCCAGCAGCCCATTGCTTTCAATGTAGCCGGCTGTCTTGCCGGCTCCATTGAATTCAATGGGCTAACATCATTCTTCTCTGCCAGAGGAGAACGATCGTTAGGCTGACAGTGCGGGGGGGGGGGGGGGGGGTCTCACTCTTGCCACTATTGTGGCTTAAAAGTGAGACCTCGGAGCTGAAATGCAGCTCTGCATGTTGCTCCTCGCCTGCCCTATCCATTTCTGTATTTTTTACATGACTGGTGATTTGCTAAGATTTTCACAAATGAAAACCTTAGCGGAGCACCAGTCATATACAAAAATGCTCAAGTCGCCCATTGACTTCAATGGGGTTCGTTACTCGAAACGAACTCTTGAGCATCACTGAAAGTTCGACTCGAGTAACGAGCACTCGAGCATTTTGGTGCTCGCTCATCTCTATTTATAATTCTAGATTATCAAAAATTAGTGAGATAAACTGGGTGTGTCAAATAAGATTTTCTCTAGCCAGATCTCCCAGCATGGCAGAAAGTAACAATGAGAAAAAAAAAACAGACTCAAGAATAGTGATAAAGGGGGCGTGGCCTGACCGCGGAGCAAGATGGACGCATAGAGCTTGTGCTCCATCTCCACGGCACACTTCCTGGCACCTAACAGCCGCAATCTGAACCGAAAATGGGGAAACTCAGCAAAGAAAAGACCGGAGATCACTCAGGGACCCCCCGCCTCGCCCAAGGCCAGTCCGATATGCAGCGGTTCCTTAAGGAGAGGAGCGCCCGCTCTCCCCACGCTGCAGCAAGATGGCGCCGGTGGCTGCAGCGGCGCTGTGCTCGGCGCGGGAGGGAGAGAGCTCCTCTGAGGGAGAAGAGGACGAGCCACCATTAAAGGGCTTCATGAGAGAACTTCTGGCAACAACCATGAGGCCACTGCTGGGGGAGTTAACAGCCATAAAAGAGGAAGTAAGGAGTATGGGGAGGAGGGTGGAGGACCAGGAGGGCTCCACTGCCAGCATTGCTAACCACACAGGAGACCTGGCAGCAGCAGTTAAAGTGCAACACACTCACCTAAACAGAGAGCTCCTTATGCAGGAGGACTTGGAAAACAGGAGCCGCCGCAATAATGTGCGTATAAAGGGCCTGCCAGAGTCCTGGGCTACTGAGACACTACACAAAGTCACCATGGAGATATTTGCAGGATTGCTAGGTGAGGACAGAGCATCAGAGATCTCAATTGAGAGGGTGCATAGAGCTCTGAGACCCCAGCCAGCCCCGGCAGACCCCCCAAGGGACATATTGTGCAAACTCCTGTCCTTTCCTGATGCAGTAGCAGTCTTAAATGCGGCGCGCAGCACCAGAAGCCTCCAATACGAGGGTACAGATATTCAGATCTTCCAGGACCTCTAGCCAACAACCCTAGCCAAGCGCAGATTGTTGCGCCCCTTGCTGGAGGCCCTGAAATCCAAGAATATTAAATATGCTTGGCTGTTCCCTTTTGGATTGGGAGTGACCCATAAAGGCAAGAGACTTAATATACGTTCCCCGGAGGACCTCCAGGGGTGCTGGCACCATTTGGGTCTGGAGCCCATAGACCTCCCCAATTGGCTTCCCTTGCCGGAATTCCCAACTCTCCCTAACCTACCTACTCAGGAAGCCTGGCGTACGACTACATCCTCAAAGTCTCCCAGTGGCAAGCAGAGAAAGAAGCAAAGAGAGGAGAATACCACGGGCGACACCTGAACCCTGCAGACAACCGTCCTTTGTAATTATGGGAACAGAGCAGCATAACTGAGTCCCTACGGACGATTTACTCCCCTCGACTTACTTGGAGAACTCTTCCTGAAAGAACCGAGGGAGCCTGCACGCTGGACTTTACTGGTCGGTCTTTGGATCCTCACGACTAAGTCGGTCTTTTTCTGTTCTTAACCCTCAGAAGCCGGACTTTCCCCCTTCCCATTTTTCTATCCAATTGCAGGTGCCTAATTTGTGCCTCCCCCGATCAGGCAATAGTTAACAACTTTAGTTAATCTTTTCAAATTTTTCTTTTTCTTTTTTCTTTGTCACCCCACACTCACGGCTGAGCTCCAGAGTTTTGTGGAGCTCCCCCGTAATTCCGTAACATTAGTTATTGCTGAAGCTATATTTTATTGTGATTGTTATTAATATTGTTTACACCTTTCTTTCCACACCCCGTCTTCCCTAATCTTTTCCTTCCCTCTCCCCTATCATATAACAGATAACAAACCACTACAGACAATAACCCCTGAAAGGGCGGGATAGTCGGCGGTGACTGTACCATCCCAGAAAACACCCACACGTATAGTGCGGTAACCTGACTATCTAACATATATTCCCCTCTCTTTAGTTGCAAGGCTACATCTAATGGTACGGAGCTACAATGGACATCCCGAGGGTCGCGGAGCCATGGAGAGTCACGTCCTTTAACGTCCGGGGCCTGAACACTCCCCAGAAAAGGTATAGTGTCTCACACATGGTCAGAAAATTTAACACAAAAATACTCCTACAAGAAACACACTTTAAAGCGGACAATAGCTATCATCTCCCAGGGAGACTTTTCTCCCAGTGCTTTCATAGCACACGCCCCACCTCCACCTCAAAGGGTGTATCTATTATGTTCCACAGATCCGTCACATTCTCCCTGAAGGCCAAATATTCAGACGAAATGGGTAGGGTATTAAACCTAAAAGGGTCCATTGAAAACAAAAAGCTAACAATAGCGAATTTATACGCCCCCAATTCTAATCAAGTAAGCTGGCTGGTTGAGCAACTAAATATTCTGAAAGAATTTGCTGAGGGACCAATTGTGCTAGGAGGGGACTTTAATGTTTTTCTTAACCCTACTTTGGACTCGTCAAAAGGCAAATCGTGGATCGCCCAAAGACAAGTCAGTAAACTTATCAAAACGCTTCAAGAGTTGGGAGTCGTGGACGCATGGCGAATACTCAATCCCTCGACAAAAGACTTCACTTCCTTCTCCCAGGTCCATACCTCTTTTCAGAGGTTAGACGACATATTTGTCTCTCATGATATCCTGCCAAAGGTAAAGGGGGCTAAAATAGAACCTATAGCCATCTCGGATCACGCCCCAATACATATAGACCTGAGTCTCACTGCAGAGGGACACAAGGAATGGATTTGGAGACTTAACCCTTCCCTATTAGATTCCGGGCCGGAGAGGGACCGCCTCTCGTGTATGCTGGAAGAATTCTTCCAAATAAATGACACCGGTGACCTTGATTTCCCGGTCGTATGGGAGGCACACAAGGTGTACATGAGGGGCCTGTTCATCTCCCTAGGCTCAAAAAATAAAAAGCAACAACAGCTCGAGATAGATAGCCTTCTAACCAAGATAGCGAAAGCAGAGCGACATTCTAAACTATCCCAAGTTATGAACAACTTAGAGGAATTGACAGAGTCGAGACGAGAACTTAGATCCAGATTAGACTCCAGATACAACAAAAAGCACCTGTACCTGAAATATAAGTTCTATGCCCATGGAAATAAAGGGAGCAAGCTACTCTCATCCATGATCAAGAAGGCCAGAACTAAAAATCATATCTCCTCCATTAAAGACCACACAGGGACACCTAGATCGTCATCAAAAGAAATAGCAGAGGCCTTTCAAAGATTTTACACAGAGCTTTACAACCTAAAAGACCCGGACCCTAACATAAATCCCATCTGCAATAAAGAACAAATTGACCACTTCCTAAATTCAGTAGACCTTCCCAAGATAAAGGACTCAGAGGCTCAAGCCTTAGCACTTCCCATTACCCTTCAAGAGGTAGAAGATATAATAAAAAATAGCCCCACCGGCAAGAGCCCTGGTCCTGACGGCTACTCAGCCCAATACTATAAGACCTTTAAGGAGACACTGGCCCCTAGGCTAAAAGACCTGATGAATGCCCTCATGTCGGGCAAGCCATTACCCAAACAGGCACAGGAGGCTCATATAGCGCTCATTCACAAAGAGAACAAAAACCCGGAGCTCTGTGGCAGTTACAGGCCCATCTCTCTTATTAATGTAGACGTCAAATTTTGGGCCAAACTATTAGCCAAAAGAATTGAAAACCTAATTCCCTCTCTGATAGATAGAGAACAAGCGGGTTTCGTTAAGAACAGGGAGGGCAGAGATAACTGCTACAGACTGCTCCACGCCATCAGATATGCACAAACACACAATATAGAGTTCGCTCTTGTTGGGACAGACGCCGAGAAGGCGTTCGATAGGGTGAGCTGGACTTATATGGAGAAAGTGCTGACCTGCTTCAACTTCCCACCTCCCTTCCTCGCCACAATCTTCTCCTTATATAAGGAGCCATATGCTAGGTTGAAGGTCAACAATTCACTCTCCCCGCCATTTGATATTAGGAACGGCACTCGTCAGGGTTGCCCGCTCTCCCCGACCCTTTTCATCCTCTCGCTGGAACCTCTGTTGAGGAGCATCAGGGCAGCCCCAGGGACTAGGGGACTGAGGGTTGGTTCAGTCAATTTAAATACGGCCGCATTTGCTGACGATATTATGTTCGTTATTTCTGAACCAGAAAAGGGAATTCCCAACCTGATTACCCTCCTGAACTCATTTGGAAACATATCAAACGTTAAGATAAACTACTCGAAGTCCACTATCCTAAACATCTCCATTCCACCGGATCGTAGTCACCGTTAAGTCCAGCTCACCCTTCAAATGGTCAGATACCTCAATAGACTATCTCGGTATAAAAATTACAAAAAAAACCGAAGATCTATTCAGTGCCAATTTTGTACCCCTGCTATCCCAAATCAAACTACTTCTACAGAAATACGATACACCGCTTGCCTCATGGTTTGGCAGGAAAAACATCTTAAAAACGTACGTCTTACCGCAAATACTCTATAAACTGAGAATGCTCCCTATCCATCTCCCACAGTCCTTCTTCAAAGCTCTGCGCGCAGCCTTTACAGGGTATACATGGAGGCAGAAAAGACCGAGGCTGGCCTTCAGCCTAATGGCCAAAAGAAAAACCGAGGTAGGGATTGGTTTGCTGTGCGTCCATGACTTTTACCAAGCAGTCCAAATCAGATATTGGATAGACCTAACTTCTCCCTCTGGGGACAAGCTACTGCAATCTTTGGCCATGGGCAGTGAGGACGACACCTTGCTCGAGGTTCTATGGTACCCCATAAAAAAAGTTTACAGAGCCAAAAATTTTAATCCATTACTACGTGGCCCCTGTGAGACCTGGGACAAACTTAGGCAGAATCTGGCGCCAGACATCTCCCCCGCAGCGCCACTAAGTATTCTAAGTAAACATCTGGGCAGACCGACTGACAGAGATATCAGGGCCCTCTGGAGGAAGTTTACCCCCTGAGAGTAAAAGAGTGGCAGGCCATCACGCACAAACAACCCAATGAGATCTTAGATACCCTAGCGCCACAGCTCTCCCTCTCTTTCCTACAAAAGGCGCACATACTTCAGGCCTTCAAGGAGTTTCAGAAAACCTTCAAGTCCACTAGACCAGAAACTCCATTTGAAAAAATTCTAGTCAGCGAACAGTCAAGACACAAATCTATTTCTATAATTCGCAATAGGATCCTTAATCCGGAGAGATCTTACAAGCCAGCCTTCCTGTCCTCTTGGGAGAGTGAGCTCAAAATCTCCCTCACCCCATCAGACATTAAATCGATCCTGCGAACCGCCTTCGGACTCTCACCCTGCATATTGCTCCAGGAAAGCCATTATAAAATGTTGGTCCGTTGGTACAGAACCCCACAGTGGCTTTTCACGCATAAATTAGCAGACCATGATAAATGTTAGAGGTGTAATGTGGAAACGGGGTCTTACACCCATATTTGGTGGGAGTGTAGGGAACTGACCAGGTTCTGGAGGGGGCTGGAGGGGGTACTGCATCGCCTAAAACCCAACTTCCATATCACAGCGGAAGCATTATTCCTCTGGAGACCTTCAGCAAATTTCCACCCCCTGAAGGACAAGCTGCTGGCTTTCTTACTCGATGCCGCGAAAGCCCTAATTTCATCCCTTTGGTTACAAAAAGAACCACCTACGCTGGCGGCTTGGAAGTTAGGAGTAGACTCCATATACAATATGGAGGAACTACATAGTTGGAATACGGGAACGCATGAGCAATTTATAATCACCTGGCACCCCTGGAGGCAAATTAACTCCACTTAAATCTCACCCCCTCTCTGGCCGATGGGAGAAGTGGCAATAGGGATCTCACCCTAGAATCATAATTCTGCCCACCCTTACCTAGTCCCCCAGCCTTGGAGGCTCAGACCCGGACTGTTGGAGGACAATCTTGGCTCGAATCACTAACATTATAGTGGCGAAGTGACCACCGGAATATATATCCTAAAGAAAGCTCCCAAGAGACGGAACTACTTCACCGGAGAGATAGTCAGGTAACCATAGCCCAAACTAGTCTGTCCTCTCAGCTGCTTAAGACCCCTTTACCCCTTTTCCCTCTCTTTACCTCCCCCCTTTTTTCCCCTATACTTCCCCCCTTCCTTTGTCATATTGTCAAATTCGATAATGTTATGTTTTTCTCACACATGAAAATATGGAGTTGATTCTGTTGCAGCATATTAGCACTCAGAGGCTCTACCAGGTGAGTCAGGTGAAACCCCATCCTACCCTTGTTACTGCATACCAGTTATATAGCTATCAGATGCAGATTTCCAGTTGTTATGCACAAAGATGATATATGATGTGAGATTTTTGACTACTTTGTTTCTGGAAAATTCAATAAAACTTGATTTAAAAAAAAAAAAAAAGAATAGTGAGAAAGGATTTTTGCAATAATTGGAGAATAAACGAGTCAATACTTATTTCTACAAAGGAGAGCAGATTGTTGAGATGGTATGGAGTGTCTGATCTGGTCAAGTGGTGTCTAATGGACGATCTCTTACAGGGGATCTGGTGTGGCCCTTTTCTAATCTCCTCCTCTTCCCATCTTCGTTGGTTTGGTCGGGGTGACTCGGGTCCAGGAATCTGTTTTGGGGAGAGGGGAAGATACAGAGATGCCTCTGTGCATGTCCAATCTGAGATTTTGATGTGGGAAAGGTCTAGCTTGCCTTCAACCAAAGCCATTTGTACGATATTTCTTTATGCCTCAGCACTCTTGTGAGGGGTTGGAGTTTTCTCCTCAGGTCAACTGTAAGTTTGGAGACATATTAAAAAATGGAATCTCATTGTCGACAAATTCGATTTTTTTTTTAGCTATTCTTACTTGTTTAGAATTTCCTCTTTAGTTCTAAAGCATTGCAGGCATCATAAGACATCCCATGGCCTGTCAGATGTCACAGATCTAGGCTTGAAAACCCTATGAGCCCTTTCCAGGCCAAGATCCACGCCTTCATCTGTTCCCAACAGGCCATTAAAGATCTGGGAGAGAACGATGGGGATCTCCTTGTCAGGGATATTCTCTGGGATTCCATATATTATGCGTATGTTGTTATGTCTGGAGCGGTTCTCTAGGTAGTCGTCTATGTGCATTCTTTGAAGGTACATTTCTTTATGCTTGTTGATCAGAATTCTTTTGACTTTTTCTGCATGGTGGATTATCTTGCAAGAGTTCTCTAGGGTGTTGATTCTAACATGTACTTCTTTCATATATTTCCTTAAGTCTGAGATCTCTTCCTTGATTGTTTGAATGAATTCCTTGAAGAGATCTTTCATGCATTCCCTGGTAAGCAGAGCCCTGATATATTTTCTAATGTCAGAGTCTAAATGTATTGATAGGTCATCTTCAGAATCACTCTCTGAGTCTAGCAAGTTGGCAGTGTGGCTTTTGTTATCCTCTTCCAGTGACGTCTGCTTGGGCTGGTATGTGTAAGGAGTGTCATGGGAGGATTTTCTAGAGGCTTTTGCCGGATCTTGTATTTTCTTTGGTGTCTTGGGATCCCTGGTTTTGTCAGTAATTTGGGGTTTTGTGGGTTTCCGCATTTTGCCTGTCTGATTGTAGTTACGCTGGGAGAATTAGAAATGAATTGTGTTCACATAACATGTATTATTTGAGCGATTTCTTCAAAGCAAAGGTCCTAATAAAATTGTAGATTGTAGTATTACTTTCTACCTCTAGATGGCGTCATGGTCTAAATATAGTATTTTTAAGAAAAATGTATAGAACTAATAGAGAGAAAGTGTTGTATAGAAATGCTATGGAGGGATTTATATTAGCTCAATAAAATGTTCCAGATGGAAGTTTCTTAATACTGTAAGGAGTAATTAGCAGCTTAAAGACTTGGTGTCTGCGTAATGTATGTACTCAGGGTGGTGTGAGGGGTTCAGGGTGTTACTTTTCCCAACCTTGTGGGTTAAACTGAGCATCTCCTGCTGCGGGGAAGGCAGCAGCTTCCGTCATTGAGATGCTTTATGAGGTCCTTTGAAGCAGACAACGGCTCCACAGGATAAAGCCCTGGCCCTTTCCTATCCGCCTGCGTTCTCTGTTGGAGGGCACCTGGTGACGCTGCCCGATGGTGCAGAGTGTCGGGTGAGTCAGTGTTGGGCTATCTAGCCTGCGCTTAGCGCTCCATGCACTTACTTTTTGTGGAAGGGAGCTGCACCTGCAGGCAGCTGCTACTCTAGGTCTCGGGTGTGATCAGCTAGGCCGCAAGCAGCCGCGGGCTCTCCAGGTGTTTCTGCCTGTCAAAGTGGCTTCTGTGTAGATTCACTGGCTTTATGGGGCAAATACAATGGGCCAGGAGGCTTTAGATGCCTGTCAGGCTGTTGTTGCGCAGTATGGTGCCGTCCTCGCCGGAGCTCGTAGAAGATCCTGCTCTCCACTGTCGCAGTTAGGCCCCGCCCCTGAATCACCATTTTAATAAGATTCATTCTCCCCGCCACACAGAGCGGTAGTTTAGACCAGAGTCTGAGTTTGGTTTTGATTAGATCCTGCAGTGGGTCCATAGTTTTGGCTAGGGCGTGTTCCTGATCACACACCATTGTTATGCCTAAGTGTTTTGAATTTACACAATACTGGCAGCTTGTCTGAATCTATAATCGGGCTATAATATTGTGGACTTCTACCAATTAATGTATAGGCCGGACTATTGAGAAAATGTGTCAATAATATTCATGGCATGATGAAGCGATTGTTCTGGGTTACGGAGCCCATATTGGTTATCATGTAAATGCCGCAGTGTTGGTTGCCATCTGATTTGGCAGTATTGAGGCGAATACATCGTTGCAGATAAAACAGTAAAATTCGATAAAGTTGAATTAAACAGCTTATAAAGCTAACTTGTAGCATCCATAACATATAGCATGTCTGGGATACTACATTGCAGAGGAACAGATGTGTAATCCCTTCCTTCAAATGAACAGCTAGAATGTGACTTGGGTATTATTGGGGATAATCCCGTGGCATGAGAGCAGGGCAGCACCCACAAATGTAATAGTAGTGATATTATTGTGTGCAGCTTAATACTATCTATTCCTACAATGATGGCAGATAATTGGCACAATGTGGTGCGGGGGAACAGCCCCATATCTGACTCACTATATAGCTACCATTCCCTTTAAGGCCAGACAATATCTGGTTATCGAATTTCCACTCAGTGACATGAAGGAAGAATCAGAATGATGCGGTGACTCCTGTAAAATAAGGGTTAGTGAAATGAGAGTCAATTAACGTCCAACATTTTAAACATGATGGGAGCGGAGCCGCTCCTGTGCTTCCGAGGGGAACTGTAAAAAGATGGTTTTGCCCTCGGCCACAATGCAAAGGCATTCTGGGTACACCGTTGAATAAATGATGCCCCTATCTTTAAACTTTTTCGTCACTTCTGTTAACATCACCCTTTGTTTTTGAAGATCCACTGAGAAATCCAAGAACAGAGATTGCAGAGTTGTTAGACTTGATGGGACCCTTTTGCCTGGCTAGACGCAATGCTGTATCATGATCTCTACAATTCAGCAGCCTCACCAAGAATGCCCGCGGGGGTTGGGGGCTCCCGGTATAGGTGGCTTCGAGGTTTATGATGGACTCTTTCCATTGTAAAAGATATAGAGAAGGCATCCTCTCCCAAGGTGGATTTCAGCCACTGTTCGGTGAAGGTTTCTGGATGCGATCCCTCTTCTCTCTCCGGCAAACCTATAATGCACATATTATTGCGACGGAGGTGATTTTCTAAGTCATCAGTTTAGATTGGCAAAATTCAGCTTTTTTAGTAGCTGTCTGAACTGCGCCAGAAAGAGGTCGTATCTCATCCTCCATGTTGGATATGCGGCTCTTCATTACGGTCATTCGGCCCCGCATCACTTGCAAATCTTGCATCAATCTGGATTTCAGCCATTTGCCCTGTCAGTGTGGCTTTACAAGCATTAATGGCCTCTAGTAATTGTGAAGACACTTGTCGGAGTGTGGGTTCTGCATTGTGCTCCATGTCAGCATCTGCGTCCTTTTCCTTATTCTTAGAGTTATTTGCAGACGCTGTGCGTGGCGTATTGTCAGATGCATCCACTCGGATAAACTATAAGTCTTTCTGAGGCAGGAGTACTTTTATTTCTTGTGCTCATATCGGCTGTTATAAGAGGATCATACCTGCCTTGTGTGACTGTTGATGTGGGACTTGATGTGGGTTTGTGCTGATATAATCTACATATCACAGTGCAACCGAACGGCACTACAAGCTCCAGAACCGACTGTGAGAAAGCACTTTCGGATTGTCCTCCTTTGCTGCCTTCTGCTGTGTATGTATGGCACACTGAGGGTGGCTGATATGCCTGTGTTCTTATATTAGAAATGCCCCAGTTTATATATATTATGCAGCTCTTAGATGGAGTGCAGCTTCAGTAATCCATTTTACACCAGCTTACCCCCGCTGGGTGGTGTTTGAGGTTCTTGCACTGATCTTTCTGCTGTTTAGTGTTGCTTGTTGGGTCTTGGCTTCCTACCAGGAACTCCTCATGGTTTTCAGGGTTGGTCGCCCCTCGATACTCAGTCCCCAGTCGCCACTATTTTTCCTGCTGTGCCGTCCCCACCCTACACCAGCACGTGTCACAGAATATAAACCATTCCCTCACCAACGCGGTTACTGGTAAGGTCCACTTAATCACCGACACGGGGACAAGTGCTGGTGGGCAGGGACACTACATCTCCCTGACAGCCATTGAGTTAACCTGGTAGAGGCTGAGACTGAGTCTGACCCTGGGTCTGCTCACGTGCTCCCCACACCGAGGATTGCGGGTCCTACCTTGGTCATGGTTTCTTCAGCTTATTATGTCACCTCCTCCAACCCCCCCTCCTCCTCCTCCACTTCTCAGGTAGCTCGAGGCGCTGCAGCACTGCCATGGGGAAGCGTCAGCAGGCCGTACTGAAACTCCTGAGCTTAGGTGACAAGAGGCACACCGCTCAAAAGCTGTTAATTGGTTTGACGGAGCAGACAGATCTGTGGCTTTCGCCGCTGAACCTCCTCCAACCAGGCATGGTCATGTGTGACAATGGCCGTAACCTGGTGGCGGCTCTGCAGCTTGGTAGACTAACACACGTGCCATGCCTGGCCCACATGTTCAATCTGGTGGTTCAGCACTTTCTTAAGAACCAATCCAATTTGTCTGAGCTGCTCAGCAAGGTGCGTCATGTGTGCGCACATTTCAGAAAGTCCATCACAGATGCTACCACTCTCAGGACACTGCAGCTGTCAGTGCACCGACTGTTGTGCGACGTGCTTACGCGCTGGAATTCAATGTTGCACATGTTAGCCAGGGTTTACAAGCAGCGTAGAGCCATTGTTGAATACCAGCTGCAACGTGCCCGTTGGAGTGGTAGTCAGCCTCCGCAGTTCTTCACAGAGGAGTGGGCATGGATGTCTGACATCTGTCATGTCTTAGGAAACTTTGAGGAGTCAACACAAATGGTGAGCAGCGATGCGGCCAATATCAATGTAACCATCCCGCTGCTTTGCCTGCTGAGAAGGTGCTGCTAAGCATTAAGGCCAATGCTTTACGGATAGAACAGGCGATGGGGGATGATAATACATTGCTTGATAGCCAGACCACGCTCATGTCTGTTTCTCAGCGCGTATTGGAGGCGGAGGAGGGAGAAGAGACTGCTGCCCACACTGCAGCGGGTACCCATGCTACTTCCTTCACATCTGTTCAGCATGTATGGGCTGAAGAGGAGGAGACTGAGAGTCGTCCTCCTAGTGAGGAAAGCGATGTGTTGCGTACTGGGACTCTGGCACCCATGGCTTACTTCGTGTTAAGCTGCTTTTCCCATGACCCTCGCGTTAGACGCATTCTGGCCAACATGGATTACTGGGTGTTCACCCTTCTCGACCCACGATATAAGGAGAACCTTTCCACTCTCAGTCCTGAAGAGCAAAGGAGTACGAGAGTGATGCAATACCACAAGGCCCTGGTGGAAAAGCTGATTCTAAAGTTCCCATCTGGCAACGCTAGTGTTAAAGGACGTAGTTCAGTGAGCAACTAGCAGGGGAGATGTGGGGAACAGGCAGCATGTTCAGCGAAGGCAGGGGAACACTCTCTCCGAGGTCTTTGCCAGTTTTATGGCTCCCCAGCCAGACTGTGTTACCACTCCCCAGTCTGGGCTGAGTAGGAGGGAACACTATAAAAAGATGGTGAGGGAATACATAGCCGACTGTACCAACGTTCTCCGTGATCCGTCAGCTCCATACAACTATTGCGTGTCAAAGCTGGCCCGAACTTGTGCTGGCCTGTCCTTCCGCTAGTGTGTTATCAGAGAGGGTGTTTAGTGCTGCTGGGGGGATTATCACTGATAAATGTACCCGCCTGTCAACTGCTAGTGCAGACAGGCTTACACTCATTAAGATGAACAAAGGCTGGATTTCCTCAGACTTCTCTTCTCCACCGGTGGAAAGCAGCGTAACATAAAGTATCTTTCAGCTGGAACTGGAGAACCATGCACCCTCTATCACACCAAAAAAGGGTAGAAGTAGCTTGGTCTATCCTTCTCTGATCTTCCTACTCCTCCTAAACCAGCATGTCAGCATGCTGAACAGCCAATTCTTCATTTTTGTTCTCGCTCATCTTTATGTTTCAGGGGTTCGCCTATACACTTGGTACACAAATGTTTCAGGGTTTCGCTTATACTTTTGGTACACAAATGTTTCAGGAGTTCGCTTGCACTCTGGGTAAACAAATCTTTCATGGGTACACCTATACTCTTGGTCAACCAATGTTTCAGGAGTTCTCCTATACTCTTAATAAACAAATCTTCCAAGGGTTCGCCTATACTCTTCGTAAACAAATCTTTCAGGGGTTCACCTGCACTCTGGGTAAAAAAATGTTTTGTTGTAGATTGGGTTGTTGAATTGTGTAGATGTGTAGAAGTATTGGCATCTGAGACCCCTTTATGCCTACATTTGTGGCTGATGAAATTTTGTGCTGGAGGTGACATGGGATTGGAATTATTGGAAGCCAACAGTCCTTTTTAGGACTACAACTCCTCTCATTGTGTGCATCAGCCGTTTGGCTGCCTGGGACCAGTAGTGCACGCAAAGCATTCACAAGCATCCTGACCGTATACTGCCTATGTACACAGACTATATAGGAACTAACAAAACCCATCTCATTTTTTTTTTTTGGGGGGGGGGGGCAAGGGGTTGGCTGAAATCATTTGCATAATAGGCCCAAGTGCTATAACGTGCAGATTGAGAGGACACACAAGACTGTACACATTTTATACTGTATGTTTGGCTTAAAATGTACGCGAAATACCGCAGTTTGCGTAGCATTTTGACGCAGTGTATTAAACAACATGATGAAGACTAGGGGTAAGGGTCGAGGATGAGGACATTGGCGCCCGAATGAGGGTGTTGGCAGAGGCCGAGGTCCTGGGCGGCATGCAACTGTGCCTTATTTGGTCACTCAAATTCCTTCAAAGTATATGCTGTCTTTCACTGGGGTACTGGTTAATAAGCCCCTCGGAGAGAGGCAGGGACTGGGACAGGCAGTAGCTTGTTTATTGGCGGACCCCCATCTGGATCCCATAAAGCCAGTACGAGCTCTATGTTAAAAAAAATCTTTCAGGTGTACACCTATACTGCTGGTACACAAATGTTTCAGGTGTTCGCCTATACTCTTGGTACACAAATGTTTCAGGGGTTTTCCTATACTCCTGGTAAACAATTACCCTGCACTCTGGCTCAAAAAATCTTTCAGGTTCTCACCTGCAACCTTGTTTCTTCACGGTTCATGCTGTCCTTCCCTGGGGCAGTGGTTAACGAGCCCCTCAGGGAGAGATTTTTTCTTTTTTCTCTTTGCATGCTTCCTCAACTGGCAGACGCGTCGTTGTGTGCCCGGCCGCTCGGAGGGGGTGCCCGGGTCGGACAGTTGCCCGCCAGCTACCGCGGGCAGACAGGCAGAGTGGGGACTCGGGGACTCCGTCGCTCCGTCCCAAATGGAGGTGGCGGAGGGGTGGCTGTGGTGCATTGACTCGAGTGTGCGCATCCCCACTCCTTCTTGGCGCTTTGAGAAAATAGGTCAAAGACCGCCAGCTCTCTGCCAGTTCTCCTGGACAAAGGCGGGTTGACCCAAACCCCCAAGAGGAGAGGGTCGCTCCTCTTTCATGTGCCGCTCCGCGCAGGGGCGGCATCGGTCCGTCGGACATCAGGAGCTGGAAGGACCGGCCTACGGTGTAGCGGAGCTCCTGTTGGCGAAGGGGTGCGCCTTACCCCGTCTGGGATGGTGACAGCTGGACACTGCGCTGGGAAAAATTTTCAGAACGCTGTGGATGCAGGCTCGTGCCTGCCTCCTGGGAGGGATGGGACAGCAATGCCAGCATGTAACACAGGAGAAGAGGCAGTGGTGTCCCCGCTAGGCGGTGAATGGCCTTCGTTGCACCTAGTGTTGTGCTTAGCTAAGATGTGCCAGCACGTGTGCCTTGCTGATTATGGTCCTTCCCAACTAAATTGTTAGTGGTGACCACCAGGCTCTTGCCCACAATTTGGCCTAATAGTGCGACCTGGGAGCCTCAGATTCATCCATGCTGCCCCTGCCATTCCCTATCCATTTCTGTAGTGTTTCCATGACTTTCTGATGTTTTGAGGAGATTCACACAACCTCCCCTATGCGGAGCATGGGTCACCTTGAAAAATGCTTGAGTCTCCCATTGGCTTCAATGGGGTTCGTTACTCGAATTGAACTCTCGAGCATTACAAAACATTTGACTTGAGTAATGAGCACCTGAGCATTTTGGTTCTCGCTCATCTTTATTAAAAACGCATCGCAAGTTGGTGCTTTGCAATTTTTGTGCAATGCGTTTTTAACATTAGAAAGTCCCATTGACAATTGCGTGAAAAAAAAAAACGTGCAAGAAAAACGCAAGTGTGCAGGAGCCCTAAACTCATTAGAACAGAGAGTGTGCGTAGGGCAGTAGGCAGAGATGAGGGAGGAGCTACATTGCGGCGCAGCACTGTGTAGGGCCTTAGGGCAGGCTCACAGCAGCGTATGGTAGAAAGGCAGCGTTTTACCAGCGTGTGGAGCTGAGATCACCGTTATTATGACTGCGTATGCCTGTTCATGACAGAGTATCTCACGCACGCCGTCCTGCACCGGGCTTCCTGGTTTCCTTTTGGTTGAGGCGCCGTTGTAACGGACAGATGAATAGATGAGCCCGGCTTCTGCGTTCATTCTGTAAATGGTTGTCACCGTAAAGCCTTTCTTTTTAAAAGAATTTGAACGCCTTTTTTCGTTCAGACCGGCGCATCAGTAGAGAAACGTACAGAAATGTACAGCCTTATGCTTCTTAATGACTAATCTTAGATATAAAATGCTAAATCTGTTGGTGTCACATACAAATCCACAGTTCTGGTCTAATTTGAGTGAAATTTTGCACAAATGTTCTTCAGCACCAGGCGACGAATAATGGCGGAATTCAAAATCACAAACTCACTGAGTGCCCCTGTAACTGCCAATAGCATCCAATCACAGCGCAGCTTCAATTTCTTTTTTCTTATTGTTGTTAGCGGTTTAGTCATTCACGACCCTCAGCAACCCTGGTATTTCTTATACTGCTGAGGTGACATGAAAGCTGCGCTGTGATTGGTTGCTAGAGTTCAGCTTTCATTAATAACCAATCCCTGCGCAAGTGCTTATCATCTAGTGTAAAATAAAACCGAAAAAAGGATACATCGAGCGTATGCTTTCTTGTAGGAGGCAAAACATAGACGTACGCATGTCTGACCGGCATTAGGCTGGGTTCACACGGGGAGGAAATCTCACGGAATGCTGGCAGGGGGACCCTAGGGAAATTCCGCAAGATTTCCGCTGCAGAAAGGCTGCTTCAAAATCCATGTCACTTAGAGCAGGTTTTGAAGTGGTTTTATTCCGCTGCGGAAATCTCTCCCCATAGAGAGAAGTTAGTCCGCAGCGGACACATTGATACAATTGACATGTTGTGGATTTTCCATGTCGCGTGTCAGTTTCCGCTGCGGACTGTAAACAGCGCGTGAATGAGATTTTTGCACATCTCGTCACTTTACTCTTTAGTATCAGGTTTCAAAATGAATGCAGAATTTCCATGCAGAGGGTCCGACCAAACATTCTGTGGCAATTCCACCCTGTGTGAACCCAGCCTTAGTCTGTGCGTAAGTCCAGCAATACGTTTTAATACCTTTTTTTTCATACTAAACCGTAAACGCTTGACAGATGACTATAGCGTGACATGAACGGCCCCTTGTCTGTAGCTGAATTTTCCGATCGGAAGCCGCATTAAGAATGTTTTTTTCCTTTTCACTGACAATGCGGTTTCTAAATCTGCGCTTACTTCTATTAAAAGTTTATAAAATCCTAAAATGGCGCAGAATCCGCACCAACAGCTTTGGGCCCAATGTCCACGGGCAAAATGGAATTATTAAAACTGCGCGGGTGTCCCGCATGCGTGAGCCACGCCCATAGGGAATTATTGGTCACCTGTAGGTAATTAAATATCTGCAGATGTCATTTTTCCCTAGTGCGGATTGCACATGTAGGAAAGCACCTGCAGCATGCTCTATTTCATGCAGTTTTCCCGTACGGACGGCTCCCGCGACTTCCTTTGAAGCCTATGGAAGCCGTTTGGTCCCGCGGCACACGCGCTGCTGCATTCGTGCTGTGCTGCAGACCACAGTAAAGCAGGAGTTCAAAAAGAAAATGTGCATGGTGCATGCGTGTGGCACACTGCCGTCATGCCGAGCACATCCGCTAGGTCGAAGAAAGTACATCCGGCCGCGATGGAGGGGAGACCCGCAGCTTCTGGAGAAAGAAGTCGTATGTACCTAAAAATGGTACAAATAAAAACTACAGCTCGTTTGCAAAAAATAAGCCCTCAAAGAGCCTCATCCACGGAAAAGCTTTTGAAAAATGGAGATGAAAATCTGCCAAAAATTGCATCTTTATGTCCAAAATAGGCCATGTCCTTAAGGGGTTAATCCCAGCCGATAGTAAAAATACAGTGGAGGGATGTTAGCCCCTGCTTCTGCAATCAATCAGGACGGGTTGTCAGCTGTTAGTCACAACTGATAACCTGGAGGAGAAGGGAGGAGGAGTTTTTAATCCCTTTTGCCTTCTCCTTTCCCAAGTACACGTTCAGGCCTTAGTCAGACGGGCGATTTTTCGCGCGATTTGCGGATCGCATGACGGATGCGCATCCGCAAATCGCGTGACCGGTACGCGCAAGTCGCCCGCAAATCGCCCAAAAATCTGCTCCTAGCCGCGTTTCATTAGAAACGGGCTGGAGCTGTCCAGCGCATTGCATTCAATGGAGACGGCAATACAGCCGTCTCCATTGAGAGCAATGCGCTGCGGGCGAGCCCGGGATGAATTGTCGGTAAGGGCTTAAATATATAAGCCCTTCCCTGCAATCCATCCTAAAATGTGTTAAAATAAAAAAAAATTGTATACTCACCTTCTCCCGGCAGCCGGAGCTCCGCGTGGCCGTCCTGCAGTGGGTGTGAAGGGGGTGTGAGTCAGACCTGCCCCCTGATTGGCTCAGCACTGAGCCAATCAGAGGCATGCCTCACTCACACCCATTCATGAATTCATGAATGGATGTGAGTCAGACCTGCCCCTGATTGGCTTAGCGCTGAGAGGCAGCAGTCACTCACCCATTCATGAATTCATGAATGGGTGTGTGAGTGTTTTCAGCCTCTGATTGGTCAGGGCTCTGACCAATCAGAGGCAGATCATTCAGCAGGCGGGGATTTTAAAGCCCCGCCGGCTGAATAGTGCCAAGAAGCAGTTCAGGAGAACTGACAGCGGCCGCGGCTGGACTCCGGCTGCAGCGGAAAGGTGAGTATACAATTTTTTTTTATTTTAACACATTTTAGAATGAATTGCAGAGAAGGGTTTATATATTTAACCCCTTCCCGACAATTCACCCCGCGCACGCCGGCAGCCCATTGCTTTCAATGGAGCGGCTGTATTGGCGCTCCATAGAATTCAATGGGCAAACATCGTTCTTCTCTGTCACAGCTGTTACAGCTATGGCAGAGAAGAATGATTTGTCTTCTATATGTTCTCAATGGGGTTGGCGCTGCTGCCGCCGGCCCCGTTGAGCGCATATAGAGAAGAGAACAGGAATCGCAGATCGCAGATAGGTGCGATCTGCGATTTTTTGTTCTATAATTTATCGGACGAGCGCATAAAAAGCGCTCATGTGTCCGATACCATTGCAAAGCAATGGTTTTATAAAATCGCCGGGCGCATGCGCAAATCGCGCGAAAAATCGCCCGACTCACTAAGGCCTCAATGAGCGCTACACATTAAGAAGGGAAAGTGGAAGTGTTTCTTCCACTATTGTCACTACAGGGGGTGTTTTCTCCTATAACTGGGGCTCCTACACGGAAGGAAAAGCAATAATAAAATCCTCATAGGGGTTTTCTATAGACCACCAAATATAACAGAAGCTACAGAAAATCTATTACTGAGCCAAATAGATGAAGCAGCAAATCACAAGGAGGTAATTATTATATAGGGGACTTTAACTATCCGGATGTAAACTGGGAAGCCAAATCCTATGATCTCATAAAGGAAATGAGATTCTATCAATAATTAAAGATAATTACCTTAATCAATTTGTACAGGACCCAACCAGAGGGATGGCCATTTTGTACTTAATAATAATCAACAGACCTGACAGAATATGGTGCAGGTGTGTGTGTGTGTGTGGGGGGGGGGGGGGGCACCTGAGAAATGTAGGCAGTGGCAATAAATAGGACATTTTTAAAACCATTCTAAATACTCACTGTGAGGAGTTCATACCTTACTGAAAAAATGGTTAGTGGAAAAAACAAGTGTGGCACAATAAAGATGTAAAGGGGGAATAAACAGCTAAAAAAAGTGTTTAAACCACTAAAACAAGAAGACTGTGAAGAAGCAATAAAAACTTATGAGGAAAAAAATAAATTATACAAAAAGCAAATAAAAACAGCAAAGATGGTGACGGAGAGACTTATTGCCAAAGAGCCAAAAACTAACCCTAAACCGTTCTTCAACTCTATGAAGAGCAAAATATTATTACGGGAAGTAGTAGCCCATTAAAAAGTAACGAGGGAAAATAGTAGAGGGTGATGAGGAGAAAGCAAATCTGTTAAATAGGTTTTTTTCCAGTGTATTCACTGTGGAAATTGAAATGTCAGACGAGATGCAGAGTAATAAAGTAAACTCTCCACTAATTGTCAGCAGTCTATCCAGGAAGAAGTGCAGAGCCGTCTTAAAAAGATTAACCCCTTAGTGACGGCGCTATCGTAAAACTACATCCTGCTGTTGCAGGACGTGTATGGAGGGAGGTAGCGCCACTATTTCCCTCCATACAACGCGGGCGTCAGCTGTTTATTACAGCTGACACCCGCGGGCAATAGCCGCGCTCGGCCGTTCGCGGCTATTAACCCTTTAAATGCCGCTGTCAATTCTGACAGCGGCATTTAAATCCCCCGAACGCTGTTTGGGGGTCCCGCACGGCCCCCCCGCGGTGAGATCGGGGGAGCCGTGCAGGTGTCATGGCAGCCAGAGGCCTCATAAATGGCCCCAGGGCTGCCTTAGCAGACTGCCTATCAAGCCATCCACACAGGGTGGCTTGATAGACTGCCTGTAAAAAAGCAGTATGACGTAATGCTATAGCATTACGTCATACTGCAGGAGCGATCAAAGCATTGCATGTTAAAGTCCCCCAGGGGGACTTCAAAGTAAAGTAAGAAAAAAGATCAATAAAGTTTTTTAAATTGTAAAAAAAAAAAAAGTTATAAAAGTTTAAATCACCCCCCTTTTGCCATATCAATTATTAAAAAATCTAAATCATAAAATAAAAATATGTATTTGGTATCGCTGCGTCCGTAAAAGTCCGATCTATCAAAGTAGTGCATTATTTTTCCTGCACGGTGAACGTCGTCCGAAAAAAAATAAATAAAGAACGCCAGAAATACACTTTTTTAGTTACCCTGTCTTCCAGAAAAAAATGCAATAAAAAGCGATCAAAAAGTTGTATGTATTCCAAATTGATACTATCGGAAACTACAGGACATCCCGCAAAAATTGAGCCCCTGCACAACTACGTCAACAGAAAAATAAAAGAGTTATTGTGCGCACAAAATGACCGCAGAAAATAATTGAAAAAAATTAAATATCTTAAAAAAATAATACAAGTACTACAGCAAAAAAAAAACTATATAAGTTTGGTATCGTAGTAATCATTCTGACCCATAGAATAAAAATATCAGGTCGTTTTTGTTGCAGTTTGTGCACCGTAGAAACAAGACGCACCGAAAGATGGTGGAATGTCGTTTTTTTTTCCCATTTCTCTCCGCTAAGAATTTTTAAAAAGTTTTTCAGTAAATTATATGGTACAATAAATAGTGCCATTGAAAAATACAACTCGTCCCGCAAAAAACAAGCCCTCATACAGCGACGTCGATGGATAAATAAAGGAGCTACGATTTTTTAAAAGGGAGTAGGAAAAAACAAAAATGGAAAAAAAGCAAAAAGGCTCCGTCTAAGGAATTAAATAATGTAATAGACAGGCCGTTTCTTATATTTAAGGACTCTATAGTGACAGTGTCTGTTTCACTGGATTGGCGCAAAGAAAATGTGGAGCCAATATTCAAAAAGGGGGCAAAAAGCAAACCTGGCTACTACAGGCCGGTAAGTCTTACCTCCATTGTAGGCTTAAAGGGGTTGTCCCGCAAAAGCAAGTGCAGTTAAACACTTCTGTATGGCCATATAAATGCACTTTGTAACATACATCGTGCATTAAATATTGGCCATACAGAAGTTATATACTTACCCCCCCCCCCCCCTGTGTCGGCGTCCCCGTCTCCATGGCGCCGACCAAATCCTTCTCCTTGCTGGATTAGATGTGCTTGCGCAGTCTGTCTTGTGTGTCCTGTAGCAGGGGCCGCTCCAGCGGGCTCGCGACGCACAGCTGGTCTGCGCATGGCCAGTATTTAATGTACGATGTATGTTACAAAGTGCATTTATATGGCATACAGAAGTGCATAACCCCACTTGCTTTTGCGGGACAACCCCTTTAACCCCTTGAGTGGCAGGTTTCCTACCACCCTGTCGTGCCCACCAGGGCAGGTTTTTTAAAATGGTCTAATCATTGAATTTCAACTAGTTTTGCCGTTGCGTCTCAAGAGCCATAACTTTTTCATTTTTCCATTGACTTGGCCATATAAGGGCTTGTTTTTGCGGGACAAGTTGTGATTTTTTAAACGGGGGAGGAAAAAAAGAAATGGGGAAAAAAGAAAAAAAGGGGCCATGACATTAAGGGGTTAAATAATGTATTAACTTCCTTCTCTGGGTCATTACGACGCACGGATACCACATGTGTGATTGTATTTTTGATTTTTTTACAAAGTAAAGGGAGACAAGTGTTTTTTTTATTTTTTTTATTATTTTTTTACTTTTTTTTTTTTAAATTTTTTAAAAATTTTTTATTTTTTTTTGTCCCTTTAGGGGACTTCCACAGGGACCCATCAGGACCCCTGATCACATTCCAGGGGTCCGATGGTGACAGCCCTTTACATGCTGCAGTGACAGCCCTTTACATGCTGCAGTCACATAGACTGCAGCATGTAAAGGGTTAACACAGCAGAGATCGGAGGTTTTCTCTGATCTCTGCTGTAAGAGCTAGTACCTAGCTGTCCTCTGACAGCCAAGCACCAAGCTCTCCCTGCCACAGAGACCATGGGCTTGCTTCTGACAAGCCGATGGTCTCTATGGCAACCTGTAAACAAAGCAGGACATTGCCGACATGTCGGCAATATCTTCTGCTGGTTTTTCAAAGCCCTTGCACTGCTCTGTGTGGGTCTGTGCAGGCAGAGCACACTGTCACAGCTTGTGGCATTGTGCTCTGCAGCTCCCATAGTGATACATAGCCCGGAAATCTTCCGGGCTATGTTGCTATGAGCAGTGGAGCTCGTCACGGAACTTTTCCGGGCGTGCCACTCAAGGGGTTAAATGTTTGAAGAGTAGCTAAGAGATGCTATCCTGGAGGACCTCAAGGAAAAAAATAAAAATAAATCTTATTTGTGAAGCGACAACTTATTCCGCATGAAAATGGTTGCATCAGTTTATGAGCGATCACTCCTGCCGAACCAATCTGATCGGCTTATATGAGGAGGTAAGTTCTAGACTGGATTCGGAGAGTCACTGGATCTTGTGTATTTGCCCCCCCCCCCCTTTTTTTTTTTGTCTGGCTTGCTCCCGTTTTTTTGCCCTTTGCGTTATGGATTCTACGTATTTTTTTGAAAATATTTTTTCTTATGTGAATGATCCTTTAATAAAGTTTGTTATTTCTATATTTTGCTTTTTATTTCTGTGCGAAAAAAAATATATATAGAATTTACAGAATGTCTGTTACATATATATTAATGTAGGTATATATAAATATCATGGTAATTTTTTGGTTTTTATTTTTTTTGATTATATGCATTATTTTCTTTTTCCTGTTCCTTTTTGTTTTTCCTCCTTTTCTTCCTCCCACCTTTCCTCTTCTTTTCTTGTTACCAGATGTTTGTTTTGTTTATATATTATGTGGCTATGCATTGAGAAAGCAATATGGATTATTATACTTCCTTGCTATTAAACTAATGGAGGGTTAATTGTTATTACATTGCTGCTTTAAGAATATGCTTTCAGGGATTTGCATTTCTCACTTGTTTGCCCGCTATGGGCTTCCATAGATGCAAGTTTGTTGCTATGGAGATGGGATGCACGCGCCCCTGATATGCGAGACGCAGTTCTGCAATCATTTATTATCCTCCACGTATGCGCGGCTTCATTTTTTTAGGTTGTGACTGACACATGGATATTGCGAGATCTTGTTTTTTCTTGCGCATGCGCAGTTGCTCAACTCAGACGCCACTATGGACGGCATGGCAGAGGAGACTTCACTGGACGCCCCATACCACCTGCTTTATGTATTTTTCTGTGTCGGCATGTCCTTTGACCTGTACCCCTGATTGTGATTTAATTAATGTGGGGGGTACCTACTCTCCTAATTTGTGGATTATGTGTTCTGTTTAGTATTTAAGAAGTTGTAGTATATGTGACTGGCAGCTTGATAAAGGCTCATTATGGGCCGAAGCGTAGCCTACCATTTTATAAAGATTATGGAGAAATAAAAAAGTAGATTTTAAAAAAAATATTTACTCCTGTTTATGCTGCCACTGCTTCTAATTTCTTCTAGATCTTGTGTATCTGGACTTCTCCAAAGTGTTTGATACTGAGTCGCACAAAAGGTTGGTCTATAAAGTGAGAATGCTTGGTCCGGGGCGAGAATGTGTGTAAGTGGGTAAGTAACTGGCTCAGTGATAGAAAGCAGAGGGTGGCTATAAATGGTATCTACTCTGATTGGGTCACTGTTACTAGTGAGGTGCCACAGGGGGCAGTATTGGAGGGGGTCACTGTTACTAGTGAGGTACCACAGGGGCAGTATTGGAGGGCATACTAGTGGGATGCCACAGGGGGCAGTATTGGAGGGGGTCACTGTTACTAGTGAGGTACCACAGGGGCAGTATTGGAGGGCATACTAGTGGGATGCCACAGGGGGCAGTATTGGAGGGCATACTAGTGGGGTACCACAGGGGCAGTATTGGAGGGCATAGTAGTGGGATACCACAGGGGGCAGTATTGCGCCCTATTCTTTTTAATATGTTATGACCTGGTAGAAGGATTGCACAATAAAATATCAACATTTGCAGATGATACGATGAAAACTATGTAAAGTAATTAACACAAGAGGACAGTATATTATTGCAATTGGTTCTGGATAAGCTGCGAATTTGAACAGAAAAGTTGCAAATGAGGTTTAACACTGATAAACGTAGAGTTCTGCACATGGGCAGAGGAAATACAGGTCAGCATTACACACTAAATGGGAAACCGCTGGGTAATGGCTGTTTTGCATCGGACGATTATTATTCAGAGTCGTTCAGATCTTCGCATTCCCGCGGGAATTTGGACGATATTAGTCCCATGTAAGAGCATGCAGCGACTGAATGAGAATTGTTCAGTCGTTCAGTTTCTGCATGCATGTAGAAAACTGAACAACATGCTGTTCAGTGTAAATAGCATTTGACTGTTTGCTTACAGTGAATGGAGGAGGGCGGGAAAAGAAAACTTCCCGACCCACCTCCATTTTGGCAGCACTGTGAGCGATGCCAGCAATGTAAGAGCACAGGAGCGAGCATCACAGGGACGAGTGTCAGCCATCGTCTGCCCGGCAGCTCATCCCGTGTAAAAGGACCATAACACTGACATGGAAAAGGACTTGGATATTTTAATTAACTGTAAACTTAACTGGAGCAACCAGTGTCAGGCAGCTGCTGCCAAGGTAAAGAGGATCACAGGGTCCATCTAAAGAGGCCTGAGGGCACATGATGAGAACATTGTTCTTCCTCTTTACACGTCGCTGGTCAGACCACACATGGAATATTGTGGACAGTTTTGGGCACCGGTACTCAAGAAGGACATATCAGAGATTGAGCAGGTTCAGAGGCAGGCAACCTAAGTAATAAATAGAATGGGCGGACTACAATACCCAGAGAGGAAATCAGAATTGGGATTATTTAGTTTAGAAAAGAAACAGCTGAGGGGTGACCTAAAAACTATGTATAAATATATCAGGGACAATATAGAGATCGCTTCAATCCTCTATTTATCCCCAGCACTGTAACTAGGGGGCGCTATTTACGTCTAGAGGAAAGGAGCTTTCTATGCTACATAGAAGAGGGTTCTTTACTGTAAGAGCAGTGAGACTATGGAACTCTCTGCCTGAGGATGTGGTGATGGTGAATTTCCATGACACTACCAGATTAACATGATTTCTATGTGTCATTATAAGTAATCATTTCTTAGGCTTTTCTTTTCACTGTTATTGAGCATGCTCATCTATTAACTTTAGTTCACTGGGAGTTTCCAGTTTTGATGTAAGCTGAGTCCAACCTTCCGTTCATCACATTGGATATCGGATGTATTATGGGGTAGTGGAGTTCCAGCCTATTATTGGCCGGAGAGTGTAGCATAGGGCCGGTATTGGTGGGTGAATATGTTGGGGTCCTACGGTTTTGTGTGATAAATGTCCTGACAAGCCGGCCGGCGCAGTATTGGCGTTTATATCCCATGAGGACGCCAGGGAGCTGGTGAATCACGTTGGGAGGCTAACAGCAGTGTTTTTAGCACGGTTCAGCTGCACTTTGTCCTCTGCCATGAGTGCTTGATTAATGATTCCCCTTGATACTGAGGAGCGAAAGTATTTTATACTTAAGAGTTTAAGTATTCCACTCGGTTCATAAGAAGTTTAGGGCAGCTTTTCTCCTGCATCTGTGTGTATCACCTGATGGTTTTCCCCCTTTTTCTTCTGTATGATCCTTTGCCCCTGTCTGTGATCATACATTTCAAGCAGTTTCCTATACTGAGGAGGGAGTATGAGTCTTTCACTAATGTCCATGGCAAATAGGGCAAATCTGTACTCTCATATGGGTGATTTACTTAATGAGTGTTTTCAAACACCAGTCCTCAAGGCTCAACAGGTCATGATTTCAGGATATCCTATAGTAAGAACACCTGTGGCAATGTCGGAGGCAGTCAGAAGAATTGTGTCACCTGTGCAATACTGTGGAAATACTGAAAATATGACCTGATGGGGTGCCTTGAGGACCGGAGTTGGGAGACTCTGACCTAATGAATGCTTGTTTGTTTCTACAGAGTTAATGCATTTGTTTTTGCTTTAAGTCATTTATGACCTTGCTGATCAGTTCTACTGCTAAGTGAGGCCACACAGGGGATTTTATCACTAAGTTGAACTACATACACAGTTTTATTACTAACTGGGGCCAAATACAGGGTCATGTTACTAAGTGGGTCCACACAGGGAGTCCTATTATTATTTGGAGCCACAGAGAGGGGGATTATCATTTGGTGGGACCACAGCAGGGACCTAATTACTATTGGGGGCACTGCAACAGAACGATAGGGAAGGTTTGCAATGGAGAATTGTAGAAACTCAGTATCAGCGCCTCATATGATCAGATGATTGCAATGTACGGTGAATATAGGGTTAACTCACCTGGTGCCTCATGGAACCCTCAGTCCTGAGAGCTCCACTAGCACCTGATGTCCACGTATGCTTATCTAGCCACCCCGAGTTCCTGAACCGGATCACCGGCGAGTCGTCTGGGGAATACAGCCCGCACTGGGCTGTTTGTCAAATGCAAGCAGCGAAAAAAATCCCCGCACTCCTGAACTCCAAGGATTAAAACAGGACTCAATAGGCCATATTAACAAAACACTTTATTCACAGGGAACGCGTTTTGGTGATACAGGTTAGTCGCCCTTTTCAAGCATAAACATTATAACAATAAACTTACATTTATATAGAACACTTACTACGTGACCCACGATGAATGCCGCTCCCGGGGCCATCTTTAAATCACGTGTCTAATACATCATTTCCTCTTCCTACACCGAGCCGCTTTCATCAATGAACGGCACTTTCATTCACAGAATTCCATTTAATTACTACTCAATAGGTAATTAGCTCCACCTCAACCCATTCAGAATTCGGAGCTTACACAAACACAGACTCTCATTATACTCCCTATAGGGTGCATAAATCTTAATTAAGTTTTACCTGTGAGTTAAGTTTTAGGTGAATGTGTCCCCAGTCAAACATTTGGGGAGAAATGTAACCAATAATAACCATAGCACTTCCTGTAAACTCTGTTTTACAGACCCAAGTTTATTAACCAATCAATAACCATAACAGTTCATGTAAACTCTGTCTTACAGACACGAGTTCACCACCACCAAACTCTCCCCAGTTTTACCTGCCCATCCGCCTAATGCGGGCGACAATCCCCCATTAACTACACCGTGACAAACCTAAGGGAGGGAGGGTGAGATGCTGCTTCCTTTCCAGATGATGATGGCCCACATCTCTGCACCTCCATATCTCACTGTTGCTCCTCCCAGCTTGTTCCTCTGGGCCAATCACCAGCCACTGTCAGGCCACCAGATTCTGCCTGACAACCACAGGCATTTCCCGACATTTTTCTTCAGCCAATCATCTGCTGCTGCCAACCAGTCCATCACTGGGCAGAACTCACTCTCTGCCATCTCATCTGACCCCGTAATGACCTTTGTAACATATCATGGTTAACCAGAAAACCTTCTCCATAGAAGGTGACATATCATCCATCCATCATGTACATAAAGCTCCCAGATCCCATGAGGCTTTCCCTCCTAACTGTCCCTCAAGCCTTGCACTACACTTGTACCACAGCGAGGCTTGGCACATTACACTTGTATCACAGCGAGGATTGGCACACTACACTTGTACCACAGCGAGGCTTGGCACATTACACTTGTATCACAGCGAGGCTTGGCACATTACACTTGTACCACAGCGAGGCTTGGCACATTACACTTGTACCACAGCGAGGCCCGGCACATTACAATTGTACCACAGCGAGGATTGGCACACTACACTTGTACCACAGCGAGGCTTCGCACATTACATTTGTATCACAGCGAGGCCCAGCACACTACACTTGTACCACAGCGAGGCCAGGACACTACACTTGTACCACAGCGAGTTCCGGCACACTACACTTGTACCACAGCGAGGCCAGGACACTACACTTGTACCACAGCGAGGTCCGGCACACTACACTTGTACCACAGTGAGGCTTGGCACACTACACTTGTACCACAGCGAGATCCGGCACACTACACTTGTACCACAGCGAGGCTTGGCACACTACACTTGTACCACAGCGAGATCCGGCACACTACGCTTGTACCACAGCGAGGCCAGCACACTACACTTGTACCACAGCGAGGCCAGCACACTACACTTGTATCACAGCAAGGTCAGCACATTACACTTGTACCACAGCGAGGTCCGGCAAACTACACTTGTACCACAGCGAGGCACAGCACACTACACTTGTATCACAGCGAGGCTTCGCACATTACATTTGTATCACAGCGAGGTCCGGCACACTACACTTGTACCACAGCGAGGTCCGGCACACTACACTTGTACCACAGCGAGGCCAGGACACTACACTTGTACCACAGCGAGGCCCGCCACACTACACTTGTACCACAGCAAGGCACAGCACACTACACTTGTACCACAGCGAGGCCCGGCACACTACACTTGTACCACAGCGAGGTCCGGCACACTACACTTGTACCACAGCGAGGACCGGCACACTACACTTGTACCACAGCGGGGCCCCCACACTACACTTGTACCACAGCGAGGCCCGGCACACTACACTTGTACCACAGCGAGGACCGGCACACTACGCTTGTACCACAGCGAGGCCCGGCACACTACACTTGTACCACAGCGGGGCCCGGCACACTACACTTGTACCACAGCGAGGACCGGCACACTACGCTTGTACCACAGCGAGGACCGGCACACTACACTTGTACCACAGCGGGGCCCCCACACTACACTTGTACCACAGCGAGGCCCGGCACACTACACTTGTACCACAGCGAGGCCCGGCACACTACACTTGTACCACAGCGAGGACCGGCACACTACGCTTGTACCACAGCGAGGCCCGGCACACTACACTTGTACCACAGCGAGGCACAGCACACTACACTTGTACCACAGCGAGGTCCGGCACACTACACTTGTACCACAGCGAGGCCCGGCACACTACAGTTGTACCACAGCGAGGTCCGGCACACTACACTTGTACCACAGCGAGGCCCGGCACACTACACTTGTACCACAGCGAGGACCGGCACACTACGCTTGTACCACAGTGAGGTCCGGCACACTACACTGGTACCACAGTGAGGTCCGGCACACTACACTTGTACCACAGCGAGGTCCGGCACACTACACTCGTACCACAGCGAGGCCAGGGCACTACACTTGTACCACAGCGAGGCCAGGACACTACACTTGTACCACAGCGAGGCCAGGACACTACACTTGTACCACAGCGAGGCCAGGACACTACACTTGTACCACAGCGAGGCTAGCACACTACACTTGTATCACAGCAAGGTCAGCACACTACAGTTGTGCCACAGCGAGGCCAGGACACTACACTTGTACCACAGCGAGGCCAGCACACTACACTTGTACCACAGCGAGGCCAGGACACTACACTTGTACCACAGCGAGGCCCGTCACACTACACTTGTACCACAGCGAGGCCCGGCACACTACACTTGTACCACAGCGAGGTCCGGCACACTACACTTCTACCACAGCGAGGCTTGGCACACTACACTTGTACCACAGCGAGATCCGGCACACTACGCTTGTACCACAGCGAGGCCAGCACACTACACTTGTACCACAGCGAGGTCCGGCAAACTACACTCGTACCACAGCGAGGCACAGCACACTACACTTGTATCACAGCGAGGCTTCACACATTACATTTGTATCACAGCGAGGTCCGGCACACTACACTTGTACCACAGCGAGGTCCGGCACACTACACTTGTACCACAGCGAGGCCAGGACACTACACTTGTACCACAGCGAGGCCCGGCACACTACACTTGTACCACAGCAAGGCACAGAACACTACACTTGTACCACAGCGAGGTCCGGCACACTACACTTGTACCACAGCGAGGTCCGGCACACTACACTTGTACCACAGCGAGGTCCGGCACACTACGCTTGTACCACAGCGAGGCCCGGCACACTACACTTGTACCACAGCGAGGCACAGCACACTACACTTGTACCACAGCGAGGTCCTGCACACTACACTTGTACCACAGCGAGGCCCGGCACACTACACTTGTACCACAGCGAGGCCCGGCACACTACACTTGTACCACAGCGAGGACCGGCACACTACGCTTGTACCACAGTGAGGTCCGGCACACTACACTTGTACCACAGCGAGGCCCGGCACACTACACTTGTACCACAGCGAGGACCGGCACACTACGCTTGTACCACAGTGAGGTCCGGCACACTACACTGGTACCACAGCGAGGTCCGGCACACTACACTCGTACCACAGCGAGGCCAGGCACACTACACTTGTATCACAGCGAGGCCCGGCACACTACACTTGTATCACAGCGAGGCCCGGCACACTACACTTGTACCACAGCGAGGCCCGGCACACTACACTTGTACCACAGCGAGGCCAGCACACTACACTTGTATCACAGCGAGGTCCGGCACACTACGCTTGTACCACAGCGAGGCCCGCACACTACACTTGTACCACAGCGAGGCCGGGCACACTACACTTGTACCACAGCGAGGCCAGCACACTACACATGTACCACAGCGAGGCCCGGCACACTACACTTGTACCACAGCGAGGCCCGGCACACTACACTTGTATCACAGCGAGGCCCGGCACACTACACTTGTATCACAGCGAGGCCCGGCACACTACACTTGTATCACAGCGGGGCCCGGCACACTACACTTGTACCACAGCGAGGTCCGGCACACTACACTTGTATCACAGCGAGGTCCGGCACACTACACTTGTATCACAGCGAGGTCCGGCACACTACACTTGTACCACAGTGAGGCCAGCACACCACTTGTACCACAGCGAGGCCCGGCACACTACACTTGTATCACAGCGAGGCCAGCACACTACACTTGTACCACAGCGAGGCCCAGCACACTACACTTGTATCACAGCGAGGCCAGCACACCACACTTGTACCACAGCGAGGCCAGCACACTACACTTGTACCACAGCGAGGCCCCCACACTACACTTGTACCACAGCGAGGCACAGTACGCTACACTTGTATCACAGTGAGGCCCGACACACTACACTTGTACCACAGTGAGGCCAGCACACCACTTGTACCACAGCGAGGCCCGGCACACAACACTTGTATCACAGCGAGGCCCAGCACACTACACTTGTATCACAGCGAGGCCCGACACACTACACTTGTACCACAGCGAGGCCCCCACACTACACTTGTACCACAGCGAGGCACAGTACGCTACACTTGTATCACAGTGAGGCCCGACACACTACACTTGTATCACAGTGAGGCCCGGCACACTACGCTTGTACCACAGCGAGGCCAGCACACTACGCTTGTACCACAGCGAGGCCAGCACACTACACTTGTACCACAGCGAGGCCAGCACACTACGCTTGTACCACAGCGAGGCCCCGCATACTACACTTGTACCACAGCGAGGCCTGGCACACCACACTTGTACCACAGCGAGGCCAGCACACTACACTTGTACCACAGCGAGGCCAGCACACTACACTTGTACCACAGCGAGGCCCAGCACACTACACTTGTAGCACAGCGAGGCAGGACACTACACTTGTACCACAGCGAGGCAGAGCACGCTACATTTGCTTCACAGCGAGGCCAGCACACCACACTTGTACCACACCGAGGTCCGGCAGACTACACTTGTACCACAGCGACGTCCGGCACACTACACTTGTACCACAGCGAGGTCTGGCACACTACACTTGTACCACAGCGAGGCACAGCATGCTAACCTTGTACCACAGCGAGGTCCGGCACATTATACTTGTGCCACAGCGAGGCCAGCACACCACACTTGTGCCACAGCGAGGTCCGGCACACTACACTTGTACCACAGCGAGGCCAGCACACTACACTTGTACCACAGCGAGGCCAGCACACTACACTTGTACCACAGCGAGGCCTGGCACACTACACTTGTACCACAGCGAGGCCAGCACACTACACTTGTACCACAGCGAGGTCCGGCACACTACACTTGTACCACAGCGAGGCCAGCACACTACACTTGTACCACAGCGAGGCCAGCACACTACACTTGTACCACAGCGAGGCCAGCACACCACACTTGTGCTACAGCAGGGCCCAGCACACTACACTTGTGCCACAGCGAGGCTCGGCACACTACACTTGTACCATAGCGAGGCCCAGCACACTACACTTGTACCACAGCGAGGCCCAGCACACTACACTTGTACCACAGCGAGGCCGGGCACACTACACTTGTACCACAGCGAGGCACCCACACTACACTTGTACCACAGCGAGGCCCGGCACACTACACTTGTACCACAGCGAGGCCAGCACACTACACTTGTACCACAGCGAATCCAGCACACCACACTTGTGCTACAGCAGGGCCCAGCACACTACACTTGTGCCACAGCGAGGCTCGGCACACTACACTTGTACCATAGCGAGGCCCAGCACACTACACTTGTACCACAGCGAGGCCCAGCACACTACACTTGTACCACAGCGAGGTCCGGCACACTACACATGTACCACAGCGAGGCCAGCACACTACGCTTGTACCACAGCGAGGCTTGGCACTCTACACTTGTACCACAGCGAGGCCCGGCACACTACACTTGTACCATAGCGAGGTCCGGCACACTACACTTGTACCACAGCGAAGCCCGGCACACTACACTTCCACCACAGCGAGGCCCGGCACACTACACTTGTACCACAGCGATGTCTGGCACACTACACTTATACCACAGCGAGGCCCAGCACACTACACTGGTACCACAGCAAGGCCAGCACACCACACTTGTACCACAGCGAGGCCCCCACACTACACTTGTACCACAGCGAGGTCAGCACACCACACTTGTACCACAGCGAGGCTAGGACACTACACTTGTACCACAGCGAGGCCAGCACACCACACTTGTACCACAGCGAGGCCCGGCACACTACACTTGTACCACAGCGAGGCCAGGACACTACACTTGTAGCACAGCGTGGCCTAGCACACTACACTTGTACCACAGCGAGGCCCGGCACACTACGCTTGTACCACAGCGAGGTCCGGCACACTACGCTTGTACCACAGCGAAGCCCGGCATACTACACTTGTACCACAGCGAGGCCCGGCACACTACACTTGTACCACAGCGATGTCTGGCACACTACACTTATACCACAGCGAGGCCCAGCACACTACACTGGTACCACAGCAAGGCCAGCACACCACACTTGTACCACAGCGAGGCCCGGCACGCTACACTTGTACCACAGCGAGGCCAGGACACTACACTTGTAGCACAGCGAGGCACAGCACACTACTCTTGTATCACAGCGAGGCACAGCACACTACACTTGTACCACAGCGAGGCCAGCACACCACACTTGTACCACAGCGAGGCCCGGCACGCTACACTTGTACCACAGCGAGGCCAGGACACTACACTTGTAGCACAGCGAGGCACAGCACACTACTCTTGTATCACAGCGAGGCCCGGCACACTACACTTGTACCACAGCGAGGCCCGGCATACTACACTTGTACCACAGCGGGGCCAGGACACTACACTTGTACCACAGCGAGGCCAGCACACTACACTTGTATCACAGCAAGGTCCAGAACACTACACTTGTACCACAGCGAGGTCCGGCACACTACACTTGTATCACAGCGAGGTCCGGCACACTACACTTGTACCACAGCGAGGTCCGGCACACTACACTTGTATCACAGCGAGGTCCGGCACACTACACTTGTACCACAGCGAGGCCTGGCACACTACACTTGTATCACAGCGAGGTCCGGCACACTACACTTGTACCACAGCGAGGTCCGGCACACTACACTTGTACCACAGCGAGGCCCCGTGTACGTTGAGATGAATAAATAACTTTGTGCTGCATGCACCATGTGAGCTTTCAGGTTTCTTTAGATTGCCCGTCAGACGCAGACAGCAGCTGTACAATGTTTGTGCTTCTCACTGAACCTTCAGCGTTTTCCATTTGCACAGCAAATATCTACAGTAGTAAAAATATTGTAATAAAACGGATAATGACGCCGCATCCAGAATGTAACCTTAAAGTCAAGACGTTTTACTTCTGTAACCCTTTCATGACCTGGAGTGCTTTGGACCTTTGTAAATTTTCTTTTGTTTCTTCGGCCTCCGCGACATGAGCTGCTTTTAAGTCTTCTTTCCCACGAGCATATATTGGCTCGTCGTTTTCATGAATGGCCAATATACGCTATGATCTGCTGCATTGGGTTGCAATGCATCAGATCACATGGCCGTATTCCCGTGACACAAAAGCGCCCGACCAGCCAATATAGCGCCAGGCGTTTTTACGTTGGGCCCCATAGATAGTCCTGGAACTTTCTTTTGGTTCGGAATACATTGGCCACTATACGTTGATGCCTACTGTATGACAGCGGCCGGAGAGGGGAGAGAGTTTAGCAGCGTGGCTAAGCTAAGCGTTGCCCCATCCCCCCTCCTCCTATTGGTGTCTGTGGGCAAGAGGTGGGGCGGTGGTGGAGCAGTTTGCAGATGAGACTTATCCATTGAAGTCAACGGCGATACAAAACAAACAGACGGCACGCAGATGTCTTCCGTGTTTTGTCTGTTTTCTTAAGAGATGCAGAATAAGAGAATTGTCCATTTCATTCTTATTTTTTGCAGACATGAAAAACAGATGGCATACTGGCCGGAAAATACTGAATGTATGATTATTTAGGTTTAATCTTATTTGAACCCCTTGGTGACCACCCATATGTGTTTTCACAGTAGTCAAAGTAGAAAAAGCGCCCACACTTGTATGCACTTAGGATAATGTGAGTGACATAAATCCAATGATAGGTATAACTTACTTTGTAGATGAGCCCTATAGGCATATGGGATTCCTCTCAATCCAGGGACCTCCTTACTAAGCCGAAGGAAGCAGTCCTGTGAAACTTCATGTAATGCAGTACCAGCAACTCAGACCACCATATTTGTGCTTGAAAAAGGAGCCTGCTTTGTTCCGTAACACATTGCACTCCATTGTTTTTTCCCCTCTATTTTGTTGCCTCTTTGTCTTTCAATCACTAAATTAGTTGAAATCAAAATCTCACAGGACTCCTTCCTTTGGATGCAACCCTTCTAATTAGCTAATGATGTGACATAAGATGTAGCCCTCAGGCCTCTTTCACACCAGCGTATATTGGCTGCTGTTTTCACAGTCGACTGATATATATGCTACGATCTGATGCATTGGATTCCAATGGATCAGATCACATGGCGGTATTCCCATGGACAATATAGTCCCGGACACTTTCAGGCCGGCCCACAAAGGTAGTCCTGGAACGATCTTTCAGGCCAGAATACATCAGCTGCTGCATGGGTTCCTATGGGAGCCAGTGACAGCAGCCGATGAAGGGTTGTGGGAGGGAGTTTAGCAGCGGGACTGCTAAACTCCCTGCTTCTTCTCTCCTCCTCTCTGGCTGTTTGCAATGGAAGAGGGCAGAGCTAAACTACATTGCGGGCTCGGCCTGTATGTGCCAGCGCCCATACCATCTGAACGGGCGCACAAACATTAGATTTGTGTGCCCGTTCACGCCTTTTTACGGCGCTGGCTGGCACACGTAGAAAACCCCTACGGCCATATGAAAGAGCACTTATATTTACCTAATGATGTAATATAAGATGTTGCCCTTATAATTAGCTAAAGATGTGATATACTGTAAGATGTAACCCCTAGGCCTCATGCCCATAGCTGGGTCCAATTCCTACTGTGAAATCTCACAGCAAAATCAGACCTGGCACCCCCCATAGACACATACTCACCTGTCCGGATCTGCTGCGAGTGTCTCCGCCAGCAAGCCAGTGCACATGGGCAGTGCAGCGCATGATATGCTGTTGCTGGGCTATGATACGGATTGCCGCAATATTTCTGCAGTGCTCACAATGGAAATATTGTGGGATGGACAGCTTGCCTTCCATATTGTCGTACTATTTTTAAAGTGCCATCTGAACCTTAAGTCTTGCTCTTTGCAGCAATACACATACTAAAGTAAAAAAAACGGACACATGGACTGCAGAGAGCTTGTACACATACATAGAATTCAATTAATCGCTAAGCAAAGCCTGTGATTGGCTGAGTGCTCAGGCAATCAGATACAACCCTTTCAGCAGGCTAGAGTTATAAATCTCTGTCTAATAGAGATTTAGAGCAGTGCAGGGAGAAGACAGGCTAGACGGGCCTGAGCCCGGGTAGCTGAGGAGAGGTGAGTATAATTTTTTTAAAATTTTTAACACATCTTAGGGATGATTTTAAGGGAAGAGCTTATATTTAAAGCCCTTCCCCGAAAATCCCTGCAGGGCTTGCCGGCAGCCCATTGCTTTTAATGGGACTGCAGAAGTACCGGTCCCATTGAAAGCAATGGGTGAACATCGCGATCCTCTGCCACTGTGGCAGGGGGTTCTTTACTCCCTGCCGGGAGTCCCCTTATCACTGAACACTGTGACAGTGCTGTCACAGTGCAAAAGAAAAGAGGGCAATACTCATGTATGCTTTTAGCTGTGGTCATAGCAACAACAATGCTGAAAAGAGTGTGGCTACATAATTGTACCGTGTTTATTAGTTCGCATTGAGGTTAGTTCCCTTTATGGTTATATCCACATGGGACAGAATTTTCTGCGGAGTATCTGCAGTTGATCTACAGCACAAAATTCATACTATTGATGCCGACTTTGGTGTAGATTTTACCCCCTCATTTGAAGAGGCAGAATGTGTCCCACAAATCGGCTGCAGCTATTTCATCTGCTGAAGGTTTAACCCTTTCCAATCCACTGTCTGACCTCTGAAGACATTATGATTTAAGCTTGTACAGCTCCAATGTTGGAAGCCGTCCGTCGGGGTTCTCTTACTGTATATTGCCAGCTTCTCTGCTGTTGGAGCCTATCCAACGTCTCACTTCATGCAGTACTGGCTTTAGCCAGCTGATAGCGCCGCTGTATAATGGCAGAAAAAGAGTAAGCCCCCTAGGAAAACCAGGATACAAATTGGATTGGAGAGGGTTAAATTCTGCACTCTTTTAGGGAAATTTTTCCCACAGCAGTAAATGGGATTTTGAGAATCTCCTCCACACCGCTGTGACTAAACCTGCCTTCCTATTCACACATCTGCATGGGTTAACTAACAGACTGTTGGTACTTCTGTGTTTTGGTATATTGGTATATATAACAGCGATTCATGAATGCAACTATAAGTGAGATGACCTAAGGTGCGTTTCAGTCTATAGTGATGCGGGACTCCAAGATTTTGTGATGTGCTGCGGTGAGGCTGCGAGGTTTGTTTTTCCATCAACCTTAATTACTGGTTTGTTTGGTAAAATTTGCAGCCACATCATCCTGAAACTGTCGCATTACGACCCCCGGCACTTGTTTCACACTGCTTTACCATCTTCTGCATTTCTTCCTTCGACTTGCTTTTGGCGCACTTACTGTTTGCTGCCTGTGCTGACCCTCCGCCTGATTTCATGGTTATGCAAGAATTCCACCTGCTCTGACCTCAGCACTCTATTATGATTGACCACGTTTCGCTCCACTCTTTCAGTATTGCATTATGGTAACCCTGGCCAGTTAGTATCAGCTGCATCCTACAGACAATACTTCTAGCGTGAGAGATTAGGGTTCCATCCAATGAAGGCTCGATCTTGATTGGTGGCATTAAAGGATGAAAACCAGAGAACACCGGGTGCTGCCCTTGGGTTTTGTTCTAAGCTAAATTGGTTTTGTGGCCCAGCAGACTCACATCCAGGGTCTTACCAGGGTTAGCTTTTCTGTAGAAGGGTGAGGGCTCAGTCACACAGGCATGTGGGGGCTGCTTTTTACGTGCACATTGTTCAGGCACCTAATACAAACTGCATACAGCAGATATACATGTACATGCATGTTTGTTGCGTATGTTAAATCCCCAGAGCTTATATTGATATGTAATATGCACCAAAAAAGCTGAGTTTTTTTCACGTGCATAAAAAAATGCAGACATGATTGGGCCGATAGAAATCAATGGGCTTTTATCATTGCATATTACTTGCGTAACACTCTGGACGCATACGCCTGTGCGAGTGGGCCCTAACTCGATTGACCCTCCCAACAGTGCAAATATAATAGCAAAAAGATTATTTGAGGACGTGATGATAGTTTGGAACTAAATAAGTGAAGAGTTTTCTTGAGTTTATGAATTATTGAAATAATGTTTGTAGTAACCCCTTAGTGACCAAGCCTGTTTGTGCCTGAATGATCAGGCCAAATTTTGGAAATCAGACGTGTGACACTTTAACATAGAATAGCTCCGTAAAAGTTTTGCATATCCAAGTGATTCTGACATAGTATTTTCGCCACATATTGTACTTCATTTAGGTGGTTAAAATTGACGGATAGAAATTGTGTATATTTATTATAAGTGCTAAAATTGGGACAATTTAAAAAATATATTTTTTCACATTTTCAACTGCAATATCTCAAATATTTGCAAACATACTGTACAAAATTTTAATAAAAAATATATATTTCCATCTGTTTACTTTATTCTGGATGAACATTTGAAAACTTTATTATTATTTTTTTTTTAACCATTTAGGAGATGTACAAATTTAAAATTAATTATCAATATTTTAAAGGAACGCTTTGTTTTTCTACCTCAAGCCAAGATTGCAAAGGTTCATAGGCATCAGAATGATAGTTCTCCCCACAAATGACCCCATTTAAAAAAATACACATCTTAATGTATTCGTCGGGTCATTAGTATTTCGACCCCACAATTTTTTTTAGGAGTTAATGAAATCTAGAGGAGAAAAAATAAAGTTTCATATTTTTGCAAATATGTGATTTTAAAGACAATGTTTTTCTATAGTGCATATGAAAATTAGGATTTTCACCCCAAAATTGATACTCCTGTTTGTCATGTGTGCAGAAACATACCTATTGTGGCCCTAATCTTATGTCTGTATGCACAATGGGTCTGAAACCAAAAGGAGCATCCAATGGCTTTCAGAACATTTTGCTTGAAGCTGATTTAGGCCCCTTTGCCCACTTGTAGAGCCCTCGAGTGGCCAAAATGATCAAGAACCCCCACAAATGACCCTATTTTGAAAACTTTACTCCTTAACACATTCATCTAGGGGTGTACTGCATATTTAGACCCCATAGTTTTTGAATGAATTTAAGCAAAGCAGAAGGTAAAAAATTATGATCTTCGTTTTTTTTTGGCAATTGTGTCATTTTTTTTAAACTCTTTTTTATTAGCATTTTAAGAAAGCATACGTTGGTGAATTCCAATTGTTACATAAAATCTTGACAACTTCTGTATGTAACACGGTATTTGTCACACATATATGTCTTTCCTTTTTCTTTTATTTATTCCGTTTATCCCCTCCCCTAAATTCCCGTTTTCTTTTATTTATTCCGTTTATCCCCTCCCCTAAATTCCCGTTTTTTTTATTTATTCCCTTTATCCCCGTCTCCTAAATTCCCTTTTTCTTTTATTTATTCCATTTATCCCCCTCCCCTAAATTCCCCAAATCTTAATACTTTAATATAGAACTGAAATAAAACATATTTTATATTGTCATGTGATCTTTAGAACTCCCAAATAGTTAATATAATTTTGTTCATAGTACCATGTCATATTAGTGAATTGTTGCATACATTCCATAATCTCGTTAGGGTCAAGAAATTTTACTATAAACTCTCTCCATTTTTTGAAAAATTTTGGGGCTTGCATCTCCACACATCTCTCTATCTCTACTCTCTCCATTTTCATGAGGTATTTTAATTGTTGGATAATATCTTTTACTCCTGGAGGTTTGGCTAGCAACCAGCTGTTCAGAAGTTACCTTTTGCTAATTAGTAGGATGTTATGGGTCATTTTTGCCTTTCTTGGGTTTTCTGGTATTTGATGGAATATGAAAATTTGCGGTATCAGTTGCAAGGCCTGCCCCCCATATCCTGAATCAGCCCCTTCCCAGTATTTCTTAATTTTTGGGCATTGCTAGATGCCATGAAGAAAATAAGAGTTTGTTAGGGAGCATCTGGGCAAGCTTGTAATCTAGCTGGGCCAGTAGGGTTCTGGGGTTTATCGAACCCATATATTGCCCTGTGGATTATTTTGAAATATGTTTCTCGACAATGTTCGTTCAATATTGCTTGCCTCACAGCATTCCAACTCTTAATTATTCCCTCTGGTAGATTTGAATCCTGTAAATCTCGTGCCCACTTTTTGAACAGTCCAGCACCACTTTTCTGTAACCACCCATCTCTAAGTCTGGTATGCTTGAAATTGATTGCTTGCATGTAAGATTTTTAACCAAGAAATCAATCGAATTAACTGCCATTTCTCTTGATATATCAGCTAGTCTTTCCCATAGGAAATTCCGCACTTGGGCAAATGGCAAAAAATAGGATGGGGGTAAGTCGTACTTTGCGCACAACTCTCCAAAGGTCTTGTATGTAGGAATCTCTGGGTGAAGAAGATAGTGGACTTTCATAATCCCTCTCTGTCTCCATATTTTGAACATTTTATTTTATCTCCCCTCTTTGAATTCTGGGTGATTCCATATGTCCATATGTTTGGAGATTTAAAATGACCGACCGCACGTCTTGTAAGTTATTTTCCAAGCAGGTATGGTGTCTTTTGCCATGATAGAGTCTTTACATTCAACCAGGAGATTAGTGTAGGTTGTATGTATGAGGGCATTGAGGCTCCATGGATCAAACAACTTCGCTTTAAGGATAGTATTTGAATAATTGCTGGTGCCCCATAGCCAGTCCAAGGAGTGTCTCATGAGACTGGCGACATTGTATAATCGAATGTCTGGGAAGTTGAGTCTTCCTCCGCTCTTGGGAACCATTAGTTTTTTCAAGGCAAGGCGCGGTCTCTTGTGTGACCACACAAAAGCCAAGAATGCCGTTTCGCCAAATCACGTCTTTGGAGCAAAAGTGGTATTGTTTGCAACAGATAAAGGAGTCTTGGAAAGCTAATCATTTTAATTAGGTGGCATCTACCTGAGAGGAGAGTGGAAGATTACTCCATCGGTCTAATTCTTTTGTTATTTTAAATATTGTTTGGAGATAATTTAAAGCGTAAAAAGATTCTGGCCTATTGCCTATGTTTATGCCCAAATACTTGATACAATTTTTTGCTATGGCTACCAGGCAGACCCCCAGGTCTCTGCCTATAATTTTACCTCAAGGAGAAATCTCCAGTAGTTCACACTTAGTAGTATTAACTTTGAAACCTGATAGCTTTGCGAAGGCCTCAAGCAAAGCAAAAACTCACGGTAGATCTGATTTTGGTTGGGCGAGCGCCAGTAAAATATCTGCGAATAACATGGTTTTTACCACTTTCCCCCAAACTTTTATGCCTGCGATTTCTGTGTTGCTTTCCAGCACACAAGCCAACAGTTCGATTGCCAAGTTAAATAAAAGTGGGGATAAGGGGCATCCTTGCCTAGTACCTTTTTGTAGGGGGAATCCCAGGGAGAGAAAACACGGAGTATTAATTTGCACCTGGGGGGAGGAGTAAAATTTCCATAAATAAGCGCAGAAGGGGCCCGCAAAACCCATTCTGTCCAATGTTTCCTTCAACCATGACCATAAAACAATGTCGAATGCTTTTTCCGCATCTATCATGAGAAGGGCCGGAGAGGGATGAGCCGCCAGGCGTAGTTTAATGTCGTCGAGGATTTAAAAGTTTTCCTTATATTTATAATGGCAGAGCATCCCTTTGTAAAACCTATCTGCATTGGTGAAAGCATGTGAAGCATGATATTGGCTAAATGATCTGCCATACTTTTGGCCATCAATTTTAGGTCGGTAATAATTAAGGAAATCGGTCTCCAAGATTTTGCGTCAGCGGTGTCTTTGACAGGTTTGGGTAATAGTTTAATGTATGCTATGTTCTTGTCTAAGGGAATGAGACTTTCTCTCATATATCCATCAAACAAAGTTTCGAGCAATGGAGTAGTCTGGTCTTTTAATACTTTGAAAAATTCACCTGTATATCCATCTGGTCCCGGAACTTTATTTTTTTCTAACCCTTTGATACCGTCTTTAATTTCCATTTGGGAGATTGAGAGTTTAGCATTATCCGTTGCTCATCCAAGAGTGTAGACAAGGATATATCTGATTGTGTTTGTGAGTAAAGTTTTGAGTAGAACTCAAAGAATATTTGGTTAATTTTTTTTGGTAAGTTTGCAGTAGAGATGAGCGAGCACCAAAATACAAACACAGTCAAACTTTTCGTAATGCTCGAGAGCTCGTTTCAAGTAATGAACCCCATTGAAGTCAATGCGCGACTTGAGTATTTTTGTATGAGACCGATACTCCGCGTAGGTGATGACTTGTCAAACACCAGAAAACATCAGAAAGTCATGAAAAAAACTCCACAGAAATGGATAGAGAAGGGCAAGGGCAGCATGCATGGCTGCATCAGAGGCTCCCAGGTCCCACTATTAAGCCAAAATGGGGGCAAGAGTCTGGCGTCACCCCCCTAACAATTTACTGTGGACAAACCTTCATTAGCAAGACACATGCGCTGGCACATCTTAGCTAAGCACCACACTACCTGCAACCAAGGACAATCGCTGCCTGCGGGTGACCCCGCTGCCTCTTCTCCAGGGTCCCCCCCCCCCGCTGCCTCTTTTCCTGCGTCCACAGCACACATAAAAATTTCCCTGTGCGGCGTTCAGCTGCCCTCAACATAGCCACACCACCCTCATGCCTATTTATAAGTGCGTACTGGATGAGGTGGAACTGGAGGCACACACTGCAGAGGGTTGGCAGGGCCAGGCAGTGACCCTCTGAAAGTTTGGGCGATCTAATTCCGTGCCACCTCCATCACAAAATTGTCAGGAGCCGCAAACATGGGCATAAAGGGGACTCAGGTGCCAGCACTTCTACACATCTCCACAATGCAGCAATACTCTGTGTGAAAAGCACGTGAGCGGGCCCAGGGTCAGGCCCAGTCCCAGTCTTAGCCTCCACCTTATGTGACCCAAGGTGCCGCGAGTTACATAGCAATGAAAAATCCATGTGTCCCCACACAATTCATTCTGTGTAGGTGTCAGATAGCTTAACACCGCAATAGGAAGTTTTTGATTTCCTTGGGCTCGCCTATGTTGTCGGTGCATAATGATGGTATTACACAGGAAGAAATCAGAGTGCCCAAACATGACAGAGTTTCACCCCGCCAAGGACCTCGGCCTCGGCTCACACCCTCATTAATGGTGGGCATAAATTGGACTTGGATGCTAGTGCAGCTGTGACCATCTCATTAATGCAGTAACGCTCCTTGTGGTTGGCCCAAACCACTGTCTCAGATAACTGTGGTAACATGAGAGAAAATACATGTTGCCCAGCGCTGATCCCCAGGCCCCAAGCAGGAGGAGGAGGTGGCATAATAAGGCCGACAAACCATGACCGAGGTAGAACCCGCAATACTCTGTGTGAGAAGTACGTGAGTGAGCCCTGGGTCAGGCTCGGTCCCAGCCTCCACCTTGTGTGACCCAAAGTGCCGTGAGTTAAATAGCTATGGGAAATCCATGTGTCCCCACACAATTCATTCTGTGTAGGTGTCAGATAGCTCAACACCGCAATGGGAAGTCTTTGAGTTCCTTGCGATCGCCTATGCTGTGGGTGCACAAAGATGGTATTACACAGGAAGAAATCAGAGTGCCCAAGCATGGCAGAGTTTCACCCCGCCAAGGACCTCGGCCTTAGCCCACATTTTTGCCCAAGCCAGTCAGTGTCTTTGTGCCAGATATGTAAAACACTGCGTTGAGAAGTCTTTGTGCCCCCACGGCATAGGCAGACCCCAGTAACAATTCTATAGCAAGAGTATAGGTGGACCCCAGTAACATTTCTATAGCAAGAGTATAGGTGGACCCCAGTAACATTTCTATAGCAAGAGTATAGGTGGACCCCAGTAACATTTCTATAGTAAGAGTATAGGCGTACCCCTCAAACCATTCAGTAGAAACTGTATAGAGGAACCCCTGTAACATTTCTGTACCAAGTATATAGGTGGATCCCTGTAACATTTCTATAGCAAGAGTATAGACAGAGCCCTGTAACATTTGTGTAGCAAGAGTATAGGTGAACACCTAAAAAAATATGGTTACCAAGAGTGTAGGCAAAGGCCGGAAAAATTAGTTAGATAACAGTATAGGCGAGGGCCAGAAAAATTGGTGTACCGAGAGTACAAGTGCACCCCTGAAAAATTGCTCAACTGCGAGGGCAGGTGAAACCCATAAACATTTTTTAAAGATACAGCTCGTTGTTGCTTATTTGTAACTGAGCCTGGAGGCTGCCTTGTGAAAAAAATTGTTTTCTGTTAAAGTATATATACTTGTAAAACTTTGAAAAATTGTAAAAAACTTTAAAACAAAGCCTTTTGGTCTGCAGAAAAATTGGCAGTTCAGCGTGATGACATGCTGTTTTAGAAGGAGGAGTAGCAGGAGTAATAATATCCAAGAGTGATTGACAAAGCTAATTCCCCCTTTTTTGGGGTGATAGAGGATGCATTTTTCTCCTGTTGCAGCGAAAAGAATCTTTAAGATCCGCTGCTTTTTACCGGTGGAGAAGAGAAGTCTGCGGAAATCCAGCCTTTGTTCATCTTTATGAGGGTAAGCATGTCAGCGCTGTCAGTTGACAGGCGGGTACGCTTATCTGTGATGATCTCCCTAGCAGCACTAAACACCCTCTCTGACAATACGCTAGGGGCAGGGCAGGTCAGCACCTCCATAGCGTACAGCGTAAGTTTGTGCCACGTGTCCAGCTTTGACACCCAACAGTTGTATGGAGCAGAGGCATCACGTAGGATGGTGGTATGGTCGACTACATACTCCCTTACCATCTTTTTACAGTGCTCCCTCCAACTCTGTCTTGACTGGGGAGTGGAGACACAGTCTTACTGGGGAGCCATAAAACTGGCAAAGGCCTTGGAGAGTGTTCCCCTGCCTGATCTGGACATGCTGTCTGATCCCCATGCCTCCCCTGCTATTTGGCCCTCGGAACTGCGTCTTCTGTTACTAGCGCTGTCAGATGGGAACTTTAGCATCACTTTTTCCACCAGGGCCCTGTGGTATTGCATCACTGTCGTACCCCTTTCCTTTTTGGGAATGAGAGTGGAAAGGTTCTCCTTATACCGTGGGTTGAGAAGGGTGTACACCCAGTAATCCGCGTTGGCCAGAATGCGTCTAACGCGAGAGTCACGGGAAAGGCAGACTAACATGAAGTCAGCCATGTGTGCCAGGGTCCCAGTACGCAACACATGGCTGTCCTCACTAGGAAGATGACTTTCAGGAACCTCCTCCTCCTCTTCAGCCCATATATGCTAAACAGATGAGAGGCAAGCAGCATGGGTACCCTCTGCAGTGTGGCCAGCTGTCTCTTCCTCCTCCCCCCTCCCCTTCTCCTCCTCCTCCAAAACGCACTGAGATATAGACATGAGAGTGGTCTGGCTATCAAGCGATATACTGTCATTCCCCGTCTCCTGTTCCAACTGCAAAGCGTCGGCCTTTATGCTTAGCATCGAACTTCTCAGCAGGCCAAGCAGCGGGAGGGTAATGCTAATGATTGCCACATCGCCGCTCACCATGTGGGTAGACTCCTCCCATGTTCCATGCCCACTTCTCAGTAAAGAATTGCCGAGGTTGACTACCACTCCGCCGCCCATATTGCAGCTGGTATTCTGACTCAGTCCCAGCCTCCACCAAGTTCTCCCAATGTGTCGTCAGGGAGATATAGTGGCCCTGCCCGCCAGTACTTGTCCACGTGTCCGTGGTTAAGTGGACCTTCCCAGCAACCGCATTCGTTGGGGCGCGATTTATGTTGCGGGGGACGTGCTGGTGTAGGGCTGGGACGGCACACGGGAAAAATAGTAGCGACTGGGGACCGAGTAGCGCGGGACCGCTGCCGCCATCATGTTTTTGAAAGCCTCCATTTCCACAAGCCTGTATGGCAGCATCTCCAGGCTGATTAATTTGGCAATGTGCATGTTAAAGCTTGTGCATGCGGGTGGGTGGCAGTGTATTTGCACTTTCGCTCTAATGCTATATCCACCCTTAGACGTTTTAAATGACAGAGTATTGCTCACTGTTTCTGGGGTGATCTAAAACCCTTGACATTTCAGGATATTATTTGCATAACAGCTTTGGTTATGAATTCAACTAACACTCAGTATGGGTTGTGCGCCTTAGGGCACCCCCGTGGGTAGTCACAAATTTAACTTTTTAACTTTAAACTAAAACCCAATAAATTAGTTGTTATTCCCTTTCCTTGCAACCCATAGCAATTTTGTACGGAATTGGGGGAAGAAACGGGAAAGAAAATGCAGTCTCTTCTAGGATATAATGACAAGCCTCAGCCCAAAAGGAGCGCACATGAGTTGACTTCCCCTCATTCCATTTCGCAAGCAACGTTTGGGAGTGGGATCTAACTGGAGTTGCTTAATTGCGACCAAAGCTGCTCTGCTCCCTTGTGGATTGTGGTATGGAATTGAGTGAAGCTTTGCTCCATCTCTAGATTTACAAATATTATTTCTCCGCTCCAGAGAATTTCCAGTACAGAAATTCAACAATCATAGTAAGTGTTAAGTAGTGTTTAAATTAAGCGTCCTGCAACAGCCTCTTTTACTATTCTTTCCATACTCACGAGAGTTGTATGGAAGAGTTGTCACGCCAGTTGTCGCGTGCTTCTGAAGGGGTGCAGCCTCCGCTTCTGTCTGGCGAGCCTTTAGGTATCATCGAAGTTAACTCCTGTTCTGCCTTCACCGGATCATGAAAGATAATGGTGGAAACATTAGAGCAAAATACTTTCAGTATTGCCGGATATAACAGCGCAAATTTCTGTTGTTTCTTATAAAGCTCAGAACAGATTGGGGAAAAAAACTTTTCTTTTGTGCTGTACCTCTGTGCTCTACCAATCTGCAAAGATTAAAATTTTGTGACCTTAAATTTCCAGCGAGTTATTACGACTTTTGAAGTTTCAGAAGATATAGGCTTTGTCTGTGTAGCCTAAATACTTCACTATGGTGGGCCTCGGGTGTACCCTGGTATTTGAGGCCTGCGCAGTTGGTGTTGCCCGCATATCTGGTCCCAAGAGGTCAGCTCGTTCGACTTTGCATTGGTGTGTAATCCGAAGGATACCTGGAATTGTAGACTTGCAAAGTTGACGCAAGTCCTTTTGCAGATAGCTCTCAGGAACTCCAATAATATGAAGATTACTGTGTCTGGACCTATTTTGCAGATCCTCTAGACGATCCCAAATCTGTTTATTATCTCGCATCAGTTTTTCTATGCATTTAGTTGTAGAGCAATGCTCCGAGGTTATTGTCTCCATTTCATACTCGATTGAGTCTACCTGCTGGGACACTGTATCACGAAGCTCGTGCAGGGAGTCGGCCACTGTGACAGCTAAAGGCTCTTGTAAATCTGGGCTGATAAGCTTTGCTACCTCAGTCACCAATGACCGCTGCATCCTGGGGGTGGGGGTGGGGGGGTGGGGGATTTCTTTGGAGATATCTTCCTTCTTGTAGCAGTGTTTTAACCATGGCTTTTGCAGGTGTCTTCATTTTTTTCCCTTTGGTGCGACCCATTTTAACGACAAACTCCTCCATGCAGCAATATAACCGTGGTTTGGAATGTGCTCTCTAAAAACCAATTGTTATGAAGATAAGCGGTTTTGAGGATAAATGTTTCTGAAGATGAGCAGCTCGGGAGATAGATGGTTCTGGAGATAAACAGTTCTGAAGATGAACAGTTCTAAAGATAAACAGATCTGGAGACAAGCGGCTCTGGAAAGAGACGATTTTGAAGATGAACAGTTCTGGAGTTAGGCCGTTCTGGAGTTAGGCCGTTCTGGAGTTAGGCCGTTCTGGAGTTAGGCCGTTCTGGAGTTAGGCCGTTCTGGAGTTAGGCCGTTTTGGAGTTAGGCCGTTTTGGAGTTAGGCCGTTTTGGAGTTAGGCCGTTCTGGAGTTAGGCCGTTCTGGAGTTAGGCCGTTCTGGAGTTAGGCCGTTCTGGCGTTAGGCCGTTCTGGCGTTAGGCCGTTCTGGAGTTAGGCCGTTCTGAGGATAACCAGGTCTGGAGATGAGCGGTTTAGAGATATATGATTTTGAGGATAAGTGGTTCTAATGAGGCCCGCGATAACACTGTCTCCTCCTCAGGTGAGGTCTACCCTACATCAACCTTAAACTTGCACCATGCGCCCTCCAGATCCCTGTGCCTGCAGATGGGAGCAGTGCTAGCAAGATGTCCCAAGATGGTCGCTGTCCCCTCAGGGGGAAGGGGGACCATGTGCTTACCCGTCTCTCTGCACTCAGCCCAGCTCTCCAGCAGCGTTTTCAATGGATACCTGGCTCTCTGAACTGTGAGCTTTCTCCTCAAGACTCCTCTCCGTACACAGCAAGAGCTCCCCAACAGGTGAGTCCTCACCCCTGGTTTCCTCTCTCTGCGTCCCGATCGGCGGTCATGGCGGAGCCACAGCGCAGCTGTTTATATGGTTGCTGGGTGATCGCCGCTGCCTCTCCTCCTCACCGCGGAAATTGTGTCATTTTAAAAACAGGTTGTTTATTTTATAGAACACATATGAATAAAGACTTACCCCCCAAAATGGATACCCCTATTTGTCCTGTGCTTAGACACATGCCCATCATTGCCCCAATATTCTGTTTGTATGCCCAACGGGGCCCAAAGTGAAAGGAGAATTAAAATTCAACCCTCTTTAATTTGATTGCTATTAGCCATTGCTCACCGCGGCCGCAGGTCACTGCTCCAGGCTCTCGACTACCTTTTCTAGCCAGAAGCAAGAAGATTTTAAATTTTTCGGGACCTCCCTTTGTACTTGCATCCACCATTTTGCCGATGGGCATATGTGCCAAAACTGAGGAAAGGTCCATGGATAAAGATCCCGTCCGGGGGCATCACCGGAGGTCTCAGCTTCCGTGACAGGGGGTGAAACTCTAACTTTTTAAAAAATCTTTTATTTGATCACTGGTATTTATTGGATATCAGTGATCATGTGACCAATGACTGCGTATGTTTGGTAGCCAGGAGCAGGGAGATTTTAAATTACCCCGGCAATCCACGGGCCTTAGGTCCGTAATGTCATCGGGGCATGGATGTGATTCATGAGTGGAGATGAAACAAACTTTTTTTTCACTTTACATCATCACCATTTTCCATTGGATAATGGGGTCATGTGACCGGGAATCGCATACAGCACTTTCTGCTTTAATCTTCCTTCTCTCAGCTACTCATACTAGCCGGGAGCTGGGAGTTTTTACATTCCCAGACCTCCCGGCCTTCTGCATGTCACATAATGATGTCTGTCACGCATGTACAGACACCGGTGTCAGGTTCTGTAAGAACAGAATGCCATAGGACATTGCTGAGGATGGGGTGAGTATTCTTAGCTGAAGCTTTACCGTTATTTATTTTCTATTTACTTTCCAATGGCCCTGACAATTAAAGCCCAGCCAGCCAGGATGTAAAAACACTATAGGGTGGTCACTAAGGGATTAATCTGAAACACCTTACTTTATGGAAACCGATAAAGGCATGAGAACGAGGGGTTTATATTTTCATTTGAGTGTCGCCCAATAGCAGATTAGATATGATGTGCAATACGAGGGCACCGCCACATGCCAGTCAATGATCAGCACCTGAGAGGGTGGTCCAGAGAGATGATCTAGTGAGAAGTAGATGTAACTGTGGACTACCATCTTGTTGAAGTGACCCTCTGGTTTCGGAACAAAATGCTGTCTGGGGCCTGAAGGGCAGAGGGGTACCTGTGCTTAATCTTTTCTTCCCGAGACACTAACCAGAGTATTTAGCATTGTATGTGATAGCTATAAGTGATTCTTCAGTTAGCTTACCTTTCCTGGCATCCTGCTATGCTGACAGTATATGTGATCTGACTACACCGGGTCATGAAAATTCACGTGTTTCTGTTTGCCCAGTATAAACATGGACAAAAAAATATATAAACTCTATAAAATGGAAGAGGAGGCGGGATACAGCGTGTGACAGTAAGCTCCAGGCGTTTTACTGACATTTATGTGATTGAGGCAGCTATATATCTGCCATCTATACACAGCATTCTCCAGTCCCCCTTCCTCCACCTGCTGGCTCGCTGTGTGAACGCTCGAGTCGTCTACCATTGGTTCCACCACTACAGATATGGCACAGCACAGCATTATGTCCATCTTGCTGTTTGTGTGCCTATCGCTCTGCTTTGGGGACGCGCAGTCTCAATTAGCGGTAAAGTGAATTCTTTATATCACATTATGTATTTTATACATTGTATATTTGCATTTATAAAGATATTTCAGGCTTCTGTATTTAGATTATCTCTGTTAACAATAAGGGAAATATCTTACAATAAGCTAAAAAAAATGCTATTTTATAGATTTCTACTTTACCACGTTTAGCTGGCTGAGCAGGTAAGCATTTTTTGGATCTTTACATATCATTTGCTGATATGGTGCCACTTGGATGGTAGAAATAATATGCTAAAGGGTTCTGGTTGAGAGGTGGATGGCAGCACAGGGGTTAATGAGAGCTTCATGGGGGGGCTTATTGCATTTATACATGTTTGTACAGTTTCTTGGACTCTGTTTCCATGTGGCTAATGATGCGGGGGGTATTATGTCCAATGAGCGCTTCCCTTGGACTAACAGGAAGCAATCACTGGGGAAGGAAGAGTCTCACGGATGCTCCGCACGGGAAATCTGCAACATTTGCAAAAATTGTAAAGCGGATGACATTTTCAAAATCTAGTCCATATACTGTGGAAAAAGTTTGCAACAAACCTGTGAGGAAATTAACACGCTGTGGATTTAAATTCCGCACCACATATCAACTATAGCACTGGGTACAATGTGGAATCCACCTCTACTAACAGGTGGGAGACTTCTGCACCAAAATTCATGTTAAAATCTGCATCCAATTCCTTCCTTACCAATGATGAGGATTATTTTCATTTTTTTGATGCTGATTTTCTGCGGTGGAATGTCTGCTGCATACATTCCCCATCAAATCCACCCCGTGTAGATATAGCAATCTATGGCAAAAATAAACTTAAGGGGGCTGTCCACGGGCGATGCGGTATCCCGCGGCGAAGCTCCGCCGTGGAAGCTGCCACCCTGGAGCAGGAGCTGCCGCTGAATCTGCCGTGGACGGGGGGCTAACTTTTAAGGAAAATGGGTTCTGCTTTTATTTAAAGCGTGCCATAAAATCAGGATCTAAGATACAGAGAACGCGTTTCGAGCTCTGAGTTCTTGTTCACCTCAGTAATCCTTACAAACATTGTTTCTTAAATAGACAAACTAAAAACAACTCCTGATTAGTTAACCACCTCAGTGCTGTTGATTACCACCTAGCAAACATATGTTCTGGAGCCAAGCTGGTTTCATTTCATCACATGAATGATATACTTATATTTAATAAATAATGATACAATATAAGGTTCTATAAGTAAACAATACATAAATGCCTAATAAATAATGACATATTATAATAAGTTCATATTGACCCCTAATCTTGATTTTAATTGAAATAAAATAGACAATTTATGATTATAGATCTTTGATATTTCGGTTTTTCATCGTCCTCATTACTTCCCTTTATAATTTGCTATTTATTCTCCAGGCTATAAACATTAATAACGCCAAACACTTAAGCCTAATCCCCATGGCCGGATTCGGACGGATTCTATTGAATCTAATAGCTCAATGTACATGCTGCGGAATTTCACCGTGGAATTCCGCAGCATGAAATTACCCACGGCATGTTCTATTTGCCGCAGGAGAACGCGCAGACGGCTTCCAAAAAGTATAGCCCATCAGGCTATACTTCCTCTTTAGCACAGGGGAAGTATAATGTGAATATGCGCCCCGCTCACCTCCAGCCGCGTCATGTGGGACTTCACACAGGAGATCCAGAGGTAAGTATGGGGTCGTTGGGAGGAAGGGGGTGCGCTGTGACTGACTCTGCTGCAGTATTCCGCTTGCCGAGCCCGTCACGGATGTGTTCATAAGGCCTTAGGTGGAAAAGGGTAGATATAACACAATTCATCTACCTTGCATGGATGAATTATTTATAGATCCAATAAAATAAGCTGAATGGAGTATTGAAGTTTCCCTTCCTCATTTTTTATTTATCATTAAATGATTGAAATAATATCAAATATAAAATTGATTAGCAATAGAGATGAGCGAGCACCAAAATGCTCGGGTGCTCGTTACTCGGGACGAAATTTTCGCAATGCTCTAGGGTTCGTTTCGAGTAACGAACCCCATTGAAGTCAATGGGCGACCCGAGCATTTTTGTATTTCGCCGATGCTCGCTAAGGTTTCCTTGTGTGAAAATCTGGGCAATTCAAGAAAGTGATGGGAACGACACAGAAACGGATAGGGCAGGCGAGGGGCTACATGTTGGGCTGCATCTCAAGTTCACAGGTCCCACTATTAAGCCACAATACCGGCAAGAGTGGGCCCCCCCCTCCCAACAACTTTTACTTCTGAAAAGCCCTCATTAGCAATGCACACCTTAGCTAAGCACCACACTACCTCCAACAAAGCACAATCACTGCCTGCATGACACTCCGCTGCCACTTCTCCTGGGTTACATGCTGCCCAACCCGCCCCCCCCCCCGCACGACCCAGTGTCCACAGCGCACACCAAACTGTCCCTGCCCAGCCTTCAGCTGCCCTCATGCCACACTACCCTCATGTCTATGTATAAGTGCGTCTGCCACAGGAAAAGCAGGCACACACTGCAGAGGGTTGGCATGGCTAGGCAGCGACCCCCCCATAAAAGGGGCGGGCTGATAGTCCACAATGCTGTACAGAAGCAATGAGAAATCCAATCCTGTGCCACCTCCATCTGGAGCTGCACACGTGGGCATAGCAATGGGGAACCTATGTGCCACACACTATTCATTCTGTCAAGGTGTCTGCACGCCCCAGTCAGACCGCGTTTTTTTATAAATAGTCACAGGCAGGTACAACTCCGCAATAGGAATTCCGTGTGCACCCACAGCATGGGTGGCTCCCTGGAACCCACCGGCGGTACATAGAAATATCCCATTGCATTGCCCAACACAGCTGAGGTAGTAATGTCGTGCTTAATGCAGGTGGGCTTCGGCCCACACTGCATGCCCCAGTCTGACTGGGGTTCTTTTCAAGTGTACAGATGTAGTAAAAACTCTATGTGCACCTACAGCATGGGTAGCTCCCTGGAACCCACCGGCGGTACATTGAAATATCCCATTGCATTGCCCAACACAGCTGAGGTAGTAATGTCGTGCTTAATGCAGGTGGGCTTCGGCCCACACTGCATGCCCCAGTCAGACTGGGGTTCTTTTCAAGTGTACAGACGTAGTAAAAACTCCGTGTGCACCCACAGCATGGGTGGGTGCCAGGAAGCCACCGGCGGTACATAGAAATATCCCATTGCATTGCCCAACACAGCTGAGGTAGTAATGTCGTGCTTAATGCAGGTGGGCTTCGGCCCACACTGCATGCCCCAGTCAGACTGGGGTTCTTTTCAAGTGTACAGATGTAGTAAAAACTCCGTGTGCACCTACAGCATGGGTGGGTGCCAGGAAGCCACCGGCGGTACATAGAAATATCCCATTGCATTGCCCAACACAGCTGAGGTAGTAATGTCATGCTTATTGCAGGTGGGCTAAAAATTTATTTGATTACACTGTAGGCGAGGGCCCACAAAAATTGCTGTATCAACAGTACTAATGTACCTGAAAAAAATTGGCCATGGCCAACCAAGAGGGCAGGTGAAACCCATTAATCGCTTTGGTTAATGTGGCTTAAGTGGTAACTAGGCCTGGAGGCAGCCCAGTTTAACGAAAAATTGGTTCAAGTTAAAGTTCCAACGCTTTTCAGAGCATTGAAACATCTAAAAATTGTTTGGAAAAATTATGAGTGAGCCTTGTGACCCTAAGAAAAATTGCCCGTTCAGCGTGATTACGTGAGGTTTCAGGAGGAGGAGCAGGAGGAGGAGGAGGAATATTAGACACAGATTATGAAGCAGAAATGTCCCCGTTTTGGATGGTGAGAGTGATTGTAGCTTCCATTCGCGGGTGCAGCCTACGTATTGCTTACGTATCGCTGCTGTCTGCTGGTGGAGAAGAGAAGTCTGGGGAAATCCAGGCTTTGTTCATCTTGATGAGTGTTAGTCTGTCGGCACTGTCGGTTAAAAGGCGGGTACGCTTATCTGTGATGATTCCCCCAGCCGCACTAAACACCCTCTCCGACAAGACGCTAGCCGCAGGACAAGCAAGCACCTCCAGGGCATACAGCGCTAGTTCAGGCCACGTGTCCAGCTTCGACACCCAGTAGTTGTAGGGGGCAGAGGCGTCACCGAGGATGGTCGTGCGATCGGCTACGTTCTCTCTCACCATCCTTTTACAGTGCTCCCGCCGACTCAGCCTTGACTGGGGAGCGGTGACACAGTCTTGCTGGGGAGCCATAAAGCTGGCCAGGCCCTTAAAGACTGTTGCACTGCCTAGGCTGTACATGCTGCTCGATCTACGCACCTCCCCTGCTACCTGGCCCTCGGAACTGCGCCTTCTGCCACTACCGCTGTCGGATGGGAATTTTACCATCAGCTTGTCCGCCAGGGTCCTGTGGTATAGCAACACTCTCGAACCCCTTTCCTCTTCGGGAATGAGAGTGGGAAGGTTCTCCTTATAGCGTGGGTCGAGCAGTGTGTACACCCAGTAATCCGTAGTGGCCAGAATGCGTTGAATGCGAGGGTCACGAGAAAGGCATCCTAACATGAAGTCAGCCATGTGTGCCAGGGTACCTGTACGCAACACATGGCTGTCCGCACTAGGAAGATCACTTTCAGGATCCTCCTCCTCCTCCTCCTCCTCCTCCTCCTCTTCCTCAGGCCATACACGCTGAAATGATGACAGGCAAGCAGCATGGGTACGGTCAGCAGTGGGCCAAGCTGTCTCTTCCCCCTCCTCCTCATCCTCCTCATGCTCCTCCTCCTCCTCCTGAACGCGCTGAGATATAGACAGGAGGGTGCTCTGACTATCCAGCGACATACTGTCTTCCCCCGGCTCGGTTTCCGAGCGCAAAGCGGCTGCCTTTATGCTTTGCAGGGAAGTTCTCAAGATGCATAGCAGAGGAATGGTGACGCTAATGATTGCAGCATCGCCGCTCACCACCTGGGTAGACTGCTCAAAGTTTCGAAGGACCTGGCAGATGTCTGCCAACCAGGCCCACTCTTCTGAAAAGAATTGAGGAGGCTGACTCCCACTGCGCCGCCCATGTTGGAGTTGGTATTCCACTATTGCTCTACGCTGCTCATAGAGCCTAGCCAACATGTGGAGCGTAGAGTTCCACCATGTGGGCACGTCGCACAGCAGTCGGTGCACTGGCAGATTAAAGCGATGTTGCAGGGTGCGCAGGGTGGCAGCGTCCGTGTGGGACTTGCGGAAATGTGCGCAGAGCCGGCGCACCTTTACGAGCAGGTCTGACAAGCGTGGGTAGCTTTTCAGAAAGCGCTGAACCACCAAATTAAAGACGTGGGCCAGGCATGGCACGTGCGTGAGGCTGTCGAGCTGCAGAGCCGCCACCAGGTTACGGCCGTTGTCACACACGACCATGCCCGGTTGGAGGCTCAGCGGCGCAAGCCAACGGTCGGTCTGCTCTGTCAGACCCTGCAGCAGTTCGTGGGCCGTGTGCCTCCTATCTCCTAAGCTGAGTAGTTTCAGCACGGCCTGCTGACACTTGCCCACCGCTGTGCTGCCACGCCGCGCGACACCGACTGCTGGCGACGTCCTGCTGCTGCTGACACATCTAGATTGCGAGACAGAGGTTGAGGAGGAGGAGGAGGGTGCTTTAGTGGAAGAAGCATACACCGCCGAACATACCACCACCGAGCTGGGGCCCGCAATTCTGGGGGTGGGTAGGACGTGAGCGGTCCCAGGCTCTGACTCTGTCCCAGCCTCCACTAAATTCACCCAATGTGCCGTCAGGGAGATGTAGTGGCCCTGCCCGCCTGTGCTTGTCCACGTGTCCGTAGTTAAGTGGACCTTGCCACTAACCGCATTGGTGAGGGCGCGTACAATGTTGCGGGAGACGTGGTCGTGCAGGGCTGGGACGGCACATCGGGAAAAGTAGTGGCGACTGGGAACTGAGTAGCGCGGGGCCGCCGCCGCCATCATAGCTTTGAAGGACTCCGTTTCCACAACCCTATACGGCAGCATCTCAAGGCTGATAAATTTGGCTATGTGGACGGTTAACGATTGAGCGTGCGGGTGCGTGGCGGCGTACTTGCGCTTCCGCTCAGAGAATTGCGCTAGCGACGGCTGGACGGTGCGGTGCGAGACATTGCTGGATTGGGCCGAGGACAGCGGAGGTGAGGGTGTGGGTGCAGGCCATGAGACGGTCGTGCCTGTGTCCTGAGAGGGGGGTTGTATCTCAGTGGCAGGTTGGGGCACAAGGGGAGAGGCAGCGGTGCAAACCGGAGGCGGTGAACGGCCTTCGTCCCACCTTGTGGGGTGCTTGGCCATCATATGTCTGCGCATGCTGGTGGTGGTCAGGCTGTTGGTGGTGGCTCCCCGGCTGATCTTGGCGCGACAAAGGTTGCACACCACTGTTCGTCGGTCGTCAGGCGTCTCTGTGAAAAACTGCCAGACCTTAGAGCACCTCGGCCTCTGCAGGGTGGCATGGCGCGAGGGGGCGCTTTGGGAAACACTTGGTGGATTATTCGGTCTGGCCCTGCCTCTACCCCTAGCCACCGCACTGCCTCTTGCAACCTGCCCTGCTGCTGCCCGTGCCTCCCCCTCCGAATCCTGTCCTGTGTAGGCGTTGCACACCAGGTGGGGTCAGTCACCTCATCGTCCTGCTGCTCTTCCTCCGAATCCTCTGTGCGCTGCTCCCTCGGACTTACTGCCCTTACTACTACCTCACTGCAAGACAACTGTGTCTCATCGTCATCGTCCTCCTCACCCACTGAAAGGTCTTGAGACAGTTGGCGGAAGTCCCCAGCCTCATCCCCCGGACCCCGGGAACTTTCCAATGGTTGGGCATCAGTGACGATAAACTCCTCTGGTGGTAGAGGAACCACTGCTGCCCAATCTGAGCAGGGGCCCGAGAAAAGTTCCTGGGAGTGTTCCCGCTCCTGAGCATGTGTCATTGTAGTGGAGTGAGGAGGCTGGGAGGAAGGAGGAGCAGCAGACAGAGGATTCGGATTTGCAGCACTGGACGGCGCAGAACTCTGGGTGGATGATAGCTTGCTCGAAGCACTTTCTGCCATCCAGGACAGGACCTGCTCACACTGCTCATTTTCTAATAAAGGTCTCCCGCGTGGACCCATTAATTGGGCGATGAATGTGGGGACGCCAGAAACGTGCCTCTCTCCTAATCGCGCAGCAGTCGGCTGCGACACACCTGGATCAGGAGCTCGGCCTGTGCCCACACCCTCACTTGGCCCTCCGCGTCCTCGGCCGCGTCCACGTCCTCTAGGCCTACCCCTACCCCTCAGCATGCTGTATTACCAGTGATTTGATTTCCCAGGCAGGAAATAAATTGGCGCAAGCCTGCAGGCCAAATATAATTTTTTCCCTTTTTTGCAAAGGGAAGGCCCCACTGCGGATATTCAATGAACAATACGTTTAATAACTGTGGTGTGGCCCTGAAAAAGTGTCACACAACTTTAGTGTAGCAGAGTTATTAACTCTGGCAGAGCAGGTATTTGCCAGTCAGGAAAGACAATGGCGCAAGCCTGCAGTAAACCGTAGCTGGTTGCGTTTGATTTTTGTACGTTCTCCACGCAGCACACACGTACACGGAGACCTTAGGACTGACACAGGCAGGCCAAATATAATTTTTTCGCAAATTTGCAAAGGGAGGGCCCCACTGCGGATATTCAATGAACAATAACTGTGTTGTGGCCCTGCCTACACAATTCTGTCCCTGTAGTATCAATGGAGGGTGCAATGCTCTGCACAGACGATTTTTTGGAAAAAAAAAAAAATGCAACACTGCTAACAGCAGCCAGCACAGTACTGCACACTGTTAAATTTGGCCCTAGAAAGGACCGTTGAGGTTCTTGAAGGCTACACTCACTCCTAACACTCTCCCTGCCTAAGCACCACTTCTGTCCCTAATACCGGGTGCAATGCTCTGCACTGCCGATTTTGAGAAAAATAAAAAAAAAATTTCCACTGCTAACAGCAGCCTGCACACACGTAGATGTGGCCCTAAGAAGGACCGTTTGGGTTCTTGAAGCCTACACTCACTACAAACACTCTCCCTACAGCAACTCCAATAGAACAGCACTTTCCCTCACTAACTCACACGGCATCTGAGCCGAGCCGCGGGAGGGGCCGACTTTTATACTCGGGTGACATCTGATCGCCCCAGCCACTCACAGCAGGGGGGTGATATAGGGCTTGAACGTTACAGGGGGAAGTTGTAATGCCTTCCCTGTCTTTCAATTGGCCAGAAAAGCGCGCTAACGTCTCAGAGAGGAAACTGAAAGTAACCAGAACACCGCGTGGTACTCGTTACGAGTAACGAGCATCCCGAACACCCTAATATTCGCACGAATATCAAGCTTGGACGAGTACGTTCGCTCATCTCTACTTTGCAGTAAAGAATGACCTTCCCAGAGCCGAATCATATATATACTCCCTATGTGTTCCATGGGGCTAGTGCTGCTGCCACTTGCCCCATTTAAAAAACTGAGTGAAATCACAGCGTTTTTCTTGCTCTGCAAGGAGAGTGCTTTCATTCGCTCTCGCAGCGCAAGAAAAAAATACCGCTAGTGGGTAAAAACCCTTATTTGGAATTTAGGTGCATCACCAGTAATAAATGCACCCCAAAATCTATCATTTTGCAGCACACTTTGTACGTATATGCAACTCTTTTATGTAGTATTTTACTTCAAAATAATGTCTAATCTGCTCAGCTACATGACAAGATGCAGCAGCTATGGCAAACTCTTTAGGGGCCGCGCTGCTCCAAGCTGCACATTGTACATGCAGTCCTTGCTGAACAGGAGAGCCTCCTCATTAGAGGAGAGCCTGGCCGTCCTTTGGAGTGATATGCGATCTTCTAATTAGCCCTCCTGGTTATTAAGGCTGCATCCACATGTCCACCTGCCACCAAACTGCAGCAAAAACTGTTGCATTAGGCCTCCTTCCCACGAACGGATTTCCGCCGCGTAATTCGCGGCGAAAATCCGCTGCGTTGCACGCAGCTATTAGGTTCTATTGAACCTAATAGCTCAATGCTCACGATGCGTAATTCCACCGCGGAATTACGCACCGCGATTTCTCCCGTCCTCACCCGCAGCATGCTCTATTTTCTGCGGGTGAGGACGGGCTGTACGCACTGACGGCTTCCATTGCAGTCAATGGAAGCCGTCCATTCACGCTATCTCCCGCTGTAACCAGCGGGAGATAGCGTGAAAAAACGCTTTCCCGCCCACCGCCGAGCGTCATATGACGCCAAATGACGCGGTCCGGCCGCGTCACGTGACACGGCCGGCCGTGCACGTGACACGGCTGGTGACGCGCGGCGGTGGGCGGTGACGAGCGGTGACGCGGCGGCGGTGGGCGGGGAAGCGATTTCGCGCTATGTCCCGCAGGTAAGTATAGGGGCTCTGGGGGGCGCCGTGACGGGCTTCACTGCGTAATATTACGCTGCGGAGCCCGTCACGCTCGTGGGAAGGAGGCCTTATACCATGATTATCAGGAAAATCAGGACATGTGAACATTAGAGATGAGCGAGCACCAAAATGCTTGAGTGCTCGTTACTCAAGTCGAACTTTCAGTGATGCTCGAGAGTTCGTTTCGAGTAACGAACCCCATTGAAGTCAATGGGCGACTCGAGCATTTATGTATATGACTGGTGCTCCGCTAAGGTTTTCATTTGTGAAAATCTTAGCAATTCACCAAAGTCATGTAAAAAACACAGAAATGGATAGGGCAGGCGAGGAGCAACATGCAGGGCTGCATTTCGGGCTCTGAGATCTCACTATTAAGCCACAATAGTGGCAAGAGTGATACCCCCCCCCCCTCACTGTCAGCATAAAGATCGTTCTCCTCTGCCACAGCTATAACAGCTGTGGCAGAGAAGAACGATGTTAGCCCATTGAATTAAATGGAGCCGACAATACAGCCGGCTCCATTGAAAGCAATGCGCTGCGGGCGATCTCACAATGAATTTTCGGGAAGGGCTTAAGCCCTTCCCTGCAATTCATCAGCGCTGAGCCAATCAGGGGCAGCTCTCAGCTGTCATTCATGAATTCATGAATGGGTGTGAGTGAGAGCTGCCTCTGATTGGTCAAGCTGTGACAAATCAGAAGCAGCTCATTCAGCAGGCGGGGATTTTAAATCCCCGGCTGCTGAATACTACTCAGAGCAGTTCAGGAGAACTGAAGCCGGCCGCGGCTGAACTCCGTCTGCTGGGACCAGGGCAGTATATATATTTTTTTTATTTTTACACAATTCTGGATGAATTGCAGGGAAGGGCTTATATATTTAAGCCCTTCCCGAAAATTTATCGTGAGATCGCCCGCAGCGCATTGCTTTCAATAGAGCCGGCTGTATTGCCGCCTCCATTGAATTCAATGCGCTGGACAGCTCCGGCCCGTTTCTATTTTTTTTTTACACATTTTAGGATGATTTTCAGGTAAGGGCTTATATTTTTAAGCCCTTCCCGAAAATTCATCCCGCGCTCGCCGGCAGCCCATTGCTTTCAGCCGGCTCCATTGAATTCAATGGTCAGTGCTCGTTTAATCGAGACGAGTACCGCGTGGTGCTCGTCTCGAGTAACGAGCATCTCAAGCACCCTAATACTCGAACGAGCATCAAGCTCGGACGAGTATGCTCGCTCCTCTCTAGTGAACATACATTCACTGCGGAGCCTTGTTAGTAAGAGGAGGAGGTGATGGCACCTGCAGCTGAATATTAGTGCTGAGCATCCCAAAGGAGGGCATATTCCTCAACCCTGTTGTAAAATAATGTGTCCTGGTGAAAAGACCCCAAGTGGGATCATCTACAGAACACACAGGTTCATATACACAATCGCAAAATCGCAATTTACCGCGAAATCACGATTCTGTGCGATCGCGATTTTAACATTACAAGTCCCATAGACCACTGCAGAAAAAAAAATGCTGCGAATTTCGCAGTGAAAAAAACTGTAGTTGGTAGTCACCCTTAGGGTGCATTCAGACGACCGTATGTCAGCTGGGTTTTCACGCCCAGCCGATATACAGCATCTATCTCTGCAGGGGGAGGAGGCTGGAAGAGGCGGGAGCAGTGCTCTGAGCTCCCGCCCCCTCTCTGCCTCCTCTTCACCCAGCTGCACTATTTGCAATGAGAGGAGGCGGGGCGAGGGCGGGAATAAGTTCCAGGAATTAGCCCTGCCCCCGTCCAGCCTCTCCTCATTGAAGATAATGCAGGGGGGTGGAGAGGAGGCAGAGAGGGGACGGAAGCTCAGTGCACTGCTCCCGGCTCTTCCAGCCTCCTCCCCTGCAGAGAGAGATGCTGTATATCGGCTGGGCGTGAAAACACCCTCATTATCACTTCAGTGTTTAAGCATTAAAACAACACAAGTAACTCAATACACTGCACAGCTCTATTCAACTTAAGCAAGCAGTGTATAGTTCCCACGAGAGACTCATACATCACACTCCCACCACAATATTTCCCCTCCCTTAAGAATGTGGACTCCAGTGTTTCACCAGTGGCAGTGTAGCAAAATGTAGATGCATTGTAGGAACTTTTAACTATCTACATACAATAGCCTTTTCAGCACTGCTACATCTGCACAAGCAATTAGAGAGGATACAGAACTGATACAGCAAAAAACATTACATGCCATATAACAAATGCAATGACAATGCCAGTTAAAACACATATATATGTACTTATACACACATATGACTCTGCTCTATCAGTTATTCCAAGTTACCAATTCCACCCTGCCAACCTTACCATACAGAACAAGGCTTCGCCAATGAAGGCTACTAAAAGAAGTCAGTTTTTAAGAGTTATTCGATCTCTTAATTTTACCGTACCAAACAGTAGGTCCCCTACCTTACACTCTATGATTTCCATGCCTCTGATGGTTCCTATACGTCGCAGTTACAGTCTGAATCTTTGGGAGTGTGTTTTCCCACTATGAAGCCAATATCTCCTTGTCACCCAAGTGGATCTTCACTCTCAGTCAATCAGTCTTAAAACCTATGAGATAGCAGGAGGTGAAATCACCCTCTTCTGACCCTCCAAATTCCGGATGATCCCCCAGAAATGTTGAAAAGTCCAATGACACCAGGCTGTTCTTCAGGAGGCATAGACACTTTATTGCATCCATATATATATATATATATATATATATATATATATATATATATATATATATGTGTCCAGTAGGAATAGTTTTCAAAAGACTGAACCAACAACAAAAGGAATCCACAAAATACATTCTTCTATTATCTAAAAGCAAACTGCATTTCACTACAGTATTACACATGTGTAGTAACTAAAGATGAGCGAACACCAAAATGTTCGGGTTCGCGTTATTCGAAACGAACTTCCCGCGATGTTCGGGTGTTCGTTTCGAATAACGAACCCCATTGAAGTCAATGGGCGACCGGAACATTTTTGTATTTCGCCGATGCTCGCTAAGGTTTTCATGTGTGAAAATCTTGGCAATTCAAGAAAATGATGGGAACGACACAGCAAGTTCTCCTCTGCCACAGCTGTAACAGCTGTGGCAGAGAAGAACGATGTTAGCCCATTGAATTCAATGGAGCCGTCAATACAGCCGACTCCACTGAATGCAATGGGCTGCCGGCGATCGCGGGATGAATTGTCGGAAAGGGGTTAACTATATAAGCCCTTTCCTGCAATTCATCCAGAAATGTGTAAAAATAAAAAATATATATATACTCACCTGGTGCCGACAGACGGAGTTCAGCGCGGCAGGCTGCAGTTCTCCTGAACTGCTCTGAACAGCTGTTAGTAGTATTCAGCAGCCGGGGATTTAAAATCCCCGCCTGCTGAATAAGATGCCCCTGAATGGTCACAGCCTGACCAATCAGAGGCCAGCCCTCACTCACACCCATTCATGAATGGGTGTGAGTGAGGGCTGGCCTCTGATTGGTCAGGCTGTGACCATTCAGAGGCATCTTATTCAGCAGGCGGGGATTTTAAATCCCCGGCTGCTGAATACTACTAACAGCTGTTCAGAGCAGTTCAGGAGAACTGCAGCCTGCCGCGCTGAACTCCGTCTGTCGGCACCAGGTGAGTATATATATATTTTTTATTTTTACACATTTCTGGATGAATTGCAGGAAAGGGCTTATATAGTTAACCCCTTTCCGACAATTCATCCCGCGATCGCCGGCAGCCCATTGCATTCAGTGGAGTCGGCTGTATTGCCGGTTCCATTGAATTCAATGGGCAAACATCGTTCTTCTCTGTCACAGCTGTTACAGCTGTGGCAGAGAAGAAGGATTTGTCTTCTATATGTTCTCAATGGGGTTGGCGCTGCTGCCGCCGGCCCCATTGAGCGCATATAGACGAACATCCGAACATCGTGTGGTGTTCGTTACGAATAACGAACATCCCGAACACCCTAATATTCGCCCGAGCATCAAGCTCGGACGAGTACGTTCGCTCATCTCTAGTAGTAACTCTTTAACCCTACAATTGCTGTCTCATCTCCTACTCCAAAATAGGCATACTTCCGCCCTTCTTTTTACAACACCTCCAGCTTACTTGCATTAACTCTTTCTTATCCAAATCCCAGCTATCACGGAAGCTGCCACAGGCTCAGCCAATAGGAAGTGCCGCAGGCTATTTAGTGCCGCTAGATGGAGAATGGAGGTTGTGCCGTTAATGTCACCAGCAGCTGCAGAGTGTGAGAAAACACACGCAGGGAGCCTCCGCTATAGGAGGCCGAGCTCCATGGTCAGGACTCTGAGGGTCTCTGTCTCTCCTGTTAGTGTTGGGGAATCAGCCAACCAGGAAGGGGAGCAGGCAGAGAGCCGAGTGGGATCACAGCAGAGAGAGGCAGAGACGCTTGGTGAGGTCACTTCAGAGTAAAAGACCCCACCACTTCTAGTCCAGAAAATACAGTGTATGTCACACACGCATGTGTACATATCACACACTGTATATACCATACACACATATATACCAAATAGATGTTGTTAAACAGCACTAAAATTGTATAAAAATTATGTTTCATAGGAGTCATTTACAGTGTTCAACCCCTTCCTAAAGTACATTTAACCCTATTATCAATGGCCGCGTCCCCACACATAAAGATTTAATGTAACTGGGGGGTTGAAACTTATTGACCAGAGGGTCATACTATAGATCTTGTATTTTATCAACCGCTTTATACATAAATATACTTAACACTAGTATTACGTGCATTTATCATAATATATTACAATACCATACAATAAGTATAAACCAAATATGTAAACTCATCATAAAATGGTACACTATTATAGAGTGTAAGTTTACATATTTGGTTTACCCCCCCCCCCCGCCCCCCCCACCGGCCACAGGTTTCGCCGCCTGCATCTCCGCTGTGGTTTTCTCTACCGATGGAGAGGAGTGAGGCCGCAGTGGAAAACAATAAAGAAATGACATGCTGCGGCTTGAAATTCTGTGCCGCAATGCCGGTTCCACCCGGCATTGCCGCAATGAATTGGCCACCCCACGTGGACGAGATTTTTGCAAAATCTTGTCCACATGGCTGGCTAATCCTGGGATTAGGAGCTGCAGCTAAATTTGCCGCACAACAATTCTGCACGGAATTACCGTGGCAAATCCGTCCCGTGGGAACCCAGCCCAAGGGATTGACACGAATATGATGATTCAACACTGTGAAATATTACGGCTGAAATGTTTTCCGCTCTTTTTGTATTGTAATGTATAAAACGTCCAAATATGGCATTTTTTTTAGAGCCGCGCGTCAATAGAAAACCGAAAGTAGCGAAGACCTCGGGAATTGGCTGCAAGTCTTTTTGTCATTGGCGGACATCACTTGTCATCACCAGCCAGAAAAAGGACCAGAGTTGATGGTATACATCAACACGATCTTTAGCGCTTGCAAGCTGCACGGGGGTGCGGCTTGGTGGTGTTACAACAAGGACTTTAGGCGGCGTATATCAGGTACTGGACATATCAGCTGGGCTTCCAAAGCAACCGATGATTGGATCCAGCTTATATTAGCACAAAAACAGCAAAAGAAGCCGCTTGGCTCCTGTTGGGCATTCGATGAGTGGCACTGTCATTTTTATGACGCTTGCAAATTCAGACATGAGCACTTCACAAGAAAGCAGAGGCAAACCTGCCCAGGGAGGGGTTCTCGATACCGTTTGTCCACTAGCCATCGTTGAGGTTATGTTTGGACCTAAGATCGGCTGGGTACAACCCAGAAGTGGTTCGGGAAAAGTTAAGTAAGGAGGTGGAGTTGGGTCGCATGGTCGGTCCGTTTCAAGAGCCGCCGTTTGAAAACTTGCGGGTTTTCGCATTGGGGCTAGTTCCCAAGAAGAAAGCGGGCAAGTTTTGCATGATACATCATCTATCTTTTCCCAAAGGGGAATCAGTGAATGATGGGTATTCAAAAGAGCAGGCCGCTGTTTCCTACACATCGTTTTATTGGGCGGTTCGAATAGTGCAAGCGGCCGGGGCGGGAGCGCAGCTGGCAAAGACGGACATAGAGTCGGCCTTTTGGTTGCTGCTGATGCACCCAGAGTGCTTTCATCTATAAGGGCAGTGTTTCCCAACTCTGGTCCTCAAGGCACCCCAACAGGTCATGTTTTCAGGATATTTTATAGTAAGAACACCTGTGGCAATGTCTGAGGCACTGACAATAATTACATCACCTGTGCAATGCTGAGGAAATCCTGAAAACATGACCTGTTGGTGTGCCTTGAGAACTGGAGCTGGGAAACACTGTATTAGGGTGTTGATTCGACAGTCAATTTTTCATAGATATGTGCCTGCTGATAGGATGCGGGGGTCAAGTCACCGCATCATTTTATTAGAATCACGAGGCAGATGCAAAGCGACCTTCATATGTGGCAAATTTTTATGCAGTCCTTCAATGGGCAGGTTATCTGCCCGAGGGAGGAAGTTTCAACAGGCGCTCAGCATTTCTTCGGACGTGGCAGGAAAATATGGTTTCAAGGTGATTTTTCAGGAGCATTGGTGCAGTGATGGATGGCCTGCAGAGTGGGAGGAGCGTGGTTGGCTGAAGAACGTTACGTTGCTGGAGTTCTTTCCTATAGCGGTTGCGCTGGAAATTTGGGGTGAGGTGCTGGGGAATAGGAGGATTTGTTGATGGACAGACACTGAGGCAGTAGTACAGGTTGTCAATTGGCAGACCTTCTCTTCCTCTCCCCCCCCCCATCCCCTGTGTTGGCAGTGCTGCAGCACGTGGTTTTGCAATGTTTGCAGTTGAATATTGGTTTGAGAGCAAGGCATATCCCTGGTATGGAAAATGGTATGGCTGACCGTCTCATTTCCAGATGGAGGTTTTCAGTGAACTCCACCCGACGGCAGACGCCGAGGGGGTACATTGCCCTTGTTTCTTATGGAGAGTGGCAGAGGAGATATGTTGAAGCTGGTGAGAACGTCGGTGGCTGAGGCCACGTGGAGAAGCTACCATGCAATCTGCAAGTGGTGGTTGAGTCATACGGGTGGAAGTCTGCCAGAAAAAGGAGCCGCTAGGTCGGCAGTTTTGGATATGATGGTGGAACTGCGCAGGGAAGGTGCATCAGTGGGGGTGGCAAGGAGAAACCTAGCCGGGATAGCCCTTCTGCTGAAGCTACATGGAGAGGTCGATGTAACAAAAGCGTTCGTTTTTGGTCAGATTATAAAAGGATTGCAAAAGGAGAGGGGCGAGTTTACAGTCGCCGCCCTATCACGTTTCCGGTGTTGGTGTCAATTTTGCAAGCGCAGGAAGAAGTGTGCAGGGATGCAGTGGAGATGCGACTGTTTTGAGCAGGATTTTTGCTAGCGTTTTTTGCAGCCCTCAGAATCGGCAAGTTGGTGCCAGCGAGCAAGCGAAAGTCAGGTGGCCTGTGCAGTATGGACGTGGTGGTGGAGGAGTTGGCGGTTAGGGTGTGTACAGAAGGTCAAAAACTGACCTGTACGGCCGTGGTGATTGGGTTTCCATAGTGGCACTGGGGTTGGCTTGGTGCCTGGTAGCGCTGGTGAGACAATTCGTATCACAGGCAAGAACAGCGGACTATTTTTTTTGGCACATGCAAATAGGACCCCCTTATGTGATTCCAGTTTGCAGCGATATTGCGCAGAGCATTGGGCAGAGCGGGCTTTCAGCCAAAAGAGTTCAGCACACAGTCTTTCCGCACTGCCGCTGCGACGATGGCTTACGATTGCGTGGTTAGCGCAGAAAGCATTAAGAAGTTTTGAAGATGGAAATCAGATGCATATAAGTCATACGTACGGCCGGACCTGGAAGTAGAAGGAAGCATGATGTAACAGGGGAGGTAGGGGGGAATAGTATTAGTAGTAGTAGTATTGGTTAGAAGTTTGCTTTAGCTGTTTTTATCACGGGTTTTTGTTTGCAGCAGAAGACACGTGGCAAATTTGGATGTTGGGACATTATTATATTCATTGGGCGGAGAGACGGGCCCGAATTCGACCAGTCGGATCAGGACTGCGTCTTAAAAGGGCATCTGTACATTGGTGCGGCATCAAAGGTCTTCGGTGGCATAGCTTGCTTCTGGAGGTACTTCGGATTAGCGGACATGCACAACGCCGGGTCATCCTGCTTATTCATGCAGGGAGAAATGACTTGGGCCACAAAAAGATGAATGAGCTTCTAGTTATGATGAAGCAGGATCTACTCCGATTTCGAGAATGTTTTGAAGAGGTGCGTTTCGTGTGGTCGGACATTGTAAAAAGACGGATATCGAACTTTGGGTGGGATCGCCATTCATCATTGAGAGCTGGAGGATTTGGCATGGAGCGCGCTTAGGGAGGATGGAGTTCATTTGACAGACGTGGGATTGGACATCTTCATTTCCAGACTACAGGACGGGTTAGAGGCAGCTATGGAGAGAGGTAATGGGGTGGGGTGGGGTGGGATGCGTCATAGGCGGTATGACGCACCCTTAGTGGCGGATAAAATTCTCATGTCAACGGAGCAAGGCGGTCTACAGCCCGACTCTAGCGGGGCTTATGTACGCCAATTTTGGGTAAAGAAGTGGAAAGGTGTAGAGAGGCATGGGAAGGGTATATTTGTTTTTGTAAAAGTTTAAATGTTTTAAAATTGTTCATAAGGTAATTTAATAAGGCTGCGGCCAATTCCACTTTAATAGCCAGAAATGGTCAAGTGTGGTAATTTTAGATAAGAAAGGGAGTAGGTAACAGTAGAATACCTCCAGTCTATTTATTTCCTCTGTTTTACATTTAGCTGCTGGGAGGTTCATGTATGAATAGTACTGAATGTGAGAGCGGATGTGGCTTCAGACCTGCGATTACTGCCGTAATTTGAACACCACGGTAATTGTGATACAACACTACCATTGATTTCAATGGGGCCTCGCAGACCTGCGCTTGAACGCAGCGCTTTCTAAAACGTGATTTTGGAGTGCTGATTGCTCTTTTTGGTGTGTTTTTACTCTTTTTAAACACACCCATCACAATGGCGGGGTGCGTTCAAAAATCACGGTAAAAAAAATTAACGTCATTTTTCCGATGCTGTGTGTAAGAATGACCTTAAACTGTCAGATTGGTGCCATATTTTCCTGATGCGGCTCTGACAATTTAACCCACGGGAGAACTCTGAGGCTGAGCTCTAGAACTCTGCTGCAGATTCTTGTGTGCATTCGCACGTGGATGTAACCTCTGTTACGGGACAGATCCATGTGCGGCCGCCTGACGTGGTTTCATCACCGAGAATTGACAGTGCTGACCTGAAATTTTGCACAAGAAACATCTGAATTCTATGCCCTACAGATGAGATACACAGAGCGATCAACTAACCCTACAGCTGTTCCTCCTTTACTCCTCCTGGAACTGTAGGAAAATATACAGTAAGAATGCGCCTTATGAAACAATTAAATCTTCATTCAACAGAAACAAAGTTTTGAAGGTGAATGGAAACTCACCTGGGGCTTGAAGGGTTAACCCTGCTCAGGGACGGCCCTTCGGCACCCTTTGTCCAGGATAGCGTAAAAAATCACTCTATCCAAAATCCACCTGGTGATGGAGAGACGTCCAGGGTATACTAGCTTCTCTGGGTGACCAGGAGCTCGCCGTGAAGTAACAACCGATGTTGGAAAGACAATGTAGCCGGCGCTGCGGAGGACCCCGAGTGAGCGGATCTTCAGTTCATAAAACAAGCAGGTTTATTTTAAACGTAGTTTATTTAAACACATTGAATTATGTTTTAGTACATAACTGATTTTATATGCGGAGATTATTGTGTGACTAAGTAATGCACGTAACTGATGAATGATATGTATCCATCCATAAACAGAACGGTAGTAAAACGTAAGCTTCTCTCTGTGCAGTTGGAGTGATAAAGTTTGTTGAGTAATTGGAAAGCGCGTTGCGTTCCAAACAAGGTCATGTGATTTTTTTTTCACGTTAGAGGGAATTGAGCCCCTCCCCATTAATTACGTCAGAGGACATCCCATGATGCCGCTGGGTGACGCCTCGTTGGGAGTAACCTTTATGTATATATCTGTTTGTGATTCCTTGGATTTTAAGCTTGTACAAGGCCCGTTTATGTGCTGAAATAAACCTGATTGTTTTATGAACTGAAGATCCGCTCACTCGTGGTCCTCCACAACGTGGGCTAAATTTCCTTTCCGACATTGGTTATTACCTCCTGGAAGGCCACCTGCAGACGGGCGGGTCAGATCTGGCAGCGAGGATTCTCGCCCCGGGACCCGACCCGAGCGCCTGCAGAGAGCAGCCCGTACTCACCCGCTCCAACGGCTCCGGCTGTTTGATGTGCCGGCTTGTCGGGCAGGCGGCGCATGCGGCCGGGCAGTGACGTTTCGTTTCTGCGAGCCCCACAGAGAAATAGAACATGCTGCGGTTTGTTTGCCGCGCGAGATTTTGCACGAACAAACCGCGGCTGTCTGCCTAGGATTGCGTTTGCTAACGCAATCCTATGGCAGCTTCCAAGGGCAGAAATTCCCCGGGAAATCCCTCCGCGGAATTTTCGCCCGTCTGCAGGTGGCCGAACTGTATGATAAATACCCCCTCGGTGTGCCTGTACACATAGCAGTAGTGCGCCGCTCTTTACTGTAAACCATGTTTTGATGCAGTTTTGGGACTTCGCCTACACCATCATAATGCACCCGTGAGTGTTGCCCGAGTCTAAGTCTCATTTTAGCACACTGCACATGTGTGAATCTGCTGTGGGAACTCTCGGACTACAGTTACTTACATCCAAAGTTAAATGTGTTCATCGTTTAGTATATCACCTAATTGACATATCGAGCCCCCTTCCTGGACTTGGGCTTAGTGCAGAAACATCCGTATGTGCCTTTTCTAGGTACATATTATAGACTGCACATACCAGAAATGTAAGAAAATGCTCGGCCCACAGACATAATCCATATACTATTGGCAATCTGTCAGTCATATATTAAGGGCCATATGCCTATACTATATCAGCTGTATGTTTTATTATGCGGCACATAGAAAAGGAGTTAAACCACCCCTAGTATATCTCTGTTGGTATAACAACCCATGCATTCCAAACCGTCCACATCACGGGAATTGTATATAGGCATATGGACTGCAATCGTGGTTAAAGTGTAGCTGACAATCTGTCAGTCTAATATGATAGATCATATATACTACATAATACAAATGTACATTACAGAGTACTTATATCAGAATTATACCACGAATAGTACATAAATCAACAAGGGCTTAAAGGGATCATACTGACATATCCCAACTGATATCGAAATCTGTTTACCTTAGGCTATATATATATGTGCATACATAAGTAGTAATGATACCAATGGTACCATATCCCATATATTAACAAATGGCCTAAAAAGGACTCCTCACTCCAATTGGCGTGAAAGAATACAATTTTTATTGTGATATCCAAAAAATTCCAAAAGAGGAACAACGGCAGAAAAAAAAGCAAATCTGAGACATCGGAAGCTAGAAGCACGAGGCATATGCGCAAAACTTCATATCTGTAAGACAAACAAACAAGAATGTGATTAAAAACAAAACTGAGGATGGAATCGCAGTATTCTATTATGCAAGTATAGCATATATCAGATAGTCACAAATACATATCATCCAGCTGACATTGAATCAAAGAAAAGAAGATATTGGATATTCAATGTTAAGGCCTCTAGGGGACAGAGTATCGAGTTCAGAAATCCATTTTATCTCCTTCCGTTTGAGTAGGCCCACCCGATCATCCCCTCGGGGTAGTGGGGCCACCAATCAATGACTTTGAACCTGAGTTGGCTCACAGAATGTCGATGTTCGCAAAAATGTCTAGGGATCGGCGGACCAGTTTTCTTCGTTCGTATAGTACTTTTATGGTTTGTGATGTGGCTACGTACTTCCATCGTTGTTTCGCCAACATATCCTAGCCCACAAGGGCAGGTGATAAGATATATGGCAAAAGACGTGGAACAGGTAAATCTTTCTTTAAGAATATATCTTTTTCCAGAGGTTGGATGTCTGAAATGGTCCCCCTTGTGCATATTACTGCAACAAGAGCAGGAAAGGCACGAGAAATTACCCTTCCTGCTCTGTGCAAGTGTCCGTTGGATAAGTCCCCCAGTCGGGGTAAATAGGGGTCTGACCAATTTATCTCTTATGTTCCTACCCCTTTTGTAGGCTAGCATTGTTGGTTGTGTAAACTCAGGGATATTCTGACAGCAATTACTAACAATGGGCCAGTGTTTAAGGAGAATATTCTTAATCTTGCCACTCAAGGGGCTATAGGTAGAAATAAATGGAATCCTACGTGCCCGTGGTGTACGTTTTTTATCTGCCAAAAATCTCTCCTATCCACATTCCTAATTCTCTTACTTGTGGATTGCAACAAAGAGGGAGGAAATCCCCTCTGCAAGAATTTTTATCAACCAGTCTATCATCTGTGATACGGCGGACACGCAATAATTGGGACCAAGGAAGTGAGTCCACCATAGGGCACGGGTGGTTACTACTGTAGTAAAGAAGAGAGTTTCTATCCGTATCTTTAACCCTTTCCAATCCACTGTCTGACCTCTGGTACCTTGGATGCTGTCAGTTCCACCTCAGAACCCTTCCATAATAGAAAAATATCACTAAAGCGATACCAACATATCACATGGCGCCAATAGTCAGAGACATAGATATATTGTTCCTCACACGCACGCATAAATATATTCGCGTACGTGGGCGCCACATTAGATCCCATAGTGGTACCCTGTCGCTGCCGGTAGTACACCCCCGAGAACATGAAGTAATTGTTCACAAGGATATACTCCAGCAGCGACAGGGCAAACTGTTGGCTACCCACTGGGAAAGAGGAATTTTCAAGATAGTGCTTTACAGCTGCCAAACCACATGTATGGGTGATAGAGGTATATAGACTGACCACATTGAATGTAACCAAAATAGTAGCTTCTGTTATAGTACAATCACCGAGTTTCCTCAGCAAGTTCCCAGTATCTTTAGGATACAACTGGGATTTCTCAGCAAAGAATCTGAGAATTTTGTCCAAGAACCTAGCGCAGTTAGAGAAAAGGGAGTCGCAACTGGCTACTACGGTATAGGCCTCCCAGGGGGGGGATGTAGATCTTTATGAATCTTTGGCAATGTGTAGAAAGCCGGGACTATTGGGTAAGTCACATCAAGAAATTTATGTAAAGGGCTATCAATCACCCCCTCCAATAGTGCATCCTGCAGCATAATTCTCAATTGGACCTGAAATTTGGGGGTGGGGTCTCCCATCAATTTCTCATATACCTGTCGGTCAGCTAGTTGTCTATCCATTTCAGCACAATAGTCTGTGGCATTCATAGTGACCACCGCACCCCCTTTGTCCGCGGGTTTTACAATCACAGACTTATCACATCATAGATCATTTAGAGCACGTTATTCAGCATTGGTTAGATTGGGTCTACTCTCTATCCGATTTCGAGATGCATCAGATTTTAACTTTGAAATGTCCTTCAGGACCAGAGACGTAAAGGTCTCTATCGCAAAATTAGAGGTCGGTGGCATAAAGTGACTTTTATTACGTAGGCCCACTCCCGTTAGGGTGAAACTCTCAGGGGGAGTAGCTGGCGACGCAACAGAGGTGACATCCTGCAACCCAAAATATTGTTTTAAACCAAGATTTCTAAAGAATCTATGCAAATCAAGGTCCAGTTCGAACCAATCTGATTGGAGGGGCAAAACGAAAGTCCCTTCGCTAGAACCGTGACCTCAGTATCAGTCAATGTTCTAGAAGAAATATTTACCACAATGTCGCGGTTCACGGCTTCTTCTGTGCTGGTGGTAGTTGCCAATTCAGAGGCTGAGTTGTCAAAGTCGTAGTGATCCAGGTTCCTTTCGTGGCTGGCACTTTACTATATGGTCCCACCTTTTTGGTTTTATGGAGCAGTGCTGTTTTGCATTACTTTTACATCTTTTTGCACACAGATGGATTTATCTCCTGGCGGCGGGACAAATTCGTGTTCGCCAGCAGATCTCGTCTCCGCGTGAATTGTCAGGACAATTATTTTTGCCGCATTAGAGATTTGAAGATCTACATAAAGAAAAATCTATTATATGAGCTACAGCACAGATCGGGGGAGCAGCGATAGAACACTAAAATGGTGCATTTCACTGCAAAATCGGGTGCGGAATCTGTGCTCAATTCAGTGGCAACATTCTGCTATGAGAAGGAGACCCGAGAGCCGTCCGTCCGTCTGCAGACAGATCTAAGTAACTATTTGTATTGGCCATAAAATAATAATCCTGGAGGATCGTATATGATGATGTTCCTCTATTACTCCTCCTGGAAGTGTATGTATAAGTGTACACTCAGGGTACTTGTACATGTAACATTAGTGTTTGATGCTCTTTTCCTGCATGTCACATTTTCAATGCAGTTTTTGGGCACACGGCTATCACAGATAAAACATGTTATAACCGCATGTTTCATCTGTACAAGCAATAAGCCGTAGTGTTAGCCAGCAGAGCAAAATGTGATGTACCATCAGACGGGACATTCTCGGTAACGGGACCCCCGGCCTCACGCTGATATTACATTTTCCAAGCAAAAGAAAACAACCAAACTTGCTGATCCAGAGATAGAAGGGCAGAAACACCCCAGCTCCCCGCAGCAGGCAGAAATGGTATATGGGGGAGGGACACCGGTGCAGCATACTGATGTATGACCGCTCTTACACCGATCGTACACTGGAGGGCTGCTTAGTATTATACCTGCACATATATAAAGCTTGTATAGGGGGCCAGTCACACAGATTCGTGTAGTGCACCATGCAGGGTTACAACTATTAGTGATGCCCCTACTATTATATCAGGCGGGCTATCCTGTATATTCTAAGTGTACAAAGCACTAACACCCCCGGCCCTCCAGAATTTAAGGGCCAGGCTGCTGCCTGCATGATGCACTACATGTATCTGTGTGACTGGCCCCCTATACAAGCCTCATTTATGTGCAGGTATAATACTGCCCATCATGGCCGACCCCATTGAAAGCAATGGGATAGCATGCTGGACTTCTGCCACAGCTATGACAGCTGTGGCAGAAGTCCGCAATATTTTCCCTATGTTTTCAATGGGGCTATCGCTGCTGGCGCTGGCCCCATTGAAAACACTGGCGTTATCACAGTGTTTTTCTTGGGCTGCGAGGCGAGTGTTTTCCCTCACTCTCGCAGCACAAGAGAAAAAAAAACACCAGTGGGTGTGAGCCCTAAGACTAAATCTTTGCCCGTTTTCCGTACCAAGGGGCGTTATTGCGTATACATTTTTCTCATATTAAAGAAAAGTTGATGGAAACTGCTAGACTTCCAAACTTTTCATCGAGTGCAAATTATTGCACTCTTCGTAGAGCTATCAGAAGAGACACTTCTGCAAAAAGAAGCATACACTACGAGCAAAAAATTCTCAGAGAACACTGCATCACATACATATGAGGCGTCCCGGTGAAACTCATTATCACTGGGAATGGCACAAAATCCTATGCAAAATTCCCATAAGAAGCCTCCCTACCAGGGCTCACCTGGTCCACTAAGCTCTAATGGAAAGTGGAGCTCTCCATCTCGGTGGGAAGAAGCGCACTGAAGAACTTTCTTTGGCCAACTAACATAACTCCCTATGAAAAGACCATTACAAGGCTGGGGACTCTCCTTATTCAGATTTTCTTGTTCTTATTCCTAAAATTGCCATACCTGGCATGCAAACCATTCGTAACCGATAAATCCAGGCCACCTCAAGAACTATGGAAGTATGTGCCCCATTTATCCTGAGGTTTGTTTTCTTGGTCTTATAGGCCCATATTTCTAACCATACTGTTTGGTGTTTTGAGTTTTACTCTGTTCTCATTTACCAATAGGCCTGAGATGTGCTTGCATGTGATGGTGCGGTGGCTATATTGTAATTGGGGGGAGCTCCACAAAATGGAGATAACTCTCCTGGGTCCCCCAGGTCCCTTCCAAGTCGAATGCATCTAGCTTCTTGCATTATGGTAGTTAAAAATACTATCAATCATTGTCAGGGGCCTAAACTCACACTTTAGGTGATCAATGGTCTGCAGAGAGGCTGCATAACTGATACAGACATACTATGCAATCAGGAAATGCATTTAAACAAAGAAGATGTATTTAAGCTAACACACAAGTGGTTTCCCCATATTTTTCCTCACCTGCCATACATAGAAAATGTGGAGTGTCCATAGCTATCAAGGATGCAATTGCAATTTCTGTTCATAAAGCGATCTTGGATGACAATGGACATTACGCTATACTAATATGTTTTATTAGCAGTAGAGATGAGCGAATATACTCATTTCGAGTAATTACTCGATCGAGCACCGCGATTTTCGAGTACTTCCGTACTCGGGTGAAAAGATTCGGGGGGGCGCTGGGGGGCGGGGGGAGGCGTGGCGGAGCGGGAGGTAGCAGCGGGGAACAGGAGGGAGCCCTCTCTCTCCCTCTCCCCCCCACTTCCGCTGCAACCCCCCACTTATCCACGGCGCCCCCTGAATCTTTTCACCCGAGTACGGAAGTACTCGAAAATCGCTGCGATCGGGCGAAAAAGGGGCGTGCATAGTAACAGTTTTACATTGTCATAGAGTTGTAGGCCTAAACATCACATTTTCCTCGTTTTCCATACCTAAACATAAACATATCAAACAACATAAGGAGCAGGAAAGTAGGAAAGAGGGGTGGGGGAAGGAGGGAAGTATGTTCTGAGATCTGCATACATTCTAACCCAAGAAAGCTCTCCAATTGCCAAACCTTTATGGAAGCATATTGTAACAGGTCGGGGTTCACTCGCCTCTGGATCACTGTCCACATGGTTAGGAAGTGGCGCACCTCACATGAAAACATGCTCCAGACGTCTAAAATTTCTTTAAATCTGTCTCCTGCCAGCCTTCATTCGAAGCACATCACAAATCATAAACAGTCCATATAGGTTTAGGGTTCACAACCCACAGGGTCCTGTCACTAACCCCGCCTAGGGCATCTTGAGGGCGTCTTCCTCCATCAGACAGAGTGACAGACCCAACTGGTCCGCACTGGACCCCAGGCTTCAAGTCCCTGAAGTGGCTCCCTTCACCGCCTCTCTGGCTCTCTCAGCCAACATCACCTTTTTCGCTTCTGGCAGGAACTGGCTTATATGCAACCAATTCCTGCTTCACCTATCAAGTGTTTACCATCTCTTTTTCAGGTATCAGACTGCCTATTTAGCACCCTCTATAGGCCATTCTGATACTGCCTTACTACATATCCCCCCCCCCCACCCCCTTGATAAAGGCTGTATCACAGCCTTTGGCCCTCCAGGGTCCAAACTCCTGGCTCGGGGGACTGTCGATAACTGGCACTTTCTCAGCTTCCACATTGGATACTTCAAATTGTACATCACTCATCTATTCAACTGTTGCTGGAGCCATTTCCTCAGTCTGCACTTCAGTGGCGGCATGTGCACTTATTTCCACCTGCGAGCTCTCTATCATAGACACTTTCATTTGTTTGCATAACTTCTTTATCTAGGACAGGAGTAATTTCTGAGGTCTTTTTCCCTTAGTCTCTGCTAGTCTCGTGGTATACACATCATCACGCATACCACTATGGGTCATGTGATTGTTGGCGTTTGAAACACACCATGACATAAGCTGCACGTAGCTACGGACTCTTTGCTCCTATCAGCATGCACGTTGGCTTACACGTCATCAAGTAAGCCGCCGTGGGCCATGTGACCATCGGCCCCGCCTCCTCTTTGCTAGGATCTTGCAGCTACCCTACGTCACTACATGTGACGCTGCTGGCCATGTGACCGCTTGTTCCGCCGACTCAATGCTAGGATTCTGTGGCAATCCTATACTATTGGCACATGCTGGCCAATTGGTACGTTTGCTTAATGTCGTCGGCCAGGCTCATTAAGTGACTTAATGGTAAGTGTATTTGACTTACTATTTAAACTTGGTTGTTATCTGTGATACTATACTTGAAAAAGGCTACATATAGCCGAAACGCATTGTATGTGTTCGGTCCCCCTAAGCAGGGACTTTTTTGTATCTGTAAATAAAAATCCTTTTTCATCATTGTATTGCCACAAAGTAGTTTTGATCCTGGTGGATGTGGATCTGGACTAGTCTTGTTTAAAGCTACCCTGGATTTTGAGAGGGGAGATTTGTTGCCCATTCCTTCTGGGTACCTACCCACCTCTCTTAAGGCCTCATGTCCACGGGGAAAATCAGGCCCGCTACGGATTCTCCATGGAGAATCCGTAGCGGGTCCCTCCTGCCCCGCGGACATGAGTGCTTAAAATAAGAATAAACTTACCTCTCGCCCGCTCCGGATCTTCCCTTCGCCGCGGCGTCATCTTCTCTGCGTCGCGGATGGATCCTCTTTCTTCGGCCCGGCGGATGCGCAGGGTGACGTCGGTGACGTGGCCCGCGCATGTGCCGGCCCGAAGAAAAAAGATCCGGCCGCGACGGAGAGAAGATGGAGCCGCGGCGAAGGGAAGAACCAGAGCGGGTGAGTAAATTCCGATTTTTGTCTCCCGCGGATCCGGACGGCTTCCATAGGCTTCAATAGAAGCCTGTGGGAGCCTTCCCCGCAGGAGACCCGCACAAAAATGGAGCATGGTCCAGATTTTTTCATGCTCCATTTTTTTTAAAAATCACTTTTATTGACCATCCGCGGGTATTTATCTACCCGCGGGTGGTCAATGCATCCCTATGGGATGCGGATCCGCGTGCAGGAGAAGAGTTAAAATCCGCTGCGGATTTTAATTCTTCTTTTGCCCGTGGACATGAGGCCTAAGTGTGTATTCTTTAATCCTGCATGTTCATAGCCCAGCTTGGTTAGCATTTTTTGTGATTTCTCTGCTACCTTAGTGGCCTTCTCTGCTTCAGCAGTTTCACCTTCTGCCCTCTGTTTGGTAACTTGTACTTCAGATGATTGCTCACCTCCCATCTGTGGCTCAGCTCTGACTTTCTCAATGAATTTCACAATTTTTATCTCCTTTTTAGAATCCTTTTCCTGTATCAGTGTTCTCTTTTCAGTGTCTGTCTTAGCGCTAATCCAGTCTTGCATTTCAGTGCGCATCCACTTATTAAGCCATTGTTTTGCAACTTTAGGAAACATTGATTTCTCCTCAGTAAGCCACTGTTCACACATCTTCTGTTTCTTCTCCCAGTTGGACACCATCTGCCATTGGTAACCAAGCTCCACACTAATGTCTTCTACTTTCTGTTGAAGACTCACTGTAAACGTTTCAATTTCATCATAGATATCAGTTTGAAGAAAAAACTGCTGATTTATCGCTTCCACTTCTTCTAGGATTTCACTGTCTTGTTCTTCAACCGTGACCCAGAATGCTGGGTTCTCATCCAGTTTCTCTACCATATCTGACACCTGTGCCTGAAGTGATGCAATCTATTCTAACAGATTCTTCTTAGTTTCTGCATCTTCCTCTAACTGCTTGAGGAATACATCTCTCTCATCTTGCACAGTCTTCAGGTGTGCACTAAGGCCAAGCCTCTTCTATGTATCTTCTTGCACCAGCCTCTGAGACTCTTGGATCTGAGCTTCCAGCTCCAGCTGCAGTCTATTCACCTTCTCAGGCAGCTCTGCCTGGACTCTGTCACCTTCGATGACTTTTACTTGTAGTGCTTGAACACTCACTTTTCAATGTTTCTTCCACTTTTTCAGTTTATTCCAACTGCTTGGACACTGCCCCCATAACTAGAGCATGACTCCGCTCCAGCTCCTGGATCTGGATTTTCTGTAGTTCAGCTTTCTCATCCAAGCTCATCTGTAGCTGGGACACCAGTCTCTCATGGAGCGCTTCCTGGTTTTCCTTGTAACCCAGTCTGTTTTTCAAGATCTCTGCTTGCTTCTCTGCCTGACTGCAAGCAGCTTTCTCTATTTCTAAATTTTTCTTGAGCTGACTTATCTGGGACTCCAATTCACAATTTTTTCTTTGCTAACTGCATTTTCAACTCTGCAACCTGATTCTGCAAACCTGTAGCTTGATTACGTGCATCTGTAGAATCTCTTTCCAACTTGCAACACGTCATCTCCAACTCTTGAATTTTCATTTGCAGTTTCCTACAGTCCTGTTCATATTGCACTTCCAGACATACCTTGAGATAAGCCTCATTGCGGACTAAATATCTGAGGTCTTGTATCTCCTCATGAGCTATTGAAAGATGTCCCTCATATCTATTTTTCTCACTTTTCATTTCCTCTAAGCTCTGTTCACACTCAGACGTTTTCTGTTCCAGAAACAACCTCTGATCCTCTTCAGCTAATTTTCTAAGGTGCGCAATTTCCTGTATTAGTGCCCTTTGCCTCTTGGCATCTTCTTCAAGTAGACACAGGTTAGTCCTTTCTTTCTCTAACTGAACCACATATTTTCTATTAGCAGTTTGACAGGCTTCCTTCAGAAATTTAATATAAGCCTGCATCTGTACAACTCCCTCCTGAATTTTAAGCAAGTGTTCTCTTTCTGTCTCACCCTGGACTCCAGGATCTGAACTGACAATCTCACCTGTCCCACTAGAAGCGGCTTTTTTTTTTCCTGTTTTGCATGTTCAGTACTACTTGTTAACTCACTCTTTAGATTGCTTTCACTACTCCTCTCTATCACTAGAGGCGTGCTAACTCCCTCAATGGGTGTTGGCTGCACTGTCTGTAGAAACCTGTTCAGACCTTGACTTACTTTAGGGAACATAACACCACATATTAGGCACATCATATAGCAAACACATCCCACAATCTTCCAAACATGACAATTCAGGGTTAATGGATGACAGTTAACATTGTGCAGATTCCTCTGCACCGACCTGCAACAAAGGACACATTATGCAGCATTTTAACTACTTTGGCATCAATTCGTTCACTGTCAAGTCCATACCGCACAGAACCCACAGTCTTTGTAGTGGCTCATCACTCCATGGAGTCTTTTCTGGAGTTCTGTCAAAGTCCTTTGGCGGGACACCTCCTGTTGTGCCCTCAAAGCCTTGCAGTCAGCCTCCAACCCAGACCAGTGGGGTTTTACCGGCCACTTTGCCACTGGACACTCGCACATGTACAAAGCCATTTGTAGACACCCGCGCAACTAAAGTTACTAAGGAAAACTGCAAAGAAACTCCCCCATTTGCTCTCAGCCAACGTCATCTCTTTTGCTTCTGGCAGCAACTGGCTTATATGCAACCAATTCCTGCTACACCCATTAGATGGTAACCCTCTCTTTTTCTTTTCCAGGTATCAAGACTGCATATTTAGCACCCTCTATAGGCCATTCTGATACTGCCTTACTACAATATTTCCTATTGATCCACTATTTATGAAATCAGTCCTTTTTTGACCTGTCTCTCCATGGTTGCCAAGTTTCTTTAAAACTGGATACTCTATCCTGTCTTATTGCAAATAGTTTTTCAAATGAACAATGCTCAGATGTCATATTGATAAGCTTTTGAGTGGTAGATACACTAGAGGACTTCCATTCTCTGGCAATCAATAATTTGACACTGAGCAGAATATGAGTGAGAATCTTCCTATTCTGGGTGTGTGTGTGTATGCATGTGTGCGGGGGGGGGGAGGGGATTCTCCCATGCCCATCAATAGCATAGCTGTTTGTGGTTTTAGTTTGAGTTTGATCCTCAACATTTGAAAAGTATTTAGAGAAACCGAGTTCCATAAATGTAAGGACACTCCCAAAATAGTTGCAAACGGGATCCAACTGCTCCACATCCTCTCCAACAAACTCCAGAGGAATGTCGAAAAAGCGTCGCAATGGCGAGTAGTGCCATCTGGTTAATACTTTTTGGTGAACTTCCAAAAATCTAGCACTAACCATACTTTTAAATGCCCATTTGCAGGTATTAGCCCAATAATCCGAATTATGCGAAATTTTCAAATCTCTTTCCCAATTGAGAAAATGTTTTGTTTTTTTCTGCTTATTTACCTCTTCTTCAGCTTCTCCATTGAAAATATACCAATATTTTAGCTTAAGTTTTGAAGCCTCCTCAGCATATAATAAGTTATACATGTACCATTAATATGGGTTTCATTTTTATCGACAAAAAACTCTTAATTTGTAGATATTGAAAGAGGTTGCCACTAGTAAAGTTCCTTTCTCTACACAGCCTGTCAAAGGGGATGAGCTTGGAATTTTCCTGAATGTCTGATAATATGTCAATTACTTTTTCCCTCCAACTTTTAACTGATAGGTTGGGGATAAATAGTTCTAATTTATCTATAGTAGAGGGACCTGTCGTCTAAGAGAATGAGAAAGTTTAAGCACATGTAACCATATTTGTATTGAGGCCTTAATGGTCAGGCGGTTGGAAAATTAAGTGTATGGATTAATTGAGGCTGCCAGCAAAGTTGTTTGTAGATTTCTACTGCCTCCTAAGCATTTTTCAATTGCAGGCCAGCTAATGTTATTTTGGGGAACGCACCAAGCTCTTAGTTGAAGTAGTATGGTAGCTCTATAATATGCATAGGCATACTACTAAAGAGAAGGACAATCTTTAAGCCCAGATATGGGATTGGCCCCATTTCCCACAAAAAAGGAAATTCTCTTTTGATCACCTCTTTAAGATTTTTAATTATATTAATTCCCAATAAATGAGAATTGTGGGAGGTAATTTTATAGTATGAAACCTGTCCAAAATTATTTATAATCCTTGTTACAGCCCTAAGAGAAGATATTGGATAGGTCATACCAACAATAATTGAGGTAGTGGCAGCATCAGAGGTGTAATAAAATCAGCTTCTCTTTATTGCTCCATGTTAAAAAGGCAACATTTCAACACAGATGTCATTATCAAGCCTAAAGGTACCTCACCCATGTTTGGGATCTACTAAGGACTGCTGCAGGACACTTGGAATTTTGATCGGCTAGGTCATAAGCAGCGCAACATCATCACCAGCAAATAAGCTTATTTTATGTTGACGATTAGGGATTCCCCTAATTTCAGTATCTCTTCCTATTTTCTCTGCAAATGGTTCCATTGTTAAAATAAACAATAGAGGTGAAAGGGGGCAGCCCTGGCGAGTACCATTAGTCATCTGGGAAAAACTAGGAAGGGTTCCATTAACTAATACTCTCGCAGATGGGGAGGAGTATACAGCTTGAATAGTTTTAAGAATCTCTCCCTTGAATCCCAAATTTTTCAAAACCGCAAACGCATAGCCCCAGTGAATCCTATCGAATGCCTTCTCCGCATCCAAAGTAAGGAGCAGAGAAAGTACCTACAAATCCGAGGCCTGAGCCAGCAGGTCTATTATTCTTCTCGTTTTATCTGACACTTGACGGCCCCGAGTGCACCCCACCTGGTCACTATGTACTAGTAATGGGATCATTTCCAGTAATCTTTGGGCTAGGTTTTTTGCATATATTTTTGTGTCACTGTTCAACAGAGAGATTGCCCTAAAATTCGCCGGGGAAGTAAGGTCTTTATCTGGTTTAGGAATTGTTACTACTGTGGCTTGAAGCATTTCCACAGTTAGTTTCCTATCTTTTTAGCTTCGTTAAAAATTTTAGTGAGATTTACCGACAGTTGTTTTCCAGAAATATGGTAGTAGTCATTAGAATACCCGTCAGGGCCACGGGGCTTTGTCTTTTTAAGACTATTTATTATTTTTAAGGCCTCCTGTACTGTAATTGGGTTATTAAGTGTCTCTAACTGTTCCTGACTAATTGTCGGGAGATTAATACTGCTCAAAAATTCATTTATACTCCCCTCATTCGGTTGAATTGTTAGAGGTTCATCTTTTAAGTTATAAAGCTTTGCGTAGAGCCGATTAAAAGCTTTTGCTATATGTTTTGGTTTGCAAAGCTTATGCTCTGAGCCTGGTTCTTTTATAAACGGAATCTTGGATTTGACTCTTATTTGTTTTACTCTCTAAACCATATAAAATAAGAATCAAGACAGCGCTCCTCCCAATATTAAAATGACTCCATAAACTGCAAATAGGGTGCGGGTGGGAAAACCCCCCAAAAAAGAGGGGCCCCCACACAACACCTCCATGTCCCAGTAGGCGTAAAATCAATCCAATAGATGGAAATCCAATGTAATGGTTAAGTTGGACCTTGTATATACAGGGGGAGCAAGCCTCAGCCCGTCGTTCCCTAAGGATAGGGCTCGACTTATAAGATAAAGCTGAACAAGGTACAAAAGGAAAGAGGGGACTCGGCGCTCCGCAAAACTAGTCCGGAAAGGTTATGGAAATGGTCCCAATAGGACCCTTTAATGCAACATGCAACGCATTTCATCGCGGTAAAGATGTGACTTTTTCAAGCATATTAAATCACACTGACGAAAAGCCATAAGCAAAAAATGTGGGACTTACAATGTCCGATGAGCCAATCATGTCGTTCCGCATATGTCGGTCCTCCCCTCACTTGGGGCCGTGCCACCGTGGCCGGCACATGGATGGAATGGAATTTCCGGGTGGTACGTGTGACGTGTCAGCGTCCCACATCAACACTCACTTGGAATGGATCTTCCGGGTAGCGCATGTGATGTGCGACACATCAGCGCCCCACATCAACACGTACCAACAAAAACCCGGAAAGATGCGGATACGTGGATGGTGTAACCACGTACCTCTGGACCTCACGGCATAAGGAGGAGGAACGCATACCAGGAAACCTATAATCGGGACATATGACTAAGAATTAAAACCACTTATTGTGTGCATAAATAACATATAAACCCATCAATGACCTAGTAACATATAATATTATAGATTATTTTGAAGAAAGCATATAAAAGAATAAGCTAAAGCTAAAGATCCTCTTTGGCAACAATGTATGAAGAGAAAAAAACAAAATAAACAAACTAAATGTGCACAAAGATAATGCATATAGATTACTGTCTAAAACATGCATGTTGCATTATATTACCTCTCCCTCTTTAGTAATCATTTTTGTTGTACCATGCACAATATGTTTACAACTTTTACACCTCTTTAACCCACATCTAAAAACTCCCCTCTTTTGATAGTTACAATCTTCCTCCAATCCCAGTTTTTTCTCGTTTTTGGGACATGATGGGGCTAAAGAGGGAGAGATTGTTCAAATAAAACAGCACTTAACATGCAAAAGTAGATGTTATTTATTTACTAGAATGTCTGTGCGAAAGGCGGTATATTGGAAGGACAATTAATAATCTTAGTATCATGATTGGCTCATCGGACATTGTAAGTCCCACATTTTATGCTTATATGTCTTTTTGTCAGTGTGATTTAATATGCTTGAAAAAGTCGCGTCTTTACCGCGACGAAACGCGTTGCATGTTGCATTAAGGGGTCCTATTGGGACCATTTCCATAACCTTTCCGGACTGGTTTTGTGGAGCGCTGAGCCCCCTTTCTCTTTTTGTACCTTGTTCAGCTTTCTCTGGACCATATAGCTATTAAATTTGTTGTTAGCTGTATAGTAGGTAGTTTTATAGGCTTTGAGTTGTTTGTCATGTTCCAATAGTAAGTGATCTCTCAGTTATTGTCTTACACAGAGTAGTTTCCTATGTATGCTATCTGTCGGATCTTTCTGTACTTTTAGTTCTAGATTTGATAATTGTGATATCAGGTCATGTAGGATTTCATTTTTTTTTCTTTTTTGTGTGACAATCCCAAGGATAGAAAACCTGGTGTGTGATCCGGCCAGGAGGTAGTTCCAATCGAGGCCTCTTTCACTTTTGGTAACAAAAAAAATCCATGTCAATCCTAGTAAAGGTTCTATGTCTTGTGGAGTAGAATGAGTACTTTTTTGCATTTTCGTTGATACATCTAAATTTATCATAGAGTTCCTCTTTTAGGAGCCATGAAGCTAATGTAGGTGCTACCGTTCTGCCTCTGCTGTTGGTGTCTATAGTTCTATCAGAAATTATATTAAAGTATCCACATAATAAAAGTGTTAGGGACTGGTGGGGGCAGATGGTCAGGGGATACCTACGCCAGCCCTCTCCCATGTCCCTACCTACTTGCCCCCCTGCAAAACTGGGATTAAAACCAAAATTACAGAAGAAAGGAGAAATTCCAGAAGCCGAATGTGTGTGGTTATTGATAGCAAATTCAGCCAACACTAAATAGTTCACCCAGAGACTCTTACAATTGCTCACATACATTCTGAGGTACTGAACCAGGTCCTGGTTCATATGTTCTGTCTGCCCATTGGACTCAGGGTAGAAGGCAGAGGAAAACGACAACCCAATACCAATAATCTTACAAAAAGCCCTCCAAAACCGGGCAACAAATTTGACTCCCCAGTTGGAAACAATATCCCTGGGAACCCTGTGCAGGGGCACAATCTCCTCGATAAATATGGTGGCTAACTCAGGGGCAGACGGAAGCTTCTTAAGAGACGTAAAATGCTCCATCTTGGAAAATCTGCGAACGACCACCAAGATGCCCGAACACCCCTGGGACTCGGGCAAGTCGGTAATAAAATCCATCGACAGATGGGTCCATGGTCTCTGTGGAACAGGAAGGGGAAGAAGCGGACCTTCAGGCCGTCTCCGTACACTCTTTCCTCAGGCACAAATAGGACAGGACTTGACAAATTCCCTGATGTCCCGAGACATTTGTGGCCACCAATATAGGAGGCCACACAGCTCCAGGGTGCTTTGGATTTCTGGATGACCTGCCAAGACCGACGAATGTACTTCCTCCAATATGAGAAGCCGCACTGGGAACAAATAACCTCCTCTCTGGGAGACCTTCGGGAATGGACTGGTGAGCCGCCAGTAGTAAAGCAGGGGTGTCGGACGTAAGGGCAGCTACCACCACGCCCATGCCCAGGACAATCTCCAGCTGAGCCTCGACTACTTCGGGCACCCCGAAGCTACGTGACAAAGCATCAGCCTTGAAATTCTTGGACCCCGGCACATATGTGACTACAAAATTGAAGCTCGAAAAAAACAATGCCCACCTTGCCTGACGAGCGCTTGGCGGACTCCAGATAAACCAAATTCTTATGGTCCGTTAGGACCGTAATAGTAAGACAAGCGCCCTCTAAAATATGTCTCTATTCATCAAAGGCACATTTTATGGCCAATAATTCCCTGTTGCCAATATCATAGTTGCATTCTGCCGGATTAAACTTCCTGGAAAAGAACGCACAGGGTTGGAGACCAGGGCGGCCGGGAGATTCCCTCTAGAGAACTGCCCCCACACCATGCTCAGAGGCATCCACTTTAATGATGAACAGGCGATCTAGATCCAGCTGAGCTAAAACCGATGCTGTGGAAAAAGCCCTCTTGAGAAGTGTGAAGGCCTTAACAGCCTCCTTGCGACCAGAAATCCACCCTAGCTCCCTTTTTAGTCAGGTCAGTCAAGGGTTTGGCCACCACCAAAAAGTCCCTGATAAATTTCTGGTAAAAGTTTGCAAACCCCAAAAAGCATTGTAACGCCTTTAAGTTGGCAGGTTGCACCCATTTAGTGATGGCCTTGACCTTGTCTGAATCCGTCTGGATGGCTGATTGAGAAATAACATATCCCAGAAAAGCAATATCCTGTACCCTGAAAAGGCATTTCTCAAACTTAGCTTACAAGTGATGGGCTCGAAGGCGAGAAAGAACTGTCTGTAAATGCTTGACATGTCTCTCCCAATATCTGAGAATATCAGAATGTCATCCAAACCATGTATGCTCCTAGGATGTCGTGGAAAATGCTGTTCATAAAACCTTGAAAAATCGCTAGCACGGTACATAACCGGAATGGCATGACTAGACATTCAAAATGCCCCAAAGGAGTATTAAACGCTGTTTTCCATTCGTCCCGCTCCCTGATACGGATGAGATTATAGGCTCCCCGAAGATCAAGCTTGGAGAACCGATGCGCTCCTACAACCTGGTTGATGAGGTCAGAAATCAGAGTAGAGATGAGCGAGCATACTCGTCCGAGCTTGATGCTCGTTCAAGTATTAGGGTGTTCGAGATACTCGTTATTCGAAACGAGCACCTCGCATTACTCGAGTCAATTACATTTACTTCCCTGAAATGTTAGCGCCATTTTCTGGCCAATAGACATGCAGGGTAGGCATTACAACTTCCTCCAGTGAGGTTCCAGCCCTATCCCACCCCCCTGCAGTGAGTGGCTGGCGAGATCAGGTGACTGCAGAGTATTTAAATCTTTCCCGCCCGCTGCTCGCCTCAGAAACACGCTGGCAGAGATTAGGGAGGGTGCTGCTGCTATAGTTAGAGTGTTGGCGTCTTCAAGAGCCCCAACGGTCCTTATTAGGGTCACATATCACTTAGTGCACTACTGTTGTGGGTGCTGGGAGCAGTTTTGCACATTTTCTTTTAATATTGGACGTGCAGGCTATAGCGTTCTCAGGCTGCAGTCTGTACTACGTAGTATAGGGGCAGTATTGTTCAGGCACGGACAGTGGGTAGTGTACAAGAACCCCAACGGTCCTTCTTAGGGCCACATCTTACCGTGTGAATTACTGTTGTGGCTGCTAGGAGCAGTTTTGCACCAATTTTTTTTTTCATCTTGGGCTCTGCAGACTATTGCGGTTCTCAACCTGCAGCCAATTATACAGAGTATAGGGGCAGTATTGGTGAGGCAGGGACAGTGCTACTGTAGAATACTGTCAACAAGTACCCCAAAAAAGCACCTGTTTGGGGCTATCTGTGACCGTGTGCATTTAACTCCGTGGCTGCTGGCAGTTGTAGTACCTCACTATTGCACAGCTAGGCCTGCTTGCAGGCTTCTGTATTATTTTTTCCTGGCTGCAGTTTGCGTTACATAAGCGTTGTCTCACTCCAACTGCACGCCAATAATAATTCAAAAATTTTTGTCTGGCGTCAACTGCACGCACGGCGACAGACCCCGATAGAGGGAAGCTTAGATAGACGCAATATAGCCTGCATTGCATTACCCCCCAAAAAATAAAATACTTCTTACGGCTAGCTGTGACTCCCTGCATTTCACTGCGTGGCTGCTGTGAGGTCAGGTGTATCAGTATTGCATATTGCACAGCTAGGCGTGCTTGCAGGCTTCCGAATTATTTTTTTCCTGACTGCAGTTTGCTTTACATAAGCCCTGTCTCACTCCAAATGCACGCCAATAATTCTAAATTTTTTTACACCACTGTGTGTCTGCCGTCAACTTCACGCACAGTGGACGGCGACAGCCCCAATAGAGGGAAACTCAGATAAACTGTTGCGTCCTATGGACGTGCAACCTCAAAAACACCAACAAAAAGACACAACTGTGCAAAGAAAACATAACACTATGGGGAATTCTCTCCCTATAGTCCCCTAACCCAGGAGAGGGCCCTGCCTACTCGGTGGACCGATCGCTCTGACAAGTGCGAGCCCGCACGCGTGCCTGGGCCACTGACAAGTCCCTATCAGGGAGCCCTAGCACAGAAGACAGGCGAAACAGAAAACCAAATGAAACAGAAAAGAACTTAGCTCGCATGGAGAACTTCCGCCAAGGTGTGTTCCTCCGTCGCTGTCCAAAGGCAACTGAACTATTGACCAGCACAGGAGATAATGCTGGCACTGTTTAAGTAGGAGCCCTACTACTCAGCACCATGTGCTGACTGACATTACTCCTGCAACTACCACACCCCTCAGCTCCAGAAGAAGCGAGAGCACACCCAAAACCTGGTCTGGCCTGCAAGCAAGGTGCAGGCCTCAGAATGGCTGCAACAGTACCTCCCCTTCTAGAAGGGGCCCCAGGACCCTTAGGACCAGGACGATCAGGGTTTGATCTGTGAAAATTTTTCACCAGACGATCCGCATGAACATCCGCTGCAGGAACCCATGACCTCTCTTCTGGGCCATAACCGCGCCAATGAACCAGGTACTGCAAGGAATTCCTGACTCGGCGGGAGTCCAAAATGCGACTTATTACAAACTGCTCCTCCCCATTTACTAGCACAGGAGCCGGGGGTGGTAAGTTATTCCCCGAATCGATTAATCTTTTGAGCAGAGATTTATGGAAAACATTGTTAATCTTCATCGTGCTGGGAATTTCTAACCTGAAGGCCACCGCGTTAATCTTCTCAATTATTTTAAATGGACCAATAAATCACGGGCCCAGTTTAGCGGATGGTTGTTTGAGTTTTATATTTCTGGTAGACAACCACACCAAGTCTCCAACACAGAATCCCGCCCCCTCAGAGTGGTGACTGTCTGCAACTCACTTGCTCCGCTGAACGGATCGCTGTAAATTTTTCTGGACCTTTGCCCACCCGGCCTCAATATCAGAGCACAACTCATTTGCTCCTGGTACCTCAGAAACCCTCTTGGAAAGGGGGCCAAAACATGGGTGAAATCTGTAGTTACAAAAGAATGGTGAAGTCCCCTAGCCTCCAGTGGTCTATTGTTTGGAGCAAACTCGGCTAGTGGTAAGAACTTCGACCAGTCCTCCTGATTTTCTGAGGCATAACAATGTAAATACTGCCCCAGGTTCTGATTACACCGCTCAGTTTGCCCATTGGTCTCAGGATGGTATGCCGAGGAAAATGAAAGCTGGACACCCAAACGAGAGCAGACTATTCGCCAAAAGCTAGAAACAAATTGTACGCCACGATCAGAGACTATATTCTCTGGCAAACCATGTAGTCTCACGATGTGGCAAATGAACAAACTCGCCATTAGGTAAACCGGGGAGTGCCACAAAATGGCACATTTTACTAAACCGGTCCACTACCACCCACACAACAGTGTTTGCATCGGAAGGTGGTAAATCCGTAATGAAATCCATGGACAAATGCATCCATGGTCTCCTAGGAATAGGCAGAGGCAATAACATACCGGCTGGCCGACGGCGGGATGACTTGGTTCTGGCACACACCTCACATGACGACACAAAACTGAACGTATCCTGTCGTAATGACGGCCACCAAAACGTTCTAGAGAGTAGCTTACGGCTATTATTAATCCCCGGATGCCCGGCCAACACCAAACTGTGAATCTCGGCCAGCACCTGTAACCTTAGGTGAACAGGAACAAAAAGCGTCCCAGCCGGAAGCTTTGACGGGGCCAAATTTTGTGCTCTACGGACTTGCTCCTCTAACTCTACTGACACTGCCGACACCACCACCCCTTCAGACAGGATAGGGGCAGGAGGTTCCTCAGAAACTACTGGGAGAAAACTTCTTGAAAGAGCATCGGCCTTCACATTCTTCCAGCCTTGAAGATATGTAACCTAAAAATTGAAACGGGAAAAGAAAAGCGACCAGCGTGCCTGTCTGGAGTTAAGTCTCTTGGCAGATTTCAGATATATGAGGTTTTTGTGATCCGTGAAAACCGTTACTTTGTGTCGCGCCCCCTCTAGAAAATGATGCCACTCCTCAAATGCCCATTTAATCGTCAGCAATTCCCTGTCCCCAATGTCATAATTTCGTTCCGAAGATGAAAATGTACGGGAGAAGAATGCACACGGGCGGAGATCTTGCAATGTCTCCGTTCCCTGAGATAGAACTGCTCCAACCCCCACCTCTGAAGCATCAACCACAACAGTAAAGGGCCTAGAAGAATCTGGCTGCACCAGAAACGGAGCAGTAGCAAAACACCTCTTCAATCTCTGAAATGACTGCATAGCTTCCGTCGACCATTTAGTAGGAAAGCACCCCTTCTTAGTCATATCAGTAAGAGGTTTAACTATCACCGAAAAATTCCTAATGAATCTACGGTAATAGTTGGCAAATCCCAAGAACCTTTGTAAGGCTTTCACATTTTCTGGTAGGACCCAATACTGCACAGCTCGGACCTTCTCAGGATCCATCTTGAACCCTTCGTGGGTAATAATATGCCCCAAAAATGTCATCTCTTGTACGGCAAACACACACTTTTCTCTTTTGGCGAACAAGCAATTCTCGCGCAAAACTTGGAGCACTTGGCGAACATGAGAAACATGGGACTCAAAATCCGGCGAAAAGATCAGAATATCATCCAAGTATACTAATACAAATCTGCCCACAAACTGAGAGAGAACCTCATTGATCAAGGACTGGAATACAGCAGGGGCATTAGTGAGACCAAAAGGCATCACCAGACTCTCAAAATGCCCCTCTGGGGTATTAAACGCAGTCTTCCACTCGTCCCCCTTTTAATCCGGATTAAATTATATGCCACGCGCAAGTCTAGTTTGGAAAACCAGTTGGAGCCATTCAACTGCGAAAACAAATCCGGGATAAGGGGGAGAGGGTATGGATTGCGTTTCGTGATTTTGTTCAATTCCCTAAAGTCAACACAGGGACGTAACCCGCCATCTTTATTCTTTACAAAAAAGAAATCAGCTACTAGTGGGGAATTAGATGGCTGTATATGATTCCTTCTTAAGCTGTCCTGGAGATAGTCTTTGAGCGCAAGTCTCTCAGGGGCCGATATGTTGAGCATGCTACTCTTGGGGAACTTGCAGTCAGGGAGAAGTTCAATTGCACAATCCCCCTTTCTGTGTGGTGTTAATTTGTCTGCCCCCTCTTGGGAAAACACATCAGAGAAGTCAGCTATAAATTCAGGCAACTCCTCTGCCTGTATGGAGGCTATATCAACAGAAATGCAACCGGACAGACAACCCGGGCTCCATTTCACAATGTCCCCCTTTTCCCAGTCCACAACTGGGTTGTGAAAGCGCAGCGAGGGCAACCCCAAGACTACTTGCGTAGGGAGGCATTCTAAGACATATAGTGCTATACACTCCATGTGGAACATCCCAATCCTTAAATGGACATTAGGCACACAAAAACTCAGACTTCTCTGAGATAGTGGAGCAGCATCAATGGTGGACACAGGGATGGGACAATCCAAAGCACTCATCTCTAAGCCTAAACGTTTGACTGTCTCCTGATGTATTAAATTAATACTAGCTCCACAATCCAGAAAGAATTGTATGGGACAGTCAACACTGCCACAAAGAATTTCAGCGGGAAGTACCAGCCTGGAAGAGGATACCCAAGCAATCTGATGGCCTAGAGGGACCTTCCCTCTATCCTCCAGGCCATCTAGTTTTTCCCACTGAGCATTACGACGTGGGCAAAACTGAGCCATATGACCTGTACGATTACAGACAAAGCATCGGCCATTAAACTGTACCGTTCTTCTCCTCCTAACCTCGCCAGCTACAAACCCCAGCTGCATGGGCTCTTCCATAGCTGCAGGTAGGAGGCCGGAATCCATAGACCGCTCCTGATGTCTTTCCCTGATCCGTCTCCCAACTTTAATAGCCAGAGACATGGCCTCATCTAGACTGCGAGGTACTGGATGTTCTACCAGTATGTCCTTGATCTTATTGGACAGGCCACAATGGAACTGGCTCTTTAGAGCAGGGTCGTTCCACTGAGTTTCTGCTGCCCAACATCGAAACTTAGCACAATAATCTTCATCAGTGGAATCTCTCTGTCGCAAACGTTTGATATTTCCCTCAGCCACCGCTATCTTATGGGGTCGTCATAGATAAGACCCAAAGTAGCAAAAAAGTTATCCACTGAGGTCAGGGCCTCAGACGTCGGGGGTAATGAAAAAGCCCACGCCTGTGGCGCCCCCTGCAGTTTGGACATTACAATGACCACCCTCTGGGCGTCGTCCCCCGAAGAACTAAGACGCAGTCTGAAATAGAGCTTACAGGCCTCTCGAAAGGATCCGAATTTCTGCCTATCACCAGAAAAACGGTCAGGTAGCTCAATTTTTGGTTCCTTGCTGGGAACCTGCAGCGCAAGTTGTCGCTGTTTAATCTCAGCGACCTCGGCAGTCGCTGGTGCGACAAAACCTCAAGGGGATTTATGTTAACTGCACAGAATCTCCCTGAGTAAGTAAGGGCTGGTCAATCTGTTGCGTCCTACGGACGTGCAACCTCAAATACACAAACAAAAAAGCACAACTGTGCAAAGAAAACATAACACTATGGGGAATTCTCTCCCTATAGTCCCCTAACCCAGGAGGGGGCCCTGCCTACTCAGCGGACCGATCGCTCTCACAAGTGCGAGCCTGCACGCATGCCTGGGCCACTGACAAGTCCCTATCAGGGAGCCCTAGCACAGAAAACAGGCGAAACAGAAAACCAAATGAAACAGAAAAGAACTTAGCTCGCATGGAGAGCTTCAGCCAAGGTGTGTTCCTGCATCGCTGTCCAAAGGCAACTGAACTATTGACCAGCACAGGAGATAATGCTGGCACTGTTTAAGTAGGAGCCCTGCTACTCAGCACCAGGTGCTGACTGACATTACTCCTGAAACTACCACACCCCTCAGCTCCAGGAGAAGCGAGAGCACACCCAAAACCTGGTCTGGCCTGCAAGCAAGGTGCAGGCCTCAGAATGGCTGCAACATAAACGCAATATAGCCTGCATTGCATTGCCCAAAAAAAAAAAAAAAAAACTTCTTACAGCTAGCTGTGACTCTCTGCATTTCACTGGCTGCTGTGAGGTCAGGTGTATCAGTATTGCATATTGCACAGCTAGGCATGCTTTCAGGCTTCTGAATTATTTTTTTCCTGGCTGCAGTTTGCGTTACATAAGTGCTGTCTCACTCCAAATGCACGCCAATAATTAAAAATTTTTTTACACCGCTGTGTGTCTGGCGTCAACTGCAGGCACGGCGATAGACCCCGATAGAGCGAAACTCAGATAGACGCAATATAGCCTGCATTGCATTGCCCCCCCCCCCCCCCAAAAAAAAATACTTTTTGCGGCTAGCTGTGACTCTCTGCATTTCACTGCGTGGCTGCTGTGAGGTCAGGTGTATCAGTATTGCATATTGCACAGCTAGGAGTGCTTCCAGGCTTCCGAATAATTTTTTTCCTGGTTGCAGTTTGCGTTACATAAGCCCTGTCTCCCTCCAACTGCACGCCAATAATTCAACAATTTTTACACCACTCTGTGTCTGCTCTATTCGTAATCCACCATGCTGAGAAGTAGAGGACATGGACGTGGACGCGGGCGAGGACGCGGATTTCCAAGTGAGGGTGTGGGCACAAGCCGAGTTCCTGTTTCAGGTGAATCGCAGCCGGCTGCTGCGGGATTAGGAGAGAGGAAAGTTTCTGGGGTCCCCAGTTTCATATCACAATTTTTGGGTCCACTTCGTAGACCTTTATTACAAAATGAGCAGTGTGAGCAGGTCCTGTTGTGGATGGCAGAAAGTGCATCCAGCAATGTCTCCAGCAACCTGTCTTCTACGCCGTCCACTGCTGCAACTCTGAATCCTCTCACTGCTGCTCCTCCTTCCTCCCAGCCTCCTCACTCCATGAAAATGACACATTCGGATGAGCAGGCAGACTCCAGGAACTGTTTTCGGGCCCCAGCGCTGATTGGGAAAAAATGGTTCCTCTCCCACCTGAGGAGTTTTTCGTGACCGATGCCCAACCTTTGGAAAGTTCCCGGAGTCCGAGTGATGAGGCTGGGGACTTCCGGCAACTGTCTCAAGAGCTTTCGGTGGGTGAGGAGGTCGATGATTATGATGAGACACAGTTGTCTATCAGTGAGGCAGTAGTAAGGGCAGTAAGTCCGAGGGAGGAGCGCACAGAGGATTCGGAGGAAGAGCCGCTGGACGATGAGGTGACTGACCCCACTTGGTTTGATAAGCCAACTGAGGACAGGTCTTCAGAGGGGGAGGCAAGTGCAGCAGCAGGACAGGTTGAAAGAGGCAGTGGGGTGGCCAGGGGTAGAGGCAGGGCAGAGCAAATAATACCCCAACGGATTCCCAAAGCACCCCCTCGCGCCAAGCCACCGTGCAGAGGCCAAGGTGCTCAAAGGTGTGGCAGTTTTTCACTGAGAGCGCGGACGACCGACGAACACTGGTGTCAACCTGTGTCGCGCCAAGATCAGCCGGGAAGCCACCACTACCAGCCTCACCACCACCAGCATGCGCAGGCAAATGATGGCCAAGCACCCCACAAGGTGGGACGAAGGCCGTTCACCGCCTCCGGGTTGCACCACTGCTTCTCCCCCTGTGCCCCAACCTGTCACTGAAATCCAACCCACCTCTCAGGACACAGGCACAAGCATCTCCTGGCCTGGACCCACACCCTCACCTCCGCTGTCCTCGGCCCCATCGAGCAATGTCTCTCAGCTCTGCGTCCAGCTGTCCACTCTGTATTCGTAATCCACCATGCTGAGGGGTAGGGGTAGGCCTAGAGGATGTGGCCGTGGACGAGGGCGCCAAGGTCCAAGTGAGGGTGTGGGCAAAGACCGAGTACCTGGCCCAGGTGAATCGCAGCCGGCTGCTGAGGGATTAGGAGAGTGGAAAGTTTCTGGGGTCCCCAGCTTCATATCACACTTTTGTTCTGTGGCTTCACTGTTGTCCATTGGCTCTTATTCGTATCTGAAGCATGATTTTGCCCATGGAGGCAAAATCCACGGTGGTATCCCGGAACCTAGCCTGAACCTGGGCCCGCTAACATGGTTTCCACAAAGACTATAGCGGGTCCTGGTTATCCTGTCTTGGCCTTGTAATGCCACCTCCTTTAAACCCCGCCCCTCCTCCTCCTCCTCCAATGCAAACATTCTTGGCAAATGGTAAAGCTTTGGTCCCTCTTGCGGCAGTCCAAGAATTTCACCTTAACCGGCACAATAGGAATGCACCTCCCCCCTTCCCCCTATGAGGGTTAAAATTCTAAGTGCAACACCAATCGGGCCCACCCCACTTGCCCCGCTGCCGGCCGTAAGAAGAGACACCACACAGGGATCTGGTATCATTCCTCACACGGGACATGGCTCTTAGCTGTGCCCACGTCGACGTCGTGCTTTATTACAGATTACATGAGATCTTATACCCTCTGCCCTCTCACCACCAAGGGGTGATGGGCTTATAACCATATATGGGCAGTCCGGATTTGCGGACTGAGACAGTGAAAATCATATAACAGTCATTATCTTGATACTGGCTTGTACAGAAAATCACGTATTTAATTAACTCCAGTGCAAAGAATCACCCACTCAATTCTAAGAAGTCCGGATTTCGGCCTAAGACAGTGAAAGTTATGTACATTTGAACATCTTGATATCTTGTTCCAGCGCTTCTGGGAAATCGGCCAAGTACATGCGGCCTTGTGTCTGGTTCCGTATCTTCTCTGAATTTAAAGAACATCTCTCTTGAAATATCTGATGTAAGGCGACATATAAGTTTTTTTCATTTGGAATTGAATAAAACTTGCATACAGGTATAAAGGCATAAAAAACACATATGGCAATATATATATATATATATATATATATATATATATATATATATACCCTCACAACCCCCCCTAAAAAACTTAATATGGAGATCAAGCATCAGGCTTTGCACTTTTCCTCGGTCGTCTCTCCCTTGCGTCAGGGTTTCTCCACTGCCCGTAAGTCCCTACTCCTAAAAGGGAGGGATCCCTACCTCACCTCAGAAGGAGGCCATGGATTCCCTGGGCTTATTTCCGGGCATCCATACCCTCTATCTGTACAAGTTAACACCCCAAAGGGTGTGCCCTCGCCGGAACCTAAGGTCTTCTGCACTTTCCCTAGGCAAATGGGAAGTCCACTGACAGTCCATCTTATGAGACTGAGGCAGACACAGTACTAGTACATTTCTCCATTCTTCTGGTAACGTACCTGGTTGCCATTATCGGAACTGGCTCTTCATCTTTTTCAAACAAGGGAAATTTTGGTCACCATTAAAGGGATAATACACAAACAGGAAATTACATACCCCACCTCTTCTGCTAAAATCATATCCACGGCCACTCTATTTTGGAACGCCATGGATGCAGTGGGCCCTAACTGGTCCGCTAACCCTTGTAAAGCATCTCTGGTGTAGTTTACAAACCTCTGCTGATTGTAATAGATATAATTCATCCAATCTACATTATTATTAACAGTGACAATAGCAAATAAGGACTCAAAACCTGCTTTAACCTGATCTCTAGAATTAAATTCATCTGGCACCCCCCTTGGCACTCCTATTGCATCTATGTGTATATGTGGATCAAAGTTACCACCTGGAGCGTCAATGTCTCTCTTAGCACGATGCGGTGTTGGATTCTCACCCTCAGTGTACTCTTGTTGATTGTATTAATTTGTTCTGAAACAGGGGGCTAGTGTACAGTAGTCAAAGGTGTGTGTTAGAGGAATTCTACCACATTATAGCATTTAAAGGATATGCAGGATCATTAGTTTTTTCAGTGCGAAGTGTGGATCCAAGTGGGCTTTCCTTCGAGCTTGACTTCAGTTGGGTGAACAACATCTGGTAAGGACATTCAAACAGGGTTTGTCTCTCAAACTTTTTCACATAGACCCTGTCACCTGGTTTTAGATTGTGACACTCATCTGTAGGACCTGGGAGAAAAGCAGAGACTACAGAATACATTACTAACAATTCCTTGGAGAGGCCTATGACAAAATTAACAAGAAAATCATTCCCCAAACTCAGCTACTGTGGCATGTACCCTCCTAAGAAAAAGAAAAACTAATAAAAGACACTCAATTCAAAATGTTACCATTTTCTTCATTGTCTTTTGTATCTACTTTCCCACTACTCCGCGGATGGTAGGGTGTGTGAAAAGCCTGGAATATACCCAAAACAGACATGATGTATTGCATTATTTCACCTGTGAAGTGTGTACCTTTGAGTCAATCACTTCCGATACCCCATATCTGCGGATTACCTCATTCATGAGCTTCTGTGCGGTTACCTGCTTATTTACTTTGGTAACAGGGTAGGTCTCCAACCTGAAAAGAAATCAACAACAAGCACATATTCCTGCTTCCCAACAAGTAGGAGCTGAGTGTAGCCAATTTGCAATCCCTGAAATGAGTAGAGTGGTCTAGGCAAGTGTGATGTGGCAAATTTACTTCTGCCCTGTTGCTTACGGCAAAGATCATGCAAAATTGGACAAATGATGCAGCAGCTACAGAAAACCAAGGAGCCACCCGTCCTTGTTCAAGTGTCGACATCATTACTGCTTTGAGAGGTGCGTCTTTCCGTGCGTCAGCTGGGCCATCATGGGGCACAGGGACTATGGTAAGCAAGTTCTGTTGACTGTTCACCATACGCCGTCCCTTTTTAGTCCATTTATCTTTTTCTTAACTGTAAAGTCTTTAGCATATCAAAGTCCAATGTTTTTATCAAAGTCCAAGTTCAAATCAAAGTCCAAGTTTTTATCAAAGTCCAAGTTTTTATCAAAGTCCAAGTGTAGTCAAAGTCCATAATTATTGTTAAATTCTTCTTTTCTTCTTTCTTCCACGGCTTGAGGGCCGCTGCTTTTGCTGTGTGGCCTGTGATGGCGTTGCCTCTTGCTTCTCTGGTGTAGGAATTGGTGTGAGCTTTCCACTTTGTCAGGTAGAAATAGGGTCTCCATGAGACTGCACCATTGCATCATTCTTAATTGGCTGTCCTGCTGTGGTAAAAAACTGTCTGGCCTTCCATGTTGGGCCGTAATCATGAGCTATGCCAAATGCATACCGGGAGTCAGTGTAAATGTTTGCCGTCTTACCTTCCTCCACTCTACACGCCTCCGTGAGTGCTTTTAATTCCGCTTCTTGTACTGCGACATGCGGAGACATTCTGCTTTTTAGGACATCTTGTTGTGTAACCACCGTAAATCCAGTGTGGAGTCGTCAATCACCCTGGGTACCATCTATAAAAAACAACTCAAAATATGCATTATTAACAAGGGCTTTCAGTAACTTTTTTTAAAACTTAAATTTTCTTGTTGCATCACTGCTAGACAATCAGGCTGGTATTTTATTTCAAAAAGATCAGAATCTTGTTGCAAAAAATTTAAAAATTTAAAAATGGCTTGCAAAAAATTTAAAAATGGCTGATTTGCAATACCTAAAATGGCTGACTTGCAATACCTAAAATGGCTGACTTGCAATACCTAGATCACCTATGCCTTCTCCTCCCCCCCTTTAAACCAGGGTACTCAATTGGAACAATAGTAGCCGGGTTTAAGGTAGTATAACATTGTAAAAAGATTTGATGGATGCAGATAAGGCCTGTAAGAAGTTAGCACCTATAACAGAAACATGAGTTACACCGGGACAGAATAATCTACAAACATCTATTCATATTTGAAATGTGATATCCCTTTAAGTGAATTCATTATTAGTCTGTTCCTGCCTGCAGTCTTATCAAAATTTCAGACAGGAGAAAAAACAAACAAAAACAAAACAAACTTTTACTAGCTGCTCAAAATTCTCACCCCTCCCTTGTGGACAAGAAGGATGAAACATTACGTACTATTACATCATCTAGCTCCACCCCTTCGATATTGGCTCCTTGCGTCCGTCTTCTCAGAACCCATTTCAGCTTAACAGTCCAAGCATCCACATCACAACCAAGCAAAGTCCCATGCATGGGGAGGACCCCCATCCCCAGTCAATTATCCACATCACACATTCCACCACAGCTTGAACACGGGTCACCAACTCTCATCCATCCATGCTCTCAAGTCTGCTCCGTCACCCCCTTGGAGGTGTATCAGTACACACAGATGCACAGAAAAAAAAGTTTGACAAACATACATACATCAGCTGAAAAACACCGAGGTGAGTGCTATTAATTTATAAAGTACATAATTCTATTGAGATGAGATTGTGAATGAGCGCTATCTATGACAAATTATGTGAAAAAGTTTGCTGAGTGACTGAAATATTCTATATTTCTTATCTACTGAAGCTATTATATGCTGTATTAAACGCTGAAGTATTTTAGAATCTCTGGGTATTTTTCAGCCCCCCCTTGTGACCCTGACTGTTATCTCTCCGCGACTATGAGACACAGACTGAATACGTTTTAGCTTAAACTATTGCCTGCATTTTGAAATCATAATTAACACATATCCTGGGACCTTGCAACATTCATTTTCAACCCCTGTATAAGTAAGAATATACATTAGAAATTACTATATTTCCCTGCCTACTAAGACAGTATAACTAATTAAATTCATTTCAATTCATTGCAAGCAAGCCAAGATATTAACCAAGGTTGTTATTGCATTTTCTCTCTCGCTGTTATCTTCCTGCCCTTGGAAGGCTACACAGAGACTCGCAGCTATATGTCAACAAAACTCTTCTCCCCTAAAAGCAATCTCAGTTAACTATTTGCACTTACAGTATATACATATATATATATATATACACACACATATATCCACCTAGTATGGATTATACATATTATCTATTATCTATCTTGTATTATACACATTTTTTTCTCTCTTTGCCAACCAAGCACGTGCATTGTAACTTACTTATCGACTTGCTTGTTACTCATCACTTTTCTCTCCCCTACCTAACTGCCAATATAACCTTCAATAGACACTCTCCTGACGCCCTCTTGATCACTTACTGTACTTTTCAACATTTCACTTACGGATACTTTCTTAAACAAATAATGTGTACATACGTAACTTTCTCTGACTGTCTCTCTCTCTCCTAGCAAACCTTGATCTTCCAAGGCACCTCTCGGTCCTAAAGACCTCCCGCCCAGACCCCATTTTGTAATCTGCCGTGCGGGTCGGTGTCACACATTTTCATTAGAGTTTTCTTACATTTTACAGATTCATCCACACGGCGGCAGCCCTTGAGGGGCTCTATCTTCTTTAATAAGATCTTACGCATATTACAACAACAAAAATAATAATAATAACACGCTCCATAGAATGCATCCCTCTTAATTCTCAAATTGTCAGCCCCTTATATACCGGCAGACAACCGAGGGTCCCTTCTCCTTATGGAACCAGTCCCATAAAAATGCATCTCTCTGAAATCAAATCGTTAGCCCCATATATAAGGCAAACCGACCGAGAGTCCCTTTTTTCTTATGAAGCCTATCTCACAAAATGCATCCCTCTCTGCTAAACCATTAACAACTAACTAAACTAAACCCGAGGGTCCCTTCTCTTGTGAGATCAAATGAAAAGTAAGAGAAAAAAAAAAACTCTGCAGATACAACAAACAATCTCCACTATTATTAAAACGTTACAGACTTCAAAGTACAAATAGACTACAGACTAGTTTCTGGGTGAGCCATTGGTGCGCATATCACGGTCAGTGGTCCATGACGGCAAACCCGGAGCCCACACGAGTTACCGTGTAGAACTCTTAACCCAACCCGTCCGGTCACAAACCACAGATAGTCCATCCCGCTGCAAGACTCGCAGTGTAAAACACAACATAAATATATGCTTGTCTTACCTGGAGTTCTAAGTGAGTTGATCAGGCTCGGTTTGCAGCAGGACGGTTTCTCAGTGGCGTGGATCCGGGTGAATTGTGCTGTAAGCTCCTGGTTTTACCGCCGCACGTTCGGGCGCCATTTATGAGGGTTAAAATTCTAAGTGCAACACCAATCGGGCCCACCCCACTTGCCCCGCTGCCGGCCGTAAGAAGAGACACCACACAGGGATCTGGTATCATTCCTCACACGGGACATGGCTCTCAGCTGTGCCCACGTCAACGTCGTGCTTTATTACAGATTACATGAGATCTTATACCCTCTGCCCTCTCACCACCAAGGGGTGATGGGCTTATAACCATATATGGGCAGTCCGGATTTGCGGACTGAGACAGTGAAAATCATATAACAGTCATTATCTTGATACTGGCTTGTACAGAAAATCATGTATTTAATTAACTCCAGTGCAAAGAATCACCCACTCAATTCTAAGAAGTCCGGATTTCGGCCTAAGACAGTGAAAGTTATGTACATTTGAACATCTTGATATCTTGTTCCAGCGCTTCTGGGAAATCGGCCAAGTACATGCGGCCTTGTGTCTGGTTCCGTATCTTCTCTGAATTTAAAGAACATCTCTCTTGAAATATCTGATGTAAGGCGACATATAAGTTTTTTTCATTTGGAATTGAATAAAACTTGCATACAGGTATAAAAGCATAAAAAACACATATGGCAATATATATATATATATATATATATATATATATACCCTCACACCCCCCCCCCGTCCCCGTCCCTCTTAACTCCTTCCCGCTCCTGGACGTACCTGGTACGTCATGGCAGCCTGGTACTTCCCGCAACATGACGTACCTGGTACGTCCTGGAGATAGCACGGGATCACATAAGATCCCGCGCTATCCCGCAGCGGGAGCCGGCTGTCAGTCACAGCCGGCGTCCCGCTCCAACAGCGGGGGGACATCGGAGATGCGCCCGCCGCTGTTAACCCCTTCCCTGCCGCGATCTAAGTAGATCGCGGCAGGGAAAGAGTTCACAGAGGGATCGCGATCCCTGTGTGTCTCCGGCCGGAACTCGCGATGTTATCGCGAGAGCCCGGCCTGTCACCATGGCAACAGGACGCCAGACACTGGCGTCCTGTATTGCCTGTGCCTATAATCGCTGTACAAGCGATAAGGCATGGCAGAGCAGTAGCTTTGCCATGCCTTATGACAGCGATCATAGGCACAGTGATGTAAGTCCCTCAGAGGGACTCAAATAGTATAAAAAAAGAAAAGAAAAGTGTAAAAAAAAGAAAAATGTAAAAAAAAAAAATGTAAAAAACCCCTTTTTTATGCTTTTTCTAATATTAGCATAAAAAAAGGGAAAAAATACTAAAACCCCACATATTGGATATTGACGCGTCCGTAACGACGTGTACAAAAAGTTGAACACGCTTTTTATTTTGTACGACAAAAAGCGTAAAAAAAACCGCTAAAAAACAGAGGCAAAATGCTAATTTTTAGCATTTTGCCTCACAAAAAATGCAATAAAAGTGATCAAAAAAGCCGTACATTTCCCAAAATGGTACCAATAAAAACTACAGCTCGTCTCGCAAAAAAATAAGCCCTTAAAGAGCTCCGTACATAGAAAAATAAAAAAGTTACTTGACTTTGAATGCAGCTATAGAGAAAAAAAAAAGATTTCCAAAAAAAGGGGGTTTTATTGCAAAAAAGTGTAAAAACCTAAAAAAAATATAACAATTTTGGTATCGTTGTTACCGTACCGACCCGCAGAAAAAATTTAGTGTGTCATTTATGCTGCATGATTAACGCTGTAAAAAAAAAAAAAAAAATCTATGGCAGAATTGATGCGTTTTCTCTCCCTGTTATCATTAAAAAAAAAAAAAAAAAAATTTTACGATATTGTCTATATACCCAAAAGTGGCACCGATAAAAACTACAGCTCGCCACGCAAAAAACAAGCCCTTATACGGCCGCGTCCACGGAAAAATAAAAAAGTTATGGCTTTTGAAAAATGGAGATGGAAAAATACCAAAAAATCGCTTGGTCCTCAACGCCAAAATAGGCCGTGTCATTAAGGGGTTAATCCTGGGCACAGTTCCGAAAACCAAAGAAATACAACCGGGGTGCTATTCGATTATCCCTCACTAAAGCATTCAGCCGAGCGGTACAGCATTTGCAGGCTTCCATCTTGTTGCTGCAGATAATAATTACATGGTGTTGTGTCATGCTGAGGTAGGAATAGAGCCGACTCTCGAACACAGCATCCCTACAGGGCTGGGGACAGAGTAGCAGCAGGCACATATCCTTGGTGGAAGCAGGCCAGCTGAAAGCCACATACTCCCAGTCTGATTTTGAACTGATTGAAGAGGCCTTTACTTGTGATCATCTTTGGTAATTCCTGACAAAGATGAGTGGTATAGCTAGAAACTTGCATTGCTGACACTTCGCAATGGTCAACAGAAAACATATGAATGAAGCCTTTCCATATTTCTGATTGAGATGAGGAGGAGTGCCTACTTTTAGTTCCTATAATATCCTTTTCATTGCTATCAAATGCCCCTCTTGTCTCAGAATATACTAGCTTTTCCACATAGCTGTTGTCACTTCTGCTTTTATTCTGTGGCTTTACTTTTGTCCAGTGGCTCTTAGGTGGATCTGAAGGTTTGATTTTGCCCATGGAGGCAAAATCCACAGTGGAGGCCCGGCACCAAGCCTGAATGTGGGCCCGCTAACGTGGTTCCCACACAGACTATAGCGGGTCCTGGTCATGCTGTCTTGGCCTTGTAATGCCACCTCCTCCTCCCGCTTGGGGTCAGGGGGTCAGCAATGCGCATCATGTATTTTCTCTCGTGTTACCACAGTTATCGGAGAAACTTGTTTGGGCCAAATGAGAGGAGCGTAACTGCATTAACGTTACAGGAGTCTGCCAATACTTCAGCTGCAGGAATGTTACAGGGGTCTGCCAATACCGCAGCTACATAAATGTTACTGGGGTCAGTCTATACTGCTGCAACTAAAATGTTACTGGGGTCTGTCTATACCGTAACTACAGAAATGTTACTGGGGTCTACCTAGACTTCTGCAACATAACTGTTATTGTGGTCAGCTCATACGTTTGCTACAGGATTACTACAGGGGTCTGTGCATAGTATGGCTGCACTAAGTTTTCACATCGCGGTGTTCTACCTATCTGCCCCCCCCCCCCCAAAAAAAAAAAAAAACAGTCTGACTGGGGCATGCAGTGTGGGCCGAAGCCCACCTGCATTTTATCTGACGTTAGCTCTGCTGTCCGGTAACGCCACCAGCAGATAAAAGACGACAGCACACGCCAAACCTCTATATGGAGAGGGAGGAGACCACTGGGCAAGAAACTGCGCACTTCTTTACCAGTCCTGGATCCACTCGGACCGGAGAGTGATAAGAGCCAATATGATTGAAGAGAAGCAGCATCCATGGATATTTATCTCAACACTTTAATTCATCCAGCATAAAACAACGTTTCATCCATGATATGGTCTTTGTCAAGTTCAAATGACACAATGCACAGACACATACTTATATATAGACAAACCACTCCCCTTGACCAATACAAACACCCAACATAGACATGAATATATTAAAAACAACAATGGACATGAAACAGACCTACTGAATGGACGGACCGGATAGGATTGATTGGACTGCCAGCCGCTTCTCATTATGTCCTGACTCAGTGCTGCGTCGTCCCCTTTAATCCACGTCAGTGTGGAGGTATGTCCTGCTCTCCTGTTGTGTTCATGCAGAGGGGGGTGGGGTTACCGTCTTAGTGCAGAGGGGGGTAGGGTTATCATCCCTATTCCCCAGTGCACCAGCACAGGAATCAACACCTCGTTTAAAACGAGATGTTGATGATATAAAACTGAGGAGCAGGGACTGATTGGCTGAAGGTGTATATACTGCACTTATAGTGAAAACCTCCAAGCTCCGATCCGGACGCTCCTCCTGTTGCCTAGGTAACGGGCAACGCTTCACACTGCACACTGTGCACACAACTCCCAGGCATGCCTGCTATATCATTAGTGTCCAAGTCTATATGCTATATTACTGATCTCACAGCAACATCCAATGTTGCATCCATGTTAACATTATAACTTCATGGGAAAAACATGGGAGGACGTGTTGAGAAAAAACAATAAAGATTTAGAGATTTTTATGTCTCCACCTACTTTTTTGTTTACCCAAAATATATTAATTGCATCATATCGTCTAGGGTAACACATCCTACCACCAATCCATGGATCAATAGCAAATGTTCTTAAAACGCTTATATAGCAATTAGAGATGAGCGAGCGTACTCGGATAAGCACTACTCGCTCGAGTAATTGGCTTTATCCGAGTATCGCTGTGCTCGGGTCTAAAGATTCGGGTGCCGGCACGGAGCGGGGAGCTGCAGGGGAGAGCGGGGAGGAACGGAGGTAAGATCTTTCTCTCCTTCTCTCCCGCCCGCTCTCCCCTGCTCCCCGCTGCGACTCACCTGTCAGCCGCAGCGGCACCCGAATCTTTAGACCCGAGCACAGCGATACTCGGATAAAGCCAATTACTCGAGCGAGTAGTGCTTATCCGAGTACGCTCGCTCATCTCTAATAGCAATCCATTTTTTTATTAACCCAAAGATTATCCCAAAATCATCTCCTGTTATGTGATAGCAGATCCCATCCTACCGGAATAGCCCATAAAGCCCCTAATTGGAGGTAAAACATAATGAGCCGTACTCAAACGAATGTGTTTTTACATGCTTTATTACGTTTAACTGTTTGCTATCACTCAACTATAATGATTTTGTTCAATTGTTAGACAAACAAAATTTTTTTTGGCAAAAAAAATCTCTTTGAAAAAAAAAACTTTTTGAAAATTTTTTTTTGAAAAAAAGGGTCTTTCTTTTTTAAATCAATTTTTAACCAAACAAATGACAATGAGAATAAACATACAGAAAATGAGGACAGAGCATTGATGCAGCTTGAAAGATATTGAAAAAAAACATGTCCATCTTCCAATCCCACGGTCCATCCTTGGGTCCAATGCCTATTGTATATAGAAAAAACATTTATTAAAATCATTATCGCTATCTAAGCAAATTCTAATCATCATGTAAATATCAAGCAACATTCCTTTGTAGTATGATAGCAAACAGTTAAACGTAATAAAGCATGTAAAAACACATTCGTTTGAGTACGGCTCATTATGTTTTACCTCCAATTAGGGGCTTTATGGGCTATTCCGGTAGGATGGGATCTGCTATCACATAACAGGAGATGATTTTGGGATAATCTTTGGGTTAAAAAAAAAATGGATTGCTATATAAGCGTTTTAAGAACATTTGCTATTGATCCATGGATTGGTGGTAGGATGTGTTACCCTAGACGATAGGATACAATTAATATATTTTGGGTAAACAAAAAAGTGGGTGGAGACATAAAAATCTCTAAATCTTTATTGTTTTTTTATCAACATATCCTCCCATGTTTTTCCCATGAAGTTATAATGTTAACATGGATGCAACATTGGATGTTGCTGTGAGATCAGTAATATAGCATATAGACTTGGACACTAATGATATAGCAGGCATGCCTGGGAGTTGTGTGCACAGTGTGCAGTGTGAAGCGTTGCCCGTTACCTAGGCAACAGGAGGAGCGTCCGGATCGGAGCTTGGAGGTTTTCACTATAAGTGCAGTATATACACCTTCAGCCAATCAGTCCCTGCTCCTCAGTTTTATATCATCAACATCTCGTTTTAAACGAGGTGTTGATTCCTGTGCTGGTGCACTGGGGAATAGGGATGATAACCCTACCCCCCTCTGCACTAAGACGGTAACCCCACCCCCCTCTGCACTATGAACACAACAGGAGAGCAGGACATACCTCCACACTGACGTGGATTAAAGGGGACGACGCAGCACTGAGTCAGGACATAATGAGAAGCGGCTGGCAGTCCAATCAATCCTATCCGGTCCGTCCATTCAGTAGCTCTGCTGTCCGGGGCACTGCAATGGGATTTATTTAGGTTCCGCCGGAGGCTTGCTGGGACCCACCCATGCTGTGGGTGCACACGGAATTCCCATTGCAGAGTTGTACCTGCCAGTGACTATTTATAAAAAAACCCAGTCTGACTGAGGCATGCAGTGTGGGCCGAAGCCCACCTGTACTTTATCTGACGTTAGCTCAGCTGTGCAGGGCACTGCAATGGGATTTATTTATGTATCACCGGTGGGTTCCAGGGAGCCACCCATGCTGTGGGTGCACACGGAATTCCCATAGGGAAGTTGTACCTGCCTGTGTCTATTTACAAAAAAACCCAGTCTGACTGAGGAATGCAGTGTGGGCCAAAGCACACCTGTATTCTATCTCACGTTAGCTCTGCTGTCCAGGGCACTGCAATGGGATTTATTTATGAATGGTCGGAGACTTCCTGGGACCCACCCATGCTGTGGGTGCACACAGAATTCCCATTGCGGAGTTGTACCTGCCAGTGACTATTTATAAAAAACCCCAGTCTGACTGGGGAATGCAGAGTGGGCCAAAATCCACTTGTACTTTATCTGACGTTAGCTCTGCTGTGCAGGGCACTGCAATGGGATTTATTTATGTATCGCCGGTGGGTTCCAGGGAGCCACCCATGCTGTGGGTGCACACAGAATTCCCATAGGGGAGTTGTACCTGCCTGTGTCTATTTATAAAATAACCCAGTCTGACTGGGGCATGCAGTGTGGGCCAAAACCCACCTGTATTCTATCTCACGTTAGCTCTGCTGTCCGGGGCAGTGCAATGGGATTTATTTATGAACGGTCGGAGGCTTTCTGGGACCCACCCATGCTGTGGGTGCACACGGAATTCCCATTGCGGAGTTGTACCTGCCGGTGACTATTTATAAAAAAACCCAGTCTGACTGGGGAATATAGTGTTGGCCGAAGCCCACCTGTATTTCATCTGACGTTAGCTCAGCTGTGCAGGGCACTGCAATGGGATTTATTTATGTACCGCCAGTGGGTTCCATGGAGCCACCCATGCTGTGGGTGCACACGGAATTCCCATTGCGGAGTTGTACCTGCCTGTGTCTATTTATAAAAAATCCCAGTCTGACTGGGGCATGCAGTGTGGGCCGAAGCCCACCTGTACTTTATCTGACGTTAGCTCAGCTGTGCAGGGCACTGCAATGGGATTTATTTATGTACCGCCGGTGGGTTCCAGGAAGCCACCCATGCAGTGGGTGCACATGGAATTCCAATTGCGGAGTTGTACCTGCCTGTGACTATTTATATAAAACCCCAGTCTGACTGGGGCATGCAGTGTGGGCCAAAGCCCACCTGTATTCTATCTCACATTAGCTCTGTTGTCCGGGGCACTGCAATGGGATTTATTTATGAATGGTCGGTGGCTTCCTGGGACCCACCCATGCTGTGGGTGCACACAGAATTCCCATTGCCGAGTTGTACCTGCCGGTGACTATTTATAAAAAAACCCAGTCTGACTGGGGCATGCAGTGTGGGCCCGAAGCCCACCTGTACTTTATCTGACGTTACCTCAGCTATCCGGGGGACTGCAATGGGATTTTTTTATGTACCGTCGGTGGCTTCCTGGGACCCACCCATGCTGTGGGTCCACACAGACTTCCCTGAGCAGAGTTGTACCTGCCTGTGATTATTACTTTAAAAAAAACAGTCTTACTCGGGCATGCAGTGTGGGCCGAAGCCCACCTGTATTTTATCTGATGTTAGCTCAGCTGTCCGGGGCACTGCAATGGGATTTATTTATGTACCGCCGGTGGGTTCCAGGGAGCCACCCATGCTGTGGGTGCACACAGAATTCCCATAGCGGAGTTGTACCTGCCTGTGACTATTAATTAAAAAAAAAAAAAACAGTCTGACTGGGGCATGCAGTGTTGGCCAAAGCTTACCTGTACTTTATCTGACGTTACATCATCTATCCGGGGGACTGCAATGGTATTTATTTATGTACCGTTGGTGGCTTCCTGGGACCCACCCATGCAGTGTGTCCCGCAGGCAGTGCTTGTGCTTGGTTGGAGGTAGTGTGGTGCTTAGCTAAAGTGTGCCTTGCTAATGAGGGTTTGTCCGAAGTCTAACTTGTTAGGGGGGGGGGCACTCTTGCCGCTATTGTGGCTTAATAGTGGGACCTGGGAACCTGAAATGAAGCCCAGCATGTTGCCTCTCGCCTGCCCTATCCGTATCTGTGTCATTTCCATCACATTTGTAGGTTTTGAAGATTTGCACAAATGAAAACCTTAGCGAGTGTCGGCGATATACAAAAATGCTCGAGTCGCCCATTGACTGCAATGGGGTTCGTTACTCGAAACGAACCCTCGAGCATTGCGGAACGTTCGACTCGAGCAACGAGCACCCGAGCATTTTGGTGCTTGCTCATCTCTAGTAAAGAGTACTGATTCTTGATGGTTATCCTGTTCAAGGCTCTATAATCGACACACGGCCGAAAGCCACTATCCTTTTTCTCCACGAAAAATAACCCTGCCCCTGTAGGTGATTCGGAAGAACGTATATGTCCCTTGGTGAGACTCTCAGTCATGTACTCCATCGCCTCGCGTTCAGGGACTGTTATGTTATATATCCCCCCTTGGGGATCTTGCTCCCAGGAATAAGATCGATCTTGCAATCCTATTACCAGTGCGGAGGTAACGTCTCAGAAAGTTCTTTCGAAAACAGATCAGAAAAATCCTTGCTATAAGGAGGTAACCCCTTTGCCTTACACTCAGTGGAATGCACCTGGACTAAGACCAAATGCTCACTGCAACCTTGCCCCTATTGCACTAGTTCAGAGGTGGACCAATCAAACTGGGGATTGTGAAGCCGGACCCCGGGTAACCCAAGGACTAAATCAATGGAAAGGCTCTCCATCACCAGAAAAGAACACATCTCAGAATGTAGCGCCCCTATGGAAAAAAAACTAGTTCAGGAGTCCTCTTACTGATTAACCCCACTGACAACGGAGTGGAATTGATACAGGAGACCCGGATGGGAGGATTCACCGGTAAAAGACATGCAGACATACACTTGACGAACTCAAAATTACCGAAGTTCGCAGCAACCCCTGAATTAATGAAGGTCCAACTGTGGAGGCGATGAGCATTATACGAAATTGAGAATGGCACAAACAATTTGGAACATTCCAGAAGTACCTGCGCTCCTAGGCAATCCCTCCAGACGGCGTCGGTTTTCAAAGAATTCACATCATTGCACTTTTTCACTGAAGCAATGTCCCGCACACGTTCCCTCGTTCTTGTTTTAAGTTTTCTCGAAGTGAGACCTATGTACATTTTGTTGCATGGACAAGTCACCTGATAGATGACATCGGTAGTACTAGAGCAGATATTTCAAACTGTCTTGTACCATCAGCCGATTGAAATTGTGAAGTGCGTGGGAAAGAGCCCGGCCAGGGTTTTGAAGTAAAAGGATTTCTCGCTTTTGAGATATAGTGGCTATGAACCAAAATATCATGCAGATTTCTACCACGTTTAGCCTTCAATGTAGACCTCATTGGTAAGACCTGTGCAAGAATCTGGTCAGAGCGCAAAATGTGCCAGTGTTCCTGCAGTGCCAATCGCATTGCAGACCATTTGTCATTACACGTTGAAATAAAACGAATGCAGTTCGCAGCCCGTTTTGGTTCCTTATTGGGGTAGAGCAGCTCAAATCTAGGGGTACTTTTAGCTCTCAATTAACCCCTTCGTATATCTTTTGGACTATATCCCCATTATTTAACTCTATTTGCTGGGTCTCTTGATTGAGACTCAAATTTCGAGTCGCTTGATCTTTTGCCGCATCCTCAGGAACTGTCCAGCTGGGACGGCCCTAATAGTAGATGGAATATGTGAAGATGTAGCATGCAACAGGAAATTGACGGAGGAGGGTTTGGGGTAAACATCCATTTGTATATTATTTTACTTATTTCTCTCCGCCACTACAAGAAAGTCGACACATGAATAACTATGTTGACTTGTTAATTTGACGTCGTAATTATTTGGATTTAGACAATCAATGAAATCCAACAGACTCCCCTCCTTCCCCTGCCAAATCAAAAATAAATCATCACGTATGGCTACGTTGATGGAAAAATAAGAAAAATTATAGCTCTTAGAATGCGGGGTCAAAACACAAATGAAAAGTCAAAAAGATCTGTACAAACTCTATATCTGGGATCTGACTGCACTAAAAGTTTATAATTAGTGTTGACTAATTATTAAAATACAGTCAAGCTTCAAGTTTCGTTGACTTCTAGTTTCGCAGGTTTCCAGTTTTACAGATTTTTCAAGCCAGAATTTTGCCTCTACTTTCGCTGGCTGCTTCTAGTTTCGTCAGCTGGCTGTGATTGGCTGAGAGGGCTGTCACTCAGCTGATTCAGCCAATTAGAGCAATCTGTTGCTGGAAGGGGGGGGGGATTCAATCACCGTCACTAGCAATAGATGCCTTGCTGGCTTGACAAGAGCCGGGCAACCGGCCAGAAGCTCCGAAAGCTGCGGTAGGGACCCCAAGGGTACCTGAAAGGTGAGTATTAATGCTACCTGCAGTCCTATGTAACATCACAGATAACACACAGTGATAACTCTTAGGACAGATAATGTATTAGATGTGACCTCCAGTCCTATGTAACACCACAGATACATTAGGCTGCTTCTTTTGGTATTAAAAACCATATTTATTTTCTATTAAATGTGGTTTGGTGTGTTTCTGGAATGTCTAGAACGAATTAATTGGATTTACATTGATTGCTATGGAAATAATTACCTCAAGTTTCATTGGTTTCAAGTTTGGCCAATTGCTTTCAGACGGATTACCAATGAAACTAGAGGTTTGCTGGAATTTGCAGTGACCGACTGACCAGATTTAAAAAAAATAATTGTGAATTGAGACTCCCTTTTCCAACTTCCATTAAAATCAGTAACAGCAAGAATCGGGTTCTCTAATTTGGCCTTCAAAATGTCCCTGAAAAAACAGTGGAGGCGGTGGTGGCCCGGTGGGCAGCACTGCTGATTCACACCTAGATCTCCGCAACTGCAAGGCAAACGCACTGCACCAACACACCCGTCCCCTCTGCTCCAAGTAGGAAGCCAATAGTTTGACAATTTTTGCAAAAAATCATCCAATCCAATTTAGCAAAAATGGACCCAATTTTATCGCCCAGCCAATCATGATGATTAACACAAGTTATAGAGGGCATTCCTAAGTAACGGTGTGTGCCTGTCAGCCCTGCCTGCTATGAGCTGGACCAAGTGGTAATTAGGGTATATTTACACTTCATCCGGCGGTCTATAGTGAGCACAGCGCCGCTGGTCAGGTGATGCAGCATTTCCGCTATGTGTAAATGTACCCTCAATGTGCAAAATCCTTTCCCTGGATGTGAATACTCTTCAGTGGTGTGAGGGCCCATTCACACCGGCGCTTAGGGCTTCAGTCACAATTCTGTTGTAAGAGCAGAAAAACAGATTGAAAACATAAATAAGTGTTCCCCCTTTTTTCCCCTTTGATTTCAATGGGTTTTCAAAAAGCGGAAAGCAAACGGAAAGCTTTCTATTTGCTTCTGTTCTGTTAAGTTTCTATTTTTCCCCACTGGAACAAGTAGTGCAGCGCTATTAATTCATTAAAAAATGTGAACCTAATGATATGGAGGAAAACAGAGGTTTTTTCCGTTTGATTTCTTTTTATTTGAAAACCCAATAAAATTTCCCTTTTCTGCTCCAAAAATGAAAGAGAAACAGAATTGTGGCTGAAGCCCTAAATGCAGGTGTGAATGGGCCCTAAATGGGATTTCATATAGTTTTGTCATTACATATGGACTTGTCAGAAATTTTGATCACTGGAGGTCTGAGTGCCGAGACCCCAACCCATCACTAGAACAAGCCAGCTAAAAATCTCATCAGTGCTGTCCCTGCTATCTGGCTGAAAATGGGCTCAATATAAAGACTAAGGCCCATCTTCAGCGAACCAGCAGTGACAGCGCTGGGATGAGGCTTCAGCTGCTTTATTCTAGCAATCAGTGGGGTCTCAGCATCTGCACCCCCAGCGATCAAAACTTTTCACGTGTTCCAAAGACATATCAACAGTTTTTAGAAAGCGCAATTCTTTATGTGACATAAATGTGAGACCTTATAAATGGATTCCTAAAACTTTTCTTTCCCCTGTTTTATATTTAGAAAAATGGAGAATTGTGTTATTCTAGTGCTGAATGTGATAGTGGGTGTTGCGCCAGGAGCCGCAATAGTTATAGATAGTTATAGAGCTGCTGAATGTAGACCAAAAGGAGAAGGTCGGGAATGTCTCGGTCTGGTGAGTATCTGTCACCAGCTGCTGTCCTGGTTTCTCCTCCATATTTACAAAAAAGGCCTCATTCACATGAACTTTGAATTGTTATATTTTACACCATATACTTCTGACATGGATTTCACAGCTTAATGCGCCGAGACAAACAACAAAATGACCCCTCCCCCACACCCCACTTTGAAAAACTTGTACTTATTCTGTCAAAAAAGGCACAGGGTGGCGCTATGCCCTGAAACAATGCCCTGTGACACTTCATGGCCTATGATCTAGCTGTGGCTAACGCTCTAACTTGGCATCTGGGACACAGACAGGATCTATCATACATGACACATGGATATAAAGGTTTTGTTTAGTAGTTCACATCACAAAGAGCAAGTAAAATAAAAGAGTGTTCAGTGCTGAGCGGTGGTGAAAGTAAGTACAGGGCCAGATTGGGGGCCAATAGGGAGGCTAGGGCTCAGGAGTAGATAGAAGGGTTAATCGAGCAATTATGTGTAAAGGAGAGGATAAAAATAGTGGTAGACAGGGATTGGTGGAGAGGGGGAAATGTTAGTTAAGGGGAGTAAGGTTATAAAAGTAGGGGGTTTGAGTGAGAGCGCAATTTTAGAAAAGAGAAAGTGAGAAGAGTCCGGCCCACCTGTAAGAGAGTATGAAGAGTTAGTGAGTTTATTAGAGGAATTTTAGGGAATATAGTATTTGCATGGGTTTATGGAAGTGTATTTTCTGCTGTAGCAGCCTGAGATTCCCCGTGTTCATCTCCTACACCTATATCTTCTTTGTAGCCTTGGCATTAAGTAGGATTTAACATACAGACATACCGCTCAGCCTTTCTTGTTCCCATGGTCACTTCTGAACAGATTGTAACCCTGTAAATTCACCGCCCAATCACACTTATCATCAGGCCATGTTTTCGTTATTCCTACTATGTCCTAATTTTCTTCAGATATTCTCATTGAACTAAACCACTTTACTTATCAGACTTCTTGCATTTGCTGCCATACAATTTATATGGTTGTTGGCATTCTTTATATGCATTATGCTACTTATGGTCCTCCTAGCTGTTCTGTCAGTTCTAACTGTACTAACCCCACCCTCCACTCAACCCCCATTCCCATTACTTGGTCCCAGGTCACTGCCTATGTTGTCTTCCCCCTTATTGTCCTTTTTACCCTCCACCTCCCCCTCCCTCCAGTCCATAGTATAAACATTCTGCCAACATGCTAGTCATTTCAGGTCCTCTATCATAGCTACTGTGGTACAAGTCCCCTATAGAGATCTAAAAGGTGTAAAAAAAAAAAATTGCAAAAAAAACACAACCTTTTCTGCACTGTTTACCCTATTGATATAAAAAAATGTAAAAAAAAATTAAAGGGCAACATAATTGGTATCATCATATCCATAACAACTCATACAATAAATTGAACACACTGTCTATCCTGAATAAAAGCGTAAAAAAACACAAAAACTAAAAACCTGAAGCAAAATGCTTATTTTTTTCATATCCCAAAAAACACAATAAGGCTGGATTCAAACGTGCGTCAATGTCTTTACGTTCGCCCACCGTTTTTTACGTTCGCCCACCCGACCTTTGTGCGCCTGTTCAGACAGCCCGACACATATGCGCCGAGGCCACAATGGCGTTGGGTGGGGGGAGACAGTTTAGCTCTGCTAAACTGTGTGTCCCCTTTCCTTCCCCCTCATCGTGTCTCAGCAAGGGGAGGAGGCAGGACAGGGTGGGAGCTAGTGTGATAAGCTCCCGCCCCCTCTCCTCTTGCCGCAGCCAGCAATGGTAGGAGCGGGATGGGGGCGGAGTTTAGCAGTCACTCTGCTAAATTCCCACCCACCTCTCTACTCCGGCAGCTCTCATAGATTCCCATAGGAGTCTATGCAGTCATCACTGGCATAAAAACGCCCGGCCAAAATGCACTGTCTTGGCCGGCAGGCGCTTTTATGCTGCGTAAATATGCATACGTGCACTGATGCATTGTAAACCAATGCATCAGAGGAGCAGCGTATTTCAGACGGGTGTGAACGGATATCGAGGTGTAGCTGATACCATCGTACCATTGTGCCACATTGATAAGCCCTCCCCATAGCGGGGTATACCTCAATAAACCCACCCCATAGCGAGCTACACCTCAATAAACCCACCCCATAGCGAACTACACCTTGATAAACCCACCCTATAGTGAGCTATACCTTAATAAACCCACCCCATAGTAAGCTGCACCTCGACAAACCCACTCCGTAGTGAGCTACACCTCAATAAACCCACCCAATAATGTGCCAGACCACAATAAACCCACCCAATAATGTGCCAGACCACAATAAACCGCTCGTCATCAATGCTGATTTGTGCCTTGAAAGATCTTTGAATTGCTGACCCCTCTGCATACAGCCACTTCTATCACTATACTATTATATAGCTATAATAACCCCGTAGAACACCAACATAACACACAATACCCCATAATGTACAATAACAGTCCCGCTACAATGTCACCAACTGCAGTCTTATAGAGACAAACATGATGCCCCCTGGACCTCATACAATACATCGGAGTCATGCAGCAGCGTTCCTCTTATGTTTTACAATGGCAGAGGAGCAGCTGGAGGGAAGCATTACTCCATGACCCCCATATACAGGCATCCCTCCTCCAATCCCATCACGTTATAACTATACACCAAATGGCCTCTTTATTAGAGACCCCGTTGTGATTCTCATTCAGCTCCTAGGGTGGTTTTACACAGGCAATAAAAACGTGCGATTTCCACACAATGCGAGAGGGAGTAAAAACAATAAATTATGATTTTCAATGGTTTCCTTCACACTTGTGATGTTTTCACTCATGCAATGTTGCTGGGGAAAAAAAACGTTGTGTTTTTTGATCTCCCATGTTTCCCTATGGAGCTTCCTTTGTATTGCATCGCAAAGAACAAAACTGCAATTTTTGTGCAATGTGTTGGGATCTTTTTGAACAATAATTTTTATTGAGTTTTCATTTATGCATACAAAGGCACAGCAGTATGGAAAGGTTTCCGGTTCTAATACAAGAATGTAGTCACAAGCCTTGTGTCTTCTGAAAGGGAATATAAACGAAATAATAGCATTCCATCGTTATTTTAATTCACAGCTTTCAGTGCTATTTTCAGGAAGAACATTATAAAATGAACAACCATGGCCTGGCCAGGGCCAATTAGTATTTCAAAGGGGGAGAAAGAAGGGTTGGATGGTGGGGGTTGGGGGGGGGGGGTATTCCCTCTCTCTCAAGACCGCCGCCCCTAAGGGCAGAGGCATCAGGTAATCATTTTTAGGTTAATAGGCTCATCCCCGTCGTAGGAAGGGCATCATTTATCCATGGGGTCCATATACTCAGAAATGTATCACTTTTATCTTCTGCCATAGAGGTTAGCCTTCCATTTACCAGATCCCAGTTCATGCGGCGTGCAATGTGTTTTTTTTTTTTTTATTGAAAGTCATTAAAACAAGGGTTGAAGCAGTGGGTGAGAACAGAGTATACTCAGTACAGTGTATCATCAAATATAGGACACGCAGGTCCTGTGAACATTGTGTTTATGCAATTTGGCAGTCACTAGGCTTATTTGGCTTGAGGCAGTAATAGTCTATGGGGTGTTTCGAATGTGTGTGTGTGTACAATATTATGTGCTCTATTCCATAGAGGGGCTGTGTGAGTAATGGCTCAAGTTGTGTGTACTTGGTGGTTGAGTGAGTTCGGAGTTGCTAAACTAGTAGCTCATATCGCATGAGCTGTGGGGAGTGCCAGGTGGTATGAGGTTGGCGTTGACTTTCCAAGTCTTGATCGGTTCCAAACCGTTGATTGTAGATTGCTAGGTTTTGTTTAATGTTGAATGAGGAATCTCTAGTGTAGCCTAGTGTCTCCGTTACTGCCACAAGAAGTCATAGATAGTAAGATAAACAAATCAAATGAGTAGGAAAGGGGAAGAAGGAAAGGGGAGGGAGGGAGGGGGTGTAAGCGGTGTAGATCTGTCAACGAGAGGTTACTGCTTTCGCTAATTAACTGCGTTACACTATTTAAGTGTGTGGTCTGTGAGCTTAAGTGGAGTACACCTTTATGGTATGTTCTTTTGGGATAAGATCCATGGTGTCCAGGTCAGTAGGAATTTGTTTCTTGTGCCCGATTCCCATGCAGCGATCTCTTCGAACCGATATATTTGGGATACTTTGTCTTTCCATTGAGATATAGTAGGGACTGTTTTCTTTTTCCAGTGTAGCGGTATAAGAAGTTTTGCTGCCGTAATGAGTGTTGTAGGAAGGTGCCTTTTTGAGGGGATTAGCTGTCTGGAAGGTAGCCATAGTAGCACTTCCTCAGGAGTGAGAGTGAGTGAGGTACCGCATATTTTATTTATGTGAGTAGTGATCTGTTGCCAGAAAGATTTAATGTTTGGGCAATGCCACCATATATGCGTCATATCTCCTTTGTGTGATTCGCATCTCCAACACACATCTGTTGGAGTTAGCTTTGCTTTGAAGAGTGTGACTGGTGTCTTATACCAACGGGTGAGAATTTTGTAAGAGTTTTCTTGTATTCTAACGCACTGAGAGAAACCATGTGAGCTATTAAGGACTCTTGTGGTGTCTTCCTTATCCAGGTTGATCCCGAGTTCCTTTTCCCAGGTTCTAACGAACCATGGTTTGTCAGATGAGGTGTTTAATAACAGGCCCTTATATAGGCGTGTCATGAGCTTCCGAGGTTGTTCAGGTAGTGAAAGGTATGTTTCAAACCACAATGGGTCTCTCAGTCGTTCTCTATGTTGTGTTTGTAATTTTTTTAGTGAGGTGTATAAGCCTAGCCTGTCTAAGGAATTTAGGGGAGTGTTCGGAATGAGTGTGCTGATATGATCTAGGTTTGTGATTTTATCCCCTTTGATAATATCATGTATCGTTGTAGTGTTTAGTTTTGTCCAAGGATTTAACATTCTTTTTGGTTTGTTGGCTAATATTGAAGGGGTTAATGCTGCGGGTGTCATTGGTGACAGTTTGGAGTGACCTCCCTTTTCGTTTCTTAGGTGGCATATGACTCTGATTGTTCCCCTTGTGGTTGGGCTCATTAATTTAGTTTTTGGTGATGGTGGGTCATTGGACTAAAGAAGATATTGTCCCTTCTGGTTTATCATGGATCTTTCTATCTCGATTGAGGGAGAGTTTATTTTATTATCTACTAGAGATAACCATCTGTCGATATGTATTGCTTTGTAGTAGTGGGATATATTCAGAAGTCCGAAGCCTCCCTGTGCTTTTTTTTTTATTTAGATACATGAGTGCCAGGCGGGGTTTGCGTTTGTTCCAAATGAAGCTTGTAAAAAGTTGATGTAGTTTGGTAAAGAAATGATGGGGAACATCTATTGGGACCGTCCGCAGAGTGTATAGGATGTATGGGAGAATGTAGGTGGATATTAAATTTTTCCTTCCCATCCAAGATATCAAGGGAACATTGAAGTGTTGCAGTTGGCTTTCAACCTTCTTGAGAAGAGGGATATAGTTTGCTTTGAAAAGTTGGGAGGGGTTCGCGGTTAGAGAAATACCCAAATACTTAATATTAGAAAGGGGCCATTTGAAAGGGTATTGTTTCTGTAAGGGCGTAATTATGTTGGTTGGGGTAGATATATTTAAGGCTTCTGATTTTCCAAGGTTTACTTTAAAATTTGATATCTTGCCAAATTGTTCAAAAATTTTAGATATTTCTGGAAAGGCCGTTTTTGGGTTGGTCATTAGTATGAGTAGGTCATCTGCGAATGCAGCTGTAGTATGAATGGCATTTCCTACTTTCAGACCTTGGATGTTGGGATTTTGTCTGACTTGCTGTAGAAGGGTCTCCGTTACTAAAACAAATAAAGTGGGGGATAATGGGCAGCCCTGCCTAGTCCCATTCGTAATCGGGAAAGGATTTGAGAGGGTTCCATTTACTTGAATTCTAGCTGATGGGTTTGAGTAAAGAGTGAGAATGGCTTTAATAAATTGATTGGGAAAGCCAAATTTTATTAGCGTGTTTTCCATGAAGTTCCAACTTACACTATCGAATGCCTTTTCGGCATCAGTCCCTAATAGTACTAGTGGTATTTTGTTGTTTCTGGCGTAGTGGATTGCATTTATAATGCGAGATGTGTTCAATTTTCCTTCCCTGTGTGGGACAAAGCCCGCTTGATCTGGATGTGTAAGCTTATCTAGGAGCAGGGATATGCGTTGGGCCAGGATTTTTGCCCAGATTTTAAGGTCTACGTTTAGTAGCGATATGGGGCGATAGTTGCTGCACTGCTCTGAGTCTTTACCCTCTTTTGGGATCAGGGTAATGAAATCTTCCAGAGCTTGTTTGGGGAGACCTGAACCTGACAGGAGGGAATTACATAAACTCGTGAATTTTGGTAGTAGTTGTCTGGAGAATGTTTTATAGTAGTTTATTGGTAGGCCGTCTGGACCTGGGCTTTTTCCATTGGGTATGGAATTGAGTACTTTTTCTATTTCAGAGATAGTGATAGGGTTAAGTAGAGTCAGTTTGTCCTCTTCAGTTAGTGTAGGTAGTCAGAGATTTTCCAGAAAAGCCGATGTTGATTTAGCGATATGGTTGTTGTCTTCCATTAAGTTATCAATGGAAAGGTTATATAGGCCTTTGTAGAATTCCTCGAACTCCTTGGCAATTTCCTTTGTTGAAGTTGCAGTGTTGTTTAGTTTCGTTTTTATTTTGTAGATAAAAGTTTTTTCTTTTTGTTTTTTTATTAGTTTTGACATTGTTTTAGAGCCTTTGTCTCCATGCATGTAGATCTTATATTTGGAGGAAAGAAGGGTTTTTGCAGCTTTTATATTAAGGCTATTCTTAAGTTTTTCTCTAAGATCCTTCAAGTCCTGGAGAGTATCTTTATTTAAGGAGTTTTTGTGTAAATTCTCAAGGCTTGCGATCTGCGCTAACAGGGAATCTATTTCCTTATCCCGCTGCTTTTTAACCGCCGATCCCAGGGCTATTAATTCTCCTCTGATGAATGCTTTATGTGATTCCCAAAGGATCGGGGGGGGAGATGTCTGGGGTGCTGTTTATTTCAAAGAATTCTTCGAGTTTACTGGAAAGTTCGGAACAGTGTTTTTCGTTGCTTATTAATGTGTTGTTTAGTCGCCAGGACCACTCTCTGAGGGGGAGATTATGTGTTGGTGCTGATAGAGATATTGGTGCGTGATCGGAGATTGTAGTGGGACTGATAACGGCCTCCCTAACAGATTGAATGTGTTTCCCAGAAATTAACAGGTAATCTATTCTGTGATAAGTTGAATGAACATGGGAGAAATAAGTATATTCTCTATCTTCAGGGTGTAGAATTCTCCAGGCGTCGTGGAGATTCATTTCCGTTAGAGTGCTTTTTAGTTTGCGGATTTGTCTGTGTGGAATTGTTTGCACAGATGAGGTAGTGTCTCTGGAGGGGTCTATTGCAACATTAAAGTCACCTCCTACAACCATCAGGCCTTCTGCTAGTTCTGAAAATTTACCCAGGGTGCGGATTAGCCACGGGATCTGATTTTGATTTGGTGCATATAAGTTTGCAAAGGATATTTTACTATTGGCTATTGTGCCTTTTAAAAAGATGTATCTGCCTCTAGGGTCGGTTATTTGGAGTGTGGGGGTGAATGGAATATTTTTCCCAATCGCAATGGAGACCCCTCTAGAAGCTGAGGAGTATGTACTGTGGAACCATTGATTGTAAATTTGGGATGGGAGTTTGGGTATGTGATTGTGTCTTAGGTGAGTCTCCTAGAGGAACACTATTTCTGATTTTAATTTTTGTAATAAAGAGAATATTTGGCTCCTTTTTTGAGGTGTATTCATGCCTCTGACGTTGAAGGATGTGTATTTAATGTTAGCCATGTTGAGTGTATGTCAGATGGTTGATGTGTCTTAATTTGCTCACAGACAGTAGTATTAATTGGCAGGTCAGCTCGTTGACAGTGAAAAAAAGAACTATATACAGTACTTGCCTCAAAAGACGGCAAGTAGAACATTGTAGAAAAACTCGAGCAGAGAAAGGTCCACACCGGGGGTAAGAACCTCTCAGAGCCTTTTTTTGCGCCTTAAATAGAGGGGGCCAGTGAGGGCTCCTCTCCCTGCTCGTGTAAACGGGGGGTGGGTGGGCACACTCCATAACCTTCGAGCATGCCACCGAGACTTGGTTAGAACTATAATATCGTATTGTACTGAAGATTCGAGCTGACATATGTGTAAGGAAGGGGGTTATCTGCTAACCCTCTTCTAGTCAACAAGACAAAGTCCAGAAGGCGGGTACCAGTGCTCGCTAAGGTGTATGCATCCCTCTCACCAGGGCCCCGACCTCCAGAGTATATAGAGGATTTATGTCCAATCAGGACCTAGGGATCCCAGCGAGAGGAAGGCCAAACAATCCTCCCGCCTAGCAAGGTAAGTCTTTCCCGTTCAGGGGTGAGTGTAGCAGGGTAGAAAAACCAGCAACAATGGAAACACAGCCCCTTGGGGGGGGTACCCCCAAATCACAGTTCTGTTGGTCACCCGGTCCGTTAGAAGTACAGTGTCTCTCGTTGCTTGAAAAATTCTCCTCTGTAGACTTTCAATCTCTGTCTTGACCGGTGACTGGTAGAGATGGTGAATTAGAAAAAGAAAAGGAGAGAAAAAAGAAGAAATACAAGTGAGGGGATCGTAATAAACTTTTGAGAGTAGGATACTCCCGTGTAGTATCTCGATCTTGAGTCGTAGTTACTCGCCGGGGGAGTTATGAGAGATTCCCAAACTCGCATCAGGCAGAATTCAGGTTTTTCTAGGCGTCTTGGCTTTTGATTTGCGGTTCCATCCCTCTGTTCTTGAGAGTTGAGGTATCTGTTGTTGTATGTGGACGGGCATCCAGGAGGGGATCTCTATGGGAGGGATTCCCATCTTTTTCCATGCAGCTTCCAGGTCTTCTGGGGATCTAATCGTGATCTGCTGTCCTTCTTTAAAAGTGGCCAGACCAAAGGGGTAGAGCCACTTAACAGGTAATTTCTTTGCTCTCATGGCGTCTGTGAGGGGTTTTAGAATGCGTCTCTTGGCCAGAGTGCTGGGAGCTAAGTCCTGGAAGAGTTGGATTTTGTTATTTTCGAAAAGAATCTCTGATGTCTCTCTTGATTTTTGAAGAATAGCAGCTGTGTCCACGTAGCTCAGTAGTCCGCAGATCACATCCCGAGGGGGAGCCGATGGTGTGGGTCGTGGGCGGAGAGCTCTATGGATGCGCTCGATTACTATGTTGTCTGACCTTTCTTTACCTAGCAGGGATTGGTAAATCTGCATGGCGGTTGATTTAAGGGCTTCATTTGATATAGATTCAGGTAGGCCTCTCAGTCTAATATTCTTTCTCCTACTTCTGTTTTCTTGATCTTCTACCATCAAAAGGGCTTGATTTAGGTGTTCTTGTTGGGTTAGATGATTTTTTTGGAATGCTTCACTATGTTGAGTTAATTCTTGGTAGGAGGTTTCAAGGTCCTCTACTCTACGTCCAATATGCTTTACTTCGGATTTGATATCGGCGAGATCTTTAAGGACCGGTGAGAGCGACTGTGTCAAAATCTTTTTTAGAAAGGATCGGGAGATCGGGCCTCGGTCTTGGTCTTCGCCCTGGTCAGAGTTTACCGATGTGCACTCAGCGTCGGAGTCTGTTGCGTCTTGATCCGGGGGGTTTGCGCATAATTTTAATTTTTGTGCAGCTGGAGAGAAATGTCTTTTTTTTTAAGTATTTATCTATTTCTGATTGGCTTTTGCTTCTTTTTGGTGTGTCTTCAGCGTCTCTGCACTTATCCCTTCCAGGTTTGCCCATCTTTTCTTTGTTTATGTTTAAGCTACGCTAGAATCTCTGTGTCTCGGTGGTCGTCGCAGGATGATTACTTGTGCATGTTGATTACTGCATTATTTCTCCCTGAGGAGGGTGTTTTTGGCTCCTTTTTGTTCGTTGTATTTTTTTTTGTAATGAAGCTGGGTCTCAAATGGACCAAGGGCCTCCGGGGCCGCGATGGCGGAGAGTATTATGGTGTTCTTGTTTTGTTTTTTTTCTTTTTCAGAGTATAATACTCTCTTGTCTGGTGTAATGGAGGGCAGGAGGAGGTGGGAGGGATTGTGATGAGGACGGACCCTCTGCAGGAGGGTCCTGAAAAATTTGTTGTATGGTAGAGCTTATTCTACTGGAGATTGCTTGCTTAGAAGGAAGAAAAATTAAATGCAAAATTGTTTGTTTAGAACTCCAATTCTGGAGTTCAGGAAAAATTAGAGCTAGGCTCTAGAGATTCTTTCTTTATATCTTCTCCTACCTCTCACACCTCCCTGGGTGATGGCGGGAAAGAGAGATCTAGAGGAGAAAGGTGGGGGGAGAAGGAGGGGGGTGTAGTATGGAGGATCAGTGCAGCTATGTCAGCCTGCACCTTGTTATAAAGTAAGCAGTTTGTCCAGCCTATTCCTCCTCTTGTTTTAATCTTTATGATATTCTTTTATTCACTGCTTTCTTACTCTCCCCTCTCTCCTAGCTGCTGACTCCTCTGTAAATGCTGTGATTGTGTCTGCTCTCAGGGTCCTGAGTGTGATAGACTCAGTGCTTCTCAGCACACTTCTGTAAGAAAGGGGGGGGGGGGGAGGAGGGGGCAGCGGGAGCCTCGGAGCTTATCTTATCAAGCCTGCTTTGCAGGTCTTAATGGCAGTGCACTTTCCCTTGCTCTCCCTCACAGCAGTCAGCCCCGGTCTCCCTCCTGTCAGCCCCCCTGCTGTGTGAAGCTCAGTCAGCCCTGGTCTCCCTCCTGTCAGCCTCCCTGCTGTGTGAAGCTCAGTCAGCCCCGGTCTCCCTCCTGTCAGCCTCCCTGCTGTGTGAAGCTCAGTCAGCCCTGGTCTCCCTCCTGTCAGCCTCCCTGCTGTGTGAAGCTCAGTCAGCCCCGGTCTCCCTCCTGTCAGCCTCCCTGCTGTGTGAAGCTCAGTCAGCCCCGGTCTCCCTCCTGTCAGCCTCCCTGCTGTGTGAAGCTCAGTCAGCCCCGGTCTCCCTCCTGTCAGCCTCCCTGCTGTGTGAAGCTCAGTCAGCCCCGGTCTCCCTCCTGTCAGCCTCCCTGCTGTGTGAAGCTCAGTCAGCCCCGGTCTCCCTCCTGTCAGCCCCCCTGCTGTGTGAAGCTCAGTCAGCCCCGGTCTCCCTCCTGTCAGCCTCCCTGCTGTGTGAAGCTCAGTCAGCCCCGGTCTCCCTCCTGTCAGCCTCCCTGCTGTGTGAAGCTCAGTCAGCCCCGGTCTCCCTCCTGTCAGCCTCCCTGCTGTGTGAAGCTCAGTCAGCCCCGGTCTCCCTCCTGTCAGCCTCCCTGCTGTGTGAAGCTCAGTCAGGCCCGGTCTCCCTCCTGTCAGCCTCCCTGCTGTGTGAAGCTCAGTCAGCCCCGGTCTCCCTCCTGTCAGCCTCCCTGCTGTGTGAAGCTCAGTCACCCTGGTCTCCCTCCTGTCAGCCTCCCTGCTGTGTGAAGCTCAGTCAGCCCCGGTCTCCCTCCTGTCAGCCTCCCTGCTGTGTGAAGCTCAGTCAGCCCCGGTCTCCCTCCTGTCAGCCCCCCTGCTGTGTGAAGCTCAGTCAGCCGCGGTCTCCCTCCTGTCAGCCTCCCTGCTGTGTGAAGCTCAGTCAGCCCCGGTCTCCCTCCTGTCAGCCTCCCTGCTGTGTGAAGCTCAGTCAGCCCCGGTCTCCCTCCTGTCAGCCTCCCTGCTGTGTGAAGCTCAGTCAGCCCGGTTTCCCTCCTGTCAGCCTCCCTGCTGTGTGAAGCTCAGTCAGCCCGGTCTCCCTCCTGTCAGCCTCCCTGCTGTGTGAAGCTCAGTCAGCCCGGTCTCCCTCCTGTCCACCTCCCTGCTGTGTGAAGCTCAGTCAGCCACGGCCTCCCTCCTGTCAGCCTCCCTGCTGTGTGAAGCTCAGTCACCCTGGTCTCCCTCCTGTCAGCCTCCCTGCTGTGTGAAGCTCAGTCAGCCCCGGTCTCCCTCCTGTCAGCCTCCCTGCTGTGTGAAGCTCAGTCACCCTGGTCTCCCTCCTGTCAGCCTCCCTGCTGTGTGAAGCTCAGTCAGCCCCGGTCTCCCTCCTGTCAGCCTCCCTGCTGTGTGAAGCTCAGTCAGCCCCGGTCTCCCTCCTGTCAGCCCCCCTGCTGTGTGAAGCTCAGTCAGCCGCGGTCTCCCTCCTGTCAGCCTCCCTGCTGTGTGAAGCTCAGTCAGCCCGGTCTCCCTCCTGTCAGCCTCCCTGCTGTGTGAAGCTCAGTCAGCCCCGGTCTCCCTCCTGTCAGCCTCCCTGCTGTGTGAAGCTCAGTCAGCCCGGTCTCCCTCCTGTCAGCCTCCCTGCTGTGTGAAGCTCAGTCACCCTGGTCTCCCTCCTGTCAGCCTCCCTGCTGTGTGAAGCTCAGTCAGCCCCGGTCTCCCTCCTGTCAGCCTCCCTGCTGTGTGAAGCTCAGTCAGCTCTGATCTCCCTCCTGTCAGCCTCCCTGCTGTGTGAAGCTCAGTCAGCTCTGGTCTCCCTCCTGTCAGCCTCCCTGCTGTGTGAAGCTCAGTCAGCTCTGGTCTCCCTCCTGTCAGCCTCCCTGCTGTGTGAAGCTCAGTCAGCCCTGGTCTCCCTCCTGTCAGCCTCCCTGCTGTGTGAAGCTCAGTCAGCCCCGGTCTCCCTCCTGTCCGCCTCCCTGCTGTGTGAAGCTCAGTCAGCCCCGGTCTCCCTCCTGTCAGCCTCCCTGCTGTGTGAAGCTCAGTCACCCTGGTCTCCCTCCTGTCAGCCTCCCTGCTGTGTGAAGCTCAGTCAGCCCCGGTCTCCTTCCTGTCAGCCTCCCTGCTGTGTGAAGCTCAGTCAGCTCTGGTCTCCCTCCTGTCAGCCTCCCTGCTGTGTGAAGCTCAGTCAGCCCCGGTCTCCCTCCTGTCAGCCTCCCTGCTGTGTGAAGCTCAGTCAGCCCGGTCTCCCTCCTGTCAGCCCCCCTGCTGTGTGAAGCTCACTTATCTTGAGTGAGTTTGCCGGCAGCAGCACTTCTGTGTAGTGACCGCACTCTGTGCTCGCGGGGCTTCAGTGCAGGGGATCCTGGACACCACCTCCAGCCTCCTTACCTCTGCCTGATGTCAGTGCCCGGACAGGAGGCTCTGTTTCTCCCTCAGTAAGCTGCCTCTCCCATCCACAGTCCCAGCGCTCGCTACACAGCTTGTTTTCAGCTTTTTCTTTTACAGTCTCCCCTGCCTCCTCCAAATTCTAGCCCCCGGCTTCCTGCCACGCTGGGCCCACAGAGCTGCGGGTGTTCTGAGCAGCCGGGGAAGGTTGTAAGACTCTCTCCCTGTAGCTTGGCAAACTCTGGAGATCTGCTACCTTATCCTCAGTAGTAATCAGAGCCTGGGACAACTCTAAATGTCAAGTTCCAGAGAGTCCAGTTGAGGTGCTCGTTCCCTGCACCCCCGACCTCGTTACAGGCTTAGCCACGCCCCGTGCAATGTGTTTTTAACGTTAGAAAGTATTATTGACTTTTGAACTTAAAATAATCCCCACAGAGCCCGTGTGATCGCGCCTTATTCCTGTTTATGGAGGCGTTGTTCCCAACAGAACTTCTATAGGAAAAGAAGTCCATAACACTTGAAATTCCGTATGAATGAGGTGTAAGGCTGCGATCAGACGGATGTTTGTGAGTTGTGTGTGACAATCTAGGGCCCAACTCGCAGCGGACCGCACGCGGATGTACGTCCATGTGATGTCAGAGCGGCGGGTAGCGGACATTACATATCCTGCTCATCCATGACACGGACCGGAACAGGACAGGATCCACGTGAAATAACACTCATGTGAAGAGCCTGATTGTCATATATGGGTCCGTGTGCCGTGAAATACACGGACAGCACAGATGGGGAACAACCGCCTGAACTGTCCCTAACAGCCTCTCCTTCCGGTGTGAAGTAATAATTGTGGCCGATCTCAGGAAGGAGAACAACGAGACAAAGAGAATTCCAATCACATCACATTTATGTCTCTCTTTTATATTTAGAACAATGGAGATTTCTGTTTTCGAAGTGCACAATGTAAGAGCGGATGTTGTCGTTTGCCACGCACACTGATCGCTTCTCCGAGACCTATATGTGAACCAAGAGCAGCAGAAAATGCGCGCTGCAGCCGTCTGGTGAGTATCTGTAAGCGGCTGATGTATTCGTTTCTCCCTTCGTTGTGTACATTATTCCCGGGTGCCGCTCCCATCACATGGGCGCCCCATCCGTGTGTTGTGTGATGTGCGGGCACCACAGATTACATGTCCTGTTCTCATGTGACACGTAAATAGAACATGTGGTGATTCTTCAGCCTCCACTCCTAATAGCACAAATACGGTTATTTCTCTTCATTGTCGGCTTTACTAAATATTTGCATCGCCCACAAAATACCCATCCTGCAGCCTCTTATCTCCGAGCTCTACATGCTGCGGTTCCTCTGTTACTCCTCCTGGCAGTGTATGAATACCTACACACTCAGGTACTTGTACCCGTAGCAGTGAGGTGACAGGAGCCTCTACTACAAATTACCACAATCTGTGGCGCCCCCTAAAACCTCGTGTTCCATCTCTACAAGCTGCGCGGCCAAAACCTGCGCTGAGGAGCCGCGATATTATTAACACGGAGAAGCTTAATGCTCAAGTGTAAAACGGACAGAATTTGGACAAAACTTAGAGCAATCAGGGCCCATTCACACCGCCGTATCCCCTGTCCGCACAACACGGCTGATCTGCATGGGTGGAGTCAGATGTAGATATGTGATGCGGATGTCCTGCTGTCACCCCGATTTACAGACCAAAATCACCAGGAAAGAGCGGATTGGGGAAAAAGCTGAAAATACAAAGTTACATTTTCATCGTGTTTATTACACTTATTGCCAGGAAAAGTGCGGAAAAAGTGACAACAATTCGTCCTTCTTGCGTTTTTTTTTTTTGCGCATTAGAAAACCACAGTGAATAGAGACGCAATAAGCAAGCAGAGAAACGCGCAAAAGCATCCAACATACACGGGAGGAAACAACGGTGCGCTCTTCATGGGCTACATTGCGTTCGCAGGTGTGAATGAGCACTTACAGACCATGTGTTTATATATGTGCTATATATATATATATATTTTTTTTTATTTTCACGGGCCGAATGTCTTTTTGCTTTTTGATTCTTTGACCAGGATCACACATTATAATCAGTGGATGGATGTAAAATATAAAACACTCTTGTTCGGCGTGGGCGTAATGCCTTCTTTATTTACGCACCCCTTGAAATTAATAGGATGTTTAAATTGCATCATTTCGTGCGCCTTCCATTCTTTTTCTTTAAAAACCGGATTTCAATCAGATGACATTTCTGTATTAAAAACACAAACCCTGATGTAAAACGCACCGACAAAGGGACCTCAGTCATTGTTTTCTGACTATAATTCCCCTCGTCATGTGAATGAGACCTAATTCAGTGTAAACCGGCATGCGGTGGGAGACGTAGCGTCAGACGGGACATTCTCTGTAACTGGACCCCCCGCCTCACGCTGCGTCTCCCACCGCTGATCCTACATGTTAGTGACAGATGTGGTTAGGAGTCGCAAGTGTCTTCATTAACCCTATCATCTCTTTCTTTAGGGTTATTTTTTGACGTACATTAACTGCCCGTGTGCGGATGGACTTACATGTGAGAAGGAGCAGACGCGCCGTCCCAACTGCAAGAAGCTCGACACAGCCAATAACTGAATCTAAGATGAGAAGGTATCCGCCGGATTCTACACGGATCTACAAGAAGTTGTCAGTCTTAGGGTTTCTACCCACTCACATTTTTTTTATGTCAATTGGACTTTCGAATGTTAAAATCGCATCACACAAAAATTGCAAGTGTGTGCTTTGCGATTTTTAACATTAGAAAATCCCATTGACATTTGCATTAAAAAACACTAGTGTGAAGGAGCCCTTGTGGAAATAAAGCTTCTACAACGTCCTAATATGTTTTGTCTTTCTTTGCTGTTTTCAAGATCTCTGCTTGCTGTCAGTTAATGAAAACATTGACATTCAGAGGCTGAGAAGTCGTCACCTTGTCTGCCTCACACAGCAGCAGTTTGTTACAATGTAGCAGTCAGGAGTCTAGAACAGGAGTAATAGGAGGACTGCTGATGTGTGGAGCTCATAGAGGAATCTATAAAGGGCTTATCCAGACGGACTAGTTCTCACATCCGTGTGCTTAGCGTGTTTACAACTGACTTCATACTTACATTACACTGACCTGTTACAGTCAATGTGACTGCAGACAGGTAGAATTTATTATGATGTTCTCCTTTCCTGTAGTCCTAACAGCAGCACATATAGATATGGGGATTTATTCCCCTACCACATGCTTTGGAGAGTTAATTCAAATTCTGTACAAAGCCCATAAGAAGGACTTTAGCTCCTCCCCCTTTTATCTACAAACAGATGTAGAGAAAAATACTTTATTGGTTGGGTAGATATGTGCTGCTGTTAGATCTACAGGAAAGAAGTATAGCATTATAACTTCTGGCTTCCTTGGGTATCCTCACACAGCAGCCATATACATACGGGGGGGAGAAGGATTTATTAAGGGTGGGAAAGACCAGAAATAAAAAGTGAAGAACCGGACTAAAAGTCTTCTCCATAGAGAGGTTCTTCTTACATAGAAGGTGTGTTGTGTGCTCCATGTGCCGATGCTCTCAGCCAGATACCACACCTTCTGCCCTTGATGTTGCTGTAGCTCTGGTATAGCGAGTCTGATGTCTTCTGGATGGAGACCTTCACTTTTATATGAAGTGATAACAGGGTCTCTCGGTCACCTAGATATGGTGGGCTGGGGGGGATTTTTCCCTTTCTTTGGGATCTGTGTGAGCACAGACAACTGATCTGTCCAAACTCTCAGCTGGGATAGATCTATTCTCAGACACTGCCCCTGTATAGTGTCTATGAGCACCTTCCCTAATCCCAGGTAGGTTCAGCGCAGAAGGCCGGAAGAACAATTACCTGATTCACATTGGAGAAAAAATAACCATTGCGTCTGAATATCACTTTATCCTCAAGGAAGAATAGATAAGGCTCTTTGACAGTCAAGACCCATAGATCACTGATCTGTTTGGCTGATGTAAGTGACACCAGGAACGCCATCTTTCCGGACAGGAATATCAAGTCCATTTCCTGTAAATATTAGAAGGAGCACTCACATAGCTTTCAATTTTGGGAAAGGGTTGACTTTAGCTGTCTTCAGTCTCTGAATGCCATTATGAACTGCTTTGTCAACCACACGGGTCTTTCGCTAGAGACTTACCTGAGCCCTTTCTCAAATCTATCCTGCGGAAAATGGAGCATCACTCCTAAATATGGTTCCTCTACTAAAAGCCTTCCTTGTTCACACTATTTATGAAGATGGACACTATACAAGTATAGGCACTTTGATTTGCATTTCTTAGGTAGCCAAATGGGTTCAGGTTTCTGCCTCTGATTGTTACGTCTGTGCAAGCCGTGGGAACAACGACCTACATGAACACAAGCCAAATAAGACAGGAGGGAAAGAATATGCAATCAGACACCAACAACATACATAAATCAAACATACAAACAACCACAACAAATGCTAAAATACTTACCAATAGTACAAACATAGGCAGCTGGAATTACTGATAAGTATGAGGTATTTATCTGTATTTTGGCCAGAATACATAAGCTCACAAGCCCACTTCAAGGGTCTTCGGTGTCTTGTGAGTCCCTATGGAACTCTGCCTACAAGCAGGGTGATTCCCGCAGTAGGGATGGCTCCACACTGGAACCTAGGGGCCCCGGCTAATCCTAAATGGTAACAGACAGGAAGACCATGCAGGGTAGATACAACAAAACACACACTAAGCATGACAATTCACACCAAGTATAGTCAACACCTACAGACATACACAGAACATGACCTTGTTCACACCAAGTGACTGCAACACAGAGGGAACACCACACAGAACAAGTTATTGTACACACCAAGTGCAGTCCATATCTTCAGACATACACTGAACAAGTCGTTACCACGTGAAGTCTGCTCACCTCACAGGCAGAAGGAAGCCCCACTCAGAACCTCATGCATGCAAAAATATCTTACAGACAGTGAGTGTGGACCCACTGTGCCAACTTACTGGAGTAGTCCCGGTGTGGTTGGCAGCTGATCCACAGGGGTTAAAGGGACCGATGCAAAGTACCGCGAAACAGGCTGAACAGTAAACAGAATCTGATTCAATGTCTGGTCAGGCAGAGAGCAAAAGTAATCCAGGTAAAAGTCCAGAAATCAGGGCAGACACAGAAGTCAGAGACAGGAGACCCCTGCTGAGTGACTGAGGCAAACTCACACCAACATTCAGACAAAGGAGGAGGATTCCCAGCTCAGTTAAATAGAAGAGCAATATCCTATTACCCTTCAGCTGAGCGGAGAACACCTGGGAGGATTAACTTCTGCAGTGCTGATGTAAGTACACAGCAAAGAGTCCATTCACACAGAAGGAGTAGAGTGACACCCAAGTCTACCATGAATAGCAAGAGGGTGGCAGACATGGGTAGCCGGCCTAATAAATAAAACATGAGTTAGTTCAAGTGTCCACACACCAAGAAACGTGCAAGAGCGTTAGAAACCAAACTAACATTAAATGAACATTTTGGTAGATATTACCCACCTGACAATGTATAGGACTTCAGATGTCTGGGGACCGCACCTGACAAAAGGGAAAGGAGGAGGAACCATAGGACTTGCTGACAGGAGATCAGGTGTGCAGACCATCTTCAGGGAAAGCAAATCAAACTAGCAACATGCATAACACCAAGCACTGAGTTGGAAAAGGATAGTGGATTAATGACCAGAACACTCTAGTAAGAGGAGCTGGTGTTTATGTGCACATCATGATGGTGATTAGTTGGCTGATTGGTTGGCTGGAGAGCTCCACACCATCAGCCAGCCAAATCACTTATACCTACAGCAGTGTGATCCTAGAAACCCATAATACTACAGGTCCCAGGAGCACAATGTGACACTGATAATCACATTTTTCTTAGCAAAGACCTCTAAATTCTCATGCCAACAGGCTGAATACCTTCAGGCTCTTGAACAGCTGGCCTGAGTGAAAGCCTGCCATGACTAATCCTCCAAAGCAGGAGAAATCACGCTTGCTTAGGCCAGAATGGCAGGCTTAGTCTTGCCTGAGAAAGTCCCAACTCTAGGTTGAGAAAACCTCTCTGGATGAAGAATTGTCTGGAAATGACTGAAATGATCCGTCCACAAGTTTCTCTGACATTTTTGAGGAAACTCTCACAAGGCTTGGAGTACGGTAAGTCGTCTTGTAGGACAGACAGACAGCATAATAGAGACTAACCCGTCCTCTCTGCTATTGAGTCTTGGCATCAGAATTTACCTCGCTTGCCCCTGACACTACATTTCTCCTGGATCATCTGTATGAGTTGCCCTGGAAAGGGGATAGATTATTATTATTATTTGCCTAATATATTTCCCCTTTGTATTGACATTTGGTAGAAATCCTGAATCCTGCTACTCTATCTATTGAGACTATATGCCTGAAACACGCAGCCTAGTGTGGTGCAGCATGTGAAAGCCCCAGGGATGCGAAGCATTTACACGTGATAAAGGCCCCATATCACTCAGGGAATGAAGGGATCCTTATGACAGCCACGCCAGAGGATTGTAGAGGTCCCCCATTGCTTTCAATGGGGTCGGCGAGATCACGCAGCCAGATAGACTATGCTGTGATTTGTTTCTCCCACAGAATCTCATCACATAGCAGTGCTATGCAGGAAAATATCGCTCATGTGTATAAACCCACTCTAAAGAATGGGGTTGATATTTGTGGGTCTCGCAACGCACAAATCTCGTGCGATTTTCTCGGCCCTCCTATGGGAGGTGCCAGAATGCTGGGGAGCTGTGATGAAATGCTGCATGACTCGGGGCTCGGGTGGTCCGCCTCCGTGGCTTATACAGAGGGAGTTATTAAAAGTGAGTTTTTACTAAAATACAATGCTTGTTCTTATAAACATGCAGATTTTGTGTAATCTGCCAGAGGGCGCTCATGTAAATTATTCTTAATCCCTTAAAGGGGTTGTCCCGAGGCAAAAACGCAAAATTTTATATTAGCCCATTCCCCCTGTCACCCCCGTCATAAAGCAGCCCTTTTGAGCGGTTATAAACCGCATTGTACTTACAGTTTCGCAGAAATAATAACTTTTAAAACTTCTCCCTCTAAGATGGCGCCTGCGTTGTCCCTGGATGCGTTCCACGGTGCACCGCTCGCTCTTCCTGGAGGCCTTCATGCGCGCTCCCGAGACGCCGGTCACGTGAGCAGGTGACTGACGTCATCGGTGGAGGCGTGCACTTGCAAATGAATGAAACGCCGATCCAGCCGCCCCATTGGCTGGTCGGCAGAAAGCGTCACAGCGGGAGGTGGAGCCTACCGGAGAAAACAGCAAACAGCTGTTTCTCCCTTCTCTTGACCCCACAGAAGCGCAGGTAAGTGCACCTTTATGCGGTACTCTTTCATGCTTTTATTAGCACAGGATCATTGCCTTATGCAGTCTGTGCATGAAAAATGTATTGTGCATGCCCTGTATAGTAATGTGTCTTACATTTTTATAGTGCCTGCCATGTGCTGCGCTTTTTTTTTTTCCTGCTGTGTGCTGCTATCGCAGTGTTTATTGTGCATGCAGCCTGCTTCCATTCGCCTGCCATGTTTTTTTTGTTTTTTTTGTGCCTACCGTGTGCTTTCATGTGCCTGCCGTGTATTTTTTTTTTTTGTGCCGGCTTTTTTTTTTTTTTTCTTTATTTTTGTGCGTGCCGTGTGCTTTCATGTGCCTGCAGTTGATTTTTTTTGGGGGGGCCTGCCGTGTGCTTTCATGTGCCTCCCGTGTGCCTGCCATGGGTTTTTTCTTTTTTTTGGTGCCTGCCGTGTGCTTCCATGTGCCTGGCGTGTTCTCCTTTTTTTTTGTGCCTGCCGTGTGCTTCCATGTGCCTGCCGTGTGCCTTCCATGTGTTTTTTTTTGTTTTTGTTTTTTGCCTGCCGTGTGCTTCCCTTTTTTTTTTTTTATTGTGCCTGCTGTGTGCTTCCATGTGCCTGCCGGGTTATAACATGTGCCTGCCGTGTGCTTCTGTGTGCCTGCCATGTGCTGCTTTTTTTTCTGTGCCTGCCGTGTGCTTCCGTGTGCCTGCCATGTCCTTTTTTTTTTTTTTCTTTTTTGTGCCTGCCGTGTGCTTCCATGTTTTTTTTGTTCTTTTTTTGTGCCTTCCGTGTGTTTTTGTTTTTTTTTGGTGCCTGCCGTGTTCTTTTTTTTTGTGCCTGCCGTGTGCTTCCATGTGCCTGCCGTGTGCTTCCGTGTGTCTGCTGTGTGCGTTTTTTTGTGCCTGCCGTGTGCTTCCATGTGCCTGCCGTGTGCTTCTGTGTGCTGTTTTTTTTTGTGCCTGCCGTGTGCTTCCATGGGCCTGCCGTGTGCTTCCATGTGCCTGCCGTGTGCTTCCGTGTGCTGTTTTTTTTTGTGCCTGCCGTGTGCTTCCATGGGCCTGCCGTGTGCTCCTTTTTTTGTGCCTGCCGTGTGCTTCCATGTGCCTGCCGTGTTTTTTTTGTGCCTGCCGTGTGCTTCCATGTGCCTGCCGTGTTTTTTTTTTGTGCCTGCCGTGTGCTGTTTTTTTTTGTGCCTGCCGTGTGCTTCCATGTGCCTGCCGTGTTTTTTTTTTGTGCCTGCCGTGTGCTTCCGTGTGTCTGCCGTGTGCTGTTTTTTTTTGTTCCTGCTGTGTGCTTCCATGTGCTGCAATGTGCATGTGACTGCAAACTGCTTTGAATCAGCATACATTCCGCACAATTCATTCATACAATCATCATGCAATCTTCGGAAAATTTGCATGGAATAGACATAGCATCTGCATGCAATCTACACACAAACACTGCCTTCTATCGACACTATTTACCTGCATTCTACATACAATATGCATGCTATCTGCCTACAGACTGCGGATAATGCTAGCTATCAACAATCTGTCCACAATCGCCCATTAATCAATCTAAAATTCGCCTAAATTATGCCTGGCACGGACCTTTAAAAGATTGTTATTAGAAAATGCTTCTGCTTCCATAACTGTTATTGAAGTGCCACTAACTTGGTGTTTTTGTTTTTTTTTTTAGTTTTTTTGTAGTCCAATTCAAGCACAAACATGTACCAGGAATATCTTGAATTTGAGGAGCTTGATTATTCATCCGATTCTTTTGGAGAGGTAAGTTTTTGCTGAAAATGGAAAGGTTGCAGCAAACCAATAGCAATAAACATAATAATTTTTTTTTTTTTTTAACAGGACTTCCAATCTGATAGCGAGGAAAATGATGAGGATTTCCCCGAAACTCGGCAATATTCGGCGGTATGTGTTGAAATATGTATAAAACTTTTTTTGTTTATTGTTTGAAACCGCAACTATGCATCAGTCCCGTACAATTTATTATTTCAATACATTATTTCGTGTGTGTGTGTGTGTATATACACATACATGCGTGTGTGTGTATATACACACATACATGTGTGTGTGTGTGTATATACACACATACATGCGCGCGTGTGTGTATATACACACATACATGCGTGTGTGTGTGTATATGCACACATACATGCGTGTGTGTGTGTATATGCACACATACATGCGTGTGTGTGTGTATATGCACACATACATGCATGTGTGTGTGTATATACACACATACATGCGTGTGTGTGTATATACACACGAACGTACGTGTGTATCTGTATATACATACACACATAGGAACGAGTGTATGCGTATATACAGTCACTTACTTACGTGTGTACACACATTATATATATATATATATATATATATATATATATATATATATATATATATATATACACACACACACACACACACACACAGACACACGCGTGTACGTGTTTAGGCATACACTGGTACACACGCGTGCACGTGTTAATGCATACACACCCGTACGTTAGTCTATACATACAAACACGTACGTACATCTGTGTATATACATACAAACTCGTATGTACGTCTGTGTATGTATGCACATATACATACAGGAATCTGTGCCCTGCCTAATAAGGATGATCATGCCGCTTTCAGCAACACCATACAATTAAAACTGTACCCCTTCCTTTTTTTCTAAAACAGTAAATACAGTATTCTTCATATTAATCCCTTCTTAGGTTCAACAGCAACTGGCAGACTCGCTATATGGTCAGGCGGACATAAGCAGTCTCCAGTGTTTTCAAAACGATCCGCAGGGTGCACCAGAAGCGGGTGCTTCAGGATCCACTGAAGATCCCCATGGCAGGCTTGCCAACAAAGAGTGGTGTCACTGTGGGCAGTGCATTTGCATGCCCACAGGGGCAGAGTGTGTCTGTTGTCGAGAATACGAAGTAGTCCTACAGATGTTAGCAGAAGCTTGCGTATGTGTTACACAACATCCGTTATTTGCTCAGTATGCGCTTGTGCGTGAAAACATAGAACACGCCATAAGACTATCTGCACTGGTCACCCGGAGACAGAACGACACCACAAACAATAGGTATTTATTACAATTTTATTGTACAACACACAAGACAATGCTAGTATAATTTTTAACAAAGGAAATATTTTTTTTGAAAAGGAAAAAAGGTTAGTGAAAAAGGCAACATGGAAAAACATAAAATATCAATGCGTCTTTTTTTTTTGTTTTCATGTAGACCATTAAAAATTTTTTAATAAGTTTAGAAATATTAATATATTTCCTTTTCGTTTTTTCTTAGGGTTATGCGTGTGGGCGCATATCGCTCGTATACAGCGTGGATACATGGATTCTTGGGGAAAAACAATAGAATCCCCATACCAGCGTGTGTAATTAAATCAATACGGACAGCTTACCCTGATCCGCAAGGACAATACACTGGTTTCCAGTTCTACATGGACCTGACTGAAAGCAATTTGGATTCCCAGTTGAACTTGTAGGATGTTTTAATTTGTGCAATTTTGTTTTCAGGCTTTACAGATTTTAAAATGTTAATAAATTTTTTTTGTGAAATAAAGTGTGTGGTTTTTTTATTTGGAACGTCTCGACTATAATCACTAATCGTTCCATCATTATGTATATACATGACTACATATGCGTATGTTAGTGTGTATAATATATACACACACAAACTGTGGGTTGTGTGTGTATGTATTTTGACACACATATATATCTGTATGCCTGTGTATCTGTCTGCCTGTCTCTATCTGCCTCTCTCTATCTATCTGTCTGCCTCTCTCTCTATCTATCTGTCTGCCTCTCTCTCTCTCTCTCTCATCTATCTGTCTGCCTCTCTCTCTCTCTATCTGTCTGCCTCTCTCTCTCTCTATCTGTCTGCCTCTCTCTCTCTATCTGTCTGCCCCCCCCTCTCTCTCTCTCTCTGCCTCTCTCTCTCTGCCTCTCTCTCTCTGCCTCTCTCTTTCTATCTTTCTGTCTGCCTCTCTCTCTATCTGTCTGCCTCTCTCTCTCTCTATCTGTCTGCCTCTCTCTCTCTCTCTCTATCTATCTGCCCCTCTCTCTCTCTCTCTGCCTCTCTCTCTCTCTCTGCCTCTCTCTCTCTCTCTCTCTCTCTTTCTATTGTCTGCCTCTCTCTCTCTATCTGTCTGCCTCTCTCTATCTGTTTTTCTGCCTGCCTGCCTGTGTATTCCTTTGCAGGTCTCTATAAGGGAGGAGGGAGCTGTCCAGTGCTGAACCTTTCCCTTGCACAGCGAGGCAAGGCTTCGTTATAGCAGGGAGCTGTCCAGTGCTGAAGTCTCAGCAGAAAGTACTGTAAGGCCGGCTTCACACGAGCGTGACGGGCTCCGCCGCGTAATATTCCGCAGTGAAGCCCATCACGGCGCCCCCCAGGGACCCCATACTTACCAGCGGAAGATAGCGTGAAGACGCTTCCCCGCCCACCGCCGTCGCGTCATGTGACACGACCACCGCGTCACATGACGCGGCGGCGGTAGGCGGGAAAGCGTTTTTTTACGCTATCTTCCGCTGGTTACAGCGGGAGTTAGCGTGAACGGACGGCTTCCATTGACTGCAATGGAAGACGTCAGCGCGTACACCCGCGGCAAACAGAACATGCTGCGGGTGAGGACGGGAGATTTCACGGTGCGTAATTCCGCGGTGGAATTCCGCATTGTGAGCATTGAGCTATTAGGTTCAATAGAACCTAATAGCAGGGGGCAACGCAGCGGATTTGTGCCGCGAATTTACGCGGCGTAAATCCGTTCGTGGGAAGGAGGCCTAATAGCTGCAATGCACTCCCAACATCGATGGTGTGATGGAACAAATAGTTTTATTCACCAAAATATGTGTGGGTATATACTGTATGCGTGTACACACATATATAGTATACGCGTGTATGTCTATGTATTCATGTATGTAACATACCCACAGGTGTGTGTGTGTGTAATACATACATATATGCATACGTCTGTGTGGGTGTGTATGAGAGAGATTATATATATAAATATATATATCTCCCAGACAGACGTATGCATGTACGCTTGTACGCGTGGACACGTGGACAAGGTGCGCGTGCGTATGTATTCGCAAACACATGCACCTACTTTGTAAGTCATGTTAGTACAATAACTTACATCATAAAAAAAATTGCAATGAGGTATTGGTTAATAAAATGACCAAATTAAGAATTTTTGTGCAAAAACATTTTATAAATATTATTGCTATACTTTTAAATACGAGTGTCATTAATTTGGTCATTTTACCGTAAGCCCGCAATCCACGACAAGGATCCTCATTCTCTTGCGAGACCTATCTAAAAAAATTAAAAAATTCCCTAACTAAAAAATCTACCGTAAAGGACCAAATTTTTTTTTACAAAATTTAAAAAATTAATAAAAAATTTAAAATTAGTTAGAAACACCCGTGGAAAAATGCATAGGATTTATGGGATAAGACCGGCAACATTTCACATTGTACCAGTTATTCATTCTATACAAAAAAGGCATTTTATGCAGATGATTGCAAAGAGTAAAAAGGGATGTTAATGCGATTAACAAAAGGGACTAGAGGGCATAGGAAATAAATAAGGATAAGTGACCAAAATGTTAAATAAATATCACTATACACAAATGGAAATAAGATTGCAACGCACATGTAAACTATACAAAAGACAAAGTAAGTAATAAAGAGACACAGATAAAAGAGACAGACGAACCGTTGAAAATTGTAGTTCACTTATTTACAATAGACAGACACATGAAACAATACTTGCACATGATACAAAAATATTACTACATTGTATCCTTAGTTTGTTGGATTTTTTTTTTTTTTTTTTAAACCAGCCAAAATTTTTTCTAGATTACCTTGGAAATCGACTTTGAAATTTGCGAACCAATTCCTCTTCACTGGGTTTCACAACAGGTGCAATATTCTGAGGGAATTCTGAGGATTTTGAATGCCAGGAGATGGACATCTCACCTTTGGCGAACATCACAATCTCCCGAATTATGTCAAATACAAATGCAATGGACTTAGGCTCATAAAGAGCTTTCAAAATCCACTGCTTCCGTGCTTTTGAGTACTCCACTCGGTAACACTTCCGGTCCTCTATCCCGCCTTCTGATTGCGTTCTTCTGAGCTTTTGAATCCTACCTACGTTGTAATTGTGGTCTAGAACAGCAAATTGCGTTCTAGCCACCATTCCGTCATAAAAAAAATGAATTTGTTTGGGCCTGTATTCCAATACACTGGCGTGAAAAATCTCCAAATCGCCAGTGTGACAAAAATTGGAAAGATGGCGGATGTCTTTCAGTAAACTTGTTTTCAGAATCACGGTTTTGACTTTGGTATGTGCTGTACTGTTAGGGGCTAACCAAGCGGTTGTTGGTTCAAGAAGGGCGTGACTGCAGCGATGATATTGGGCATTGTTCTCCCACTCGTGAACGTTGATAATGTGATTTGTTGCCGATTTCCATTTTTCTACCAGTAATTCGGGATTTTTTTGACTGGTATGCGAACACCACCGCAGATGATTTTTGAGGCTCGATATCCACGGGGAAATGGTTGCGCAGTGTGTGCTTTTGGAAGCCACAAGCAACTGCTTGCCGACAGCTTTGGCCACATGCCAGACATCAAATTCGTGCATAATTTCTGGGAATTCCTGGCGCATTACCTTACGTATGGAGACATGCCGATCAGTTGTGACTATTTGAACGTTTAATCCATCGGCGATCAATTCAAGTAGTGTTTTCCGGAATGCAGTGGTTTCGAGCGAAACTGACGAAGCAGGTGGAACAAGTTGTTCCACCGTGAAGCCCACAATTTTTTTGCTCTTCAACTCCAAAAAAGTATAAACGGTGTACTTTGCAGAAAAACCCGGGCTATCGGATTGCCCATCGCCAGCTAAATACAAGGGTGTTGATTTCATTTCTGCTATTAGATTTGCCCTCTGCTGCATCCAATGATTATCTATCACTGGGAATAATAAGTGATGTTGGTGGCGGTGGAAAGTGGTTTTTGAGATTCCTTGAAGTTTCAGAATATGTAGCATATTACTAACTTTTGCAAAATTAGATCCGCTGAGAAGGACACTGGAAGCAAGTAAAATGTTCCCCGCCGGGCAATTGTGGATGAGTGGTTGGCTTCGCCACAAGTTGCAGGTGTGGCCTCTTTCGCAGAAAGATTTCACAATTACCATTGATCCCTTTGGGAAAATCTTGACGTGAGTTAGTTTAAGAAAGCATTGATTTCGGTAAGGGCAAGGGATCATTGAAAATAAACCCATCAAGGAGCTTTTGAAAACTATGTACTTTTCTTCAGCGGATGGGTCCATCTCTGTTGGAGCTAAGGTTTCAAATTCTGGTAAGGGGTAGCTCAAGGGGTTATCGGAATCAGAAGGAATGGCAAAATCCTCACTACCGGAACTCTCCGATGCTTGCGATGCTCTGAATGTCGAGTCGTTTGGATCATCAGAAAAAACACTTGAAAGGCTTTCCTCAAAAGTAGAAGCAATATTGCAACTTGAGGGTTGCATATTGATTCTATCGGCCTCATTGGCTGTTTTGGATATTGGGCTCTTTTCTGGTATCTCTTGGAAGGCAGTATTACCCATATTGGTTTTTAATGGTGTAGAAGAGCACGGAGTGCCCTGTGGGATTTTAAATGAAATTGGATTCCGGTGTGGACTGGCTTCTACTTCATTGCATTGGATGCCAATGCTTCTTGACTGGAGTTGTGTCCTGTGTTGCGATTTATTTGCCGCTGCTTGACAGGACTTGCATTTACCCCTCCCTGCATTGCTTGCTTCGTTGTCGGTTTCTCTTTGCTCAAACTGTCTTTTGAAATTGACGATTACCTTTGCATCTACTGTACAACCTTCACTGATTACTGTCATAGGAATTTCTAGCTGTGTTTCATCACCTTGTAGATACACGTCGACTGTCATTTCTTGAACCGCGCTAGGTGCAACCAGGGTAGATTCTTCGCGCGAAGTGTCTTCCCTCAAAGTTTCTTCCCTCAAAGTTTCTTCCCTCAAAGTTTCTTCCCTCAAAGTTTCTTCCCTCAAAGTTTCTTCCCTCAAAGTTTCTTCCCTCAAAGTTTCTTCCCTCAAAGTTTCTTCCCTCGAAGTTTCTTCCCTCGAAGTTTCTTCCCTCGAAGTTTCTTCCCTCGAAGTTTCTTCCCTCGAAGTTTCTTCCCTCGAAGTTTCTTCCCTCGAAGTTTCTTCCCTCGATGTTTCTTCCCTCGATGTTTCTTCCCTCGATGTTTCTTCCCTCGATGTTTCTTCCCTCGATGTTTCTTCCCTCGATGTTTCTTCCCTCGATGTTTCTGTGGCTGAAATTTCGGGCTGCTGCGTCTCCCCAATTCTTCTGCGTTTTCTTGAACGTTCACCTTTCTTCGCTAACCGGGTCTCAATTTCCAATGCTGTTGGGAATATACTTGGCACAGCATTGGGCTTCAATTTTTTACGGTCGCTGATTGTTATGTAGCAATCCTCCAAGAAATGTTTGCTGCACAAACGATAACTGTAAGAATCTTTTTTTTGGGGGAAATCTTAGTAAGCCACTCTTCAACGTCAACAAAGATGCGAGGAGCCTGCTGTAGCCAAAGTCTTGTTTTTTCGATATTCGTTGGAAAGACATGAAGACAAGCACTTTCGCCTCCCTTCTTCCAGTATGTGGTGCAAGTTGGAACCACGCAGCTAGGCATTGTGATTTTGTGTTTTAAAGTGACTGATCTGCTGTGTGTGGGAAAGAAAATGTGGTGCAAATACTCACCCTCCTGCAGTGACTTCGGAAGAATATCACGAGTCCAAACCCTGGAATCTCCAATGGCCACCGATGCGCTCCGACGTATACGCTCTGCATTTTAAAGACAAGAAGGCGTAGATCAACAGAGATGCTAAGCTACAACAACCAAACCACCCACTCACAGATACAGACCAACAGACACATCCATCCATCTGCACATACACATACATGCATGCATCCATCCCTATACACACACACAACCACACACACATCCGCCCATGTGGCCCCATCCATGCATCCACACAGACTTAAAAAGTGGGTCAGCACTAACCAAAATGGGAAATATATCCCAATAGAAATGTATAGGTGCACGTTAAACCATGGCTGCAACACACAGTAGAAGCAGAAACCAAAATTGGCAACAGCACGCAAAATAAATTTACTATCAGAGGTATATATACCTATAATCTAACCACATTAAATAATGCAAGGTTCTTAGTATGTAATTTGATCAAACTACATTGGCCCATCCACCAACGTCCAGGTGACCAAGCTCTCAGATGGGTCCTAACACTAATACCAGGTGGCTTATCTCGACCTGGGAAAGCTGAGTTCCTACCTCTCAGAATGCTCTTCTCTTGGGGCTAAGCCTACAAATAAAACCAAGGAGGGTAGGATACCATATAGATGTTCCAATAGGAGGGACAGGAAGTGAATGGGCGGCAGGTGTGCACAACCCAGTGAAGGCAGCCAAAACTTCACAATATATATACACAAAAAGGGAAAAAGTGGGTCAGCACTAACCAAAATGGGAAATATATCCCAATAGAAATGTATAGGTGCACGTTAAACCATGGCTGCAACACACAGTAGAAGCAGAAACCAAAATTGGCAACAGCACGCAAAATAAATTTACTATCAGAGGTATATATACCTATAATCTAACCACATTAAATAATGCAAGGTTCTTAGTATGTAATTTGATCAAACTACATTGGCCCATCCACCAACGTCCAGGTGACCAAGCTCTCAGATGGGTCCTAACACTAATACCAGGTGGTTTATCTCGACCTGGGAAAGCTGAGTTCCTACCTCTCAGAATGCTCTTCTCTTGGGGCTAAGCCTACAAATAAAACCAAGGAGGGTAGGATACCATATAGATGTTCCAATAGGAGGGACAGGAGGTGAATGGGCGGCAGGTGTGCACGACCCAGTGAAGGCAGCCAAAACTTCACAATATATATACACAAAAAGGGAAAAAGTGGGTCAGCACTAACCAAAATGGGAAATATATCCCAATAGAAATGTATAGGTGCACGTTAAACCATGGCTGCAACACACAGTAGAAGCACACCTGCCGCCCATTCACCTCCTGTCCCTCCTATTGGAACATCTATATGGTATCCTACCCTCCTTGGTTTTATTTGTAGGCTTAGCCCCAAGAGAAGAGCATTCTGAGAGGTAGGAACTCAGCTTTCCCAGGTCGAGATAAACCACCTGGTATTAGTGTTAGGACCCATCTGAGAGCTTGGTCACCTGGACGTTGGTGGATGGGCCAATGTAGTTTGATCAAATTACATACTAAGAACCTTGCATTATTTAATGTGGTTAGATTATAGGTATATATACCTCTGATAGTAAATTTATTTTGCGTGCTGTTGCCAATTTTGGTTTCTGCTTCTACTGTGTGTTGCAGCCATGGTTTAACGTGCACCTATACATTTCTATTGGGATATATTTCCCATTTTGGTTAGTGCTGACCCACTTTTTCCCTTTTTGTGTATATATATTGTGAAGTTTTGGCTGCCTTCACTGGGTCGTGCACACCTGCCGCCCATTTACCTCCTGTCCCTCCTATTGGAACATCTATATGGTATCCTACCCTCCTTGGTTTTATTTGTAGGCTTAGCCCCAAGAGAAGAGCATTCTGAGAGGTAGGAACTCAGCTTTCCCAGGTCGAGATAAACCACCTGGTATTAGTGTTAGGACCCATCTGAGAGCTTGGTCACCTGGACGTTGGGGGATGGGCCAATGTAGTTTGATCAAATTACATACTAAGAACCTTGCATTATTTAATGTGGTTAGATTATAGGTATATATACCTCTGATAGTAAATTTATTTTGCGTGCTGTTGCCAATTTTGGTTTCTGCTTCTACTGTGTGTTGCAGCCATGGTTTAACGTGCACCTATACATTTCTATTGGGATATATTTCCCATTTTGGTTAGTGCTGACCCACTTTTTCCCTTTTTGTGTATATATATTGTGAAGTTTTGGCTGCCTTCACTGGGTCGTGCACACCTGCCGCCCATTCACCTCCTATCCCTCCTATTGGAACATCTATATGGTATCCTACCCTCATTGGTTTTATTTGTAGGCTTAGCCCCAAGAGAAGAGCATTCTGAGAGGTAGGAACTCAGCTTTCCCAGGTCGAGATAAACCACCTGGCATTAGTGTTAGGACCCATCTGAGAGCTTGGTCACCTGGACGTTGGTGGATGGGCCAATGTAGTTTGATCAAATTACATACTAAGAACCTTGCATTATTTATTGTGGTTAGATTATAGGTATATATACCTCTGATAGTAAATTTATTTTGCGTGCTGTTGCCAATTTTGGTTTCCACACAGACTTATGCACGTGATAGGGGTCAATCAATATTTTTAATAACCTAACATAAGAAAGATAAGGAAACAGTGTAATAAATGTGACATTAGTTATTTGGTTATATAATGTTATGTATTATGGAAATTAAAAATATGTAAAACATACCGGAAGTTGCTAGTAGAATTTGCATATAGAATCATATGTAAAAAGGTATATTCAAGCGTTTATTTGAATATTGATTTTAGACTACAAAATGTATGATTAATTAGATTTTATTCAGCTATCTTACTGAATCCCAACTTATCAACAATGTACTGACTCCCAAGTAGGTGGATAAAACAAGTTCTATGTGTTTAACCAGAAACAATGCCCTCTCTTTTGATGTGCAAATTGTTGATGGACCTTGAAGATTACATTCTGGTTTGGGAAGAAATGTACTCAGACAGTATGGAGCCTTCTGTATGTAACTGTTGTATGTACACTTCAAACAGTTTTGCTGATACCTTTTGTTTAGAAGGCTTTTGATTTACAGCCATATTGTAATCTATTGGAATGAGGGTTTGGTCAGCAAAAGTAGATTGAAACTTAGTATGAGGTAACATTTGGAAACGCCGTCTTTTCATCTTGCATAAAGACTAAGCAATGTTCAACAATAAACTAGAACTCATGCTGATTTACTAGACAGTCTGTGTGTAGTGGATTATTATGGTTCTCTATGAGTACTCAATATAATATTTCCTCTTAATTTGGACTCAGGCAACATTCGCATTTTGGTCTTCGTTGATAGACCCCCTACACACGCATCATCACGTACAAACACATCCACCCATGCGGCCTCATCCCAATGCCCATGCTGCCCCATCCATGAATCCACACAGACTTATGCACGCATCATCACGTACAAACACATCCGCCCTTGTGGCCTACACACATCCGCCCATGCGGCCCCATCCATGCATTCACACAGACTTATGCACGCATCATCACGTACAAACACATCCGCCCTTGCGGCCTCATCCCAATGCCCATGCGGCCTGCACACATCCATGCATGCATGCATTCATTCATTCATTCATGCAGCCTCATCCATCCATGCATCCGCACGCACTTATGCACACATATCCAGCCATGCATTCATTCATGCACCCCAGACACCTAAGCCCCCCCCCAGCGCCCACAGCACCCCAGACACCTCACCCCCCCAGCGCCCACAGCACCCCAGACACCTCACCCCCCCACGCCCACAGCACCCCAGACACCTCACCCCCCCACCCCCAGCGCCCACAGCACCCCAGACACCTCACCCCCCCAGCGCCCACAGCACCCCAGACACCTCACCCCCCCAGCGCCCACAGCACCCCAGACACCTCACCCCCCCACAGCACCCCAGACACCTCACCCCCCCAGCGCCCACAGCACCCCAGACACCTCACCCCCCCCCAGAGCGCCCACAGCACCCTAGACACCTCACCCCCCCCCCAGCGCCCACAGCACCACAGACACCTCACCCCCCCCCCCCCCAGCGCCCACAGCACCACAGACACCTCACCCCCCCCAGCGCCCACAGCACCACAGACACCTCACCCCCCCCAGCGCCCACAGCACCACAGACACCTCACCCCCCCCCCAGCGCCCACAGCACCACAGACACCTCACCCCCCCCCCCCAGCGCCCACAGCACCACAGACACCTCACCCCCCCAGCGCCCACAGCACCACAGACACCTCACCCCCCCAGCGCCCACAGCACCACAGACACCTCACCCCCCCCCAGCGCCCACAGCACCACAGACACCTCACCCCCCCCCCAGCGCCCACAGCACCACAGACACCTCACCCCCCCCAGCGCCCACAGCACCACAGACACCTCACCCCCCCCCCCCCAGCGCCCACAGCACCACAGACACTGTAAGGAGAATTTATGTGTTTATCAAAGAGAAGACGATCCCGTGCAGAAGTCTGGACCCAGGAGAAATTCAAATCAAAACCAGCTTTATGTGGTATCAAGTGATTTTCTAATTTATTCTAAGGTGGTCAGAGCATATATAGCATAAATGACATCACAGCAAAAAAGTGTATACCTCCAATACATAATAGGCTGAAATAAAAATGATTAACATAAGTTACACCTCTTAAGGCGCTACTATAACATACAATGAGACCGTTATGAATTCAGTGAAAAGGAATGCAAGGGAGGCAGTCTGGAGATTCTTATCTTGTCTGTCTACCCCGTAATGGTATAGAAAAGTTTTCGTTTAACCCTTTAACTACTCATACTAGCAACAGGCTATATCTTTCTTAGTTTACAATCCAATAAAAGAACAATTAACTGATACATTGATCTACAATTTTCTTAACAGACACCTCACCCCCCCCCCCCAGCGCCCACAGCACCACAGACACCTCACCCCCCCCCCAGCGCCCACAGCACCACAGACACCTCACCCCCCCCAGCGCCCACAGCACCACAGACACCTCACTTACCCAGGCGGCTGTACAGCTTGGATTCTGTTCGTCCCGGCTGGCGGCTGCTGGTCCCGTGTGGCTCCCGGCTGCTGCTCGATTGTCCCGGCTGGCTGCTGGTCGGTTGTCCCGGCTGGCTGCTCCTGGATGGTCCCGTCTGGCTGCTGCTGATTCGGGGTGAAAGGCTAGACTGCTCCTTCACCCATGTTTAAAGGGACGCCGGGAGCTGAATAGCCGCCCCTGCGCGCTCCCGTGCAGTGATAGCTCGTCTGCGCATGCGCAGACTAGCTGTAACGCGCGGGCACGCTGGAGAGGCTCGTTCACAGAGGGAAGAGAAGAGACTGCGCAAGCGCGTCTAAAACGGACTGTTGAGGTAGAAATTAGACGGCACCATGGCGACGGGGACACAGAGACAGCGCGAGGACGGAGGTAAGTAATTGAATAACTTCTGTATGGCTCATATTTAATGCACAATGTATATTACAAAGTGCATTAATATGGCCATACAGAAGTGTATAACCCCACTTGCTTTCGCGGGACAACCCCTTTAAGGGTGACTACCCACTACAGTTCTTTTTCACTGGGAAATTTGCTGCGTTTTTTTTCTCCAGGCGTCTATGGGACTTGTTAATATCGCATTGCGCAAAATCACAATTTCGCGGTAAACTGCGATTTTGCTGCGATGCGTTTTTAACATTAGGAAGCCCCATAGACACCTGGAAAAAAAAAGCTGAAAATTTGCAGACGCTAGTGGGTAGTCACCCTAAGGGTTGACACCCAGTGGCGTTTTTTCCTCTATTGCACTGCGAGAGCAAGTAAGAACACTTGCCTCGCAGTGCGAGAAAAAAAACGGGATGACGCCAGGATATCGCCAGTATTTTCAATGGGGCCAGCGACAGCAGTGCTAGCCCTATTGAAAAGATAGGGAGAATACCCCTGTGACAGCTTTGGCATGAGTTTTCTTCATCCCCGCTCAGCCAATTACAGCTAGTGCATGAATAGCTAAGCACTAGCTGTAAATGGCTGAGCACTCAGCCAATAGCTAAGCACTAGCTGTTATTGGCTGAGTGCTCAGCCAATCAGCACAGCCCTTTCAGGAGGCAGGGATTTTTAAATCCCCGCCTGCTGGAAGTGCTGGACAACAGTGTCGGGGAGCCAGCTGGAGGACGCGGTGGAGAGGTGAGTAATTTTTTTTATTTTTTACCACTTAATGATGATTTTCAGGGAAGGGCTTATATTTCAAGCCCTTCCCCGAAAATCATACTGCAGGGTTTGCCACAAACCACTGCTTTCAATGGGGCCGGCAGCAGCGCCGATCCCATTGAAAGCAATGGGATAGTATGCTGCACTTCTGCCACAGCTGTGACAGCTGTGGCAGAAGTCCACGGCATTCTCCCTATCTTTTCAATGGGGCTAGCGCTACTGCCGCTGGCCCCATTGAAAAGACTGGCGATATCCTGGTCTCATCCCGACATATTCGCTGCGAGGCGAATAGTTTCACTTGCTCTCGCAGCGCAAGATAGAAAAAATCGCCAGTGGGTGTCAGCCCTAAGGATGTGGCCCAGTTTGGTGCTTTGGTAGAAAGACCAGTTCCCAGCATGCAGGAGGAAAATGATGTACGGGGGACGTAACAGGGGCAAAATACTGCTGAATAACCACTTCATCCTCGATGTACGGGCGGGGGTCTGCTTAGTATTATACTTATGCACAAATAGGAGCCACTCCTACAAGCACTATAAGATAACAGGACATTCCTCTATTGTTTTTTGTATTTCATTGTTACAGCATTCAGCATGCAGAATAAACAATGTGATAACCTTATTCTCGGGGTCCGCAGGATTCCAGTGATACTAAGTTTATATAGTTTTGCCATTTGTGTACACTAAAACAATTTTTATTTAAGACTAGCGTACCCGTCGCGCGTTGCTGCGAAGACAGAAATACATACATACATTCGTTTTTATATATCTAGATAGCAGCTTTCAAGTTACCTCAGTGGTATAATATATAACAACCAATCACAGCACAGCAGCTTTAATGTTACCTCAGCGGTATAATATATAGCAACCAATCACAGCACAGCTTTCATGTTACCTCAGCAGTATAAGAAATAGCAACCAATCAGAGCACAGCTTTCATTTTAACTCAGCAGTACAAGAAATTGCAACCAATCACAGCACAGCTTTCATTTTACCTCAGCATTCTCAATATCCAGCAATTGTCTTGCGAAACGTTCAGCGGATGCATCATTTTGTAGTTGAACACGCATCCCGTTGCTCGTAATGCCTTTTGCTTTTGTGCTTGAGATGGAAATCAAACGATCTTTGTCTGGGGGGCATAACTGTCGACGATGCTCGCAGGATAGGTGTACTATGCCAGTAATCTTCCCATGAGTGTACTCAACAACTTCCCAAAGTTTCATGGCAATTAGATAAATGGTGTAGTAGCGCAAAAAGGACAGACAGACAGACATACATTCCTTTTTATATATATAGATGACATCAGGAAGTGAGAGAATTAGATTCCGTACGTAAAATTTGGACGCTAATTATTTTGCACTTAGAATTGAATAATCGAGTTGGGACCTATTAACTTTTCCTATTTATGACATAATCAATGCTCGTGCCAAATTTCAAGTTTCTATGACATTAGGAGGTGAGAAAATTAGATTCCGTACGAAAAATTTGGACGCTAATTCTTTGGCTCTTAGAATTGAATAATCGAGTTGGGACCTATTAACTTTTCCTATTAATGACATAATCAATGCCCGTGCCAAATTAAGTTTCTATGACATTGGGAAGGGAGAAAATTAGATTCCGTACATAAAATTTGGACGCTAATTCTTTGGCTCTTAGAATTGAATAATCGAGTTGGGACCCATTAGCTTTTCCTATTTATGACATAATCAATGCTCGTGCCAAATTTCAAGTTTCTATTACATTGGGAAGTGAGAGAATTAGATTCCATACGTAAAATTTGGACGCTAATTCTTTTGTGCTTAGAATTAAATAATCGAGTTGGGACCTATTAACTTTTCCTATTTATGACATAATCAATGCTCGTGCCAAATTTCAGGTTTCTATGACATTGGGAGGTGAAAAATTAGATTCCGTACATAAAATTTGGACGCTAATTCTTTGGCGCTTAGAATTGAATAATCGAGTTGGGACCCATTAGCTTTTCCTATTTATGACATAATCAATGCTCGTGCCAAATTTCAAGTTTCTATTACATTGGGAGGTGAAAAATTAGATTCCGTATGTAAAATTTGGATGCTAATTCTTTGGCGCTTAGAATTGAATAATCGAGCTGGGACCCATTAGCTTTTCCTATTTATGACATAATCAATGCTCGTGCCAAATTTCAAGTTTCTATGACATTGGGAAGTGAGAAAATTAGATTCCGTACATAAAATTTGGACGCTAATTCTTTTGCGCTTAGAATGGAATAATCGAGTTGGGACCCATTAGCTTTTTCTATTTTTGACATAATCAATGCTCGTGCCAAATTTCAAGTTTCTATGACATTATGAAGTGAGAAAATTAGATTCTGTATGTAAAATTTGGACGCTAATTCTTTGGCGCTTAGAATTGAATAATCGAGCTGGGACCCATTAACTTTTCCTATTTATGACATAATCAATGCTCGTGCCAAATTTCAGGTTTCTATGACATTGGGAAGTGAGAAAATTAGATTCCGTACATAAAATTTGGACGCTAATTCTTTGGCGCTTAGAATTGAATAATCGAGTTGGGACCCATTAACTTTTCCTATTTATGACATAATCAATGCTCGTGGCAAATTTCATGTTTCTACAATATCGGGAAGTGTGAGAATTAGTGGCAATGATGGAAATCGAACGATCTATGTGGAGGGCGTAACTGTCGACGACGCTCGCACGCGCGCCATTTATCGTAGCATAAATGTACTATGCCTATAATCTTCCCAGGAGTGTACTCAACAACTTCCCAAAGTTTCATGGCGATCGGATGAATGGTGTAGTAGCGCATAAAGGACAAACAGACAGACAGACAGACATTCAATTTTATATATATATAGATTTGCTTTTGTGTCACCGCATCACAAGAGCCAGAATATTGTTCTTCTCCCATCAACGGAGCGCTAGGAGGGCTTATTTTTTGCAGGATAAGCCCTAGTCTACATTGATACTGTTTTAGGAACATAAAACATTTTCTTCACTTTTCAATCAGTTTTTTTTCTTCTGGAGGTAATGCTAACAAAATGTGCAATTCTGACATGTTTTTCTTTATTTTTCACGGTCTTCACAGTGCGGTATAAATAATATGGTAAATTAATTCTGCAGATCAGTATGATTACAACGATACCAAATGTATATAGTTTGTTTTTTTTAAACCCCTGGTACCTTTTCTTACAAAAAAATGTATTTTTTTGTATTCTCACACTCAAAGATCCCTAACATTGTTTTTTTTTTCTCATCCACGATTCTTTTGACGTCTTTTTTTTTTGCAGGATGAATTGTACTTTTTTTTTTCAACTTTGCTTTATTGATCACGGAATGAATTTGGTATACAAGCACATTCCATGTATCATTGTTGGTATTATGGCAATAAACTATTACACAATTCTTACTATCATTTCCATTCTCTGCTGCATGGATCTCACACTCCGCTGTAATAACAGCAGAATCTTCTCCAATCTTCAGATGATGAATAAACAATAAACTACGAGCGAGTCTGCATTAGTGGTTGTTGGCTTTTTGTGGTTATAGAGTAGCATTAGCGCTAACGTATGGTAGCATAGTCATGTACCCGAAGACCTCAATTTTTTTTAAATTAAGCCCAGTAGCCTTTGTATTGATAAATGACCTTTTCATACGATAACACAGTATTAACCCTGCTCTTCCATCCCGCTATGGATGGAAACTCATCGGCTATCCATTTCAGGGCAACTGCTTTCCAAGCCAAAAACAACACCTCCCTTAAAAAGACTCACATGTGATGAGGCCATTGTTGTTCTTCATCTACTAAGCCATCTGATTTTGCTATTTTGGGATCCAAAGTGACTGTCCAAGGGGAGAGCACAAGCTCCGATACAAATGCTATCACCTCCGTCCAGTAATCCCTGATGTGTGGGCAATCCCATAACATATGCCCAAAGTCAGCATTCATACGGTGACACCTATGACATTTTGATGCCTGAGTTCTGCCCAATCTATGTAATCATATGGGTGTAAGATAAGATTGATGTATTGTATATAATTGTATTCATCTATTATTTACTGCTGGGGATACCCACAAATGGGACTCTAGTATATTCTGCCAGTCTTCCGATGTTATTTCTGGGAGGAGAGCCTGCCATTTATTTTGAACTGCTGGTCGGGTGTAGCCAATTATGGCCGACAATAGGTGCGTAGATAATGCAGAGATCAGTCCTTTAGGGTCTTGGGATTTGAAAATTCCTATGACAGGGTATTTAGAGATTTGGAGCGCAGCAGGAGGGAACTGGGCATTGCCAACATGTCACAGTTGAAAATACCTAAATAGTTTCAGGTGGGGTGTTTGTAGTTCGTCCCGTAATAGAGTATAGGAAATAAACATATTGGTCCTATATATCTCTCCCAGCGTTGCTACAACCAAGCCCACCCTGTATTGGGATCTGGTACCAAACCCATGGCCAGGAGAATAGGGTTATTCCATAACGGCATTTCCACTATCGTATCTGCAAAATGTTGCACAGATTTAGCCGACCACCCAACGCATAAGGCTAATTTATGTAACAGGGCGCATATACAGTACTAATTTGAAGCATTGGTTTCCAATGCAGCCGTTCACACGGGCGAATATATGGCGCCTACATACACCAGCAGTGGAAAAAATATAACATATACGTGGATGGCATATATACACTCAGCCAAAACATTTGGAAGTTCTGGAAGTATGTTTTAGCCAATATACGCCGGTGGTTCCTATAGTCTCCTATTGGAGCAGGGAAAGAAGAGGGGGGGAGGCATTTTTGCAACGTCCAATGCTGCTAAAAGCTTACAGGAACTCCTACATCCTGAGGATTTTGGTAGAGCTAAAAACAATGCTCACAGTCATGTGAATGAACAAGAAAATGCTGGCCGTGATTGTGGAAAAATGCTCATTTAGGGTCTTATACGGAGCAGGTGTAAAAACGTAAAAACATCGTCGCCAGTTATGCGCTCGTGAGAAAGAGCCCTTAGTGGTCCTTCCAGGTAGCTTACCAAGTTTTTCTTATTTATGGTTTCAGCTAGGAAGTGGTCTGCAATAGGGAGCTCTTCAACAAGGAGTTTGGGGCTCTGCTTGATGATACGATAATTGCATTGGATTAAAAAGATATATTGAGTGGTAGACCAGCATAGGTGTGTGGTGGGAACTACTTGTTCCGGTAGGAGAGCCAAACAGACCATATTTTGAGGTATTGCTTCATTTTTCCTTCTTGAGAATATCTGGTTTTTTTAGGGCTTCTACCCACTAGTGATAATTTTTTCTTGCGATGCAAGGACGATGACTATGATACCAATTTTTTTTCAATGGTTTCATACTCATTTGCGTGTTTTTTTTTCTTAAGTCTTGCAGCGCACAGAAAAATCCAAGATATCGCTCAGTGTTCTCAATGGGGCTGGCAGCAGCAGCGCCAGCCCCATTGAGAACATAGGGAGTGCAGCGCAGACTTCTGCCACAGCTGTGACAGCTATTGCAGAGGATTCCTTCATTCCTGCGGGGACCGTGGGGATAAAGTTTTTATATATATATATATATATATATATATATATATATTATAAAACATATGCCAACACCATCTATCATGGCCGTGTCATCCTGAACTTGTGTCACACATGACGCTTGCTTCACTCTCCTTTCGAGTCCTGACTTTGGCTTATTCTTTACCACACTTGGGGCTCATGTCCACAACCGCGTTCTCACCATGTATTAGGCATTTGATGCATGCATGATACTTGGTGAATGGAGGCAATGAAAGTCAATGGACTTAGATTGATCCATGCACCCCGGCGGTGGACACTGCGTATCGATACACAAGAGAAATAAATGACAGCATGCTCTATATCTCTGCATATATACGCAGCGTGAGCCCTATCCACTTGTATAGGTTGTGTACGATATGTTCTCCATATGCAATAAATGGACAGTGTTTTCATACACGTCCCACTCTGAAACACACAGCCGTACACAGTCATTGCTGGCTCTCTGCTGGTGGAGCGTATGTCTGCGAAGTGGCTAAAATGCTGTGCAGAGACCCGCAGTACATTACACATACGCCCGTGGGCATGAGCCCTTACTTTGCTGCTTGCTCTGACCCTCTGCCTGATTTCACTGTTATGTAAGATTTCCACCTGCTGTCCTCGGCTCTGTCATATGACCACGACTCTGTCTCCTCCAGTATCAAGTTATGGTAACCCTGATCAGTTAGTGTCAGCTGCATCCTAACAGAGACTACTTCTAGGGAAGCAGATTAGGGTTCCCTACAGCAAAGGCTCTATTTTTATTGGTGGAGTGCAACATGTGCAAAACTGAAAACTAGGATAATGAGACATAGATCTGATAATGAACACGCTGGAAGAACGAATGTACCCGGGTGTTGCATCCCATTTCTTTTTAGTTCATAAAGGATATTTTTTCTGTCTACAAGACTGCGGCATTGAAAGAGTTAACCACCCATTACGGGGTGGAGATCATCATAGCAAGCTATTTGCTAAAGGGGCATTTTGGATGCATATTTTGCAAACCTATGAACCGCCAATGGGACTTTCTGTTGCATTATTAGTTATTTTTACTTTGTTTCCTTGTAATTATATGTTGCCCCTGGGGTCATGTGTTCTCGTTCTAAGCACCCCATTGGCTATCTATTGTGATATATGCGTTACTCACATGTGCTTTGCTGTCTATGATTAAGGGCAACATGTTTGTCTGAAACATATACGACGGCACATGTCCTTTGTTCCTCCGTGTCTGTCTGTCTGGATCATCTAATAACGACTGAAAGCTTTTAACCCAACGCTGGACTTTCTCGGTTTTCCTGAGCAACATTTCTAAATGGACCAAATCCCTCCACTTGTGCAGCTCCAGAACATTTCATTTGCTAATATGTGACCAATATAAAACATGTTATGATGCTAAAAAATAGTACACTGAACGGGAGCTGGGTGAGGGGTAAATAATATCACAGGGGGCAAAAGAGAGTTTCAGGTGGGGGGCTGAGTCTGGAGTCACCCAGATTCTGGAATGAGAGTGCAACAAACTTTCTGTCTTTTTTAAAAACTTGCAATCCTTATATCTGTTTAAAAACTTCATTACACTCAAACCCTGCCCCCTTTTCTTTTCTAGATAATTTTGAAAAGTGGAATGTGATTGTTCCCAGCAAGAGAAACCACGTAATCTTGTAGATATGATACCTTTTAATGGCTAACAGTAATACATGATGTTACAGTGAGCTTCCGAACCTCCCGGGCTCTTCGTCAGGATAAAATGGAATAGATCTGAAGGAGCATAGATATTTATACACATTTTCCGAGAAAACTACCCTGGAGGTCCTCGCCCTAATCTACAATTTACTTGTGGAAGTAGTGAAGATAGACTTTCTCACACTCCTTACTGCTCACACCTCGCCGCCTGTGTGCAACCGCTCACACGCCGCTGCCCGTGCGCAACCGCTTACACACCACCGCCCGTGGGCAACTGCTCGCATCCTTGTTTTTATTTAACTAACGCTCGCACTCTCTCTCAATCCCCTTATCCTGCTTCACTTACTCCTTGCCCACGGACACTTACACACTCACACTCTAATACCGCCTCACTTAGTCACAGACACACACTTAGACCCACAGGCACACACACACACAGAATACTTATCGGCTCTGTTGGCAGCTTCCCTGCAGCTTCAGTAACATCACCAGCAGTCTCTCTCCCGGTGGCCACTCGCTCACTCCTCCTACTGCTCCAGGATCCGCTCCTTCTGTCCGCAATTCTCCAGCTGCTCCCTCACATTTCTGGCGGACTCCCAGTGCCAGTGTCGACTCTTGCGCTGCTCCAGTGTCCCCTGCTCCTGGCTAGCTTTAAGCTTCTGGTGCTTGTTCCCTGGCGTCTGACGTTACTTCCGTTACTCACCAATTGAGTTGGAGTACAAAGGTTACAGAATAGTACAAAGGTTACTCGTCATAGTGCTTTCAACATGCAACAAGGCTCATCTACTCCCCTTGAACCTGTCAAATCAATACCTTTCTTCCTTTTTCTTTTCTGGCTGTCTTAGACCTTTGTATAAAAAAACTTGAGTTGTTCTTCCCCAACTCTCACATCCTATGCTAGTAGTCCCCTGTTTTTTTTTTCTTGCTAGGCGAAACCAATTCCCCCCCAACCTTAATGCTCAAAAAATGCCAACATAAAAGCCAAATGGAACAAGACCACCTCGATACCCCCCCCCCCACACAGATTATTTCCAATGCAACCACCACTTCTTCCAATAACTGAAACGACACAGGCCTACATTTATCCATGACCACTTTTATCTTTTGAAAACCTTCTAAGGCCTATCACATCCCAAAACCAAAAGACAGGCTGGCCAAAAATTGATTTAACATAGCCACTGATACACTTGACCTATGTGCATTCCCCAACCACTGCAAAACCACTCCTACTTTATCCTTATTAGTCCTTATGTCACCTAACAACTTGACCCACTGTTTCCACTCCCTCCATGCAACTTTGTATGCTCCCCTTGTACTCTGTGCAAAAATTATCCACTTATCAGGTGCTCCGCTACTTTCTGACCAGTTTCCAAAGACAAGCCGGACACACTTCACCTAGGACCACCTCTCGGAATTGATCCCACTAAAAACGAGAGAGAGAATCCACTATTGAATTTTGTACGGCTGATATATGCACCACCACTACCCACATGTTTAATAACAGTGCCTGTAATACCAAATGTCACAGTAAATTCACCATTGGGGAGAAGATGCCGCCAAATTGTTAATAACCTGAACCACACCCAAATTATTGCAGTGAAAATACACCTTGTTATTTTTCAAAAACTCAACCCACAAGGACACAGCGAAAACAATTGGAAACCGCTCCAAAAACACCAAATCCTTAACCAAATATGATTCTTTCCATTCCACCGGCCAACTCCCTGTACACCATTGCCCTTGAAAATAGGTCCCAAAACTCTTGCTGCCCGCTGCATCCATAAAATGCTCACAATCATTTTCTACTACCCCCGAAATCATCACTGATTTTTGGTTGTACTATTCGAAAAAAGGCAACCAAACTTCCAATTCCTCCTTGTGCTCTCTCCCCAATCGAATAAAATGATGCAGTAATTGTGCTCCTGACGTTGCCGCCGCCGCCAGCCTTCTGCAAAGACCCCTACCTATTGGCATGACTCGACATGCAAAATTAAGCAACCGCAATTCTTGCAATGTAACCTATGTTGACCTGCCAAGCCCGCAGTAACTTACGTCGCAAATCCTGTAATTTTGTTACTGGCAGCCTATACTCGATGACCTACAAATCAATGGTAATGCCCAGGAAATCCAAGCAAGTCACCAGTCCATCCATCTTTCGCAGGGATAATGGCAAACCCAAAATGAAGTGCCACCCACTCCACTGTAGCTAACAACGAGGAATACATTGGTAATTTTGTGCATACACAAAAAATCATCTGAATAATTAATAACTGAGTCAATGCCCACCACCTCCTTTTTCACCTATTACAAAAATGAATGTCTCAAAGTATGCGCATGAGATTGTGCATCCCATCAGCAAACATCTGTCTGCAAAATACCTTCCTTCCCAATAGCACCCCAACAAACGACAGCTGTCAGGATGCACTGGTAAAAGGCGAAAAGCCGACTCAATATAGGTTTTTGCCAACAAAGCCCCCTTTCCATACTTTCTAACCCAATTTACCACCACATAAAATGATGTATAAACCACCGAACAAAGTTCACAATCCATGCCATCATTGACCGACGCTCACTTTGAGTATGACAAATGGTGGATCAACCAAAATCTATTTAGCCCTTTTTAGGTATAACTCCCAATGGTTTGCCATTTGGCCTAAAGGCACTTCCTTCCCCAATTTTTCTGAAACAAGCTCAGGATGCATCGTAGCGGACTGCAAATCACAGTAGAAAAAAAGAACATGATGTAACTGGGGGGATATAAAAATCTTCACGGAAACCAAACAGTAACAATTCCACTTTAACCGCATCCAGACACCTACTTAGATAAGGCAGCATTTCTGCTAGCCTCATCGCATTATCCCTTTCTTCATTACTTGCTGGCCCTTTTCCCTTTCTTCTCTTAAAACATCTGGCTGCACCATGGGATGTGCCACTGCGATGCGAGCATATATTCTTGAATTTGCAGCTCACTCTGAATTTGCACTGACCCTCATTGAATTACCAGCAGATGCCCAATTTATTCCCTCCCGTTTGTCCATATTGACCCTCTCACTGAGTAGAAAAAAGAGGTTCCCAGCAGCACAGCATATATCCTCACATAGAGCCAGGCAAAACAGTGTGCAAAAGCCAGTCAGGAAGCCTAAACCAGAGAGGCTCCAAGGGTGCAGTCAGGAATAAGGAAATAGTGACTGGCAGCATTCAGCAATGTAGAAAAATACAAGATTTATTTCCCCATTACAAAAATTACGGCTAAGCCGTAATTTTTGTAATGGGGAAATAAATCTTGTATTTTTCTACATTGCTGAATGCTGCCAGTAACTATTTCCTTATTATTGACCCTCTCACTGAGACGTGCTGCTTCGTAACAAACATAAACGCTGCCACACACCATCTTTTCTTCTGCCACTGGAACATCTCCCATCTGGATTCCGAAACAGCTGCAACATATCCCCCTCTCCTGGAACTGACATCGATCTCCCTGCAGATGGAACCGACCTCTGCGCTGCTGGACTGACAGGCTGTCATCCAGACGCTGCAGACTCGTCCCCTGGACCCTCTCTCTAGACTTTCATTCCCAGCATCATCCTCAGATAGTGTAGCACCGTGGTGAGGACACTCCCCGACTGGTGTATCTCCAGGTAAGCACCACCCCACACCTAATATTCCTCTCTGGTGTCAGCCCCCAGTTAAGTCCCGCCCATTTTAATGAGTGAGCTCTGGACTGCAGCCCAGGGCCCTGCCATTTAGCGGGTTTCTTCCCAGGCATACCCTCAGCGCTGGCAGGTGAACCAGCAGAAAGCTGACCTAGAGGGGCCAAAGACAGTCTCCCTACATGGCGTCAAAGCCTGGATACAGTGTCGGGGCTCAACTGCAAAGGTGCCCGCAATCTCCTGCCTCTGCTCTCCCTCACCACTAGCCTCTCAGATGCTGTCCTTGGTCCTGATAGGGAGTTCCTCACTGCTCTTCTCCCTGCTCTCTTGCATCAGTGTCTCGGGTGCTGTCCGTGGTCCTGAAAGGGCTCTCCCCATCTCTCTCCCCACTCTGCTCTCACTCATCACTGCCAGAGACTCGGGTGCTGTCCCTGGTGGCGATAAGGCTTCCCTTACTACTTGCTGAAGCCAGACATCATCTCTGACGGCTGCAACAGAATGTAATTCCTCTATCAGATGCTTCATTTAATCGGGTATGAAAAAGCTCCTCTTCATCGATCTTCTGTCTTCTCTTGTTCTTCTTGTCTGCTGTCTGTGATGTCACTTAACTGCTCTTCCCTGTTCCCCCTCTTCTGCTTTTAACCCCTCCTTATTTTCCTTATTAACCCCCTTACATCCCCTCCCTGTTAACCCTGTCGTGTCTGGCCCCCACTTACAGCCATGCAGGCTTAGTTATGGCCCTTACTTTACATAAAGCTTACTAATTGGCCATGGCCAAATATCTAGGATACCAGACATGTGTCATCTAAAACTCAGGAGAATCTATTTTGTGGCCCAATTTTCTACCATGTTATGTTGTCCCACACATTGATAACATGTATGATACGCTAAGGTCCTAGGGTTCACTGGCACTGAGTGACCATTCATGATACATATGACACATCCAATCTCTTTTATCCATTCTTTTTCACATTGTACTAGACATAATAATAGCATAAAGGTAATCCTCGTTCTTGTGCCGTATGTAGGCTAGTCAACCTCTGAAGTGATTAGAGTACGGCTGAAGATCTACCTCTTCCACCAGTGCAGATCCTCAAGCTTCAGTCATGTGTAGAGTGACAAGCTTCCAGAAATATGGCCACAGCAGGGTGGAAGTGTCATCTGTGGCAGCCTTCCATCGCCTGGTGGAAGTCCGAGGTCTGTTGTTTGGTTCTTGGGTTATGTATGGTCAGTTTGCAGGGGTTATAAAGGTATAATTCACACTGCCATCAGTAAATTAACTCCTGATATAAAGCACTCACATATAAAGTGAGGTTTTCATGCTGGGAAAGTATAGACCCTACTAAACAAAACTCCATAGGGACTCAACTAAAGGCCTCTTTACACGTAAAGACAATCTTTCAAACAATGGAAAGATTGACAGTTTTAGTGATCGTTTTGCATAAAGTGGTAATGGACACTAATGTCCATTAGCAATTCATTACCTTCATTTGAGTGAAAAAAGTGCATTCAAAGGCTGTTTACAAAGCCCAGTATGTGGGCTGCACTTTGCACACAGCTACATTTTCATGGCATGGGCCACAGACAGAATACAATGTAATCTCCAGCAACCAACTGAGAATATAGTGTGCGGTCTCTGTTATCTATCTACAGCTGAAAGATGGATTTTCAGCTCACCTTAGAATAATCATTCAGTCGAAAAGTGCACGATGGAAGTGTTTACACGCAACAATTATTACTTATATGCTATCGTTTGAACGAATTTTGAGGGGTAATCGTTTGATGTAAAAGGACTTTTACTCTTTTGATTAGGCACTGTTCTGACAGACTAAAGGGCTAATGAAATGTGTGCCACTATTATTTTCTATGACTTCTGGTACATCATATTTACAAATAACTTCAGTTAACAATTTCTGGTTTGGGTGTTGCCATTTTTTTAAATTTAATTTTACAATCCACACCTCTAGCTGACATGAGAAGAGGTCTATGCAAACCAACACAAACTCCAAAACACCTACCTTTAGTAGCTGTATGCAGTCAATCTGCAGTCACTGAAACTGATAGTCTGGCCCTGAAGTAACAGCAAGGAGGTACTTTGACAAATTGGCCTGGATTGTGATGGGCGCATACCATGGGTCGCAGCAGTGTTAAACCCTGAGATAATCCAAGCAGAAGACTCTATACCACAGAGTACCACCTTGGATTAATGTGTTAGCTCATGGCTCAGGTGTGACATCATGGAGTACAGCATGTGGGGGAGGCACAGGAGATGATCCTTCCTTCAGACCCCATCAGGGTTCTGTTCTCTCCTTTCATTTGCCAGTCTTCCTTGTCTCTCTTTGAGGCCTATTTCTGCAATTGCAAACAGCAGAGAGATATCCACATCTGCTTCGGGCGCAGCCAGGTTAACAGCCATTACCTCAGTCAAGTAGAGTCAGGCTACTGTGTCTAATCTTTGGTTCTTTAGTGCCTCAGGAGTTACATATTGGTGTGAGCCTAGACCTTGATGACAACTACCTGTGTAGGAAGAGCTAAAACCTTATACAACAAAGACACGGCTTCTGAATTGTAGACTAGTTTACCCAATGACCCTACAAAATTTCCACTTCGGCACAGAGGTGCAAAATCAAATGCAATTTCAAAAGCGTACTTCAAGTCGGTGCCAATACTGTCTTACCTTCTACACATTGTAGGGAGCGCCATCAACTCCAGCCTCCTTGGATATAGTCCCTGGAATAGAGGGTTTTTTTATACGATTAATGCATAACCTGTTCTACTTGTCCATCTTCATGATATCTGGAACAATCTAAGGAAAACTCAAAATCTGCATTAGCAATTGGCTCATCTTTAACATACTGAAATGCAATCATGTTGCCATAAGACATCTTGTTGTTCTGTGGGCTCTAGTGATTTACAATACAGAGTATTTTTGGGCTCCTCAGTAGTTACTGTGGCCATTTCCCCTCCTTTGAATCCAAGCGATAGTAATATAACAGGATTCCATGTAGTTTCTTTTAGGCCCCCGGCCTGTAGTTAGACGTGAGTTGTTACATCAATGGCTGCCTCTTGTGCAGGGCTCGGGGTGTACTGAGGCGTGTGATTGACCAAGACAGATGGGACAAGAAGTTTCCCAATTTCTGTGTTGCGGCTCATACAACAGGGTTGTCCAGTTATGGGCCACTGATGGCTCACCCTCAGGAGAGGCCATTAGTAGCTGTTCGCTGGGCGCTACACTCCGGCGTTCAGCCAGATTACAATGGCCTAGTTCGGGATTGCAGGCCAAGTTCCTATGGACAGAAATGAAAATAGTGCCATATGGCTCATCAGTTTCTAATTGTGTCCCTGCTATTGAGTAACATTATATAACTGGTGAATAGCTAGTTGTGAAGTCTGAATGTGAACTGCAAGGTTTATCTATAGAGATCTGTATCGAACCACCAACACTCAGTTTTATGCTTCTTGCTATAAATAAATGCATCGCAGCCCGCCCTTTTCTAGACAAGTCTATAACACTGCTTATCCTCAACTTTGAGTTCATGAATAGAATGCCTGAGCTTCAGTGAAGACTGACACTTAAACATGCAAAGGCATAGAGAAGAGGGAACAGAAGTAAGGATGGAATTCTGCTAAATAAATGTGATGGGAGCACGTGTGAACAAATGTGCAGGACTAAATACAGAAAATGTATCCGTCCACCATGTATCCTGGTCAGCAGCGTAACTAAAGGCTCAGGGGCCCTGATGCAAAAGGTGAGCTGCCCCCCCCCCATCTGTATCTGTACCCATACCTAAACCATGCTGCACAGAGGCATAACTTGAAGCATCCGGGCCCCAATGCAAAACCTATAACAGGGCCCCCAACTATAATGCTTTATTCATAGTACTGGGCTCCTTATATGGAGAAGAGAGGCTTTATGGGCCCCCTAAGGCTCCTGGGCCCAGGTGCAACCGCATCACCTACACCCTCTGTAGTTACGCCCCTGATCCTGGTTATCACTTTGTTCCTCCAACAGTTTGTCTCTCCTTTCTGAGATCACTTGAGCACTCGCCCTTACCTGCATATATCCCCCTGGATCTATATAATGGCAGCAGGTTGGTCCTATTATCTGACACATCCCACCCGGAGCGCCCATGATGTAGTCTAAGACAATTGTGTGCTGGTTAAGGACAGTTATTATTTGGGCCTGTGTTTGATTAGTCTGATTTACTAGTTCCAGATCTGGTCATCAAGCTAGTTTGTAGCTTCCGCTAGTTTATCATATATTCGCATTAGCATAAGAGAATTGAGAAATATACTGAACACTTTATTTGCTGCACCCATAGATATCACATGGGGTTTGCCATTTGGCCTTGGTCTATTATCCGCTGCCCTCTTAAAGGGAGTGTGCTTAGGGCGGCTCATGTATGAGAAACCATCATGTGGAAGCATAAAAGTGGCATGTGTGAGCGGGCAAGAGTACAGAATCCTGTTTTATGCAATGCAAGCCATTTGTAAGCCTTATCTCCGCACACAATGTAGATACCTGGAGGCAGAGCTACAATTGTATTACTCAAGATGTGCATCACCCAATTCATTTGGGCTCCTATTCTTCTGGAAGGATCTATACTCTTGCAAAACATGTAAAATGAATTTTATCTTATTTCAAGAATGTTCCATAATCCATTAAGAGGCCACATTCACAGGTCTGTAAGTGGAGCACAACCTCCATAGGCGCTACAATAGCTTCCTTTAAGGCTTGTCACTCCTATTACCCAGGAGATTAAGGCAACCTGGAAATAGAATAGAATAACAGCAGATGCTATTGTAGATATTTCCGCTATTATTGTACAGTCCCCCTGACAGATCCTCATGTGTGCCCGCAAGATCCTATATGGGCCATACGCCCTTATAGCAAGAAAATCAGCTGTTCATCCACCTCAGAGCCCAAGGTAACGGCACCGGCGGGGGAGAAGTGGATAGCGGCTTGTAAGGCCTGGAGCACATCTGCAGTGATGCTGACCAGGAATTGTGGTAGAATCTTATGCGCAGGGAGACGGTCGATTTCTGCATTAGGAATGGGAGTTTAAACACGTTTTCAAGCCCCCTAGTTTCAATTCAATTAATTCTAGACAATCATACGCTTAACCGCTTAAGGATATGGTCTATTTTGGCCATGAGGACGCAAGGATGTTTGGGGGATTTTTATCTCCACTTTTCATAAGCCGTAACTTTATTTGCCCATCGATATGGCCCCATGAGGGCTTGTTTTTTGTGATGCCAGCTATAGTTTTTTTATTAGTACCAATTTTGAGAAAACACTTCATTTCTGCCATTGTTTCAAAAACATTTTTTAGTGCGTTAATCAAGCACATAAATGACACGATACATTTTTTCTGCAGGTTGGTACAATTATGATGATACAAAAATATTATAATTTTTTTAGGTTTTCCCACTTTTGTTTCTCATGAATTTTATTAGATTTTGGGTAGAGTAAAAATATACATTGAAACATCTATAAACAATCCAGTCATTATTCAATGAACATCGGATATAGAATGCCTCACGGAAAATTAGACTCCTGATAGAAAGTCATTCACATCTGATAAAACTGTAAGAGCAAACTACTTCCTTTTACCAATTCAAAAGTGTTATTGAGATATGACTGCCGAAACATAAACGGGATGGAGTGGGGGGGGAGGGGGTTGTCGGGTCAAGACACAAGGGTTGTAGGGAGGGGGAGATGGTTTACAGTTGGGCGTCTTCATGTCTGGCCTATGGAATTCTTTCAATCTTATGGTTTCTCTTGAGCCGCTTCCTGTTAAACAGGAGGTGTAGAGGAAACACTGAGGCCTCCTTCCCACGAACGGATTTACGCCGCGTAACTCGCGGCGAAAATCCGCTGCGTTGCCCGCTGCTATTAGGTTCTATTGAACCTAATAGCTATGGGCTCACGGTGCGGAATGCCACCGCGGAATTCCGCACCGTGAAATCTCCCGTCCTCACCCGCGGCATGCTCTATTTGCCGCAGGTGTACGCGCTGATGGCTTCCATTGCAGTCAATGGAAGCCGTCCGTTCACGCTATCTCCCGCTGTAACACAGAGGAAGATAGCGTGAAAACGCTTTACCGCCTACCGCCGCCGCGTCATATCCACGTCCGGCGTGTCACGTGACATGGCCGGCTGCGTCATGTGACGCGGTGGGCGTGTCACATGACGCGGCGGCGGTGGGCGGGGAAGCGTCTGCACGTTATCTTCTGCTGGTAAGTATGGGGTCTCTGGGGGGCGCCGTGAGTTTTTCCACTTTTGCACTATAAAAAAAAAAATATATATATATATATTATTTTTCAAACTGAGCACCTTGTAGGCTTGTTTTTTGCATAACCAGCTGAAGTTTTTAATTGTACTATTTTAGGTTACATACGGCTTTTTGATCACATTTATTGTGTTTTTTTGTGAGGTAAAACGAACAAAATAAGCATTTTGATGTCCATGATAAAAAAATGTGTTCAATTTATAGAACAGGTGATTTGGAACATCATAATACCAAATATGTGGGTTTTTTCTTCAATGTTAATTTTTTTTACAACCAGGGAAAATGAGCAAAAAAGTTTAGTTTTTTTGTTTCTTGTACATGTTTTTTTTAACACTCTATGTTCCTGTAGTGGACCTGAACCATAGCAGCTATGATCGCTATGATAAGGCATTGCAGGATTTCTGTTCTGCAATGCCTTATTGCTTGTAATAGCGATCATAGGCAATGGCAAGCAGGGATGCTAGTATCTAGTGTGCTGTTGCCATGGCAACCCATCAGCCCTCTGCAATTATACCACTAGCGTCCATTGATGCGGCATATGAGGGGTTAACAGCGGGCATCGCTGTCTTCATGTGCAGTGGGAAGTTGGCTATTGGTAACAGCCAGCTCCCGCGGCGGGATGGCACAGGCTCAGCTCCTGAACCAGCACAATCTACAGGGAGTAAGTTTACATCCTGTTGTGTTAAGTGCCTCACGGCCAGGACGTAAGCATATGCCCTGTGGCATTAAGGGGTTAATATCTGCACTTACCATCCTTACCTTCCGTCCCACTTTTCCCAATTCAGCGGAAGGAATGAAGCTGTATTTAGCACTATTGTGATTGTGATGGGAGGGTGATAGCGGGGCGGTCTCACATTAGTGAATCTGCTAGCTGAGGGATTTTTAATTTGTTCTCAGTGCAGAGTATCCATGCATTCCATGACATTAAGGCCTCATTCAGACGAGCGTGTGTGATTTAACGCTGGCCGTACGCAGCCAAAAATCGTAATAAAGAAGAATAGCCACAGTCTAATCCTGAAATTAATTAGTGTTTTCTTGTCCACATCTCTGAGTGTCTGAGAAGCAAGGAAACTATTAACCCTCTCTAGTCAGGGCTCTATACAAGACTGTATTTCCACCCATCTTTGCAAATATACAGTTATTCATTCTTAGACAAAAAACCGTGGTCATCTGCAAAGTTCTCACGAAGGAAAATGTCAAAAATATGACAGACCGATGTATACAATATAGAGGATAGATACAAAATGGATACATATCTGTTGCTCTTCCCTCCTTTTCCTTACATTATCTAGCTCCACCCCTTGGAGTTTGGCTAATTGTTTAAGCATATTGTTCATACTTCCGATCAAGAGCTCCCACAGTACACATCTCATATATATATATATACACACACTTGGGTCCCTTCACACTAACGCACACAAAGTCACGAAACTAACTATTACATCCTAATCGTCTTGTGCAGCAAAAAGCACACATTTTCAATTCCCATTGTTTATATACGGACAACTTTTAAATTACTGTACATAAACATCCTTTCAATTCCATTTCCTTGTAGCCTCCATCATACACATGCTGACACTTTAATTCACTGTCTTTTCTCAAACATGCCTCTTTCTTCACCTGATTCATTGTACACCATAAGCTCCCGCTTTTTTGAAATTCTTATGAATTCATTGCAGATTTAGACGGGTTAAGACGAATTCTCCCATGCTTAGTTATAACCGCAAGATATAGACAGAGTAGGGTGTGGTTATGGAAATAATGTAAGAGGGTTCGCAGGGGGTCCGGAGTGAATATAGACATACAACAACCAGACACAATTGTAACCATAGAATGTCTGTGTTGATAACCCAAGAACAACAGATGTTCCTTATTGCTATGAGAACACAAGACAAAAATAGGAAGACAAACATATCTCTTCTACATAGAAATAACAGTCTTATTATGACATTAGTGTTTAAGCATTAAACCACCACAAGTAACTCAATACACTGCACAGCTCTATTCAACTTAAGCAAGCAGTGTATAGTTCCCACGAGAGACTCATACATCACCCTCCCACCACAACATTACTCTTTCCCCTCCCTTAAGAATGTGGACTCCAGTGTTTCACCAGTGGCAGTGTAGTAAAATGTAGATGCATTGTAGGAACTTTTAACTATCTACATACAATAGCCTTTTCAGCACTGCTACATCTGCACAAGCAATTAGAGAGGATACAGAACTGATACAGCAAAAAACATTACATGCCATATAACAAATGCAATGACAATGCCAGTTAAAACACATATGTATGTACTCATACACACATATGACTCTGCTCTATCAGTTATTCTAAGTTACTAATTCCAACCCTACCAACGTTCCCATACAGAACAAGGCTTCGCCAATGAAGGTTACTAAAAGAAGTCAGTTTTTAAAAGATGATCGGTCTCTTACTTCTGCCGTACCAAACAGTAGGTCCCCTACCTTACAATTTGAATTCCCACCTGTTCGTCTATGATTTCCGTGCCTCTGACGGTTCCTATACGTCGCAGTTACAGTCTGAATCTTTAGGAGTGTGTTTTCCCGCTATGAAGCAAATAGCTCTTTGGCACCCAAGTGGATCTTCACTCTCAGTCAATCAGTCTTAAAACCTATGAGCTAGCAGGAGGTGAAATCACCCTCTTCTGACCCTCCAAATTCCGGATGATCCCCCAGAAATGTTGTAGAGTCCAATGACACCAGGCTGTTTCTTCAGAAAGCATAGACACTTTATTGCATCCATATATATATATATATATGTGTCCAGTTGGAATAGTTTCCAAAAGACTGAACCAACAACAAAAGGAATCCACGCAGAGACATTCTTCCATCTAAAAGCAAACTAATTGGTTACATTTCACTACAGTGTTAAACAGGCGCAGTAATTCTTTAACTATACAATTGCTGTCATCCCCTACTCTAAAATAGGCATACTTCTGCCCTCCTTTTTACAACAACCCAACTTACTTGCATTAACTCTGAGCCGCCGTAGCTCAGTCAATCAGAAGTGGCGCAGGCTGCTCAATGCCGCCAGATGGAGAATGGAGGTTGTGCCGTTAATGTCACCAGCAGCTGCAGAGTGTGAGAGAAAACAAACAGGGCGCCTCCACTATAGGAGGCCGAGCTCCATGGTCAGGACTCTGAGGGGGCTCTGTCTCTCCTGTTAGTGTTGGGGAATCAGCCGACCAGGATGGGGAGCAGTCAGAGAGCCGAGCGGGATCACAGCAGAGAGAGGCAAAGGAGCTTGGTGAGGTCACTTCAGAGTAAAAGACGCCACCACTTCTAGTCCAGAAAATACAGTGTATGTCACACACGCATGTATACATATCACACACTGTATATACCATCTAAACACATACACCAAATAGATGTTGTTAAACAGCACTAAAATAGTATGAAAATGAAACTTTAGAGAAATGCACACGTTTCATAGCAGTCATTTACAGTGTTTAACCCTTTCCTGACATTTACCCTAATGAAAAATGTCAGATTAAAAAAAAACTGTGCTGTCAATAAGATCAAAGCAAGCTGCGAGAGGAAGGAGTTAAAAGCTAAAAAGAAAAACCTGCAAGAGCGAATAGGCAGCGTCACACACCCTTTTAGGAAGCATTTCTGACCCTAAAAACACAACTAAAAAAGCTTGAAATTTCCTCACTTGTGTTTTTTAGACGGCTTTTTTGGGTGTCTTTTTAAGGTCACATTTTTACATGCTTTTTTTTTTCTACAGAGAAGCCTACATGAAAAAAGACCAGAAAAATTGTTAAACCTGCAGCCTGCCATGATTCCAAAAAATGCTTCTGACCCCTAAATTAAAAATGAATGGTCACAAAACATGTAGTGTTTGTATTAAATTTCAATATTGACCTACAACTAATAGGTACTGCTGTATCTTGTCTCCACTTGAAATACGGATAGAGATATGGGTTGGGTGACAGGGAATGGGCAGGTAACGCAGATGTGCTTCCCGCCCTTGTCAAGTCTCCCCGCCCATGTTCTGTGTTTCCCCAGCTGGCTTTGCAATCTCCAGTGGCGAGGCCACTGGCAATTTGCCTGGTGATACAGCATAATATCGCCCTTTCCGGCTTCTGTGACTGTCCCCGGGCCTAGGTCTAGCATAATCTCTGTTCCCGACTCCTGTAAATCTTTCCACCGCTCTGCCTTGTGCAGTTGTAGCTCCTGCGATGTTACTGTCCCCATTGCTCTGCGTTGTGCCATTGTGGCTCCTGTGCACTCGGTGGCAGGTTGGGGCACAGGTAGAGAGGCAGTGGTGCAAACCGGAGGCGGTGAACGGCCTTCGTCCCACCTTGTGGGGTGCTTGGCCATCATATGTCTGCGCATGCTGGTGGTGGTGAGGCTGGTGGTGGTGGCTCCCCGGCTTATCTTGGCGCGACAAACCTTGCACACCACAGTTCGTCGGTCGTCTGCACTCTCAGTGAAAAACTGCCACACCTTTTAGCACCTCGGCCTCTGCAGGGTGGCATGGCGCGAGAGGGCGCTTTGGGAAACAGTTGGTGGATTATTCGCTCTGGCCCTGCCTCTACCCCTGGCCACCGCACTGCCTCTTGCAACCTGCCCTGCTGCTGCACTTGCCCCCCCCCCCCCTCTGAAGACCTGTCCTCAGTAGGCTTAGCAAACCAGGTGGGATCAGTCACCTCATCGTCCAGCTGCTCTTCCTCCGAATCCTCTGTGCGCTCCTCCCTCGGACTTACTGCCCTTACTACTACCGCACAGATAGACAACTGTGTCTCATCGTCATCGTCCTCCTCACCCACTGAAAGCTCTTGAGACAGTTGCCGGAAGTCCCCAGCCTCATACCCCGGACCCCGGGAACTTTCCAAAGGTTGGGCATCAGTCACGATAAACTCCTCTGGTGGGAGAGGAACCATTGCTGCCCAATCTCGGCAGGGGCCCGGGAACAGTTCCTGGGAGTCTGCCTGCTCCTCAGAATGTGTCATTTTCATGGAGTGAGGAGGCTGGGAGGAAGGAGGAGCAGCAGCCGGAGGATTCAGAGTTGCAGCAGTGGACGGCGTAGAAGACTGTGTGGTCGATAGATTGCTGGATGCACTTTCTGCCATCCACGACAGGACCTGCTCACACTGCTCATTTTCTAATAAAGGTCTACCGCGTGGACCCATTAATTGTGAGATGAATCTGGAGACTCCAGAAACTTGCCTCTTTCCTAATCCCACAGCAGTCGGCTGCGATACACTGGGACCAGGAGCTTGGCCTGTGCCCACACCCTGACTTGGGCCTCCGCGTCCTCGCTCGCGTCCACGTCCTCTAGGCCTACCCCTACCCCTCAGCATGGTGTATTACGAGTAGAGCAGAAACAGAACGCTGTAATTAAATGTGACGCTTATTGGCCTGTGGTTGGAGGCTGACTTCGCTTACGGAGCGCACAGCAGAGCCAGGAAACAATTATGCGCAAGCCTGTAGTGAGACGTAGGTGCGTATGACTGAGCTACTGGAATTCACAGCGCAGAAGCAGTCAAGTGGCCAAAGGGCAGTGGTAGGCCTTAAGTATTTTGCTTCTATTTTTTTTAAATGGTGAGGTGAAACACCAGACAGACCCTGTATGCAGCGTATATTATGTATACTGTTTCCCTCTGGCGCTATCACGGCGGTGATGTAACGGGCACAGCAGAGCCAGGAAACAATTATGCGCAAGCCTGCTGTAACGCTTAGCTGGGTATTAATTAGCAACTACTACCCCCAGCAGACACGCAGTACACTGAAGACGGTCACAGGCAGCCCAAATATAGTTTTTTTCCCCAATTTTTTTGAAAAAGCCCACTGCCTATATAGACAGTATATCTCTTTCACCTTTCCCACTGTCCCTGCCTCACCAGTACTGCCCCTATACTCTGTAAAATGACTGCAGACTGAGGACGCAATGGTCTGCACGCCCGATAGAGGAAAAAAAAAAATTGTGCAACACTGCTAAAAGCAGCCTCAACAGTACTGCACACGGTCAGATGTGGCCCTAAGAAGGACCATTGGGGTTCTTGAAGATGAATATAACACCTAACACTCTCCCTATAGCAGCTACAGCAAGACAGCACTTTCCCTGATCTCGGTCAGGATGCATCTGTGGCGAGCCGCGGGAGGGACAGATTTTAATACTCGGGTGTCACCTGATCTCCCCAGCCACTCACTGCAGGGGGGTGGTATAGGGCTGGAACGTCACAGGAGGAAGTTGTAATGCCTTCCCTGTTTTTCTATTGGCCAGAAAAGCGTGCAAATTTCTCAGGGAAGAAAGTGAAAGTAACCCGAACATCGCGTGGTGCTCGTCTCGAGTAACAAGCATCTCGAACACCCTAATACTCGAACGAGTATCAAGCTCGGACGAGTATGCTCGCTCATCTCTAGTTGTGACCGATAATAGAAGACAAAAAAAAAAAGCTTTATAATCAGGAAGCTTATTGGACTATGGAACTAAACCCCAGAATACCTATGGGTAGGAATACCAGAACGGATTTAATGTATGTATAGGTTTTTATTTCATTATTAATATTAATTATTATCCATTTTGCCCCATTAGATATTAATTTTGCATAAGTGTGTTTTTTGATAGATTTTATTGGTATTAATACAGTTATGCACATTGTGTATTTATTTCACCATTAATGTAATTTAACACGACACATTTTGTTTATCACATCATAAGTTTATTATGTGCATCAACTAACAATAATTAATTACCTGATACATACAGCTATACATATACACTGGTTGGTGCTAATAGCAGAGCACATTCCATTTCAATGTTCTATTCAGCGTTCCAAGGGTTAACACACAGGTTGTTTTTTACTTGGTGATGGTAGATATCTATTTAAACAGGTTGCACGTGATTTTAACACTGAGGTGAAGAAGGGTTCGCTTGTAAACCCGAAACGCATTCTTTGTAAACCTGTTTGTTTTTATGGCTCATTCTCTCTAATATAGATAGAAGCATTCTTACTGCTTGTCAAGTTCCCATTATCTGGATTGTGGGTTCATGATCAGAACTGCTGTCGGCACCAGGTTTTTTTTGCAACAATTGAAATTTGCTAATGATGATTACCTAGGATGTATCAATCTGATTTCAGTGGAGGCCGTTGGGAGATGTCCACGTGTACATTCTGCGTTTGGGTTGCATAAACCATGTGCTTGCTATCCTGAGCTGGTTTTCTTGGCAGAACTGTACCAAGCGATCCCCGTCTTCATTTTTTTCTCCAAGCCCAAATCTTTGTGTCGGTTGCTTCTGGCTGGCTGCAGACTTTGTAATTGAAGTCACCCATAATGTAAATGATGTCCTTCTTTGGCACTTCGTTTAGCGTTTTCTGGATGTCGGCATGAAAATCTTCAGTGGTTTCCCCATAAGCATCTGTCGTTGGGGCATAGACCTGTAAGACTGAGATGTTCACTGACTTACCACGTATCTGGATTTGCAGTGATACGGTTGCTAATTGTTCTAAAACTTTCTAACAGCTTTTGAGGTCTGCTTGTTTGTAATAAAGGCTACTGAGGGAACCTCGACTACTTATACTCAGACCTAGCTTTTGCTCTTCCCCAGTAGCATTTAGAGAATCCTTTGGCCTGAGGGCCTGCCATCGAATACCATATCTGAATCATTGGAGAGCTCTTATATAGGGTTTCCAAGGCAAAGTTTTTACAGGGTAGGTCGCCAGGTCTTTCTCTAATCCTCCCCATTTATCTGGACTAGGGAGCGGCGTATATAGGATATATGGCTGGATTCTGAGCAAATCCTCAGAATAGCTGATAAAAGAAGAGCAGCAAAGGCAGCCAGCAGCAAAGACAAAGTTCAGCAACTAAATGATGATTTTCAGCAAGCAGAAAGGAAAAACAAGAAAATGGGCTCGAATGAGCATTGCAAACAACTTGAAGCAAAAGCCATGAAAGGCCATATGCAAGGCCTTTTCTCACAGGTCACGCTGGCCCAAAAACCTTTCATGGCACGCAACAACACAATCAAAGGCAAACATGGGAAGGAACAGCATGATCAACAGAGTATCAAGCATAGGTGGAGGAAATATCCAGAGGAACTATATGCGCTCTTCAGCTATGCAAGGCCCTGAAACCGTTGCTGGCACTTCCTTGGGAGAGGTGAATTAATTACCGCTGGGGATTACCGTTTCAGCTTCACGCCAACAAAGAGGGCAAATCGGCCACATTTAGAGGCTTGGGAGACCTACCTAACTTTCTGACCATAGGAAACAAAAAACAAATGTCCCACCTTATCTTCATGTGCTGCAAGCCTCAGTTCCGCAAGCAAGTATACTCACAAGCTGTTGCCATCCGGCTACTTCTGGCTCTGAATAAACGCAAAACAATCCAATTGCAGGAATACAGCTTATTGTGGAAAAACTTGCTTTTTATTTTCTTTTTGGTGCTTGAATAATACAGAGAACGCGTTTCGGTTATGAAACCTTGTTCACCTCTGACTAACAAAGCCATTATGCAAACCTTATAAAGGTTTAGTGAAAATAAGTGAATTAAAAACATATGTGCAATTAACCCATGGCAATCTATTCTTTCAATTACCAAAACCTGTCCCTCCTGCAGGAACTTGTCTTGGTTGTTATATATATGCATGATATATTAAATGATATATAGAAACGAACATTCATGTATTATATGCTCCACTTAATAACAAAAATGTGAAATCCATACATCATCATTGCAGAAGCAAAAATAAAAATAAAAATGAATAAAAATAAAAATAAAAATAATCTTTCTAACAGCAACATAGAAATACAACACAAATTATTGGTATGTAGTAATGCAAGCAGCAACACATTATAACAGTACATCATATATTACTGGTAAAGTGGAATTATGTTGGAATTAATATCCATTTTTTGATGAAAGAATATTTACTGCAACTAATAAATGTATAAAAGGTCTGTTTTATAATTCATTCCTTTCGGGAATCTTGTGTTTAAGTTTAATATCCAAAACGCTTCCCTTTTAAACACTTTATCCGGGTTAATTGTTCCTCTCTTTTTGTTTATGACTTTTTCAATACCAAAGAATGAGAAAGTATTTAAATTTCCTTTGTGTCTCTCACAGAAGTGTTTTACCGCACCTGAACTATTCACATTATCCTTTTTAATATCACGGACATGTTCGTTGATTCGCGTCTTCAACTTCCGTGTAGTGCAACCTATGTAGTTCAGATTACACTCTCTGCAATGAATCATATAAACTACATTAATAGTGTTGCAGTTAATAAAATTGCAAATTTTATACTCTCTATTGCCATCGCTATCAGAAAAGGTTTTTTCTCTTATCCACTAAGTGACAGACAGTACATCTAGGATTACCGCAGCGGAAAAAACCCTGAAATTTCATCCATTGCGGTTTTTCCTTTTTGGAAGAAAAGGTACTAGGTGCTATTAGATCTCCCAAGTTTTTACTTCTTTTTGCAACACATTTAATTCCTTCCTTTAATATCTTATCAACAGTGTCATCCTGTCTTAAAACAGGCAAAAATTTGAAAAATATTTTTTTAATTTCATAAAAATTTCTGCTATATGCCGTAGAGAAAACCATTCCCTTGTTATTATTCCCTTTTTTCTTTGTACATTTATCCTTAAGTAATTCTTCCCTATTGATTGTTTCTATTTTGGTGCATGCCTCATCTAATGATGACTGTTTGTAACCTCTCTGATGCAGCCTATTTTTGATATCCATTTTAGCTGCATCAAAAAAAGCATTATCTGAACAGGATCTTTTTGCCCGTATTAGTTCCCCTACGGGGATAGCTTTAATAGTGTGTTTGGGATGCCCACTATTAGCATGTAGTATGGTGTTACCTGCTGTCGTTTTTCTGTATAATTTGGTCTCTATTCCTTTGATACAATTACCTCTCAGGGTTAAATCTAGAAATGGTACTTCAACATTGTTATGTGTTACAGTGAACTGGATTTAACCCTGAGAGGTAATTGTATCAAAGGAATAGAGACCAAATTATACAGAAAAACAACACCATATTACATGCTAACAGTGGACATCCCAGACACACTATTAAAGCTATCCCCGTAGGGGAACTAATACGGGCAAAAAGATCCTGTTCAGATAATGCTTTTTTTGATGCAGCTAAAATGGATATCACAAATAGGCTGCATTAGAGAGGTTACAAACAGTCATCATTAGATGAGGCATGCACCAAAATAGAAACAATCAATAGGGAAGAATTACTTAAGGATAAATGTACAAAGAAAAAAGGGAATAATAACAAGGGAATGGTTTTCTCTACGGCATATAGCAGGAATTTTTATGAAATTAAAAAAATATTTTTCAAATTTTTGCCTGTTTTAAGACAGGATGACACTGTTGATAAGATATTAAAGGAAGGAATTAAATGTGTTGCAAAAAGAAGTAAAAACCTGGGAGATCTAATAGCACCTAGTACCTTTTCCTCCAAAAAGGAAAAACCGCAATGGATGAAATTTCAGGGTTTTTTCCGCTGCGGTAATCCTAGATGTACTGTCTGTCACTTAGTGGATAAGAGAAAAACCTTTTCTGATAGCGATGGCAATAGAGAGTATAAAATTTACAATTTTATTAACTGCAACACTATTAATGTAGTTTATATGATTCATTGCAGAGAGTGTAATCTGAACTACATAGGTTGCACTACACGGAAGTTGAAGACGCGAATCAACGAACATGTCCGTGATATTAAAAAGGATAATGTGAATAGTTCAGGTGCGGTAAAACACTTTTGTGAGAAACACAAAGGAAATTTAAATAGTTTCTCATTCTGTGGTATTGAAAAAGTCATAAACAAAAAGAAAGGAACAATTAACCCGGATAAAGTGTTTAAAAGGGAAGCGTTTTGGATATTAAACTTAAACACAAGATTCCCGAAAGGAATGAATTATAAAACAGACCTTTTATACATTTATTAGTTGCAGTAAATATTGTTCATCAAAAAATGGATATTAATTCCAATATAATTCCACTTTACTAGTAATATATGATGTACTGTTACAATGTGTTGCTGCTTGCATTACTACATACCAATAATTTGTGTTGTATTTCTATGTTGCTGTCAGAAAGATTATTTTTATTTTTATTCATTTTTATTTTTATTTTTGCTTCTGCAATGATGATGTATGGATTTCACATTTTTGTTATTAAGTGGAGCATATAATACATGAATGTTCGTTTCTATATATCATTTAATATATCATGCATATATATAACAACCAAGACAAGTTCCTGCAGGAGGGACAGGTTTTGGTAATTGAAAGAATAGATTGCCATGGGTTAATTGCACATATGTTTTTAATTCACTTATTTTCACTAAACCTTTATAAGGTTTGCATAATGGCTTTGTTAGTCAGAGGTGAACAAGGTTTCATAACCGAAACGCGTTCTCTGTATCATTCAAGCACCAAAAAGAAAATAAAAAGCAAGTTTTTCCACAATAAGCTGTATTCCTGCAATTGGATTGTTTTGCGTAACTTTCTGACCACATTCGAGCTACCTTCTGGGTCTCTCCCTGAGTGGCCGAGCTCATGCTCCCTGCCAATTCCTCCACCCAGAAACGAGTGGCAAAGGGTAGGCCAGGAGCCACAACGCCAAGCACCATGCCAGAAGACATCGGGGAAATGCACGTCTCCAACTGGTGACCTCATCTGAAGGGAATATAGTGGCTTGCACTCTTGTACCTTGTCAAAAAGACCTGTGCTTGTCCTAGAGGGGTCCCGGACCTGTTGGGGTTTGATAATTTTTATTCAAGAAGTTAAATCTATAGCGCGGGTGGTGGGGGCGGACATTTGTTCAAAAGTTTGTTGGCTTTCACAGCTCTGCTGGGAAGCAAGGGCTCTGTTGGCCGTTGCTGTCTGTCATACAACGATAGCAACCTTTCCCCTCGTCATTCTGACAGCATACACCTGGAGGTTGTCCGCTGGACACCTGTTGGGACAGAAAGCGGAAAAAACACAAAAGGCAACTCCCATCACCGGCTCACCAGTGTCTTCCTGTCCCTACAGGACAGTCCAAGCGGAACCTCCAGGTGTATGCCGGAGGGAAAGAAGGAGAAACTGCATGCAGCCTGTCCGCCCTGGGGGGATGTCTCTCTGTTGGGCTGACAGGGTCTGCGCGGGTGAGACCCTGCTAGGGGACCCTCACCCCCAGAAATTACCCAGCATTTAATCCTCAGAAGAGGAATTCCCCCCCAGTGCGCTGCCCAGAGGGTTGCTGGCTGGGGAGGGACCCCCCGGTACCAGTGGAACAGCAGAGCAGAGGTCAGCGCTTCCTTCCTGGATCCAGCAGGCCCGTCGGGCGGAAGGTATGGCGGGGGATCGTCTCCTCTAATAGGTCCCATTTGCTGTGGCAGGGGGACCGCCAGAGCACTGAGCAGCGGGAGGGGCTCGGGAGCGCTGGGGCTCTAATCTCAGGATCCGAGCAGCTGGGCGCCGAGTCCCCATCGCGGTGCTGTGAGGTGCAGCAGCGCTGTACGGGCTGCACACTGCTTCCTGGGGGGGTGGAGCCTCACTCGGGGGGCGTGTTGGCGCCAAATTTCAAAGTTTAAAAGGCTGGGACCCCATCTGCCTTCTACCTGTCTGCACTCTAACGCAAGATGTCAGCCAGGGAGGATACTGAGAGCGGTCTACCTGTAAGTAGACCTCCTTTGGTGGGTTTTTTTGCCGGGGGGGGGAAATGATTGAAGGTTTTGCCTGTCTCCGTTTCTTAGGACAGAGATGCGCAAAAGAGCAGAGAGGCCAAGAAACGGATCCGTTAATGTCCGGTCTGTTTGCAGCGTCTGGAGGAGGGCTATGCGAAACCGCTGTGTATGGATTGTATGGCAAAGCTGGTCTGGAAGGAGGGCTCCTCTGCCATGGTGGACATTCGTTCCGTAATTCGTGAAGAAATTGAGGCCTCTCTCTCCTCTCTTCCTCTTCCACCCCCTACAAAAAGGGCTAGGATGCATATGGAGGATTCCAATTCAGAGGAGGGACTCCTGGAAGACTCCCCTTCAGAATCTATGCCACGAGTGGAAGATGTCAAAAAGTACTTCTTCTCGTCGGTAGATATGGGTCAACTGCTAAGCGCAGTCAGACGCACCATGCAGGTGGAGGAAGAGGCGCCGCAGCAGCCCTCGTTCCAGGATAGCCTGTTTCGGGGTCTCCATCCGCAACCTAAACCCACGTTCCCGGTGAACGACATTCTGAAGCAACTAATACTGTCAGAATGGAGGCAGGCGGAGCAGAAGTTCTTCCTACCAAAGGAGTTCAGGGATCGTATGATCTTCGCAACAGATGATATTGACTTTCTGGAAGCCACCCCCAAGGTGGACCTGGCAGTGGCCAGGGTTTCTAAGAAAGCGGCTCTTCCCTTTGAGGATGTTTCACAATTACGGGATCCACTGGATGCTAAGGTGGATTCGGCAATGAAAAGAGCCTGGGAGATCGCAGCCCTGACCATGAAGGAAAACATCACGGCCACGTCGGTTGCAAGGTCCATGACAGTCTGGCTGGACCAGCTCCAGTCGCTGGTTGCTCAGAGGGGTTCCAGGGAGGATATCGCCAGCTGCCTGCCCCTTCTCCAACAAGCAACCGGATTCCTGGCAGATGCCTCTATGGAGCCCGTGAGGTTTGGAGCCCGCTCAGCGGTTCTCTCCGATACAGCCAGAAGAGCCGTTTGGGTCAAGGCCTGGGCGGGAGATAGCACGTCAAAGAAAAGGCTCTGCGCCCTGCGATTCCAAGGGCATAGGATCTTTGGACCTTCTCTAGACACCTTATTGGAGAAGGTGTCGGATAAGAACCAGGGGCTACCCACAGAAAAGTCCTTCAGGCGACCTTCCTCCTCCTACCCTCCATCCTTTGTTCCCTCCAGGACATACAGGGGAAAAGGGAAGACCGGATGCTGGTCCTACCCCCAAGGTCGGAAAGGGTGAGATATCGCCCTCAGGGAACCTCAGGTCGGGGGTAGGCTGATGGGGTTTGCCCCCAAGTGGAAGGAGGTGACCTCCAATCCCTGGGCCCTACGCCTGGTTAGGGAGGGCTACAGAATTTAGTTTTCCTCCTCCCCTCCTCAGAGGTTCATGGTCACCCTCTGCCAGTTGCCCTCGTTCGCTCAGGCCCTTTAGCTGGGGGTGCAGGAGCTGTTATCCCTAGGGGCCATCATTCGGATTCCCGCAGGAGATCAGTTCAGGGGTTGCTACTCCCCCCTGTTCCTCATCAAGAAACCCAACGGTTCTTATAGAACTATCATTAATCTAAAATTTTTGAACAAGTTCATCTCTTATGGGAGGTTCAAGATGGAATCAGTGTGGTCAGCGATCCCCTTAATCGCGCCTGGTAGTGTCATGGCCACCATTGACTTAAAGGACGCCTACTATCACGTCCCCATTCACCCAGATTTCCAGCAGTTCCTGCGGTTCGCTCTTGTTATCGATGGATCAGTCTCACACTTCCAGTTCACGTGCCTGCCATTCGGGATTTCTTCCGCACCTCGGGTATTTTCCAAGTTAGCGCTGGAGATGGTGGCTGCACTGAGGACAAACAAAGTCTTGATCGTCCCGTATCTAGATGACTTTCTGATCATAGCAGGGTCAGCTGCAGAGCTCCGGTCCCATATTGATCTCACACTCCACTTGTTCGAGTCGTTGGGCTGGATCGTCAACTTCGATAAGTCTAGCCTCCTTCCCGAACACGAGAAAAATTTCTGGGGGTTATCCTGGACTCTTGCCACCAGCGCTTGTCCCTCCTCTGGAGATGCAGAAGGCAATCCTGGATGAGTGTCGGGTACTCTCTCTCTCCACTAAGGTTTCCTTCCTTAGGAGAGGCATGAAAGTCCTCGGCCTCATGACTTCTTGCATCGGGATAGTCCCATGGGCTCAGCTTCACTGCAGAACCCTCCAGGAGTTTATCCTGGGTAACTGGGATAGATCACCTTCTTCCCTGGATCGGCTAGTTCTCCTTTCCCCAAGATCAAAAAATCACGGGAGTGGTGGGTGTCTACGACCAACCTTGCCAGGTCCACGGTTTGGTATCCCGCATCCCCAATATCTATTTTTACAGATGCGAGTGCAATTGGCTGGGGGGCCCACTTAGGTTGTTATTACATCCAGGGGGGCTGGAACCGGGAGGAGGCTATTCAGTCCTCCAACTATAAAGAACTTTGTGCCATCTGGAAGGCTGTTTGTGGCTTCGAGGCGGATATCAGAGGTAGACACATAAATTTTTTTTCAGAGAACGTGACAACTGTGTCCCTCATTTGTCACCAAGGATCCATGTGGAACCCCCGGCTCCAACGCCTAGCGGGGAAACTTCTCGGCTGGACAGAGCAGCGGATACTTTCCATCAGAGCCTTCCACGTAAGGGGCCCAGAAAACCTTATAGCGGATCTCCTCAGCCGCAGAAAGACAGATCCGGGGGAATGGACTCTTCACCCGCACGCATTCCAGCTGATCATAGAAAAGTGGTGGACACCACAGGGGGACTTGTTCACCTCGCAGGAGAACACCAAATGTCCCCGTTTTTTCTCCAGGGGAGCAGACGAGTGTTCTCTGGGAACGGACGCTCTGTCCCAGACTTGGGACTGGGATCTCGCCTACGCGTTCCCACCCATACCCCTAATGCCAGTGGTCCTAAGAAAGATCCAGGGGTCCCCAGGCTCTGTCATCCTAGTGGCTCCATTCTGGCCCAAAAGACCCTGGTTTCTGCTCCTGGCCATTCTCTCGACCCAGGACCCTCTACATCTTCCTCAGAGAGACGACCTCTTGCAGCAGGGTCCTCTGATATGCCCAGGGGTCCGAAAGTTCAGACTGGCGGCCTGGAATCTGAACGGGTAAAATACCTGAACCAAGGTCTATCAGGAAGGGTAGTAACTACCTTATGCGAAAAACTTAAAAAATCCACTAGAAATATCTACATTAGGATTTGGGATACGTTCTCTAGGTCAGTGTTCCCCAACTCCAGTCCTCAGGGACCGCTAACAGGTCATGTTTTCAGGATTTCCTCAGTATTGCACAGGTGATGTCATTATCGTCAGTGCCTCAGACATTGCCACAGGTGTTCTTAACATAGGATATCCTGAAAACATGACCTGTTGGTGGTCCCTGAGGACTGGAGTTGGGGACCCCTGCTCTAGGTGGTTGGGTCATAGCATCCATGATCTCCAACAACCTAACATTGGTCAGATCTTAGAGTTTCTGCAAGATGGGTTAGATATGGGGCTAAGACCTAGTACCCTCAAGGTCCAGGTACCCGCCTTGGGAGCCTTTTTTGACTCCCCCTTGCGTGACTATAGGCTGATTAGAAAATGTCTCAAAGGGGCAGTCAGACTTCACCCCTTTGTGAGGGAAACTATGCCCCCCTGGGGCCTTAACTTAGTTCTACAAGCACTCTGTGCACACCCCTTTGAGCCCATGGAGGAGCTATCAGTCAGGATACTTTCCTATAAAGTAGCTTTTCTAGTCGCCATCACATCCGCCAGACGGATTGGGGAGATCCAGTCCCTCTCCATCAGGACTCCATATATGACCGTCTTTCCAGACAAAATAGTGTTCAAACCTGACCCCTTTTTTCAGCCTAAAATCCTCACTGGCTTTCATAGAGAACAGCTCATAGTCCTTTCTTCCTTCTGCCAGGAACCCCGTAACACCAAGGAACAGCGGTTACATAACTTAGACGTCAGGCAGGCAGTGTTGAAGTATTTGGAAGTCACGCATTCCTTCAGAAAATCTAACAACCTTTTTGTTCAATTTCAGGGTCTGGGCAGAGAAGGGGCCGCTAATAAAGACTCCTTAGCGCGATGGGTCAGAAGGGCGATCGAAGACGCGTACCTGTCCCAAGGGATTTCCCTCCCGGGCAACGGTAAAGCCCATTCCACCAGGGCGGTCGCCTGTTCCTGGGCGGAGAGAGCCCAGGCAACAACCGACCAAATCTGCAGGGCCCACACATTCTCCAGGCACTACCACCTGGACTTGGGGGCCAGCCGTAATTTGGCCTTTGGGCGTAAGGTTCTACAAGCGGTAGTCCCCCCCTAAAAAGCCCTCAGTTTGTTGGTACTTCTCCAGGTGTATGCTGTCAGGATGAATGAGGGGAAGACAGGAATTAGGTCCTACCTGTCAATTCCCTTTCTTGAAGTCATCCTGACAGCATAGGGGCTTTTCCCTCCCCTTGAGTTATGTTTACGTGAAGTAACGTACTGTATTATGATTTCTGTATTAAAAAGTATTGGTTGAGCAAGAGCCGGGTCACTGTAGTCATTTGGAACACACTGGTGAGTCGGTGATGGGAGTTGCCTTTTGTGTTTTTTCCGCTTCCTGTCCCAACAGGTGTCCAGCGGACAACCTCCAGGTGTATGCTGTCAGGATGACTTCAAGAAAGGGAATTAACAGGTAGGACCTAATTCCTGTCTTCTGCCACTAGTTTATGCAGCTCTCCAATCCGGCAGCATATGTCTGGTAATAGATGCCTTTTACACGTACGGAGTGTGGCGCCATTTATTATACTTGAAGTTAGTGGTGAAATTATACTGCGTGTGGCACCATATAGTGTACTGGAGGTAAGCGTTCGTCCCTCTCTATGGTGGCTCACAAACCCCTTATATATAGTGAGGTAATTACATGATTTAGTGCTGTTCATGCACTGTATGTAATTTCTGATTATTTTTCATATATCTCACATCATCTCCATTCCTGGAATCAGCTGACGGCGCCTGCAAAATGTTTGCTCGTGTTCTGGAAGCTTTATCTCTTTTTGTTTGCACCGCAAATATCTACAGTAGTAAAAAGTTGCATAAAATGGAAAGGACGCCTGATGCTGAATGTAATGGCAAAATCAAGAGCTTTTTACTTTCTTTAGAACATTTTTATTTTGTACTGTTATACGCAGGTGGAATTCGAGATATTACAGGCATGTAAAGAACCTTTTGAAAATCGTTATACAAGTTACATGATACATGCATGAAAACGTTCTAAATTATCCAATAGATTATATAATCAGGCTTGGCAAAGATCCATTATTGGATCGAAACGTTGTTGTTTCAAAGGACCATGATGGAATAAAGTATCCTTTTATTGCTGTAACATTGGTGTGGATGCTGCCTCTGATTATATTATCTATTGGAGATTTGGAGTGGGTGTGGATCCAACCCAGACCGAGGCGTGACATCACCCTAATGATTATCGCCATGTTATGGTAATTGGATAAACGAGTGCTGCAGTGCGATTGTATGTATATGACAATACTTTCTAAATTATGTCCTGACATTTTTTTTCCCTTTTATTACAGTAACCTCAGCACTACACAGAACAACACATAAACAATAAAAAACAGAATTTGCTCTCTAAACATCTATTCGGTATTTCTTGAAAGCCATACATTCCACATTTCCTTATATTTCAACAGATTGTTAGATTGAGTTGCCATCAATTTCTCCATTTGAAGCATGAGAGATCAGCAAATCACAGAGGTCTTCTATTCTTAGGGGCAGCACTTTTTCCATTGTTTGGCTATTAGATAAGACGTAGACATAAACATATGTCCTATCATCTGTCTAAGTTGGTCGTGTATCCCTTCCATGTGTAAAAGAAGGCGGGCACTTTCGGGACGTTTGGCCAGATTTGCAATATTTTTGATCATAAGAAATATTTCTTTCTAGTAAATGGTTAAACACAGGCAGTCCCAAAAGTGTGGAGCAGAGAACCCTTACCACCGCAATGCCTGCAACACACGTCACCTTCACACAGGCCCCTGTTTTTAAGAGACACTGGACACTGTACCCCTCTTGATTTCCAAGATCTTTAGCCCAGATCTTTCATAAAAACTCCAGTGTCTATATGGGGATATGGGGTGTATTAGATTGAGGAGAGGGAACAAGATTTTTGATCAGATATTTCCAGGTCTTCAGAAAAGCCTGTACCGTGGGGGACAAATCAGGATATATAATACTAAGTGTGGGAACTTTTCCAAGAAGGGATAGAATATAAGCCCATAATAGCGCCCCCAATGGTCTCTGCTTGATAGATGCTTCCTTGGTTGCTAACCAGCCCATACCTCTAGCCAGGGATGACCAGTATGTTGTTTGATTTATAATTGCAGCCTTTTGATACGCTTTCATTTTTGGTACACCTACTCCGCCCTTACCCGTTCTCAGAGCTAGAATATTTAGAGCTACTCTGGGTCTCTTTCCCTCCCAGATAAAGTGAGTAATTTTTGGAGACGTTTAATGGGCAGCAGAATCTGGAGAGAACTAAAAACATACAAGAGCTTAGGGAGCGTCATCATTTTATAAATTGCAATTTTGCTCAGCCATGATAAGTACTGGGACTTGTATGAGTCTAGCTCTCGCCACAGAGAATCCATCAAAGGGTTAATATTTCTTTCAACTATCAAATTTAAGGGATGGGACAACATAATCCCCAAGTAGGGAATGCTATCCTCCTGCTATCCACTCGAAGGGAAACTCTTTCCTTGAAGCTTCACGGTGGCTGGGTGAAATATAAATTCACAGAATTTGGGACTTGGTGGCATTCAAGCTGTAATAAGACACTTTACTATACATCTGTATATCCTTCCAGACCTCTGTCAGACTGGAGAGTTTTTGTAAAAGTCAGGATGATATCATCTTCAAATAAACCTAATTTATGGTTAAGGGAACCTGTGATAACACCCAGCACACATATGTTGGTATGGATCAATTCAGCCAGAGGTTCAATAGCCATAGTAAAAAGCAAAGGGGACAGCGGGCAACCTTGTCTTACCCCATTGGAAATATTAAAAGGTCTCAAAAGTATTCCGTCAACCAGGACTCTAGCCGCAGGGGAGGATTAAAGTGCTGTAATTTTATTAAGCGAAGTATTTCCCACACCAAACTTTTTAAGGGTTAAGAAAGCAAAGTCCCAATGGACCCTATTAAAGGCATTTTCAGCGTCCAACGAGATTGTTCTGATTTATGGATCAAGTTTATAACTTTGCGTATGCTGTTTGGTGCTTGTCTGTCCTTTGTAAACCCTACTTGGTCAGAGTGAATAATTGTTTTAATGTGTTTTTTCATCTTTATTTATTACTAGCTGATATACCCGGCTTCGCCCGAGTTAATTTGGTACTGGTGTTTATGTGGTGTTCACATGGAAAATCTTATGAAGTCGTGGTTACTTTAGAGATACTGAGGAAAAAGATATGTTCACCATTTTGCATAGTTCTCTGCGTTACCCAGAAAACACTACGTGGAGGTAACCATGCGACACTTCCTTTATATAAAATGACATCAGGAAGTGAGAGAATTAGATTACATACATAAAATTTGGACACTAATTCTTTTGCGCTTAGAATTGAATAATCGAGTTGGGACCCATTAACTTTTCATATTTATGACACAATCAATGCTTGTGCCAAATTTCATGTTTCTATGACATTGGGAAGTGAGAGATTTAGATTATGTACGTAAAATTTGGACGCTAATTCTTTTGCGCATAGAATTGAATAATCGAGTTGGGACCCATTAGCTTTTCCTATTTATGACATAATCAATGTTCATGCCAAATTTCACGTTTCTATGACACCGGAAAGTGAAGAAATTACTTTCCGCACGTAAAATTTGGACGCTAATTCTTTTGCGCATAGAATTGAATAAAGGAGTTGGGACCCATTAGCTTTTCCTATTTATGACATAATCAATGCTCGTGCCAAATTTTATGTTTCTATGACACCGGAAAGTGAAAAAATTACATTCCGCACGTAAAATTTTGATGCCAATTCTTTTGCGCTAGAATTGAATAATCGAGTTGGAACCTATGAACTTTTCCTATTTATGACATAATCAATGCTCGTGCCACATTTCACGTTTCTATGACACCGGAAAGTGAAAAAATTACATTCCGTACGTAAAATTTGGACGCTAATTCTTTTGCGCGTAGAATTGAATAATCGAGTTGGGACCCATTAGCTTTTCCTATTTATGACATAATCAATGCTCGTGCCAAATTTCCTGTTTCTATGACACCGGAAAGTGAGAAAATTACATTCCACACGTAAAATTTGGACGCTAATTCTTTTGCGCATAGAATTGAATAATGGAGTTGGGACCCATTAGCTTTTACTATTTATGACATAATCAATGCTCGTGCCAAATTTTATGTTTCTATGACACCGGAAAGTGAAAAAATTACATTCCGCACGTAAAATTTTGATGCCAATTCTTTTGCGCTAGAATTGAATAATCGAGTTGGAACCTATGAACTTTTCCTATTTATGACATAATCAATGCTCGTGCCACATTTCACGTTTCTATGACACCGGAAAGTGAAAAAATTACATTCCGTACGTAAAATTTGGACGCTAATTCTTTTGCGCGTAGAATTGAATAATCGAGTTGGGACCCATTAGCTTTTCCTATTTATGACATAATCAATGCTCGTGCCAAATTTCCTGTTTCTATGACACCGGAAAGTGAGAAAATTACATTCCACACGTAAAATTTGGACGCTAATTCTTTTGCGCATAGAATTGAATAATGGAGTTGGGACCCATTAGCTTTTCCTATTTATGACATAATCAATGCTCGTGCCAAATTTCAAGTTTCTATGACACCGGAAAGTGAGAAAATTAGATTCCGTACATAAAATTTGGACGCTAATTCTTTTGCGCATAGAATTGAATAATGGAGTTGGGACCCATTAGCTTTTCCTATTTATGACATAATCAATGCTCGTGCCAAATTTCCCGTTTCTATGACACCAGAAAGTGAAAAAATTGCATTCCGCACGTAAAATTTGGACGCCAATTCTTTTGCGCTAGAATTGAATAATGGAGTTCGGACCCATTAGCTTTTCCTATTTATGACATAATCAATGCTCGTGCCAAATTTCAAGTTTCTATGACACCGGAAAGTGAAAAAATTGCATTCCGCACGTAAAATTTCGACGCCAATTCTTTTGCGCTAGAATTGAATAATGGAGTTGGGACCCATTAGCTTTTCCTATTTATGACATAATCAATGCTCGTGCCAAATTTCAAGTTTCTATGACACCGGAAAGTGAGAAAATTAGATTCCGTACATAAAATTTGGACGCTAATTCTTTTGCGCATAGAATTGAATAATGGAGTTGGGACCCATTAGCTTTTCCTATTTATGACATAATCAATGCTCGTGCCAAATTTCCCGTTTCTATGACACCAGAAAGTGAAAAAATTGCATTCCGCACGTAAAATTTCGACGCCAATTCTTTTGCGCTAGAATTGAATAATGGAGTTGGGACCCATTAGCTTTTCCTATTTATGACATAATCAATGCTCGTGCCAAATTTCAAGTTTCTATGACACCGGAAAGTGAGAAAATTAGATTCCGTACATAAAATTTGGACGCTAATTCTTTTGCGTATAGAATTGAATAATCATGTTGGGACCCATTAGCTTTTCTTACTTATGACATAATCAATGCTCGTGCCAAATTTGAAGTTTTTATGACATTGGGAAGTGAGAGATTTAGATTATGTACGTTAAATTTCGATGCCAATTCTTTTGCGCTAGAATTGAATAATCGAGTTGGGACCCAATTACTTTTCCTATTTTTGAGATAATCTATGCTTGCGCCAAAATTCATGTTTCTACGACATCGGGAAGTTGGAGAACTTTTGGCGAGTCAGTCAGTGAGTCAGTGAGTCAATGAGTCAGTGAGGGCTTTCGTCTTTATATATATAGATTAATTTTATGGGACACCCCCATTTGTAGGCGATGCCAGCTTGTCTAAGGGCCATAGTTACGGGTAAAAGGGATCTTCTGGCTTGCATAGTTGACCGAGATAGATCCGAGAACAACTTAATATTTGAAAACGGGGCCGGGAGTTGGGTGATCCTTCGTGTTGTCAAAATTAAAGCCTCCTTGAGATGGTAGAAATGGATCTCGGCAATAGTGTCACGGGGCGTTGTTTCGGGTAGAAATCTGGGTTTTGGGAGTCTATGAATTCTATCAATAACAAGGTCTCCTGGGGGGTGTCAGGGAGAATCTTTAAAATAAAGTCTTTTAAATTCTCCGAAGAGACAGACTCAAGGATTCCTCGAAATTTGACGTTTTGTCTACTGCGATCCTCGACATCTGCTAGTTTCACCTTCAATTGTTGTACCTAGTCGTCCAAAGAATAATAGGTGTCAATTAAATCATTATGGGATTTGGTAAGTTCTTGCATTTTGTTCTTGACTCTCTCACTGTTCCTGGACCAATTCAGTAAGAGAAGAGCACACGGTTATCATGTCCGCATGAATAGATTCACTCAGAGAGAGAATAATACTTTTGATAACATTCTCGGATGCAGGTTGGTCAGAAGATGGGAACATGCAATATGTTACTTTGACCTCTGGGCCTCCCCAGAAATCAGGATATCATCTTGAGAGACACTGGGCTCCACTGATGCTGACATAAATTTGAAGACATTTCCAGGAGTGTTTGTCTTGGTGCTGCTACCAGGAGGGGTTGTCTTTGTGTATGGTGTCCACCTCTGTCTTCTCTCCTCTCTCCTCCATATGGAAATTTGGAGGTGATAGTGCCCCTCCACAGGCAACCTCCAGCACTAACTTGGTGTTTTTTTTCTTTTGCAGAGTCAGCATACAGAGCCGCTGTTGCCGCTACACAGTGCACAAAGGATCCCGGGGAGGAGCTCCTGCTGTTTGGGGACCCCAAACTCTCTCCCCATTCCTCCACCACTCCACGGTGTTTTGTGGACATGGGAGCCTCTCCAGAGGCACTGTCCAATGTCCTCCTCTGCATTGTCGGATGTCTCTGCGGGAGCCACTGAGCAAAGCAAAAGCAATGTTACTGCTGGCTGTTTTCCACCAGGGATCCCACTGCAGCCTCTCTTCCTGCTTGTCCTCTCCCCCTTGTGACAGAGGTGGGAGCGAAGTCCCCCATGCTTTAGAGGAGTCACCCGACCTCTGGACAGTCCTGGAGGCAGTGTTGGGATGGGGCCATGGGGTGCTGCTCTTAGGCCTCATGCCCATGGCCATGATGGACTCTGCCAGCGGAATATCACAGTGGAGTCCGCAATTGCACCCCACAAAACCCCCATACTTATCTTTCAGATCCGCTGCATGAATTCTGTTTGCTGGGCCAGCGCAGTACAGTGCAAGACGCGCCGGCAGTGGCGAATGACGCGGCCAGGGGTAGGTGGGGACACAAATTCACGTGATTACTATACTGTGCTTTAGCGTAAGTATAGCATGTCGACTGGCTTCCTTTCACTACAATGGAAGCCGGCCACCCGTATTCACACGGCAAATAGAGTATGCCGCGTTTTTTGTCACGCTGCGTATTTCCACTGTGGAATTCCGCAGAGTGAACATTCAGCTATTAGGCTCAATGGAACCTAATAGCTGCGGGACAACGCCTTAGTGTTCTCCTTTCTCTCCGCTCCCGACTTTCGCATGGAAACCAGCGCCATCTTGGAAGGGATTTCTTTGGAGGAGGAGAAGTCCTCTAGTTTCTTTGGCAGAGCTTTGGATGCTTTTGATATACTAGCCATCTATATTAGGAAGGCCTCTGGTGTGGATTAGGACAAAGTTCCCTCCCTCTACACGCTGTGGTGTTGCTAGAAAGGAGGCTGCAGCACAGAGCTCTCCTCTACACCACCATCTTCCTCCGGCTCTCAAGCCCCTCCCCAAAACCTTTTACTTTCTTAAACCCTTTCATGAGTATATTTATGCTAAAATAAAGTATGGGAACGGGTTCCTCTATTTGTTTTGGACGTTTTGATATATATGTATGGTTTTGGTGTACAGGGCGCATACGGTGACTGTTTTGGTTGGCGTCAGCTTTGGGTCGTTTTCTTTCTTATGTATATATTATTTTATTCTGTAATTTTTAATTACTTATTTATGTAATTATGTTTTTTTACTATCTATGTCCCCCCTGACATCGTATAAGACCTCTGGGGGACATTCACATGTTTTTTTTTGTTTTTTTTTATTTGACACTTTTCGACTGTAGTTGGGACATCCATAGGAGCCCCAGTTACAGGGAAAAATATCCCCTATAGTGACATTCATCACTGGCAGACCTAGTCAGGGGCTTCTGGGACCCTGTAGCTCTACTGTAGCAGAGAATCCCGCCGATCACATGATTCATTACAGAGCAGGAGGCTTAAATCCGCTCCGTAATTTCACTATTGGCTGGGCTTTAAGCCCGGGACCAGGCGCCGTATATTTACCATGCTTGGTCCTTAATGGGTTAAACCTAAACTCTCCAGCGCCTTATTAAAGACTGCTATAAATTGAAACTTTGATAAAAATTGCCCATCCTCATGCTTCAGCAAAGGCCCTGTGCACCCCTTTTGCTACCCCTATATCTCTCCCCTGTTTATAAAGGGCACATCAGCGCACCTTTCATCCCTCCTAATCTAATTAGCTGCCCCCTACCTGTTCGATCCATTTTTGAGCAGCAGATGCAAAGCTCCAGCCGTCCCTAACCATTCTAACATTTGCACCTGTAAACCCCCCTGACCTTCTTACTGGGCGACACTAACTCCCCTATGCTCAGTGCCCCAAAGAAGGCCAAAGAAAACACAATTCTAGATAATGCTTTCTTGTTAAACATGGGGTTACTACTGGGGTGCCGTGGTCTGGTTGGTGCGGGATGCTCATCCTGGTGCTGTGGGGACCCGAGCTGGTGGCTCTGTCCGGGGTTCCACCACTCTGGTGGCTGGTCACGGCGGCCGCGTGCCGCTCGGGCCGCTGCGCGCTGCCGGGGGGAGGCAGATTTATGATTACCTTCGGTCGTCATGTGACTTCGCTCTGTCCTTCTAGGCGGGGAGTTCTACACTTATACCTTGCTGGCCCAGACTCTGGTTGCCAGTGTTTGGTTTGACTTCTCTGCCTACACCCGCAATTATTAACCTGACTTTTTGTGTGTTCGACTTCGGCCTTTCATTTGACTCTGCCTCTGTTTTGCCCTTCTGTACTCCGCACATGTCTTTCGGTTTGACCCTGTTTGTTTCACGACTACTCTCTGGTCTGTTCATTTGTTGCTTCCAGTCAGCTACGCGGTGCTCACCTGTCGGTCTCCCTGTCCCTCCTTCTTTGGGGTCTCTGTAACTAATGCGGCGCAGGGACCGTCGTCCTGTTGTCGCCCTGGGGCGTAGCCCAAGGGGGCAAGTAGGTAGGGACATGGGGGAGGGCTGGCGTAGGGATCCCCTGTCCATCTGCCCCTGCCATCCCTAACACTAAAGAATCCCCACAAATTCTCTCTACAGCTACTCCTATTTTATCCAACAGGTTAAACAAAACTGGCCTACGTGTATCCATTCTCTCTTTCCTCTTCCTAAAACACGTTAATGCTTGTCTAACCAAACATTCTTGGTAATGTCTCCCCTTCCCCTCAACTTGCAACCAAACACCACGCCCACCATGAATCAGTTCACCCCCGCTATTGACAAATATTTTTCCTGCTACTTCTCCCAACTAACTCAGTAAAGCCCCCACCATATCTTCTTCTGAACTCTCACACCACAATGAGCTAACCACTCCTCCTACTCCTGCCATGCCGCCCCATATGCAGCCCTTCAATTAGGTACCCCACTGCTCACTTACTGCATTCCAAAGCCAAGATGGGCAAGTCTACCCTTCTTCCTCCGCCTCTGGGGCCAATGTCCTGAACCGCTCCCACTGAAATCGAGAAAGAGCATCCACAATTAAGTTTTTGACCCATGGAACGTGCACTGCCACTACCCACATATTCAAGGACAGTGCCTCCAAAACCAAATGGCGCAGCACATTTACCCCAGGGTCAGCTGAGGCCATCAGAAAATTAATGACCTGTACAGCCCCCATATTGTTGCAGTGGGACCTCACCTTTTTGCTTTGAAAACAAGTGCCCCAAAGTGCAATAGCCACAACTATTGGGAAAAGCTCCAATAGTACTAAATACCGTAATAAACCTGACGTTATCCACTCCTCTGGCAACTCTCCTCACACACCATTGCCCCTCGCAATAGGCACCGAAGCCCGCGCTTCCAGCTATATACCTGAACAATTCCCAATTCACATTCTCGCTCAAGTCATCCATTATCATGGAACTCCTATTGTCCCTCTCTAAAAAGGACGACCTGCAAAATAACCCCCGTTATTACCCTAGTACTTGGATGCTGTCTGGAGCCACCGGCAATAGGCGAAAAGCTGATTCAATATCAGATTTTGCCAATAATGCCCCACTTCCGTATTTCCTGACCCCTCATAACGCAGTGTCAAACTAGGTATACACCACCAAACATAGCTCAGGATCTATACCATCGTTTACTGAAGCCCCCTTTTGGGTAGGATAAATGATGGATTAACTGAAACTTGTTCGGTTCCTTCTTTGAAACTACACCCAGAGGTGACACCACAAATTCCTGTGAAGGAGGGTCCTCGAAAGGTCCTGCCTTGCAGCATAAACTAACCACCTTGGCCAACGTTTCGGTTACAATCTCCGGACACCTTAGTGCCAACAGCAAGTTTTTTGTAGAAAATGTTAATTTATGCAATGGGGAGACATGGCAAAACCGTCCCTAAAACCCCTCAACAATAACTCTGCCTTCTCCCTGTCATGGTACCTATTTAGTAACTACACCAATTCTACCAGCATCACCGGGGTCATCCCTTTTTTCAAAACCCCTGGGAGCTTTCCCCTTTCTTTTACTGAAGCACTTAGCTGCTCCGTATGACCCTGCATTACAGAGGGAGCAGCCGTGTTTGAACCTACAACCCATCCCAAATTTACATTGGCCTTCATTGAATTGCTAATTAACCAAATCTATTACCTCCTGCCTGGTTTCCTTGACTTCCAGCTTGTGAATTAGAAGCTGGGCCTGATGACCCACCTCCTGCTTGAAAGGGCTGCCCAAAATGCACTGGGGCCATTACCCTCAGCCACAAACAGATGTTTTTTTCATGCCATCTGATTGATGGCCGGACTGCTTTCCGCTGCCTGACCTGCTCATCATAGCACAGCCAAGTCTGCCCCCTGTATACTCGATATGCTTCTCCTATTGAGTCCAAATAACAAAAAGGCCAGAGCGCTTTTTTTTTCTTTCTTTTTCCCCAATTACGCTTGCCCAAATGGCAAATGCTTGCAGCCAATTGGTGAATATCTAAGGAATCATATGCCACCTATGTCTTTTCTCCTCCTCCTTGTACTCTCTCCTCTTCACTTTATCCAATGGAAGGAGGGAGAATATTTCCAATTATTCATCCTTCCAGATCTTTTCCCTAACGTCTTTCTTCAAGTAAGCCCATAATGGCCCCTCAAAGCAAACATAGACCTCCCCTGTCATCCTATCATCCCGGCGAATCCCGCCCCCATCCTTTTCTGTTTGTACTGCCACGATAACCCCCACTAGCGATTCCTGACCAGCCCCCCCCCCCCCCCCCCCCCAGCCAAGCTTCCAGCCAGAGTACCATGCCGCTGTCAGTAACGGAACCGGCCACATGTCCGACACCCCCCACTGCCTTTCTACCACAGTCCCACTGACTGAGCTTCCATTCAGAAGGCTTTCCCTACTGGATGATGTGCTGAACGGCATGTGACACAGCAAAACAGACTGCGGACCAGGCCCTAATTCCTGTCCCTGCAAAAACTCCACCATGCATCCTACTAATGCCCTAACCTCACTGCTAGCACCGCACACAGCTGCAAAGGCATCACCAAACCACCCATCCCCTGAAAAACTACTCCCGTTAAAAGATAGATGTAGCAATTTTATTCTTTCTCCACTCCTTTATTCAAATCACAGCATGTTCAGTAAATATAATAGGTATACAGGGCAACGCGTTTCAGGGTCCACATAGTCCTTTTTCAAGCCTAACAGTAATACACAAACATACTAGCATATATTATCCTATAACAGTATTCACAAATGGGCCCACAGCGTTTCCAAATGACGTCAGTTATCACGTCGGTGCAATTATTTGGCATCATTCACAGCAGAACGATATACGTTCCACTGTGCGTTCCAACTAACTTGGTCATGTGACACGTCACGTGGTGATGTGATGCGTCGAGGCGCACATCCCATGAGGACACAGCAAGATGGCGATGCGTCCCACTGTCCGTCTCAGCTGATGCCAGTCACCATGATCAGAATGTCCACGGATCTTTATCTCAACACATCTTTAATTATCCAGCATAAAACAACGTTTCAACCTTATAAAGGTCTTTGTCAAGTTCAAATAACACAGTGCACAGACACAAACTTATATGTACATAAACCACTCCCCTTGACCAATACAGACACCCGACATAAACTTGCATAAATTAAAAGCAACCATAGACATAAGACAGACCTAATGAATGGACGGACCAGATGGGATAGATGGAACTGTCAGCTGCTTCACATCAAGTCCTCAATCAGCGCTACCTCGTCCCCTCTTGATTACGTCAGTGTGGGGGGGGTGTCCACCTATGACGTTACTTTCATGATGCAAAGAGGGGTGGAGTGATCTCCCATGCTTCCCTGTGCGCAAGCGCCAGAATCCACGTCTCGTTCTGATGAAAATAGTACCAAACTAAAGGGCGGGGGTTGAATGGCCGAGGACGTGTGTTCTGCGCATGCGCCCGTGCTACCAATCCACGGGACCTCACTCAGACGCTTTATCTGTTGCCTAAGCAACTGGCAACGCTTGTCTTTATGCGTCATGCATACCAATCACAGGTGCGCCCACAGTATCACACCGGAATAAGCCTGCATGATATGTGTGTGACCTTATAGTGATTACTAATAGTGCATCAGCATTGGTGTAAGTGGAATAAATCTGCACACTATATATGTGACCTTATAATGATTTCTAGTAATGCATCAGCATTAATGTTATAACCTCATAAATAGAATCATCACAGGACACAATTGCTATGGGGCAATAGAAGTGTGACACGTATGGGATACGATTGAACTGGATGATTGTGTAATCAAATAACTAGTTGCCGTATGAGTTAACCAGAACTTCAATGAACTAATGACCTGTCTGAATATTCTGCTCAATGCAGAATATTATCGACATATATGGTAAGACAGCAAGAATGACTCATAATATAACACAGATGTGATAACTTCATGGACAAAATATTCAATATATTGTGTTGCCAATCATCTACTACGCATGTCTAGAACCTGAATAGCCATATTAGAATGACGTATATACCCATAACTGCGCAGAAGCAGATATGCCACGTAGTGTAAGAACGGCATAAATAGCAGTGATCTTCAGGGAAGAGTCGGGACTCGTTTTGTTGTGGTCGATAGACGTATCGGCGTACTAATCGGATTCCTCCTACCAATCGTACCTGGAGATCCCCCGATTGCGGAGTGATGCTACAATATCCGGTGATGTATTGATGCTTAACTTTGTTACCCATGTGATCTCAATGCCTATATGTTAATTAACTATTTTACTTACATATACTAAAGAGTAAATAAACTCGTGTTTTATATTTGTCTTACCTCAGACTGTGTGCTTAACGGGTATGTTAATGAGGTTAAAAAATTGCCAAAATCTTGAGCAGGTAAGACATAAATTGGCGTAGTCTGGCAGGATATTGTTGTCTTTGGTAAGGTTATATTACTGTATAATTTGGTATTGTGACAGTGCTTCTCAGTGCACGGGGGGGTTGCTGTCGCCATATTAGATTTTTGGCCCATTGCCAAGGGGTTCAAATGGTTATAACTTTGCTTTGATAGGTGATAGAGTAATAATAGTAAATACAAATTGATAGTTGCAGTAAGTAGTCCTTGTTGAACCCATTGGCATACTGCCAAAATATTATAAGTTCTGTAACTTTGAGGCAGGACTCGGGAAATCGGTGCCAGTTTGCAGGGTGGTGCCTCGCCGTAAAGGGGACCTCTGTGCAAAGTTTCACCAGATTGGCACGTTGCCAAAATTTTGTAAAGGGGAACTCTGTGCAGAGTTTCACCAAATTGGCACGTTGCCAAAATTTTCGGAGTTCTGTAACTTTGAGGCAGGACTCGGGAAATCGGTGCCAGTTTGCAGGGTGGTGCCTCGCCGTAAAGGGGACCTCTGTGCAAAGTTTCACCAGATTGGCACGTTGCCAAAATTTTGTAAAGGGGAACTCTGTGCAGAGTTTCACCAAATTGGCACGTTGCCAAAATTTTCGGAGTTCTGTAACTTTGAGGCAGGACTCGGGAAATCGGTGCCAGTTTGCAGGGTGGTGCCTCGCCGTAAAGGGGACCTCTGTGCAAAGTTTCACCAGATTGGCACGTTGCCAAAATTTTGTAAAGGGGAACTCTGTGCAGAGTTTCACCAAATTGGCACGTTGCCAAAACTTTCGGAGTTCTGTAACTTTGAGACAGGACTTGGGAACTTGGTGCCAATTTGTAGGGTGGTTTCTCGCAGTAAAGGGGACCTCTGTGCAAAGTTTCACCAATTGGCAAGTTGCCAAAAATTTGTGAGTTCTGTAAGGGGGAACTCTGCGCAAAAAGTTTCACCAATTGGCATTTTGCCAATAAGACAACAATATGTTTAGAAAAAGAACCAAGAAAGATAAAACTAAAATCGTTCAGAAAATAGACATCCCCGGCTGGTCCGAGGGTCCCTATGATATATTAGCTCAGGAGTTGATGCATAGTGGGCTTGCAGAATCATGGGATAGTAAGCTAAAAGATTCAGAGCCCCTCGATGTCGTTAAGGTACTCGAGGAGACCCCTGCCAAGGCAGGTGACGCAGTTCAGTTGGGTAGGAGAAATTGGGTATTGGCCTCAGCCTATAGGAATATCCATAAGAAGAAGTCCCAACTAATAAGAAAACTTAATCAGACGGAACAAAAGTTAGTAGAATCTGAAGGAAAGAGAGTGGTGTTGGAATGTAACCAAAGGCTGATAAAGGAAAAAATAGAACATTACCAGAATATTGCAGAAAAGGCTGTTGTAAAAGTTGCTCAGAATAAATATAAGGGGCGTAAAGGTAAAGTTGATAAGCGAAAGGTATCGAAAGCTATAGCTTCTGCTTCTGTGAACTGGGACCCAGATAAGTGGGATGGAGACTTATGGGATTCCTCATCTTCTTCGGGGGAGGAGGACTGGCATAAGGGGGATTGGGAAGACCCACCCAATCCAATAATTGATCCACCTGCTTTAAAACGTGCCCAGCCCATTAGCAGAAGGAAGGAAACTACTGAATATGGACCCGATACCCAGCCTATCGTAGGTCATGATGGGCAAAGGTTGCCCAGGTATGACGATCAGGGAAACTATATGTACGATGCCGATGGGAGACTGTTGGTGCAAGAAGAATTGGTGCCACATAGGCGCACCAGGCTTACCCTAGAGGATTTTTCTCAGTCAGAAGTTGATGATATACTGAGTAGATTTAGGCAAAGGCCTGGGGAATCTGACATACCATGGTTGGTCCGTCTATTTGAGCACGGGGCGACTGGGGTAATGTTGGATCCAAAAGATGCAATGAGATTTGTTACTCTAACTAGAGATCCAGTAATCAGTAGAAATTTTAGAGAATATTTTCCTAATCATCAAGGAGAAAGTGCTATTTCCCTGTTTAATATAGTAACCAATGGGTTTCTTAATAAATTCCCAACAGAGGCAGACATTCCAATCAATGACAAACCTTGGTACACTATCAGGGATGGCATTGAAAGGTTGAAGGAGGAAGCTATGAGGGTCTCATTAATTATCATCGAGCATATGGAAGATTATTTGGAGACTCGGCTGACAGCAGGAGTTAGAAATCGTTTAATTAAGACTGCACCTTCGGCTTATAAAGCCGTGATGATGACCCTACTTCTATCCATGACTAATGAGCCAATGTCTGCGGTTGTGGCTAGAATGCGGGAATTGCAAGATATGGGAAACTGGGATAGAGAGGAAAAGCGAACAGATCGTGATAGGTCTAGGAATCCTAGTTCCCAGGGGACTGGTGATTCAGGAGTGCCAAGGGTATCTCGTAGAGATATGTTTCAGGCTCTCCTGAAAGCTGGAGTCTCCAAGGACGCCATTGATGGAAAAGATACAGGTGATTTGTGGCGTCTTTATAAACAGAAGGTATTATCCAACAAAAAGGTGGATAAAAGGGAAGATTCAGTGGCCCCAAAAGCTTCTAAAAAGAGAGAGAAGCAGGTCACTAATTTAGAACCTAAGAAATTAGAATGGGAGGATTTTCAAAAGATCTATCCATGGAAGGAGATGGCTGCAATGGTAGCTAGCCAAGTGCAGGACCATATGAAGCCATCTGCTCCGCTCCTGGAGGAATCAGATTCTGATTCCGCATAGGTAGCAAGCCAAGCCCCTGTTTGGGTTAGGCGGGATGACAGACCCTATGTCCCGCTAGCCATACATTGGAAAGGGGGTAATGTCCAAAGGGTCCCAGCTTTAGTAGATACAGGGGCGGAGGCTACTCTGATTTATGGAAATCCCAAAAAGTTTAAAGGTCCAAAAGTTAATATTTCAGGATTGGGAGGAAAAGTTACCGAAGGAGTACAGACACAGGTAACTTTGAAATTGGGCAATTTGCCCTTACGTAAATACACGGTGTTAGTAGTACCTATTCCGGAATATATCATTGGCATAGATATTCTGAAAGGATTGACACTACACCTCGAAGATGGTAAGTTTGCCTTTGGCGTAAGGAAAATAGGGATAAAAGCTTGTCCAGTTACGGTGGGAAAGGTCAAAATGCCACCCGTACACATCCCTCCTGCAGGAAAACTGGTTGCTATGAAGCAATACAGAATTCCTGGAGGTCACAAGGAAATAGGAGAAACCATTAAGGATTTGGTCGATGCTGGGGTTGTGAGGCCTGCAACCACAGCATGGAACAATCCGGTATGGCCTGTGAAGAAGAGTGATGGGTCTTGGAGGATGACTGTCGATTACAGGGAATTGAATAAACAAACACCTCCCTTGACGGCAGCTGTCCCAGACACCATTACAATTGTGGAGCAGATTCAAAGTCACAGTGGACAATGGTACGCTGTGATTGATATCGCACAAGCGTTCTTCACAATTCCAATAGAAGAAAAGGCGCAAGATCAGTTTGCCTTTACGTGGCAAGGACGTCAATATACGTTCACTCGATTGCCACAAGGTTGGATACATAGTCCAACCATCTGTCACCGGACGGTGGCAGAACATTTGGATGAGTTTGATTTACCATCAGAAATGCAGTTTTCACATTATATCGATGATATAATGATTCAGGGACCGGATGAACAATCTGTAAAGAAACAATTGGACGGATTGTTACATCATCTGCGAGAAAAAGGATGGGAAATAAATGATAGCAAGGTGCAGGGCCCCTCTCAGACGGTGAAATTCTTAGGAATTCAATGGAATAAGGGCCATAGGGAGATTCTCCCTAAGGCAAGGCAGAAAATCTTAAATTTTCCCACTCCGAAAGACAAGAAGGAAACACAATCCTACATAGGATTGTTTGGATTCTGGAGACAACACATTCCGCATCTGGGGCAGCTTCTTGCTCCTCTTTACAAGGTGACTCGCAAGAAGTACGAGTTCACGTGGGGAGAAGAGCAACAGGTTGCATTTGAGGCAGTAAAAGAAGCCATACAACAGGCTGTAGATTTATGGCCTTTACAAGATGGTGAGATAGAACTTCATGTATCAGTTCAGCATATGTATGCAAACTGGTCATTGTGGCAGAAGCAAGGGGGCAAAAGAGTGCCACTGGGCTTCTGGAATCGAAAATTACCAGATGCAGGAGAAAAATACACTCCACTGGAGCAACAGCTGTTGGCATGTTATTGGGCCCTGGTGGATACTGAACAATTGACGACAGGACACATAGTCCTTCTAAGGCCGCAAATACCCATCATGAGTTGGGTATTATCTAATCCAAAGTCCAATCGGATAGGACATGCCCAGGAGCAGAGTATCATTAAGTGGAAATGGTACATCTCGGAAAGAGCGAAAAAAGGTGAAGGGGGGATAGCTGCCCTGCATGAAAAGATAGCTGATATCCCTCCAGATGGTCAGGTTACACCAGTAGCGCAAATGGAGGAATCCCCAGTAAAGTGGGGAATACCTTACTCTGAGTTGACAGACTCCCAAAAAGAGCATGCTTGGTTCACGGATGGTTCGGCCAAGTATATCAGTGGAAGACGTAGATGGAAAAGTGTAGCCTTTAATCCAAAATTAGACAAGACGTTGGTCATGGAAGGAGAAGGTAAGAGTAGTCAATATGCAGAACTTTGTGCAGTATTCTTAGCTCTGAAGCAGGAACAAGGGCAAGAATGTCATTTGTATACGGACTCATGGTCAGTTGCCAATGGTTTGGCCACTTGGATCATGGGATGGAAGAAGAACGACTGGAACATTCATGGTAAGGAATTGTGGGGGAAAGAGCTTTGGCAAGACATAGAGGAATTCATTAGGAGTACTAAAAGTACTGTGTTTCATGTTGATGCTCATGTCCCTCTTGACTCATTGGAACGTTTATTTAATTCTCAAGCAGATGCGGCAGCATCGATTTCTGTTGCCGTACAAGAACCTGACAAGGAAAAGGAAGCATGGCTTCAAGGTACAGCTGTTTGGGCTCACCAAAAAAGTGGACACTTGGGAGAGAAGGCCACTTACAGAATCACATAATCATTTTTGGAATCCTTGGCGTCATGTGTTCGGTGTTCGCAGTAGGTGATGCGTGGACGCCAGGGATCCGCGTCAATGACACCGGAAGGAATGATTATTCGTGGGGCTGGAGGAATTCAACCCGAACCAGGAAGCAAGACAACTTCACTTGTGAAGCCAACCAGAAATGTTATATCGTGAATATTACCTTTGATGGGACTATCTGGAGTGGAAATCCATTATCGCATATAAGTTCGACCTACCGTCCTTCATATGCACTGCATAAGGCAACGGGACAAATAAACATTACGTCACTTGTGAAAGTGTCCTGCTGTCAGAGACCAAAAGAGTTGCCATATCTCAATTACTCCCTGGTGATACAATATGTTCAGAATTGTACAAATACGGGAGTGCAGTTTTCATTTCCCTTAAATGAGACAGAAGTAATTACGTGTGGGAATGCAACGGAGATCGAGAATCGGGCCATGTGGGGCCAGTTCCTGGTATTCGTGAACATTAATGCTTCTAAAATAGATCCTGGACATATAAAAAGGGTTCCATCCACCTGTCGCATGGTGGGACGAGATGCTCAAAAGACTGTTATACAAGCCTCCGTGCAGTTTCCACCCTCAAGGACTTGTCCTACCAAGCGTTCCCGTCGAGCTTGGTATGATACCTTACTCGGAGGCTACGGAGCGCTTTCTGGGACTATTAATGGTTTTGATATAGAGACTTTAGCTAATCGAATGCATAACGCGGGAAGTGGTATTAAAGATGTGCTCACTTTGCAGGCTAACTGGATGCCCACTATATGGCAGCCCTTTAGTATGCAAACGGATGTGGACACAATAATGCTTGATTTGCAAGATGCATCTAATAGGTTTTCATATGAAATAAATTCTAACATATCTAACTATGTTAATTGGTCAATATGTACCTTGCAGACCATTTATCAGCAACAACAAAAGAACACACTTCAAACTATGCTCATGACTGGCAATGAGCAAGTGTGGAGGACCGTGTTCAATCAGACTATAACTGAGACTGATTGGATACAGTTGGAGGCGCAGAAAATGGTTTGCAATGATATATTATGTAAAGGGACCATATTCATATACAATGTTACTAAAAAGAATGTGATGTGTAAGTTTGTAGTTCTCCCCTTACTTATAGGTGTTCCAGAAGATATGCATTTCTGGGTACCTAGATTTAACGGGATTTACATTGATGACCAAAATAGAACTCATGATTTATCATTGTGTGATGATACATTAGAAGGGACCATATGCAAGGTCCAATCGGCTGTTTATGAACCATGCTTATTACAAAATACGATCAATGTATGTGAATGGACTGTGCTGCCACTCACTTTTAAGATGATGGTTGAAATAGCCCCACAGGAGGTATGTTTGGCAAGTAATCATCCTGTTGTACCTGGGATGGTTGTCCCATTTTCAGGATGCTTGCGAAACGTATCTGCACTTGTTTGGGAAAATGAGACCTTTGTGTTATTACCCGAACAAGACAAGACAGTGGCTGTCAATTGGCAACCACTGCCTTTAAATGTGTCAAATTGGGATCTAAATTTGACCAAATTCAAAAAGTTGTTAGAAGACACAGAAGAAGTACAGCAACATATTAAATTGCTTAATAGATCTTTGGCAACGCATATTGTAAGTACTACTGTAATAGCTGGCAAAATTGTAAAGATGGGATCGGCTATTGCTGATGCCACGTCACACCATTGGTATGACATCTTTATGGGTTATTCATCATCTGCACAAACCACTCTTAATTGGCTAATACATCCTGTTTTGGTATTGGCCATAGTTGTAATACTTTTATCGCTATGGAATTGTTTCATGGCATATAAGGTATTCTGTAGAAAACCAAAAGTTTTAATGGTATCATACGGCAAATAGTGAATGATTAAGGACCGATTGTGACACGTATGGGATACGATTGAACTGGATGATTGTGTAATCAAATAACTAGTTGCCGTATGAGTTAACCAGAACTTCAATGAACTAATGACCTGTCTGAATATTCTGCTCAATGCAGAATATTATCGACATATATGGTAAGACAGCAAGAATGACTCATAATATAACACAGATGTGATAACTTCATGGACAAAATATTCAATATATTGTGTTGCCAATCATCTACTACGCATGTCTAGAACCTGAATAGCCATATTAGAATGACGTATATACCCATAACTGCGCAGAAGCAGATATGCCACGTAGTGTAAGAACGGCATAAATAGCAGTGATCTTCAGGGAAGAGTCGGGACTCGTTTTGTTGTGGTCGATAGACGTATCGGCGTACTAATCGGATTCCTCCTACCAATCGTACCTGGAGATCCCCCGATTGCGGAGTGATGCTACAATATCCGGTGATGTATTGATGCTTAACTTTGTTACCCATGTGATCTCAATGCCTATATGTTAATTAACTATTTTACTTACATATACTAAAGAGTAAATAAACTCGTGTTTTATATTTGTCTTACCTCAGACTGTGTGCTTAACGGGTATGTTAATGAGGTTAAAAAATTGCCAAAATCTTGAGCAGGTAAGACAAGAAGCTTCCAGATATATACATATCCCCCCACCGCACTATACTTGCCACAAAATTGTATTTATTGCGCCCTATTGTTAGGGGTAATATACCCTCTTACCTATCCATGCACTGAACAAACGTTATCAAAGTACCTGTTGTATACTGATCAGAACCCTGTTTACCCAAGGGTTAATCTAGTCCATCAAGTGTTTTGAAGTAACACCATCCCATATTGTATCTATGATCCAAATAAAATTCCCTTACCCCCATAATGTAATGAGTCATATCCAAATGAATATATTATCATATGCTTTATTAACTGTTTACTAATACATAGTTATAATCGCCCAATGCAATATTTAGAAAAACATTTTTATCAAAAAAATCCTGTTAAGGGGAAAAAAAAAAAAAAAAAAATTCTTTGGAAAAACAATCTATGAAGAAATAATTTTTGGGGGAACAATTCTTCCTCTTTGCATCAATCTCCTGAACAAAAAATAACCATAAAGGTGAGCGCATAATGTAAAAAGGGAAAGAATTTTTTTAATGGAGCTTGAACATGTCGTAATAAACCAGTCCATCTTCCATTCCCATGGTCCGTCCTTAGGTCCAACATCTATTGTACACAAAGAAAAACATTTATTAAAATCATTATCACTGTTAATGCAAATTTTTAATCATGCACATAGAAATAAGCATTGCATTATGGTCTAACAACATTTTTTTATCCCAAAGTGTATAGCAAGGGGTTATATTCTATGTTTAACCCATCAGGGGTTAATGAGTTGAGCTCATGTATCCACCTAGCTTCCAAAAGTTTCAGCTGTCGTTCCCGATCACCCCCCTTGTTGTTTAGGTTTACTGTATCAATGACTCTATACCGCAGTTGATTCACCGCATGCCCAAAATCATCAAAATGTCTCAGTTGCGGAAGATCTAATTTCCGGATTCGTATAGTGCTCTTGTGGTTGGCTATGCGTTTACGTACTTCATTGATCGTTTCTCCCACATATACCAAACCACAAGGGCAAGTGATAATATAGACCACGTAGGTGGACCAACAGGTGAACCATCCTTTAATTGGATAACGTTTACCTGTTCGTGGGTGGGTGAAATGGCTTCCTTTTACTACATTGCTGCAAGAAGCGCAGCCAAGGCAGGGAAAGTTGCCATTCTTTACCGGTGTCAGTGTTTGCTGCTGGTTCTCACTCTTTATCTGCCCTTTAGTTAGTACCAGTTGGTCCTTCAGATTCCGTCCCCGTCTATAGGACATCAATGGAGGGGAAGTAAACTCCTTGATGTCCGGATGGCAAGCGGACAGCATATGCCAATGTTTACAGATGATCCGCTTAACTCGCTTGCTGTATGTGTCAAACGTGGACACAAAGGGGATGTGAGCATTTTCGCCAGATTTGGGAGTTGGAATTAAAGTCTGTGCCCGATTCAAAGTCACCGCACGCTGTTTATGTTGTGCGATCACTGAACTGGGATACCCCCTTTGTGAAAATTTCTTACACATAGCCTCCAATTGAGAATCGAAAAACGCATCATCTGTAACGCAGCGTACCCGCAACATCTGACTCCATGGCAGTGACTTGACCATTGCCGGTGGATGAAAACTTGAATAATTTAATAAATTATTTTTGTCTGTCGGTTTACTGTATAAATCCATTACTAGTGTATCGCCCTGTTTGATAATCATGATGTCAAGAAACTGAACTGCAGTATTAGATGACGTCAAAGTAAATTTGAGCTCAGGTAGCAGGTTATTCAATTCCTCATGGAAAACCAACAATTCCTCTGTGGTACCTCTCCAAATGACAAAAATGTCGTCTATGTACCTCCACCAAACCTGGACCTTGGTCCAGGATTGGGAGGTACATAGCAAGACTTCCTCCACATATCGCATGTATAAATTGGCGTACGATGGGGCCATATTTGACCCCATCGCCGTACCGCGTTTCTGTCGGAAGAATCGTTGATTATACGTGAAAAAATTATTGGAGAGGACCAACCAGAGGAGCGCCAATATAAACTCAATACTTTTATTGGCCAAGTGGGATCCACAAAGAAACCGTCGAACTGCCTGCAACCCCCTTTCATGAGGGATAATGGTATACAGGGACGACACGTCAAACGAGCCAAGGATGTCATTATCTGCTATGGAAAGACCCTGTAGTTTGGTCAAGAAATGCGAGGTGTCTTTAATGTACGAGTCAGCAACTGTCACAAACTGGTTTAGAATTTTGTCGAGAAAGCGGGATACGTTGTTATATAAAGACCCTCTACCAGAAACAATTGGACGTCCCGGAGGACGTTCCAGGTGCTTGTGAATCTATGGTAAAGTGTACAGGTGGGGCATCAAGGGGTGAGTGGGAAGCAAAAAATTGAACAGTTGTTGATCAATGATGTTAGATGTAAAGGCTTCCTCTAGTGTATTCCTCAATTCCGATAAGGAGCGGGACATAGGATTTATATTGAGGCTTTCATAAACATCTTGATCATTCAACTTTGCCATTACCTCCTCATGGTAATAGGAGGTATCCATAATTACAATTGCACCCCCTTTATCCGCCAACCTGACAGTTATCTCTTTGTCGTTGCTCAATTTCCTCACCTCTCGTAATTCCATCAAAGAGATATTTAATTTGGCATGATGACGAAACTGGCCCTTTCTCAATGCAGCAATATCACGTGTCACTAATTTAGAAAAGGTGTCAATGGACGCGTCAACAACCGGAGGCTGAAACTTACTTTTTGGCCTCAATTTCAAATTGGCAGAGGTAAACACATCACACATTTGGGGTTGTACATTATCTACAGCTGTAGTATCCATAGCCCCTTGTCGATCCCTGAAGTACGTTTTTAATTGCAACCTCCTAAAGAATAATCGACAGTCTATGTCTAAGCGGAACCAGTCCGTCCGGGCGTAGGAACAAAAGACAATCCCTTGGACAATGCACGTAACTGAATGGGGCATAGTACCTTTGAAGATATATTGATTACGGAGTTATCCATCACCTCCTCAGGGTTGAATTTGATCGTGTCTGTATTCTCCGGTCGCTTCTTCCCGGGTCGATGGTGTTTTCGACCTCCGCGTCTCCGTCGTCCCTTCGATGGTGGGACTTGCTGGGATTTCTTGGAGGACGCTGTCCTAAAAAAGAACTAGAAGAGGGCGCATTATTCCCTGCATTAGATTGTGCTGTATCGTCTGCAGAGTCCGACCCAGCCGAAGACCACCCCAATTTTGGTCTTCCCCATCTTTGTTTCCGTCTAGATGTACGTTTAAAGGACGGGCGACCCTGTGGGGTTTCTTTACTCTGTTGCCAATTGAAAACCCGGCCGGTGCGATAATCCTGCTCATCACGTGCCCATTTGCTTCTTTTTGTAGATTCCACATCACTTTTAAATTTTTGTACAGCTGTATTGATTTTTTCTATTTGAGACTTCAGATCCATGGTGGAAAACAAGGACTGCATGTCATTTTCCAATGTTGTCAGAGTAGTTGCGGTATGCGCAATTTCTTCCTGTAAAAATTCTAAATTAAGCAGGATAATGTCAAAAGCAAACTTATTTGCAATACCCGTAAACTTCTGTAGGAATGCCTCATTATCAGAGAACAAGGTTGGGCGTGTATTGGGTCGCAACCCCCTGGGGATCCTGTTAGCCATATAGTATTCACGTAAAGTTATTGAATGCAACTTCAAAGAAATTAAATGCTTGTTTGTGCTCTCGTATTTGCGTAAGAAAGACTTGACGTCAGGTGTATTGAAAAGGGCTTCATCCTTCTCAGATCTTGCAATGATGCGAGTAGCATCGTCTCGTGTGTATGCAAAATAGCTGGGTAGATCAGAATCCGCTGTCACTGACCGTTCATTTAAGCCCATATCTTCAAGCGGTGCCCGCTGTCCTGGATCCATATTCAGATCACGCCACCAGAGAACGGGAGACGACAGCATACGCCAAACCTCAATATAGAGAGGGAGGAAATAACCGGGCAAACAAAATGCGCGCTTCTTTGCCAGTCCTGGATCCACTTGAACTGGAAGGAGCAGAAATCAATATGATAGAAGAGAAGCAGCATCCACGGATCTTTATCTCAACACTTTAATTATCCAGCATAAAACAACGTTTCAACCTTATAAAGGTCTTTGTCAAGTTCAAATAACACAGTGCACAGACACAAACTTATATGTACATAAACCACTCCCCTTAACCAATACAGATACCCAACATAAACTTGCATAAATTAAAAGCAACCATAGACATAAAACAGACCTGATGAATGGACGGACCAAATGGGATAGATGGAACTGTCAGCTGCTTCACATCAAGTCCTCAATCAGCGCTACCTCGTCCCCTCTTGATTACGTCAGTGTGGGGGGGGTGTCCACCTATGACGTTACTTTCATGATGCAAAGAGGGGTGGAGTGATCTCCCATGCTTCCCTGTGCGCAAGCGCCAGAATCCACGTCTCGTTCTGATGAAAATAGTACCAAACCAAAGGGCGGGGGTTGAATGGCCGAGGACGTGTGTTCTGCGCATGCGCCCAAAAAAATTGGTGTACCAACAGTACTAATGTACCTCTGAAAAATTGCCCATGCCCAACTAAGAGGGCAGGTGAAAGCCATTAATCGCTTTGGTTAATGTGGCTTAATTGGTAACTAGGCCTGGAGGCAGCCCAGTTAAAATAAAAATTGGTTCAGGTGCAAGTTTCAACGCTTTAATGAGCATTGAAACGTATAAAAATTGTTTAGAAAAATTATATGACTGAGCCTTGTGGGCCTAAGAAAAATTGGGCCAGGCATGGCACGTGCGTGAGGCTGCCGAGCTGCAGAGCCGCCACCAGGTTACGGCCGTTGTCACGCACGACCATGCCCGGTTGGAGGCTCAGCGGCGCAAGCCAGCGATCGGTCTGCTCTGTCAGACCCTGCAGCAGTTCGTGGGCCGTCTGCCTCTTCTCTCCTAAGCTGAGTAGTTTCAGCACGGCCTGCTGACGCTTGCCCACCGCTGTGCTGCCACGCCGCGCGACACCGACTGCTGCCGACGTGCTGCTGCTGACACATCTTGATTGCGATACAGAGGTTGCGGAGGAGGAGGAGGGTGGTTTAGTGGAGGAAGCATATACCGCCGCAGATACCACCACCGAGCTGGGGCCTGCAATTCTGGGGGTGGGTAGGACGTGTACGGTCCCAGGCTCTGACTCTGTCCCAGCCTCCACTAAATTCACCCAATGTGCCGTCAGGGAGATATAGTGGCCCTGCCCGCCTGTGCTTGTCCACGTGTCCGTTGTTAAGTGGACCTTGGCAGTAACCGCGTTGGTGAGGGCGCGTACAATGTTGCGGGAGACGTGGTCGTGCAGGGCTGAGACGGCACATCGGGAAAAGTAGTGGCGACTGGGAACCAAGTAGCGCGGGGCCGCCGCCGCCATCATACTTTTGAAGGACTCCGTTTCCACAACCCAATACGGCAGCATCTCCAGGCTGATAAATTTGGCTATGTGCACGTTTAACGCTTGAGCGTGCGGGTGCGTGGCGGTGTTCTTGCACTTGCGCTCCAACACTTGCGCTAGCGACAGCTGGACGGTGCGCTGAGAGACATTGGTGGATGGGGCCGAGAACAGCGGAGGTGAGGGTGTGGGTGCCGGCCAGGAGACGGTAGTGCCTGTGTCCTGAGAGGGGGGTTGGATCTCAGTGGCAGGTTGGGGCACAGGGGGAGAGGCAGTGGTGCAAACCGGAGGCGGTGAACGGCCTTCGTCCCACCTTGTGGGGTGCTTGGCCATCATATGTCTGCGCATGCTGGTGGTGGTGAGGCTGGTGGTGGTGGCTCCCCGGCTGATCTTGGCGCGACACAGGTTGCACACCACAGTTTGTCGGTCGTCTGCACTCTCAGTGAAAAACTGCCAGACCTTTGAGCACCTCGGCCTCTGCAGGGTGGCATGGCACGAGGGGGCACTTTGGGAAACAGTTGGTGGATTATTCGGTCTGGCCCTGCCTCTACCCCTGGCCTCGCACTGCCTCTTCCAACCTGCCCTGCTGCTGCACTTGCCCCCCCCTCTGAAGACCTGTCCTCAGTAGGCGTAGCAAACCAGGTGGGGTCAGTCACCTCATCGTCCTGCTGCTTTTCCTCCGAATCCTCTGTGCGCTCCTCCCTCGGACTTACTGTCCTTACTACTACCTCACTGATAGACAACTGTGTCTCATCGTCATCGTCCTCCTCACCCACTGAAAGCTGTTGAAACAGTTGCCGGAAGTCCCCAGCCTCATCCCCCGGACCCCGGGAACTTTCAAAAGGTTGGGCATCGGTCACGACAAACTCCTCCAGTGGGAGAGGATTCGGAACCATTGCTGCCCATTCTGGGCAGGGGCCCGAGAACAGTTCCTGGGAGTCTGCCTGCTCTTCAGAATGTGTCATTGTAATGGAGTGAGGAGGCTGGGAGGAAGGAGGAGCAGCAGCCAGAGGATTCAGAGTTGCAGCAGTGGACGACGCAGAACTCTAGGTGGTCGATAGATTGCTGGATGCACTTTGTGCAATCCACGACAGGACCTGCTCACACTGCTCATTTTCTAATAAAGGTCCACCGCGTGGACCCATTAATTGTGAGATGAATGTGGGGACGCCAGACGCGTGCCTCTCTCCTAATCCCGCAGCAGTCGGCTGCGATACACCTGGATCAGGAGATCGGCCTGTGCCCACACCCTGACTTGGGCCTCCGCGTCCTCGACCGCGTCCACGTCCACGTCCTCTAGGCCTACCCCTACCCCTCAGCATGGTGTATTTGCAGTAGGGCAGAAATAGAACGCTATAATTAAATGTGCCACTTATTAGCCTGTGGTTGGAGGCTGACTTCGCTTACGGAACGCACAGCAGAGCCAGGAAATAATTTTGCGCAAGCCTGCTGTAACACTTAGCTGGCTGCGTATGAATTAGGACAACTACCCCAGCACAGACCCAGTACACTGAGGACGGTCACAGGCAGCCCAAATAGATGTTTTTTCCCAAATGTTTTTGGAAAGGCCCACTGCCTATATTCAATAAATATATCTTCTCTCTCTGCGTCACCACTACTGGCCCTGGAGTATGTAAAATAACTGCAAACTGTTGCACTGTGGACTGCAATACAGCGGTGATGTAACAGCCAACACAGAGCCAGGAAATAATTTTGCGCAAGCCTGCTGTAACACTTAGCTGGCTGCATATGAATTAGGATAACTACCCCCAGCACAGACCCAGTACACTGAGGACGGTCACAGGCAGCCCAAATAGATGTTTTTTCCCAAATGTTTTTGGAAAGGTCCACTGCCTATATTCTATAAATATGTCTTCTCTCTCTGCATCACCACTACTGGCCCTGGAGTATGTAAAATAACTGCAAACTGTTGCACTGTGGACTGCAATACAGCGGTGATGTAACAGCCAACACAGAGCCAGGATATAATTACTGCAGGGCGCAATGCTCTGCACGGCCGATATACAAAAAAAAAAATGTGCAACACTGCAAAAAGCAGCCTCCACACTACTGCACACGGTTGGATGTGGCCCTAAGAAGGACCGTTGGGGTTCTTGAAGCCTACAATACTCCTAACACTCTCCCTATAGCAACTCCAGCAAGACAGCACTTTCCCTGATCTCTGTCAGAACGCATCTGTGGCGAGCCGCGGGAGGGGCCGATTTATATACTCGGGTGACACCTGATCTCGCCAGCCACTCACTGCAGGGGGGTGGTATAGGGCTTGAACGTCGCAGGGGGAAGTTGTAATGCCTTCCCTGTCTTTCTATTGGCCAGAAAAGCGCGCTAACGTCTCAGAGATGAAAGTGAAAGTAACTCGAACATCGCGTGGTGCTCGTTTCGAATAACGAGCATCTCGAACACGCTAATACTCGAACGAGCATCAAGCTCGGACGAGTACGTTCGCTCATCTCTAATAGTTATATGTCTGATCCATGTTATGAAGAATATTTGTAAAAGCAAATGAGTGAATATTCATATATATATATATATATATATATATATATATATATATATATATATATATATATATATATATATATATATATATCCCCCCTTGGCTTATATTCGAGTTAGGGAAGGCTTAAAAAAAAACCTCCATACTCACCTCCTAGCCGGGGTCTGTGTCCCCAGCGGCGGTGCGGCAGGCTGCTTGAATTTTCTCCGCTGTCATCCCCCGCCGTCCTCTTTGCTCAGCCCTCTCATCACCCGCTGTCAGCGCTGTGTAAGTAAGAGCTGTGATTGGATCGAGCGTCAGCCAATCACAGCCATTGCTCAATCATTCACAGCCAATCAAGCTGCTTTAGAATTCTCGCCTTTGTCATCTCACTGCTCGGCTTTCCAATCCTCTGCCGTCAGTGCTGTGTCAGTAAGCACTGTGATTGGATCGAGCGCCAGCTGTGATTGGCTGGCGCTCAATCCAATCACAGCGTTTACTTACACAGCACTGACAGAGCCAGAGAGGACAGCGGGGGATGACAGTGGGGAGAATTCAACCAGCTTGTCGCACAGACACAGATGCCGGCTGGGAGGCGAGTATGGAGGTTTTTTTTTTTTACCTAGTATATACTCGAGTATAGCTAGACATACTCGAGTCAATAAGTTTTCCCTGTTTTTTGTGGTGAAACTTATTGTCTCGACTTATACTCGGGTCGGCTAATACTCGAGTATATATGGTATATTGTGTGTGTATATATATGTATGCATGCATATATATATATATTTTTCAGCACAAAAAAATGTGCTGAAAAACTAGGCTTATACTCGAGTATATACAGTATTACAAGATCAGAAAATTAAAGAAAATGATTAGTTTTGATTAGAGCCATAGTCCCGACATATCTGCCATTATAGGAACTCTACGGATTTTTGGTTCCCATTTGTAATAACTCTAAATATAATCCTAAATATTTATGTAAAATTCTGCTATCTATAAGTATACGCAATATATTAAATTTTAAAACATTATATATTAACCCCTTAAGGACGCAGCCTCTTTTTTTCCTGACATTTTCGTTTTTTCCTCCCCTCTTAAAAAATTGTACCTCCTTTATTTATACATGGACATAGCTGTATGAGGGCTGGTTTTTTTGCGGAACGAGCTGTATTTTTTTTAAAGGTGTTATTTAATGTACCATATAACTTACTAAAAACTTTAGTTTAATAATAGAGATGAGCGAACGTACTCGTCCGAGCTTGATATTCGTGCGAATATTAGGGTGTTCGGGATGCTCGTTACTCGTAACGAGTACCACGCGGTGTTCCGGTTACTTTCAGTTTCCTCTCTGAGACGTTAGCGCGCTTTTCTGGCCAATTGAAAGACAGGGAAGGCATTACAACTTCCCCCTGTGACGTTCAAGCCCTATACCACCCCCCTGCTGTGAGTGGCTGGGGCGATCAGATGTCACCCGAGTATAAAAATCGGCCCCTCCCGCGGCTCGGCTCAGATGCCTTGTGAGTTAGCTGAGGGACAGTGGTATCGTGCTGGAGCTGCTGTAGGGAGAGCGTTAGGAGTTAGTGTAGGTTTCAAGAACCCCAACGGTCCTTCTCAGCGCCACATCTAATAGTGTGCAGTACTGTGTTAGCACTGTATTTTTTTTTTTTTTTCAAAATTGGATCTGCAGAGCATTGCGCCCTGCAATAGGGACAGAAGTGGTGGTTAGGCAGGGAGAGTGTTAGCAGTGAGTGTAGGCTTCAAGAACCCCAACGGTCCTTTCTAGGGCCACATCTATCCGTGTGCAGTACTGTCCAGGCTGCTGTTAGCAGTGTTGCATTTTTTTTTTTTTTCTCAAAACCGGCTGTGCAGACCATTGCACCCGGCATTAATACTACAGGGATAGAATTGTGTAGGCAGGGCCAGAAGACATACAGCAGGCTTGCGCCAATTTCTTTCCTGGCTTGGAAATCACTGGTAATACAGCATGCTGAGGGGTAGGGGTAGGCCGAGAGGACGTGGACGCGGCCGAGGACGCGTAGGCCCAAGTGAGGGTGTGGGCACAGGCCGAGCTCCTGATCCAGGTGTGTCGCAGCCGACTGCTGCGCGATTAGGAGAGAGGCACGTTTCTGGCGTCCCCACATTCATCACCCAATTAATGGGTCCACGCGGGAGACCTTTATTAGAAAATGAGCAGTGTGAGCAGGTCCTGTCGTGGATGGCAGAAAATGCTTCGAGCAAGCTATCATCCACCCAGAGTTCTGCGCCGTCCAGTGCTGCAAATCCGAATCCTCTGTCTGCTGCTCCTCCTTCCTCCCAGCCTCCTCACTCCACTACAATGACACATGCTCAGGAGCGGGAAGACTCCCAGGAACTGTTCTCGGGCCCCTGCTCAGATTGGGCAGCAGTGGTTCCTCTCCCACCAGATGAGTTAATCGTCACTGATGCCCAACCATTGGAAAGTTCCCGGGGTCCGGGGTATGAGGCTGGGGACTTCCGGCAACTGTCTCAAGACCTTTCAGTGGGTGAGGAGGACGATGACAATGAGACACAGTTGTCTTGCAGTGAGGTAGTAGTAAGGGCAGTAAGTCCAAGGGAGGAGCGCACAGAGGATTCGGAGGAAGAGCAGCAGGACGATGAGGTGACTGACCCCACCTGGTGTACAACGCCTACTCAGGACAGGTCTTCAGAGGGGCAGGCAAGGGCAGCAGCAGGGCAGGTTGCAAGAGGCAGTGCGGTGGCCAGGGGTAGAGGCAGGGCCAAACCGAATAATCCACCAACTGTTTCCCAAAGCGCACCCTCGCGCCATGCCACCCTGCAGAGGCCGAGGTGCTCTAAGGTCTGGCAGTTTTTCACAGAGACGCCTGACGACCGACGAACAGTGGTGTGCAACCTTTGTCGCGCCAAGATCAGCCGGGGAGCCACCACCAACAGCCTTACCACCACCAGCATGCGCAGACATATGATGGCCAAGCACCCCACAAGGTGGGACGAAGGCCGTTCACCGCCTCCGGTTTGCACCACTGCCTCTCCCCCTGTGCCCCAACCTGCCACTGAGATCCAACCCCCCTCTCAGGACACAGGCACGACCGTCTCATGGCCTGCACCCACACCCTCACCTCCGCTGTCCTCGGCCCCATCCACCAATGTCTCGCACCGCACAGTCCAGCCATCGCTAGCGCAAGTGTTGGAGCGCAAGCGCAAGTACGCCGCCACGCACCCGCACGCTCAATCGTTAACCGTCCACATAGCCAAATTTATCAGCCTTGAGATGCTGCCGTATAGGGTTGTGGAAACGGAGGCTTTCAAAGCTATGATAGCGGCGGCGGCCCCGCGCTACTCAGTTCCCAGTCGCCACTACTTTTCCCGATGTGCCGTCCCAGCCCTGCACGACCACGTCTCCCGCAACATTGTACGCGCCCTCACCAATGCGGTTAGTGGCAAGGTCCACTTAACTACGGACACGTGGACAAGCACAGGCGGGCAGGGCCACTACATCTCCCTGACGGCACATTGGGTGAATTTAGTGGAGGCTGGGACAGAGTCAGAGCCTGGGACCGCTCACGTCCTACCCACCCCCAGAATTGCGGGCCCCAGCTCGGTGGTGGTATGTTCGGCGGTGTATGCTTCTTCCACTAAAGCACCCTCCTCCTCCTCCTCCTCCTCAACCTCTGTCTCGCAATCTAGATGTGTCAGCAGCAGCAGGACGTCGCCAGCAGTCGGTGTCATGCGGCGTGGCAGCACAGCGGTGGGCAAGCGTCAGCAGGCCGTGCTGAAACTACTCAGCTTAGGAGACAGGAGGTACACGGCCCACGAACTGCTGCAGGGTCTGACAGAGCAGACCGACCGTTGGCTTGCGCCGCTGAGCCTCCAACCGGGCATGGTCGTGCGTGACAACGGCCGTAACCTGGTGGCGGCTCTGCAGCTCGGCAGCCTCACGCACGTGCCATGCCTGGCCCACGTCTTTAATTTGGTGGTTCAGCGCTTTCTGAAAAGCTACCCACGCTTGTCAGACCTGCTCGTAAAGGTGCGCCGGCTCTGCGCATATTTCCGCAAGTCCCACACGGACGCTGCCACCCTGCGCACCCTGCAACATCGGTTTAATCTGCCAGTGCACTGACTGCTGTGCGACGTGCCCACACGGTGGAACTCTACGCTCCACATGTTGGCTAGGCTCTATGAGCAGCGTAGAGCTATAGTGGAATACCAACTCCAACATGGGCGGCGCAGTGGGAGTCAGCCTCCTCAATTCTTTTCAGAAGAGTGGGCCTGGTTGGCAGACATCTGCCAGGTCCTTCGAAACTTTGAGCAGTCTACCCAGGTGATGAGCGGCGATGCTGCAATCATTAGCGTCACCATTCCTCTGCTATGCATCTTGAGAAGTTCCCTGCAAACCATAAAGGCAGCCGCTTTGCGCTCGGAAACAGAGCCGGGGGAAGACAGTATGTCGCTGGATAGTCAGAGCACCCTCCTGTCTATATCTCAGCGCGTACAGGAGGAGGAGGAGGAGCATGAGGAGGATGAGGAGGAGGGGGAAGAGACAGCTTGGCCCACTGCTGACGGTACCCATGCTGCTTGCCTGTCATCATTTCAGCGTGTATGGCCGGAGGAGGAGGAGGAGGAGGAGGAGGAGGAGGAGGATCCTGAAAGTGATCTTCCTAGTGCGGACAGCCATGTGTTGCGTACAGGTACCCTGGCACACATGGCTGACTTCATGTTAGGATGCCTTTCTCGTGACCCTCGCGTTACACGCATTCTGGCCACTACGGATTACTGGGTGTACACACTGCTCGACCCACGCTATAAGGAGAACCTTCCCACTCTCATTCCCGAAGAGGAAAGGGGTTCGAGAGTGTTGCTATACCACAGGACCCTGGCGGACAAGCTGATGGTAAAATTCCCATCCGACAGCGCTAGTGGCAGAAGGCGCAGTTCCGAGGGCCAGGTAGCAGGGGAGGTGCGTAGATCGAGCAGCATGTACAGCCCAGGCAGTGCAACAGTTTTTAAGGGCCTGGACAGCTTTATGGCTCCCCAGCAAGACTGTGTCACCGCTCCCCAGTCAAGGCTGAGTCGGCGGGAGCACTGTAAAAGGATGGTGAGGGAGTACGTAGCCGATCGCACGACCATCCTCGGTGACGCCTCTGCCCCCTACAACTACTGGGTGTCGAAGCTGGACACGTGGCCTGAACTAGCGCTGTATGCCCTGGAGGTGCTTGCTTGTCCTGCGGCTAGCGTTTTGTCGGAAAGGGTGTTTAGTGCGGCTGGGGGAATCATCACAGATAAGCGTACCCGCCTGTCAACCGACAGTGCCGACAGGCTAACACTCATCAAGATGAACAAAGCCTGGATTTCCCCAGACTTCTCTTCTCCACCAGCGGACAGCAGCGATACGTAAGCAATACGTAGGCTGCACCCGCGGATGGAAGCTACGTTCTCTCTCACCATCCAAAACGGGGACATTTCTGCTTCATCAATCTGTGTCTAATATTCCTCCTCCTCCTCCTGCTCCTCCTCCTGAAACCTCACGTAATCACGCTGAACGGGCAATTTTTCTTAGGGCCACAAGGCTCACTCATATAATTTTTCTAAAAATTTTTTATACGTTTCAATGCTCTTAAAAGCGTTGGAACTTTAACTTGAACCAATTTTTCGTTAAACTGGGCTGCCTCCAGGCCTAGTTACCACTTAAGCCACATTAACCAAAGCGATTAATGGGTTTCACCTGCCATCTTGGTTGGGCATGGCCAATTTTTACTGAGGTACATTAGTACTGTTGGTTCACCAATGTTTTGGGGCCCTCACCTACAGTGTAATCATAGCAATTTGTATGTTCTTCGCCTGCACTCATGGTACAGAAGTGTGTGTGGGGTTGGCCTACACTTTAGCTACATAAATGTAACTTGGGCCTTGGCTATACTGCAGCTACTGAAATGGAACTAAGACTGCGCTCCCACTATACTGCTGCTTCGGAATTGTTCCTGGGGCCTGTGTAGGCTGCTACAATGACTTAAATGGAACTAAGACTATGCTCCTCCTATACTGCTGCTTCGGAATTGTTCCTGGGGCCTGTGTAGGCTGCTACTATTACTGAAATGGAACGAAGACTGCGCTCCCACTATACTGCTGCTTCGGAATTGTTACTGGGGCCTGTGTAAGCTGCTACTATTACTGAAATGGAACTAAGACTGTGCTCCCCCTATAATGCTGCTAGTGATATGTTAGTGGGGCCTGTCGCTAATGCTACGGCTGAAATGTTACTAATTCTGGGCTCTGCCTATACCGCTGCTAATGGTATGTCTCTGGGGTGTGGAAACAGAGGCTTCCCAAAGACATGATGGCGGCGAGGCCATTATCCACCAACGCTGTTACTGTTAAGGTGCATATAACCACGGACATGTGGAGAGGACACGTAGTGCCTCCAAAACATCCCCCGCCACGGCCCACTTAATCCTGGCCACATTCCGAAAACCAACAAAATAAAACCGCGCTACTAGGTCCGCAGTCACCACCACATTACCACCAACGCGGTTACTGTTAAGGTACATATTACCAGTCTGACTGGGGCATGCAGTGTTGGCCGGAGCCCACCTGCATTAAGCACGACATTACTACCTCAGCTGTGTTGGGCAATGCAATGGGATATTTTTGTGTATCGCCGGTGGGTTCCAGGGAGCCACCCATGCTGTCGGTCCACAGGGACTTCACAATAGGGAGTTGTACCTGCCTGTGTCTATGAATTAAAAACCGCGGTCTGACTGGGGCATGCAGACACCTTGACAGAATGAATAGTGTGTGGCACATAGGTTCCCCATTGCTATGCCCACGTGTACAGCTCCTGATGGCGGTGGCACAGGATTCTATTTCTCATTGCTTCTGTACAGCATTGTGGGCTATCGCCCCGCCCCTTTTAAAGAGGGTCGCTGCCTAGCCGTGCCAACCCTCTGCAGTGTGTGCCTGCGGTTCCTCCTCATGGCAGACGCACTTCTAAATAGACATGAGGGTGGTGTGGCATGAGGGCAGCTGAAGGCTGCGCAGGGACACTTTGGTGTGCGCTGTGGGGGGGAGGGGGGGGCGGTTGGTCAGCATGTAACCCAGGAGACGTGGCAGCGGAGTGTCATGCAGGCAGTGATTGTGCTTTGTTGGAGGTAGTGTGGTGCTTAGCTAAGGTATGCATTGCTAATGAGGGCTTTTCAGAAGTAAAAGTTGTTGGGAGGGGGGGGGGGGCCCACTCTTGCCGGTATTGTGGCTTAATAGTGGGACCTGTGAACTTGAGATGCAGCCCAACATGTAGCCCCTCGCCTGCCCTATCCGTTGCTGTGTCGTTCCCATCACTTTCTTGAATTGCCCAGATTTTCACACAAGGAAACCTTAGCGAGCATCGGCGAAATACAAAAATGCTCGGGTTGCCCATTGACTTCAATGGGGTTTGTTACTCGAAACGAACCCTCGAGCATCGCGAAAAGTTCGTCCCGAGTAACGAGCACCCGAGCATTTTGGTGCTCGCTCATCTCTATTTAATAAGTTTTAGAGTAAAATAAAAAAAAAAACACATTCTGACATCTTCCGTTGTGTCTTGTTTTTACGCCACACAAACTGTAACAAAAATGACCTGATAACTTTATTCTACGGGTCAGTACGATTACTACGATACCAAATTTGTGTGGTTTTTTTTCGCTGTACTACTTTTATTTTTTTTCAAAGACATTACATTTTATTTTTAATTATTTTCCGCCACCATCTTCTGTGCACAATAACGTTTTTATTTATCCATCGACATAGTTCTGTGAAGGCACATTTTTTGCGAGACATCCTATAGTTTACGTTGGTACAATTTCAGAATACATACAACTTTTTGATCGATTTTTTTTTTTATTGCATTTTTTCTGAGAGGCAGGGTGACCAAAAAGTGTATTTCTGGCACTCTTTTTTTTGGGATGATGTTTACCATAAGGGGTAAATAATGCGCCACTTTTATAGACACGGCAATACCAAATATGTATTTTTGTTTTATGATTTAGATTTTTTTTTATTACAGATATAGCAAAAAGAGGGTGATTTAAACATGTATTCCTTTATTTGTTACAATTAGTAAGACTCTATTGATTTTATTTTTCCTTACTTTTTTAGCTCCTCTAGGGGACCACAACTAGCAATGCCATAGCATTACATCATACTGTAATCTGACAGGCAGCCTGACGGCTTGATAGGCAGTCTGCTAAGACAGCCCTGGGGCCTTTTTAGAAGGCCCCCAGCTGCCATGACACCCGCATGGCTCCCTGCGATCTCATCGCGGAAATGGTTGTGTACGAGACCCCTGAACATTGTTTACGAGATTAAAATGTCACTGTCAGAATTCACAGCAGCATTTAAAGGGTTAATAGCGCTAATCAGCCGCATGGTATTTACCGTGGGTTTCAGCTGTAATAAACAGCTGGTGCCTGCGCTGTGTGAAGAGAGGTCACCCCACATTCTCTTTTCATACATAGACCAGTGATAAAGCCCATCAAAAGGCATATCGGCGGTCGTTAAATGGTTAAACTTATAAAATAATTTATCAATGAATTTTAGATCTATATTTTCATATGCTTTAGATTTATAGTTAATAAAAATAGTCAAATAAAAATATAATCTATTTAAAATGAAAAAAAAGACATAATTTCATTAAAAAAACACACACACACACACACACACACACACATTTAAAAATCACTGATCGGGTTGATGAGGAAAATGCAGTAGATATAGCATATCTTGTCAAAGTATTTCGTACCATCCTCATTGAAAAACATTAATCAAATCTGGGATTGACAAGGCAACTGTTAGGTAGATTCACAACTGGCTGAGTGATCTTACCCAAAGAGTGGTCATAAATGGCTGCACATCCAAGTGGAAGAATGTCTCAAGTGGGGTGCCACAAGGCTCTGTCCTGGGCCCAGTGTTGTTCAACATTTTTATAAATGATCTAGAGGAGGGAATAGAGGGCAAATTGATCAAGTTTGTTGATGACACAAAGCTCGGATGGATGGCTGACAGTGGAGAAAAGAGAAAGGATTCAAAAAGATCTGGACAAACTTGAACAGTGGGCAGCAACTAACAGAATGGTATTTAACCCCTTAACGACGGCCCCATCGGGAAACTACGTCCTCAGAAAGTGGGCCTTAATCCTAGAGGACGTAGTTTTATGCATCCTCTTTGGATTGATGCCCACTGGCCTGAGGACGTGACAGCTCCATGCTGTCGGTGCCCGCAGGTAGCCAACAGCATGGAGCTGTCATCCCAGGATGCGGGCAGTCCCCCCCGGCATTGCGATCGGCGCTATAAAATGAATAGCGCCGATCGCAAAAAAGTAAATAAAACTGTGTAAAAAAGTAGTAATTCAGCTGCTATGATGGATCGGATCCATCACGGCAGCTGAAAATACTCACACGGCTTGTCGGCGGTGTCCCCAGGAGATCTGGTCCTCCCGGACCCGCCGGCGGCCTTCTGCGCATGCGCGCCTGACGATGATGTCACGCGCACGCGCAGAAGCCCGGGTGTCCCCGGCAAATTGAAAATCTCCTGGCTCCCGGCTCCTGATAGCGGTGATCGCAAAAAAGTTTAAAAAGTAAAACAAAAGTAAAGTTTCACCTCCCCTCATGGATCGGATCCATGAGGGGAGGTGAAGATACTCACCCCCGGTCCTCTGCGATGTCCCGATGTCCCGGGACCCGAAATCCCCGTCTGCGCATGCGCGCCCGATGATTGACATCGGGCGCGTGCACAGAGAGGCTCGAGCCCCGGGAAATTCAAAATTGCTCTGCTCCTGGCTGCCATGTGTAGCCAAGAGCAGAGGGATGTCACTGGGGACATGATCACTGTCATCCAATGGATGACAGTGATCATGTAAAGTAAAAAAAAAAGTGCAAAAAGTAAAAAAATAAAAATAAAAAAGGGGTAAAAAGTAAAAAAAAAAAAGTGCAAAAAGTAAAAAAAAAGTTTTAAAAAGTTAAAAAAAGCTTGCGTTTCATCTCCCCCCACGAATCATATCCGTGAGGGAGGATGAAATGACGTACCTAAGGCCTGCGGATTTACCCGCGGACCTCAACCCAGCTTCTGCGCACGCGCCCGTCACCAATGTGGCAGGCGCATGCGCAAAAGCCGTGGTAATTTAAAATCTCCCTGCTCCTGGCTACAAAACTTAGCCGAGAGCCTGGAGATTTCACGGAGGGCCGCGGTGAGTGGTTCCTGATCACGTGTTCGCCGTTATCCAAAGAATAATGGCGATCACGTAAAAGTTAAAAAAAGGTGAAGCTTCATTTCCCCTCACCGATGCGATCGGTGAGAGGAGATAAAAATTTTTACCGGAGGCCTCCATATTTGCACCCCGACGCAATCTTCTTCCGTGAACTTTCCCGTATTCTGCGCATGCGACCGCTGGCAAAACACCGGACACATGCGCAGGAGTCGGGGAGCACAGGAAACTTAATATCTCCTTGCTCTCGGCGACCAACGGTCACCGAGAGCCTGGAGCAGTGACGGGTGGCCTCGTTGAGCGGTCCCCGGTCACGTGAAAAAATGGTAGCGATCTACCTTTGGCCGGTCTCACATGACTGGATAGGAATTACGGATTCCGCATGCGTCTGATCCGCGGTAATACGCAGATCAATCGCATTGGATTACACAATTCCGCTCACATTAGCGGGTTGGAATTGCGTAATCCACTCACAGAAAAGAGAACGCAGCAGGTTCTATTTTACCGCGGATATCCGCAACATAGAGCCCATTGTGCTCCATGGTCATGGATATACCCGCAGCCCATACGCAACTACGTTGTATACGGGCTGCGGGTACCTGTGTCATCGCTAAGCGACGGTGCGGGAAATACAAACAACAAAAAAAAAAGTGCATTGCGCATGACCGCCCGTGTAAGTACGCAGTTATGCGCAGTACATTACGCGGCCGTACGCTGGGTCACAGCCGGGCTCATAGCTGTGATCCGCTGCAGGCCTCCGCAAGCAGATTCCACCTACGGCTGCCTGAGCCCGGCGTTATTCAGACCGCTACCTGTAATACGCAATTTACAAGAAGCCCCTGGAATGCTCGCCTTCCTGCAGTTCCAGGAGCAGCTTGTTGAGCGCCTTCTGTGTGAGACCGCCGCACCTCATCAAGCTTACGGAGACTCACAGAGCGCCACTTTTTCCACCCCATCCCCGCCACTGAGGTCAAAAAATGACTCCCAAAAAGCATGAGAGGAGGGGGGATACCCGGTTTTATTGCCCCATGTGCCCATCCCAACCAGCCTCCATAATTACCCGTCTTTGGAAATACTACACAGTTCACATTATTACTTTTATCTAAGATTTAGGGAACGCCGAAAAGGGCGTGGAGTGTTTGGGGGAGGGGCGGGGGATTTTTAGGGAGTCAATTTTTATTCCGTACAAATGAGCAATGGGGCCTGGAATTTATTCAGTTATGCCCTGCAATCCAACGGGTGTTCCCTCCATTACAAGCCTTGCCATGTTTCCTGTAAGTAGATTAGGGCCACAATGGGTATGTTTTTGAACACGGGACAAACGGGGGTATCCATTTGGGGTGAACGTCTTCATTCCTATGTAAACTGTACAAAAAAAAAGTTTTTAAATTGACAAAATTGCCAAAAAAATGAAAATTGTAATTTTTTTCTTCTGCTTCGCTGAAATTTATTCAAATACTGTGTGGTCAAAATACGCAGTACACCCCTAGATGAATTCGTTAAGGGGTCTAGTTTTTAAAATGGGGATATTTGTGGGGGTCTTTATAGTTTTGGACGCTCAATGACTCTATAAGTGGGCAATGGGGCCTGGAATTTATTCCGTTGTACCCTAAAATCCAACGGGTGCTCCTTCCATTATAGGCCTAGCCATGTGTCCTTTAAGTAGATTAGGGCCACAAGGGGTATGGTTCTGAACACGGGACAAACAGGGGTATCCATTTTGGGGTGAAAGTCTTCATCCCTATGTGTGCTGTACAAAAAAAACAGTTTTTAAATTGATACAACTGCCAAAAAAATGAAAATTGTAATTTTTTTCCTACTGCTTTGCTTAGATTTATTCAAAAATTGTAGGGTAAAAATACACAGTACACCCCTAGATAAATTCATAAGGGGGTCTAGTTTTCAAAATGGGATCATTTGTGGGGGTTCTCTGTCGTTTTGGCCGCTCAAGGGCTCTACAAGTGTGCAATGGGGTATAAATCACCTTCATGCTAAATTTCTGTTCTGAAAGCCACCGACTACTCCTTTCATTTTGGGCCCCGTTGTGCATCCAGACAAAAGATTAGGGCGACAATGGGTATGTCTCTGAACACGGGACAAACAGGGGTATCCACTTTGGGGTGCAAGTCTTCATTCATGTGTGTGCTGTACCAAAAAAGCAGTTTTTAAAATGACAGAATTGCCAAAAAAAAGAAAATCACAATTTTTTCCTTTTGCTTTGCTTCAATTCATTCAAAAACTGTGGGCTCAAAATGGGCAGTACACCCCTAGATAAATTCATTAGGGGTCTAGTTTTCAAAATGGGGTCACTTGTGGGGGTTCTCTTTGATTTTGGCCGCTTAAGAGCTCTACAAAAGTGCTATGGGCCTAAAACTCCTTCAAGGAAAATCTATGTTCTTAAAGCCACCGACTACTCCTTTCGTTTTGGGCCCCATTGTGCATCCAGACATAAGATTAGGGCCACAATGGGTATGTCTCTGAATACGGGAGAAACAGGGGTATCCATTTTGGGATGAAAGGCTTCATTCATGCGTGTGCTGTACAAAAAAAGCTGTTTTTAAAATGACAGAATTGACAAAAAAATGAAAATCACAATTTTTTCCTTTTGCTTGGCTTGAATTCATTCAAAAACTGTGGGGTCAAAATGGTCAGTACACCCCTAGATAAATTCGTTAAGGGGTCTAGTTTTCAAAATGGGGTCATTTGTGGGGGTTATCTTTGGTTTTGGCCACTCAAGAGCTCTACAAAAGTGCTATGGGGCCTAAAACGCCTTCAAGCAAAATTTATGTTCTGAAAGACACCGACTACTCCTTTCATTTTGGCTCCCGTTGTGCATCCAGACATAAGATTAGGGCCACAATGGGTATGTTTCTGAACACGGGAGAAATGGGGGTATCCATTTTGGTGTGTAAATCCTCATTTTCATGGGCTCTATAGGAAAAAAAATCTGTCTTTAAAATGACATATTTGCAAAAATATGAAATTTTATTTTTTGTCCCCTAAATTGAACTAATTCCTGAAAAGAACTGGTGGGGTCAAAATACTCATGACACCCCTCAGTGAATACACTAAGGGGTGTAGTTTTTAAAATGGGGTCATTTGTAGGTGTATCTATTATTCTGACACTTATGAGCCTCTGCAAACTTGGCTTGGTGCAGGAAAACAAAGTGCTCCTCAAAATGCTGAAAAGTAATGTTAAATTTGTACGTCCTCTAAATGGTTAAAAAAAACACAAAAGTTTTTCAAGTGTGCATTCAGAATAAAGTAAACAGATGGAAATACATATCTTATCAAAAATTTGTACAGTATGTTTGGACATATTTGAGATATTACGGTTGAAAATGTGAAAAAATGACAATTTTTTCAAAATTTTTCCAATATTGGTACTTTTAATAAATATACACAAATTATATTGGTCTCTTTTTACAATCTAAATGAAGTACAACATGTGGTGAAAAAACAATGTCAGAATCACTGGGATATGTAAAGCCTTTACGGAGTTATGCCACGTTGAACGACGCATGTCAGATTTCCAAAATTTGGCTCCGTCACTAAGGCGCAAACAGGCTTCGTCACTAAGGGGTTAAAAAGCTGAAATAACAGAAGTAAAATCACGTGCATTAAGCCACACCCCCAAGTGGCTGAAGAGGGAGTGAAGGCTGCGGAGGGTGCATGCACCCACGGGCGTTAGCCCCGAGCACGTGCCAATCCGCCGACGCCTGGGAGGGGGCGCATCCCAGGTCCCTTCAGGCAGGCTCTCCCCTGCATCAGCGCCAAGCAGAGAGAGCAGGGCTGGGGGAATCCCATTGAGTGACATGGGGTGGCATCCACTACTGGGTCCCATGCGGAGAGGGAGGTGGGGACTAGTACTGGTCTGGGATCCATGAGAGCTGAGAGAGGGGGGCTGCTCACCTGTTGCAGGACTGAGTAAGGAGTAGTCCCACTGCAGACACAACCCAGCAGAAAGAGGAGAGAGACCTGCTCCACTGGTTTGTGGAGGCAGGTGGCATGGAGAAGTTAGTGGGGGATGGCGTTCGGCCGGTTCAGCACAGAACAGGAGGATCTCAGCACCGGAGCATGCAGCGGTGGCTGTGCACACAGGTGGGAGGAAGCAGTCCGGAGAAGAGATGGTGGCGCAAAGCAGAAACATCATGGACTGGAAGGGAGTTTGGCAGGAAGATGGGTCCTATGCAGCCTGGTGAGTTAACATTCATGTCAGTTTTGGCTCACCTAGTTAGCTGGGTAGCGCTATGATCACTGCCTCCTAAGGTCCCAGCCACCCTTACTTCCTCAACCATTCCCTCCCTGTTGGTAATAATTAGGTCCAAGGATAAGAATTTGTTGGAACCATTACTTTTGCCTGAGAGAGATTCCCAACAAATGTCTGGATCTATGAAATCATATTTCTTTTCTTGTGTTAGTGTAGTGGCCCGAATACATATATCTGGCCCCCCCATAACTGTCTGTCTCACATGTCATGTCTTCACTGTGGATGGACTGTGCAGATTGTCCTGATACCAGTTATGTGTATTGCACAGCTTCAGCATGTGAGAGGTTAATGTCTGTGAATGTCTGGGATATGTCTGGAAAGTGTAGCAATTTGTGTTGTCATGTAAGTATACAAGATATATGTGACTGCAAGGTGCAAGTCAGAGAGTTCCATTCCAGTCAGTCGGAGAGTGAATGCCAGCCACATAGGGGTACCTTTTAACCCTCATGTGTTGAAGAATAGAAGCAGAGGAGCGGTACCCTGGAGGTTCATGCCCAGGACCCCTACCCTAAGAGAGAGCGTGAGAGAAAGAAAGGAAGAGAAAGGAATCCACTGTGCAGAGTTCAGAAACCATCAAAAAGTGAGTGTCAGTGGAGTGTTCGAGTTCTCCTCTGGAGTGTGTGTCCAGGAGCGGAGTCATACAGATAACTGAACTGTAGGCCCAGTGTCATCCTGTGTTTTCCTCCCTGACCTCCATCATTGTCTTTTTTGCACTGGTGTGTTAAATTACCCACAGAGAATTGTAATTTTTATCTTAAGATATTTCTCTACAAGTGCATGTTCATACCGGTGGGTACTGGAATGGTGGAATCACCCGTGACAACCCTTGCACCTGCTCTCCAATCTATTGGGCATCACTATGGCTGGGGTGATCAGAAGAGGCCCAGCGCTGCCCTTGCCAAGGCTATGTGCGTTTCTCTGGGAGGGAATGTGGTAAGTGCCGCCATGACAAACCAGCATCTTACTCTCCCTGCTCTTCAATGTATGCCCTGCACTTCGGGGTCACCCTATGGGGCGCTGCAGGACCCTACTTTTTGGTATCACTGGGAACAGGATCAAATCTTCTGCGCCACAAAGAAAGAAGGAATGTGTAAATAATTTACAAGTGTTTGCTTCGCATGATCTGAGAGGGACTTTTCAAAATGGTGCTCAATCATCAGAGCTCCTCTCTGGCTCACTCTCTTCCACCAAAAGACTCCCATCAAGTTTTTGGCATTAAAAGAACTGCACACTGGCTGTGCGTGAAGTGGGGGAGAGGACTACCCCTATCAAAAGGACTTTACCTATAATTCAGGACAACCCCCAGGGGAAAGAGTTATCTGCTGCTGCAGACTCCATGACATAACTTTGGTGGACCTCATGGAGTAGAGATGTATCCTCCAGCAGCCTCTCCTAGTCGTTTAATTGCTGGTGTGGCCATCCACCCACCATCAAGGCCGCAGTTCTATTGGGGTGATCCGGAGAACCTTCAGAAACCAGACCCAGCAAATGCCCCCGTGGCGCCACCTTCGATGGAACAAAGGGCCACAATCAAAAAGAAGCAGAAGCTCCACATGGGACCCCGCCAACCGGCTAGGCCCCAGAGGACTTTTAAATGAGGAGAGTGTGTCCACGATTCTGCATGCAGTCCTGCCCACGAACATTCTACGGGCAAGACTGGTGCTACGGTTGCTGTCCTATGGTGGAGAGGAGCCGTCTCTCCCCTGGATTATAATTCACTGAGCCAACAGGGTGGCCCACACTGTTATACCCACAGGGTTGCATCGCTTCATATGAGATTTTGAGGACCCCGGGGTACCAGTCTTTTTCCAGGCCCATGAACATTTCTCCCGTTGGAGGGAACTGCGCCCTCCAAGGCTGACTGCCATGTCAGATACTGGCAGACTTTTCCCACTATGCAACTGCATACGAGCCCCCGTTGCTTCCAGGTTCTTCTGTACTGCTTTCCATACCTCCTGCAGCTCATCTGTGGTGACATCAGTTGCAGGAAAGACCAACGGAGTAGAAATAGCTGTAAGGAAGCCAGGATTCTGACCATATACGCAAAAGAATGGAGACACCCCAGTGGAAGAACAAGTACAGTTGTTTAGTGCAAACTCTGCCAATGGCAGGAATTCTGCCCACTGATGAGCCTTTTCGCTAGGAAACAACCGTAAATATTGCACTAAATCCTGTTTTTTCTGCTCAGTCTGACCATACGTTTGCGGGTGGAATGCTGATGAGAAGGAAAGCAACATTCCCAGGTTTCTACAGCAGGCTCGCCAAAGTTGCGCAACAAACGTAACCCCACGATTGGATACAATGTTCTCGGGAACCCCATGTAGACGAATGATTTCCTTTACAAAAATCTTGGAAAATTCTATCGCAGAAGGTCATCCTCGAGAAACGGTCTACAACAGCTAGGATGTGGTGAACTTTTGAGACTCATGTAGATCGGTGATAAAATCCACCGATAAATGAGACTACGGTTAAAAAGGCACCGGTAACAATCTCAGAGGCCCCTCCGGATGCCGACTTTTACCACGTGCACAGACAGAGCATCCCTTAAAGTCGCGGATCTCCCGAGACATGCCTGGCCACCAGTAGTGTCTAGTACAAAGATCCAGAGTCCCCTGAGCCCCTGGATGGCCTGCAAGAACAGATAAGTGAGACTCTTCAATGACTCTGAGACGCAAGGTCTCTGGCACAAACCATCTGCCCTCTGGCACCCCCGAGGGAGCGTCCTGCTGACAATTTTGTAGATGAGGAATGAGGTCAGATTCTACAGCTGCCACCACCACCCCAGGTGCCAAGATATTCTCGGGAGCCACTGTCTCACTTTCCGGCGAACTGAAACCCCGCGAGAGGGCATCTGCCTTCACGTTCTTCTCCCCTGGAATATATGTAACACTGAGGTTAAACCTGGCAAAAAACAGCGCCCACCTGGCCTGACGAGCCGTGATTCTCTTAGCATTGGCGAGATATACCAAGTTTTTATGATCAGTATACACGGTAATGGGATGCATTGCCCCCTCCAGATGGTGACGCCACTCTTCTAGAGACCACTCAATCGCCAATAACTCACGATTACCCACGTCGTAGTTACGCTCCACCGAACTGAACTTCCGCGAGAAGAACGCACATGGACTATACCCAGGTCTCCCGCTGACTTCCTGAGACAATACAGCCCCCACCCCCACCTTAGACGCATCGACCTCAATGAAGAACGGTCACTGCGCGTCAGGCTGTACTAGCAGCGGGTCAGCAGTAAACGCCCTTTTGAGATGACTAAAAGCCTGTAGGGCCTCAAGCGACCATCTTACCAAGTGGGCACCCTTCTTGGTAAGATCGCTCAGGGGTTGAGCAATAACAGAATAATTCTTAATGAATCTACGGTAGAAATTTGCAAAACCTAAAAACTGCTGGAGAGCTCTTAGGTTATCTGGTCTGACCCATTGGGATATTGCTGCCACTTTATCAGACTCCATTTGAATCTCCGTGGGTAAAATCGTATAAGTAAGAAAAGACACTTGTTTAGTACCAAAAATGCATTTCTCCAACTTAACAAAAAGTTGGTACTCATGCAAACGGGTCAGAACCAGCCTCAGGTGCCGCACATGTGAGTCCCAGTCTGGGGACTACACCAGAATGTCATTGAGATATAAGACCAAAAATACCCATAGGAAGTCTTGAAAGACTGCGTTCATATATCCCTGGAACTCAGAGGGGGCATTACAAAGGGCATGACTAAACATTCAAAATGTCCCAACGAGGTGTTGAACGTGGTCTTCCACTCATCTCCCTTTCAGATGCAAATTAAATTGTAAGCCCCTCAAGTCTGTTTTGGAAAAATAATGGGCCCCTACCACCTGATTTCAATAAATAAGGAATCGGGGGAAAGGAGCACTGGTTCTTCACTGTAATTTTATTCAAAGTCCGATAATCCACACAAGGCCTCAAAGTCCCATCCTTCCTCTCTACAAAGAAGAGACCTGCGCCGGCAGGGAAACTGGATGACCTGATATGTCGTTTGGCCAGAGACTCTAAAATATATGACTTAAGGGCTTCGTGCTCACGCACAGACAAATTGAAAATGGCTCCCTTAGGAATGGGACTGTCGGGGATCAAATCAATACCACAGTCCCACTCCCTATGGGCAGGCAAAGTCTCAGACAGATTTTTGGAAAATACATCATGAAAATCGGCCAAATACTCAGGAATAAGTAGGGTATCTGCTGAACACACAGAAATAGTAGCTAAGTGACTATGACAGGACACCCCCCAATGCGTCAATTCCCAAGTGGACCAATCAAATCGGGGATTGTGCAGTGCCAACCAGGGCATACCAAGCACTACATCAACAGACATCCTTCCCATTACCAAGAACAACAGATTCTCAGAATGGAGAACACCCACAGTGAACTGTATCATAGGAGTCCTCCATTGTACAACCCCTGCAGACAGAGGGGTAGAATCAATACTAGTGACGCGTATGGGAATGTTTGACGCCGAGAATTCAGTCATCAGAGGTCTGACAAAACTTAAACCAATCAAATTGGCAGCAGTATCCCGAATCAATAAAAGCTGGATCGGACTAAGTGAAATTCCGGAAGCCAATCTGACAAGGCACCAACAATTTGAAGCACAGCATTAGCGGCCGCAGGCGGATTTGCCGCAGCAAAATTCTGGACGGAATTTCTGCTGCAAATCCGCCCAGTGTGAACCCAGCCTTACACCCCATCCTTGGCACTGAGGTCAGAAGTACCCCGCAAAAAGCATGAGAGGAGGGGGGATACCCGGTTTTATTGCCCGATGTACCCATCCCAACCAGGCCCCCTTAATTACCCATGTCTTCGAGAAAAAAAAACAAATAAAAACACAGTTCACATTATTACTTTTATCTAAGATTTGGGGGAATGCCAAAAAGGGCGCGGAGTGAGTGTGAGTGTGTGTGTGTGTGGTCAAAATACGCAGTACACCCCTAGATGAATTCGTTAAGGGGTCTACTTTTCAAAGTGGGGTCATTTGTGGGGGTTCTTTATTGTTTTGGCTGCTCAATGGCTCTATAAGTGGGCAATGGGGCCTGGAATTAATTCAGTTGTACCCTGAAATCTAATGGGTGTTCCTACCATTATAGGCCTTGCCATGTGTCCTGTAAGTAGATTAGGGCCACTATGGGTATGTTTCTAAATACGGCACAAACAGGGGTATCCATTTTTGGGTGAAAGTCTTCATTCATATATGTGTTGTACAAAAAAAAGTGTTTAAATTGACACAATTGCCAAAAAAATGAAAATCGTAATTTTTTTCCTACTGCTTTGCTTAGATTTATTCAAAAATTACATGGTGAAAATTCGCAGTAAACCCCTAGATGAATTCGTTAAGGGGTCTAGTTTTCAAAATGGGGTTATTTGTGGGGGATGTCTACGGCCTAAATCACCTTCAAGCAAAATTTCTGTTCGGAAAGCCACCGACTACTCCTTTCATTTTGGGCCCCTTCGTGCATCCAAACATACGATTAGGGCCACAATGGGTATATTTCTGAAAATAGGACAAACAGGGGTATCTATTTTGGGGTTTCACTCCTTATTCTCATGTGCACTATAGAAAAAAAATATGTCTTTAAAATGACATATTTTCAAAAATGTAAATTTTTTTTTTTGTCTTCTAAATTGCATTAACTCCTGAAAAAAACTGTGAGGTCAAAATACTCCTGACTCCCCTCAGTGAATACATTAAGGGATGTAGTTTTTAAATTGGGGTCATTTGTATGGGGTATCTATCATTCTGACACCTATGAGCCTTTGCAATCTTGGCTTGGTGCAGGCAAACAAAGTGTTCCCTTAAAATGCTGAAAAATGTTACATTTGTACATCTCCTAAATGGTTAAAAAAACAAGAAAGTTTTTCAAATGTGCGTCCAGAATAAAGTAAACTGATGGAAATATATACCTTAGCAAAAATTTGTACAGTATGTTTGCACATATTTGCGTAATTACATGTGAAAAAATGACAAATTTTTCAAAATTTTCCCAATATTGGCACTTTTAATAAATATTCATAAATTCTATCAGTCTATTTTTTCCACCTATATGAAGTACAATATGTGGCAAAAAAACAATGTCAGAATCACATGGATATGTAAAGCCTTTACGGAGTTATGTTATGTTAAGTGACACGTCAGATTTTCAAAATTTGGCTCTGTCACTAAGGCGCAAACAGGGTTCGTCACTAAGGGTTAAATGTGCGCTCTGGAACTGCCAATCAGCATGTAATAAACTCCCCACCATCCACGACTTTTTTTTACTGCTAAATCTTTAAATCTGCTCGCTCCCACAGAAACGTGGATACAGCAGTCAGACACTGCCTCCCCTGCTGCACTGTCTTACAATGGCCTGCAGTTGTCCCATACCCCGAGACCAAATGACAGGCGTGGCGGAGGAGTAGGTGCTCTTCTCTCCCCGAAATGTACCTTCCAGGTCATCCCCCCCTGTACCCTCACTCCATTCACTTTTCCATCCTTTGAGGTACATATTCTACGGCTTTTCCGTCCGCTGTCCATGCGAGTAGCAGTTATCTGCCGCCCCCCAGGTGCTCCTCACCTGTCTTTGGACCACTTTGCTGCCTGGTTCCCCCACTTTCTATCCTGCGAAATTCCAACCCTCATCTTAGGTGATTTTAACATCCCCACTAATGACCCCAACTCTCTATCTGCCTCTCAGCTTCTATCGCTAACCTCCTCCCTTGGTCTCTCTCGACTCACAGCTTCTCCCACTCACAGGGATGGCAACACTCTTGATCTGGTCTTCCTCCGGCTCTGCTCTGCTTCCAACTTCACTAACTTCCCTCTCCTGCTCTAGGATCATAACCTCCTCTTTTTCTCTGTCACACTCCCTAACATCTCTCCAGACCCACCTACCTACCGTACCTACAGGAATCTTAAGGCCATTCACACCCAGGACTTTGCTAATCCCTACAGTCCTCTCTGTCCCCTATCTCTCTCCTCTCCTGCCCAAACCTGGCTGCCGCTCACTACAACACCACTCTCAAACATGCCCTGGATGAAGCAGTGCCCCCCAGGACCCGAGCTATCCGATGTAGAACGCGACAACCCTGTCGGTTGTGGAGGAAGTCTCAAACGTCCGCAGACTTCCTCCACTACAAATTCATGCTCAGAACCTACAACCTCGCCCTAAACCATGCCAAACAAGTTTGCTTCACCTCTCTAGTGTCCTCACTATCGCACAACCCTAAACGGCCCTTTGATACTTTTCACTCCCTTCTCAGCCCTAAACCGCAGCCCCCTGTGACGGATCTCAGTGCTGTAGAGTTGGCTGCTTATTTCAAAAAGAAAATTGATGACATCCATCAGGAAATAACTCCCCAATTTCAGACTAGTCCTGACCCTAGTCTTGTCAGCACTGCATCTAGCTCCTGCTCACTGTCTGTACTCAGACCAGTGACAGAGGAAGAAGTCCCCAAATTGCTCTTCTCTGCTCGCCCCACCACCTGCGTTAGCGACCCCGTCCCCTCACACCTCCTCCGATCCCTCTCTCCAGTGGTCATCTCCCATCTCACCACTATATTCAACCTCTCTCTGACCTCTGGCATCTTTCCCTCTTCTTTCAAACATGCCATCATATTCCCACTGCTAAAGAAGCCGACTCTGGACGCGACTGATGCTGCCAACTACCGACCCATCTCAAACCTCCCCTTCATCTCCAAACTACTAGAACGCCTGGTTTACTCCCGCCTTGTAAGCTATCTGTCAGAGCACTCTCTCCTAGACCCCCTAAAGTCTGGCTTCCAGCCTCAACACTCAACAGAAACTGCCCTTACAAGGGTATCCAATGACCTACTGACCGCCAAATCGCGGGGTGATTACTCCCTACTAATCCTCCTCAACATCCTGCAGCATTTGACACTGTTGACCACAAACTCCTCCTCAGTATGCTTCGCTCAATCGACCTGAAGGAAACTGCTCTCTCCTGGTTCTCCTCCTACCTATCTGACCGCTCTTTTAGCATCTCCTTTGCTCGCTCTACCTCCCCTCCTCTTTCCCTTACTGTTGGGGTCCCCCAGGGCTCGGTCCTCGGCCCCCTCCTTTTCTCTATCTACACAGCCCCAATTGTACAAGCCATTAGGAGATTTGGCCTCCAATACCACTTGTATGCTGACGACACCCAGCTATACATCTCTTCCTGTGACATCTCTGCACCTTTCCTCCAAAACATCACCGACTGTCTGTCCGCTGTCTCTAACATTATGTCCTCTCTCTACCTAAAACTAAACCTCTCTAAAACTGACTTACTGGTATTTCCACCCTCCACTAACCAACCTCATCTTGACATCTCCATCTCAGTGTGTGGCGCCACCATAACTCCCAGACAGCATGCCCGCTGCCTTGGGGTCATATTCGACTCTGATCTATCATTTACCCTCTACATCCAATCTCTCGCCCAAACAGGTCAGCTGCACCTCAAGAACATCGCAAGAGCTCGCTCTTTTCTCACTGTAGACATGCTAAAAACGCTTACTGTTGCCCTCATCCACTGTCTGCTTGATTATTGCAATTCTTTGCTAATTGGCCTCCCCTGCACCAGACTCTACCCTCTCCAATCCATCCTGAATGCGGCAGCCAGGCTCATCTTCCTATCCTGCCGCTACTCGGGCGCCTCTGCCCTGCGCCGGTCACTGCACTGGCTGCCCGTTAAATACAGAATTCAATTTAAACTTGCTACCTTCATCCACAAAGCCCTCCATAGTGCAGCACCTCCCCCTATATTGCCTCCCTAATCTCAATCCATCACTCAGCCCGGGCTCTCCGCTCTGCTAACGAAACCAGACTGCACGCCCCTTTAATTTGAACTTCTCATTCCCGCCTCCAAGACTTCTCCAGAGCAGCACCGGTCCTCTGGAACGCACTACCAAAGGCTATCCGGGCAATCCAGGACTCGCAAAACTTCAGGCATGCTCTAAAAACGCACCTCTTCAGGGAGGCATACTGCATTCCCTAAACAAACCCCTCTGTACTCCGCCTGATAACATTCTCCCTGACCCACTGACTGCAATCCCTGCTAGCCATCATAAACCGCTGCTGCAGTCATACCATTTCTGCCGTCACATGGCCAAATATCTGACCATTGTCTATGTGTATAGAATCCCTCACCTCTCCACATACCGCGCACACTGCCAGCCTCTTTACCTTCTGTATCCCCCAATTACTTGTAGTATGTAAGCTCGTTGGAGCAGGACCCTAAACCCTATTGTTTCCATCAACTGATTACTATGTAACCGTGGTTCTGTAATGTTTGTATGTTTTGTCTTTCTGTATTCCCCCTGTCTATGTAAGCGCTGCGGAATATGTTGGCGCTACACAAATAAAGTTTATTATTATTATTATCATGAGTGGTGCCATTTATTATACTGGAGGTAAGTGGCCATCTGTTCTGACTGACAGACCCCCTTATGTGCAGGGAGGTAAATAAATGATTTAGGGCTGTATGTAACGTGATTTTTTTAGGTTACCTTAGATCACCCAGCAGACGCAGACGTTCCAGGATATTTGTACATCTACTTGAATCTTCCCCTTTTTCCGTTTGCACAGCAAATATCTACAGTAGTAAAGATATAATTATAAGCAGCGAGGACGCCACATCCATAAGGGAACGTCAGAATCAGGACCTTTTACTTCTGTAACCTTTCATGACCGGGGTGTTTTTTTTTCCCATTAGTCTGCACTTCGCCTTTGTTCGGCCTTAAGGCCTCATGTCCATGAGGAATATACAGCCCACGCGGATATTTAATGTGGATTTCTGAATCAGATGCTCTGCGGATGATCTTTAAATTGTGTTTTTTTTTGGCTTGCAGTAGATCGCGGATTGTGATTTTTCATGCGCAGATGTACGCGGATGCACTGCGGATCACACCTCCCAGCCTTTTCCCCACCTTCCTAATTGAATTTAACCTTTAAACCCGCATCAAATATCAATGTATTTGCGGATGCACTGCGGATCTCTGGCACCCATAGACATCAATGGAAGCCCATCTGCGCGTGATCCGCTCTCAAAAAGGAGCATACTGCATTTTTTTTCCAGCGCGTGAAATCCCCAAATCACTAAAAATACCGTCTGCGGCTATTTAATTAACCGTGGATCGTCAATGCTTTAACTGTCAGAAATGGAGAAACCTCAGATCTTGTCAGTTTAATCTCTTACATGCCACAATCAATAGTAACTGCAGCATGTAAGCAGATGACAGGGGGAAGGGGCTCCTTCTGTTGCCCCTTGGCACTTAGCAGGGTATTGCAGGGTACCAGCAGGTTACCATGGCAGCCAGAAGCCTGAAAAGGCCTCCATGTCTGCCACATACCTCAGCCTATCAGACCCCACCTCCGGCAGAGTCTGATGGGCTGCTGTCATAGGTTTAGTAGAATGCACTACATAAGTAATGCAGTGTACTATCCTAGTCAGCAAACCATCACAACTTAAATTTCCCTTGAGGGTCTAAAAAATAGCATCCCCTGCAGACACTCCGCAGCTAATTCTACCCTCCGTGGCTATAACTTTAGCGCTACTCTCACATACCGTCGATAAAAAGCAGTGTTCCGTGGTGTTTTACCGCTGTTTTCAAATGCATTGTACATCATTGTAATGGGCGATGAGGTGCGCTAAAAAATGCTTAAACACACGAAAATAGAGCAGACAGCAGTCGAAACACACTGCATTTGATCACTAGTCTGCAAAGCCCCATTTAAATCATCTCGGACCTGTGAAGTGATCTGGCATCGTCTTCACCAAGAAATAATGCCACATCCGAACGCAGAACAATGGTTAGAGATTGCTCAAGGCTTCTGGAGTTTGGTACAGGTTTCCCATTGGGGTACTGGATGGGAAGCACATAGGAATGGGGAAGCCACTGCACTTGGGGTCTCAATACTTTAATCACAAACAGTATTTTTCGGGGGTCCTGTTGGCCTCGGCTGACAGTAATTACCAGTTTGTAATTGCTGATATTGGTCCCTATGGCAGCACTGCTGGTGTGTGTGTCTTCCTGGGATGGGCAGCGGCTAGAGCCAATACCACAGTCCCACTCCCTATGGGCAGGCAAAGTCTCAGACGGATTTTTGGAAAATACATCATGAAAATCGGCCAAATACTCAGGAATAAGTAGGGTATCTGCTGAACACACAGAAATAGTAGCTAAGTGACTATGACAGGACACCCCCCAATGCGTCAATTCCCAAGTGGACCAATCAAATCGGGGATTGTGCAGTGCCAACCAGGGCATACCAAGCACTACATCAACAGACATCCTTCCCATTACCAAGAACAACAGATTCTCAGAATGGAGAACACCCACAGTGATCTGTAACATAGGAGTCCTCCATTGTACAACCCCTGCAGACAGAGGGGTAGAATCAATACTAGTGACGCATATGGGAATGTTTGACGCCGAGAATTCAGTCATCAGAGGTCTGACAAAACTTAAACCAATCAAATTGGCAGCAGTATCCCGAATCAATAAAAGCTGGATCGGACTGAGTGAAATTCCGGAAGCTGACAAGGCACCAACAATTTGAAGCATAGCATTAGCGGCCGCAGGCGGATTTGCCGCAGCAAAATTCTGGACGGAATTTCTGCGGCAAATCCGCCCAGTGTGAACCCAGCCTTACACCCCATGCTTGGCACTGAGGTCAGAAGTACCCCGCAAAAAGCATGAGAGGAGGGGGGATACCTGGTTTTATTGCCCGATGTACCCATCCCAACCAGGCCCCCTTAATTACCCATGTCTTCGAAAAAAAAAAAACACAGTTCACATTATCACTTTTATCTAAGATTTGGGGGAACGCCAAAAAGGGCGCGGAGTGAGTGTGAGTGTGTGTGTGTGTGGGGGGGGGGGGGATGTTTAGGGAGTAAATGGGGCCTGGAATTTATTCAGTTGTGCCCTGCAATCCAACGGGTGTTCCCTGCATTATAGGCCTAGCCATATGTCCTGTAAGTAGATTAGGGCCACAATGGGTAAGTTTCTGAACACGGGACAAACAGGGGTATCCATTTTGGGGTGAACGTCTTTATTCCTATGCACACTGTACAAAAAAGACTGGTTTTAAATTGACAGAATTGCCAAAAAAACGAAAATTGCAATTTTTTCCTTCTGCTTTGCTTAGATTAATTCAAATACTGTGTGGTCAAAATACGCAGTACACCCCTAGATGAATTCGTTAAGGGGTCTACTTTTTAAAGTGGGGTCATTTGTGGGGGTTCTTTATTGTTTTGGCTGCTCAATGGCTCTATAAGTGGGCAATGGGGCCTGGAATTAATTCAGTTGTACCCTGAAATCTAATGGGTGTTCCTACCATTATAGGCCTTGCCATGTGTCCTGTAAGTAGATTAGGGCCACTATGGGTATGTTTCTAAATATGGCACAAACAGGGGTATCCATTTTTGGGTGAAAGTCTTCATTCATATATGTGTTGTACAAAAAAAAGTGTTTAAATTGACACAATTGCCAAAAAAATGAAAATCGTAATTTTTTTCCTACTGCTTTGCTTAGATTTATTCAAAAATTACATGGTGAAAATTCGCAGTAAACCCCTAGATGAATTCGTTAAGGGGTCTAGTTTTCAAAATGGGGTTATTTGTGGGGGATGTCTACGGCCTAAATCACCTTCAAGCAAAATTTCTGTTCGGAAAGCCACCGACTACTCCTTTCATTTTGGGCCCCTTCGTGCATCCAAACATACGATTAGGGCCACAATGGGTATATTTCTGAAAATAGGACAAACAGGGGTATCTATTTTGGGGTTTCACTCCTTATTCTCATGTGCACTATAGAAAAAAAATATGTCTTTAAAATGACATATTTTCAAAAATGTAAATTTTTTTTTTTGTCTTCTAAATTGCATTAACTCCTGAAAAAAACTGTGAGGTCAAAATACTCCTGACTCCCCTCAGTGAATACATTAAGGGATGTAGTTTTTAAATTGGGGTCATTTGTATGGGGTATCTATCATTCTGACACCTATGAGCCTTTGCAATCTTGGCTTGGTGCAGGCAAACAAAGTGTTCCCTTAAAATGCTGAAAAATGTTACATTTGTACATCTCCTAAATGGTTAAAAAAACAAGAAAGTTTTTCAAATGTGCGTCCAGAATAAAGTAAACTGATGGAAATATATACCTTAGCAAAAATTTGTACAGTATGTTTGCACATATTTGCGTAATTACATGTGAAAAAATGACAAATTTTTCAAAATTTTCCCAATATTGGCACTTTTAATAAATATTCATAAATTCTATCAGTCTATTTTTTCCACCTATATGAAGTACAATATGTGGCAAAAAAACAATGTCAGAATCACATGGATATGTAAAGCCTTTACGGAGTTATGTTATGTTAAGTGACACGTCAGATTTTCAAAATTTGGCTCTGTCACTAAGGCGCAAACAGGGTTCGTCACTAAGGGTTAAATGTGCGCTCTGGAACTGCCAATCAGCATGTAATAAACTCCCCACCATCCACGACTTTTTTTTACTGCTAAATCTTTAAATCTGCTCGCTCCCACAGAAACGTGGATACAGCAGTCAGACACTGCCTCCCCTGCTGCACTGTCTTACAATGGCCTGCAGTTGTCCCATACCCCGAGACCAAATGACAGGCGTGGCGGAGGAGTAGGTGCTCTTCTCTCCCCGAAATGTACCTTCCAGGTCATCCCCCCTGTACCCTCACTCCATTCACTTTTCCATCCTTTGAGGTACATATTCTACGGCTTTTCCGTCCGCTGTCCATGCGAGTAGCAGTTATCTGCCGCCCCCCAGGTGCTCCTCACCTGTCTTTGGACCACTTTGCTGCCTGGTTCCCCCACTTTCTATCCTGCGAAATTCCAACCCTCATCTTAGGTGATTTTAACATCCCCACTAATGACCCCAACTCTCTATCTGCCTCTCAGCTTCTATCGCTAACCTCCTCCCTTGGTCTCTCTCGACTCACAGCCTCTCCCACTCACAGGGATGGCAACACTCTTGATCTGGTCTTCCTCCGGCTCTGCTCTGCTTCCAACTTCACTAACGTCCCTCTCCTGCTCTAGGATCATAACCTCCTCTTTTTCTCTGTCACACTCCCTAACATCTCTCCAGACCCACCTACCTACCGTACCTACAGGAATCTTAAGGCCATTCACACCCAGGACTTTGCTAATCCCTACAGTCCTCTCTGTCCCCTATCTCTCTCCTCTCCTGCCCAAACCTGGCTGCCGCTCACTACAACACCACTCTCAAACATGCCCTGGATGAAGCAGTGCCCCCCAGGACCCGAGCTATCCGATGTAGAGCGCGACAACCCTGGCTCACGCCTCAAACGCGCTTCATCCGCTGGTGCTCTAGAAGTGCTGAACGGTTGTGGAGGAAGTCTCAAACGTCCGCAGACTTCCTCCACTACAAATTCATGCTCAGAACCTACAACCTCGCCCTAAACCACGCCAAACAAGTTTGCTTCACCTCTCTAGTGTCCTCACTATCGCACAACCCTAAACGGCCCTTTGATACTTTTCACTCCCTTCTCAGCCCTAAACCGTAGCCCCCTGTGACGGATCTCAGTGCTGTAGAGTTGGCTGCTTATTTCAAAAAGAAAATTGATGACATCCATCAGGAAATAACTCCCCAATTTCAGACTAGTCCTGACCCTAGTCTTGTCAGCACTGCATCTAGCTCCTGCTCACTGTCTGTACTCAGACCAGTGACAGAGGAAGAAGTCCCCAAATTGCTCTTCTCTGCTCGCCCCACCACCTGCGTTAGCGACCCCGTCCCCTCACACCTCCTCCGATCCCTCTCTCCAGTGGTCATCTCCCATCTCACCACTATATTCAACCTCTCTCTGACCTCTGGCATCTTTCCCTCTTCTTTCAAACATGCCATCATATTCCCACTGCTAAAGAAGCCGACTCTGGACGCGACTGATGCTGCCAACTACCGACCCATCTCAAACCTCCCCTTCATCTCCAAACTACTAGAACGCCTGGTTTACTCCCGCCTTGTAAGCTATCTGTCAGAGCACTCTCTCCTAGACCCCCTAAAGTCTGGCTTCCAGCCTCAACACTCAACAGAAACTGCCCTTACAAGGGTATCCAATGACCTACTGACCGCCAAATCGCGGGGTGATTACTCCCTACTAATCCTCCTCAACATCCTGCAGCATTTGACACTGTTGACCACAAACTCCTCCTCAGTATGCTTCGCTCAATCGACCTGAAGGAAACTGCTCTCTCCTGGTTCTCCTCCTACCTATCTGACCGCTCTTTTAGCATCTCCTTTGCTCGCTCTACCTCCCCTCCTCTTTCCCTTACTGTTGGGGTCCCCCAGGGCTCGGTCCTCGGCCCCCTCCTTTTCTCTATCTACACAGCCCCAATTGTACAAGCCATTAGGAGATTTGGCCTCCAATACCACTTGTATGCTGACGACACCCAGCTATACATCTCTTCCTGTGACATCTCTGCACCTTTCCTCCAAAACATCACCGACTGTCTGTCCGCTGTCTCTAACATTATGTCCTCTCTCTACCTAAAACTAAACCTCTCTAAAACTGACTTACTGGTATTTCCACCCTCCACTAACCAACCTCATCTTGACATCTCCATCTCAGTGTGTGGCGCCACCATAACTCCCAGACAGCATGCCCGCTGCCTTGGGGTCATATTCGACTCTGATCTATCATTTACCCTCTACATCCAATCTCTCGCCCAAACAGGTCAGCTGCACCTCAAGAACATCGCAAGAGCTCGCTCTTTTCTCACTGTAGACATGCTAAAAACGCTTACTGTTGCCCTCATCCACTGTCTGCTTGATTATTGCAATTCTTTGCTAATTGGCCTCCCCTGCACCAGACTCTACCCTCTCCAATCCATCCTGAATGCGGCAGCCAGGCTCATCTTCCTATCCTGCCGCTACTCGGGCGCCTCTGCCCTGCGCCGGTCACTGCACTGGCTGCCCGTTAAATACAGAATTCAATTTAAACTTGCTACCTTCATCCACAAAGCCCTCCATAGTGCAGCACCTCCCCCTATATTGCCTCCCTAATCTCAATCCATCACTCAGCCCAGGCTCTCCGCTCTGCTAACGAAACCAGACTGCACGCCCCTTTAATTTGAACTTCTCATTCCCGCCTCCAAGACTTCTCCAGAGCAGCACCGGTCCTCTGGAACGCACTACCAAAGGCTATCCGGGCAATCCAGGACTCGCAAAACTTCAGGCATGCTCTAAAAACGCACCTCTTCAGGGAGGCATACCGCATTCCCTAAACAAACCCCTCTGTACTCTGCCTGATAACATTCTCCCTGACCCACTGACTGCAATCCCTGCTAGCCATCATAAACCGCTGCTGCAGTCATACCATTTCTGCCGTCACACGGCCAAATATCTGACCATTGTCTATGTGTATAGAATCCCTCACCTCTCCACATACCGCGCACACTGCCAGCCTCTTTACCTTCTGTATCCCCCCATTACTTGTAGTATGTAAGCTCGTTGGAGCAGGACCCTAAACCCTATTGTTTCCATCAACTGATTACTATGTAACCGTGGTTCTGTAATGTTTGTATGTTTTGTCTTTCTGTATTCCCCCTGTCTATGCAAGCGCTGCGGAATATGTTGGCGCTATACAAATAAAGTTTATTATTATTATTATCATGAGTGGTGCCATTTATTATACTGGAGGTAAGTGACCATCTGTTCTGACTGACAGACCCCCTTATGTGCAGGGAGGTAAATAAATGATTTAGGGCTGTATGTAACGTGATTTTTTTAGGTTACCTTAGATCACCCAGCAGACGCAGACGTTCCAGGATATTTGTACATCTACTTGAATCTTCCCCTTTTTCCGTTTGCACAGCAAATATCTACAGTAGTAAAAATATAATTATAAGCAGCGAGGACGCCACATCCATAAGGGAACGTCAGAATCAAGACCTTTTACTTCTGTAACCTTTCATGACCGGGGTGTTTTTTTTTCCCATTAGTCTGCACTTCGCCTTTGTTCGGCCTTAAGGCCTCATGTCCATGAGGAATATACAGCCCGCGCGGATATTTAATGTGGATTTCTGAATCAGATGCTCTGCGGATGATCTTTAAATGTGTTTTTTTTTGGCTTGCAGTAGATTGCGGATTGTGATTTTTCATGCGCGGATGTACGCGGATGCACTGCGGGTCACACCTCCCTGCCTTTTCCCCACCTTCCTAATTGAATTTAACCTTTAAACCCGCATCAAATATCAATGTATTTGCGGATGCACTGCGGATCTCTGGCACCCATAGACATCAATGGAAGCCCATCTGCGTGTGATCCGCTCTCAAAAAGGAGCATACTGCATTTTTTTCCAGTGCGTGAAATCCCCAAATCACTAAAAATACCGTCTGCGGCTATTTAATTAACTGTGGATCGTCAATGCTTTAACTGTCAGAAATGGAGAAACCTCAGATCTTGTCAGTTTAATCTCTTACATGCCACAATCAATAGCAACTGCAGCATGTAAGCAGATGACAGGGGGAAGGGGCTCCTTCTGTTTCCCCTTGGCACTTAGCAGGGTATTGCAGGGTACCAGCAGGTTACCATGGCAGCCAGAAGCCTGAAAAGGCCTCCATGTCTGCCACATACCTCAGCCTATCAGACCCCACCTCCGGCAGAGTCTGATGGGCTGCTGTCATAGGTTTAGTAGAATGCACTACATAAGTAATGCAGTGTACTATCCTAGTCAGCAAACCATCACAACTTAAATTTCCCTTGAGGGTCTAAAAAATAGCATCCCCTGCAGACACTCCGCAGCTAATTCTACCCTCCGTGGCTATAATTTTAGCGCCACTCTCACATACCGTCGATAAAAAGCAGTGTTCCGTGGTGTTTTACCGCTGTTTTCAAATGCATTGTACATCATTGTAATGGGTGATGAGGTGCGCTAAAAAATGCTTAAACACACGAAAATAGAGCAGACAGCAGTCGAAACACACTGCATTTGATCACTAGTCTGCGAAGCCCCATTTAAATCATCTCGGACCTGTGAAGTGATCTGGCATCGTCTTCACCAAGAAATAATGCCACATCCGAACGCAGAACAATGGTTAGAGATTGCTCAAGGCTTCTGGAGTTTGGTACAGGTTTCCCATTGGGGTACTGGATGGGAAGCACATAGGAATGGGGAAGCCACTGCACTTGGGGTCTCAATACTTTAATCACAAACAGTATTTTTCGTGGGTCCTGTTGGCCTCGGCTGACAGTAATTACCAGTTTGTAATTGCTGATATTGGTACCTATGGCAGCACTGCTGGTGTGTGTGTCTTCCTGGGATGGCCAGCGGCTAGAGCCAATACCACAGTCCCACTCCCTATGGGCAGGCAAAGTCTCAGACGGATTTTTGGAAAATACATCATGAAAATCGGCCAAATACTCAGGAATAAGTAGGGTATCTGCTGAACACACAGAAATAGTAGCTAAGTGACTATGACAGGACACCCCCCAATGCGTCAATTCCCAAGTGGACCAATCAAATCGGGGATTGTGCAGTGCCAACCAGGGCATACCAAGCACTACATCAACAGACATCCTTCCCATTACCAAGAACAACAGATTCTCAGAATGGAGAACACCCACAGTGAACTGTAACATGGGAGTCCTCCATTGTACAACCCCTGCAGACAGAGGGGCAGAATCAATACTAGTGACGCATATGGGAATGTTTGACGCCGAGAATTCAGTCATCAGAGGTCTGACAAAACTTAAACCAATCAAATTGGCAGCAGTATCCCGAATCAATAAAAGCTGGATCGGACTGAGTGAAATTCCGGAAGCCAATCTGACAAGGCACCAACAATTTGAAGCATAGCATTAGCGGCCGCAGGCGGATTTGCCGCAGCAAAATTCTGGACGGAATTTCTGCGGCAAATCCGCCCAGTGTGAACCCAGCCTTACACCCCATGCTTGGCACTGAGGTCAGAAGTACCCTGCAAAAAGCATGAGAGGAGGGGGGATACCTGGTTTTATTGCCCGATGTACCCATCCCAACCAGGCCCCCTTAATTACCCATGTCTTTGAAAAAAAAACAACACAGTTCACATTATCACTTTTATCTAAGATTTGGGGGAACGCCAAAAAGGGCGCGGAGTGAGTGTGAGTGTGTGTGTGTGTGTGGGGGGGGGGGGGGGGGGGAGGGGATGTTTAGGGAGTAAATGGGGCCTGGAATTTATTCAGTTGTGCCCTGCAATCCAACGGGTGTTCCCTGCATTATAGGCCTAGCCATATGTCCTGTAAGTAGATTAGGGCCACAATGGGTAAGTTTCTGAACACGGGACAAACAGGGGTATCCATTTTGGGGTGAACGTCTTTATTCCTATGCACACTGTACAAAAAAGACTGGTTTTAAATTGACAGAATTGCCAAAAAAACGAAAATTGCAATTTTTTCCTTCTGCTTTGCTTAGATTAATTCAAATACTGTGTGGTCAAAATACGCAGTACACCCCTAGATGAATTCGTTTAGGCGTCTACTTTTCAAAGTGGAGTCATTTGTGGGGGTTCTTTATTGTTTTGGCTGCTCAATGGCTCTATAATTGGGCAATGGGGCCTGGAATTAATTCAGTTGTACCCTGAAATCTAATGGGTGTTCCTACCTTTATAGGCCTTGCCATGTGTCCTGTAAGTAGATTAGGGCCACTATGGGTATGTTTCTAAATACGGCACAAACAGGGGTATCCATTTTTGGGTGAAAGTCTTCATTCATATATGTGTTGTACAAAAAAAATGTTTAAATTGACACAATTGCCAAAAAAATGAAAATCGTAATTTTTTTCCTACTGCTTTGCTTAGATTTATTCAAAAATTACATGGTGAAAATTCGCAGTAGACCCCTAGATGAATTCGTTAAGGGGTCTAGTTTTCAAAATGGGGTTATTTGTGGGGGATGTCTACGGCCTAAATCACCTTCAAGCAAAATTTCTGTTTGGAAAGCCACCGACTACTCCTTTCATTTTGGGCCCCTTCCTGCATCCAAACATACGATTAGGGCCACAATGGGTATATTTCTGAAAATAGGACAAACAGGGGTATCTATTTTGGGGTTTCACTCCTTATTCTCATGTGCACTATAGAAAAAAAATATGTCTTTAAAATGACATATTTTCAAAAATGTAAATTTTTATTTTTTCTCTTCTAAATTGCATTAACTCCTAAAAAAACTGTGAGGTCAAAATACTCCTTTTAAATCCAAAGTTTTATTGAGTTTTAACAAAAACGTACATGGCATTTACAATCAGGCAAGTCAGAGTTCCTGGATCCTTTAGTAAACAACCCACAGAAATTCGCCACATACTGCAAGGGATCCATTGCTATTCTCTATGCATAAGTATGAGTCTGACTCGGCGAACGGGTGGACAAACAATGACTAACAAGACAGGGGGAGGTAGGGGATGATGGGCAGGAAAGAGTGGGGGAAGGGTGGGGGAGGGGGGGGGTTCAAGTGCATTCTGTATGAGCATTTCCTCTCTATGGTAAAGGGAGCTCTCCAAATATACCTAGGTCGAGACTCCGACCTCCGTTTCCTCCTCTCCATGGGTCTGGGGGGTGAGCTCAGAATGTATTTTACGCCATGGGCCCCAAATCTCCAGAAATTTTTCATGTGAGCCATTTGACCAGCTGGAGAGTTCCTCCAGATTATAGGTCCGGTCCATCCTATCCCTGCATTGGGAAAAGAGAGGTGGAGACTTCTGCAGCCACAGGGGAGGGATAAGTGCCTTCGCCCCGTCGATTGCGTGCGCTAGTAATCTGTGCCTCATAGGGCTGAATTCCCCCGAGGGCTTCCACAGGAACATTGCCTCAGGAGTCAGTGTAAAGTTGGGTAGGATTCTTTTTAACGAGTCATCTATCTTTTGCCAGAAGGTCGACAAGAGTGGACAGGTCCACCATATATGGAGGTATGAACCTGGGCCATTTTCACATCTCCAGCATTTGTTGATGGATGTAAGCTTATGGTCGGCCAGCCACTGTGGGGTCCTATACCAGCGGACTAGTAGTTTATAGTGTGCTTCTTGGTTAATTATGCACGAGGATAGTACATGTGCTAGCTTTAGAATTAGTTGGGTGTCCGAGGAGGATAGAGTTATATTAAGCTCCTTCTCCCATGAGGAGAGGAACGCGGGCTTAAAGGATGAGGAGGGTGGGAAGCAAAGCTTGCGAAGGTACGCTATTCTTCCAGCGGATGTGCTGCCTGTCCCTACTGCCCTCTCAAATGCTGTGGGGGGTCTTGTAGATGTGTGGGTTTTCTTGAAATCTTTGATTACACCCTCAATTTGAGCTCTTTGGAGGAAAAGCATTGGCTGGTCGGGCAGTAGAATCTCCACTGTCTCCCTGGGGTTTAGATGAGACAGAGATTGAAGCTCACCTAAGAACTTGTTACTGAGTTTTTGCCAAAGTCTGGCAGAGCAGGGGTCTGACGGGAGGCCCATCAGTGTTGGGAGGGTGCATAGTGGGGCGATTGGGGAAGGAGACGGCGCCAACACCTCTGCATAAGAATCCCATGCTTCCGTGGGTCCCCTCAGAAGCAGGCTGTAGCCCCTTTTCCTATAGACAGCTTTTTTGGGGAACCATAATGTCTCCAACAAAGTAGGTCCATATATGGCTTTAATCATCCGGAACAGCAGGGGGTCCCCTGATGGCATGGACAATTTCGCCCAGTAGCTAATGTGAGATGCGGTATAGAAGTCAGAGATGCTCGGCAGCCCCATTCCTCCCTCCTCCCTCCTCCTTGTCATAAGGCTGTAAGGCAGCCTGGAGCCCTTCTGTCTCCAAATATATTTGGTAAACATCTTGCGAAGGGTATTGAAAAAGTTAGTTGGAAGGTGGATCGGGAGGGACCGGATCTGGTATAGGATCAATGGGAGTATGTAGGATTTAATTATGTTTTTTCTCCCAAACCAGGAGATATAGGGAAGGTCATAGTTATGTAGCAGGGTTTTAACTTTAGTGATTAATTGGGGGAAGTTGGCTTCGAAAAGGTCTTCCAACCTCCTTGTCAATCTCACTCCCAGAAAGTCTATTGCGGTGTTGGACCAGGAGAACGGGGAGTCAGCCATTAGGGTCGCACAGCGAGCTCTTGGGATCGAGACATTCAGAACTGTAGATTTATTAAAATTTATTTTGAAGTTCGAAAGGGCTCCGAACTGTTCCAGACAGGTAACGAGTCTGGGAAGGCCCATTTCCGGATTTGTGATTAAGAAAATAATGTCATCCGCGAAGGCAGCTGCGGACAGAGAGCAGTCTTCCACTGTAAGTCCCCGTATCTCCTGATCCATCCTGATCTGCAGGAGCACAGGCTCCAGTGCCAAGACAAAGAGGGTGGGAGACAAGGGGCAGCCTTGGCATGTGCCATTTTTTATTTCGAAGGGGGGGGGGAGAGAATATTATTTATTTTCAGTCTAGCAAACGGTTCAGCGTACAGGGAGAAAATGGCCGCGACGAAAGAGGGGGGAAAATTGTAGTGTAGCAAGACCGATTTCATATATTGCCAGTCGACTCTATCAAGCGCCTTTTCGGCATCGGTACTCACTAAGGCGAGTGGGATTCTGTTCGTGTGGGCATATTGCATTGCGTGTAGGACGCGGATGCAATTGTCCCTTCCCTCCCTCCCTTTCACAAACCCGGCTGTCTTACCTGCTCAAGATTTTTAGCAATTTTTCGACCTCATTAACATACGAGCTAAGCACACAGTCTGAGGTAAGACAAATATAAAACACGAGTTTATTCACTCTTTAGTATATGAATGTAAGTGAAACAGTTAATTAACATATAAGCATACAGATCACATGGGTAACAAAGATAAGCATCAATACATCACCGGATATTGTAGCATCACTCCGCAATCGGGGGATCTCCAGGTACGATTGGTAGGAGGAATCCGGGAATATGCCGATACGTCTATCGGCCACACAACGAGTCCCAAACTCCTCCCTGGAAATCAGTCTTATTTATACTATTCTTACATTACGTGGCATATCTGCGTCTGCGCAGTTTGATAAAACACGTCATTCTTAGGTAAATAAAGCGTTACGCGTGTTTTGGCAATATATACACTACTGCATAGTTTCTCTATGAAGATATCCATATCTGGACAATATTACTGTGCAACATCCCGTAACTATGAGTCACTGTAACTGGTTTTCACTAGACCATATATGTCCAGAGCTTCTGTAGAATACTTCAAGCCAGTTAAAATAGTAGACTGCTTTTACAGATAGGTAAACGCATACAGCAAGTAGTTATTGATTACCTTCTACCTACACCTTTTGACACAATCTCTCAATCAATCATGTCTCAAACGTATCACACCGGCCTGCTCCTTATCCACCAGAGTTGGAATGAGGGCTTCCATACGTTTAGCAAGGAGTTTAGCCCATAACTTGGCATCCAGGTTGATTAGGGAGATGGGTCGGTAGCTGCCGCACATCTCTGAATCCTTGTTTTCTTTCAGAATTAACGTGATGTGGGCCTCTTGAGTCTGTCTCGGGAGGCTGCCGCCACTCAGGAGGACATTAAACATTTCTGTGAGATGTGGTACCAATGTGGTGTGGAAGGATTTATAATAAATGAGGGGTAGACCGTCAGGGCCCGGACTTTTGCCCGGGGGGGAGGAGTTTAATACCCCATCGACTTCCGTTTCCCTTACGGGGGCCGTAAGTTGGTTGGCTATTTCTGAGTCTAATTTGGGGAGAGGTAGCTTTTTTAGAAAATCCTCTATTGGTTTGCTAATCTCGCTAGTGTCGTTTTGGTCCTGTTGCGGTCGTAGGTTATAAAGTTGGGAGTAAAATTGTTGAAATTCCGCAGCGATATCTAAAGAAGAAGTGGCTCGGATGCCCGACTGTGTTTTTATTGAGTCAATTTGGTTCCTAGAACGGGCTTTTTTAATCATGGCAGTCATATACTTGCTGCCTCTGTTGCCTTGGGCGAAAGCTATATGTTTAAGGTATAGGCATCGTTTGTTAAATCTTGTTTCTAGACAGAGATTAAGTTCTTTTCTGATGTCTGCGAGTTTAGAGAGATTTTCTTTGCTGGCGGAAAGTTTAGTAGTATATTCTAATTTGGAAATACGTTTTAGCAGGTCGTCTATTTCCTTTTGTTGGATTTTCTTTTTCCTGGATCCGAGGGCTATCAAAACTCCTCTAATAAACGCTTTGTGTGTCTCCCACACCACTGGGGCCGATTGATCCCCGCCCCTGTTGAGTTCAAAGAACTCCTTTAATTGTCTTTCAATCTCCGCTTTATCGTCTGCGGAATCAAGGAGGGAGGTGTTCAGCCTCCTTCTCCACTCCCGAGGCGAGTTACAGAAAGGTCTGAGATCTAACTGTAGTGGTGCGTGATCGGACACAGTGGTGGCGGCGATAGAGGAGTCTATTAGCAGGGGGAGAAGGTTAGAGGCTATGAGGAAATAGTCCAGCCTTTGAAAAGAGGCATGAACATGTGAGAAGAAGGTGAAGTCCTTTACGGATGGTGAGCACTGACGCCAGGCATCCACCAAACCCATCTCTGAGAGACATCGTAATAGGCGTCTCAGCTTGGGATGTGAGATCTGGGAGCGCCCGACTGATGAGTCAAGCAGAGGGTTTAACGTCAGATTCAGGTCTCCTCCCAGGATGATGGGACCCTCTGCGAATTCCCTAAGGGTCTCCAATTGCCCTAACAGCCACGTCACCTGATTCGAGTTTGGGGTGTATAGATTGGCCAGGGTGATCTTAAAGTTATCTAAGCGTCCTCTCAAGAAGATGGCTCTACCCTCTCCGTCAGTATGTTGTGCATCGCATTTAAATGTAATTGACCTATGGAATAAGATAGAGACTCCCTTTGAGGCAGATGTCGGGTGGGGATTGTGGAAGCCCTGTGGGAACTGTCTACCCGGTAATGAAAGGCACTTACCCTCCTTGTAGTGGGTCTCTTGTAAGAATGCAATCTTGGTACCATATTTTCTCAAGAGTTGTGCTACGTTATGTCTTTTAAAAGGAGAGTTGAGTCCCTTCACTTTGAACGAGGAAAGGCGGAAGCGGTCGTCACCAGTAGGTACTGAAGGGGGCATCGTCAGTCCGAGAGACGTACTGTTATGGAGAGAAACAGAATGTTCAACAAAGCAGAAAACACTTTATCAGCGGGAAGGGGAGGACGGTTATGGGGAGGGAATAGGTTCAGACACTGAGGGAGGGTAGGGTTACACAGAAGGGATAGAAACACTGCAGTATAAATGCAAAGTATGAGAAATGGAAAAGACCAATTTGTCCTAGGACAGTCAGTGGGGGTGGTGTGCAGGACGGTATCCGCCACAGAAGTGGTCACTAGAGCTCTCAGTTAACCAGGTGGAGACCGAAATGCACTAAGCCTGCCCTGGGCGACTCCTAAGGACCATTTAAATTTACAACTTGAAACCAGCAGTAACGTTAGATTTAGCTAAAACGGTAGAGGGGGAGGGAGGAGGGGAGGGAGAGAATGGAGCAAATGGGTACTATAAGCATGCGAGTCAAAAGCTTGGAGATTAGTGAGTCTGCAGAAGTTCCACCGGCGGGACAACAATGTTTCTCAACAAGTTAGGTGGAGAAGACAAGGCAATCAAAACTGAGTAACAATAGGGGGTAATCCCCAAATTTGCTGTTAACCCTGTATAAATCTGAGGTCATTCTGCTCTGCTGCGGCACAGGTGTCTCAGCCCAGCGAACAGAGGTCTAGCGAGGGGGGCCTCCTCTCCAGGTGACAGACGAGCTGGAATAGTTCCTCAGTCTCCCGCCGGAGTGGGGTCTCGGCTCTTTTTCTTCTTGTTCTTGGGTGATTTGGTTGGAGCGCCATGTTCCAATCGGTTGTTGAAGGTAGGTTCGTGAATTTTGGCAGCTCAGGCAAGGGGAGCCAGCATGGAAGGTCCAGTGGCTCCATCTCGAGGAACTGCCAACAAGCCTGGAGGTCCTCCGGGTCACGAATATTCAGCCGCCGGCCTTTATGGGTGATGCCCAAGCCGAAGGGGAACAACCAGGCGTATTTGATCCCCCTTTCTCTCAGTGCATCTAGGAGCGGACGGAGAAGGCGGCGCTTTGCCAAGGTAGACGGGGCCAAGTCCTGAAAAATCTGTATAGGGGCCTCAGAATATTTCAAGTCCCTATAATTTCTGGCAGCCCTTAGGATTGCAAAAGCGTCCTGAAAGGAGAGGACTTTGCAAATGACATCCCGTGGTGGTTCTGTAGACGCCGGGAGAGGCCTAAGGGCTCTATGGACTCTTTCGATCACGATAGGGGCCGCTCTCTCCGCTCCGAGGAGGAGTGCGAAGATTTCTTTGGTCACCTTGTTAAGGCAGTCCGCAGCCCACGTCTCTGGCAGCCCCTTGATGCGTATATTAGAACGTCTGTTTCTATTCTCTAGATCTTCCTGCATCAAGAGGGCTTTATTGATATGGTTGTGATGTTCTTTTAGGGTGCGTGTTATTTCCGTGGCATGTGTAATAATGGTAGAGGAGGACATCTCCAGGTCCTCTACTCGTCTACCCAGGTGTTTAATGTCCTCCTTGATTTCTCCCAACTCAGACATAATGGGGCTCAGTGCCTTCATGAGCAGCTCCTTCATGAAGCCTCTGGACACTGCTTCTCCATCCTCACTGTCCGAGGCAGCTCCCTCCTCCCCCTCCTTACTGTTAGGTGCAGCCGATAGCTGAGCCGGAACAATCTTTGCTGGAAACAGCGGAGAGCGGGGGCCCTTCTCCTTAAGATAACGCTGCATGTCGGACTGCCCTCTGTTCGTCCGCGGGGTCCCTGAGGGTTTCCGATCCTCTCTCCCTCCCGACTCTCTTCATTTCAGCGCTGCTGGTTGCTGCTAGAGGTCCTGCAGAGGAGTCTTGCCGGAGGAGCTGCACTCTCACACGGCCATTCTCCTCAGCGTTCAGGCTCCGCCCCCCAGGTCAAAATACTCCTGACTCCCCTCAGTGAATACATTAAGGGATGTAGTTTTTAAATTGGGGTCATTTGTATGGGGTATCTATCATTCTGACACCTATGAGCCTTTGCAATCTTGACTTGGTGCAGGAAAACAAAGTGTTCCTCAAAATGCTGAAAAATGTTACATTTGTACATCTCCTAAATGGTTAAAAAAACAAGAAAGTTTTTCAAATGTGCGTCCAGAATAAAGTAAACTGATGGAAATATATACCTTAGCAAAAATTTGTACAGTATGTTTGCACATATTTGCGTAATTACATGTGAAAAAATGACAAATTTTTCAAAATTTTCCCAATATTGGCACTTTTAATAAATATTCATAAATTCTATCAGTCTATTTTTTCCACCTATATGAAGTACAATATGTGGCAAAAAAAAACAATGTCAGAATCACATGGATATGTAAAGCCTTTACGGAGTTATGTTATGTTAAGTGACACGTCAGATTTTCAAAATTTGGCTCTGTCACTAAGGCGCAAACAGGCTTCGTCACTAAGGGTTAAATGTGCGCTCTGGAACTGCCAATCAGCATGTAATAAACTCCCCACCATCCACGGCTTTTTTTTACTGCTAAATCTTTAAATCTGCTCGCTCTCACAGAAACATGGATACAGCAGTCAGACACTGCCTCCCCTGCTGCACTGTCTTAGAATGGCCTGCAGTTGTCCCATACCCCGAGACCAGATGACAGGTGTGGCGGAGGAGTAGGTGCTCTTTCCTCCCCGAAATGTACCTTCCAGGTCATCCCCCCCTGTACCCTCACTCCATTCACTTTTCCATCCTTTGAGGTACATATTCTACGGCTTTTCCGTCCGCTGTCCATGCGAGTAGCAGTTATCTGCCGCCCCCCAGGTGCTCCTCACCTGTCTTTGGACCACTTTGCTGCCTGGCTCCCCCACTTTCTATCCTGCGAAATTCCAACCCTCATCTTAGGTGATTTTAACATCCCCACTAATGACCCCAACTCTCTATCTGCCTCTCAGCTTCTATCGCTAACCTCCTCCCTTGGTCTCTCTTGACTCACAGCCTCTCCCACTCACAGGGATGGCAACACTCTTGATCTGGTCTTCCTCCGGCTCTGCTCTGCTTCCAACTTCACTAACTTCCCTCTCCTGCTCTCGGATCATAACCTCCTCTTTTTCTCTGTCACGCTCCCTAACATCTCTCCAGACCCACCTACCTACCGTACCTACAAGAATCTTAAGGCCATTCACACCCATGACTTTGCTGAATCCCTACAGTCCTCTCTGTCCCCTATCTCTCTCCTCTCCTGCCCAAACCTGGCTGCCGCTCACTACAACACCACTCTCAAACATGCCCTGGATGAAGCAGTGCCCCCCAGGACCCGAGCTATCCGATGTAGAATTCGACAACCCTGGCTCCCGCCTCAAACGCGCTTCATCCGCCGGTGCTCTAGAAGTGCTGAACGGTTATGGAGGAAGTCTCAAACGTCCGCAGACTTCCTCCACTACAAATTCATGCTCAGAACCTACAACCTTGCCCTAAACCACGCCAAACAAGTCTACTTCACCTCTCTAGTGTCCTCACTATTGCACAACCCTAAACGGCCCTTTGATACTTTTCACTCCCTTCTCAGCCCTAAACCGCAGCCCCCTGTGACGGATCTCAGTGCTGTAGAGTTGGCTGCTTATTTCAAAAAGAAAATTGATGACATCCATCAGGAAATAACTCTCCAATTTCAGACTAGTCCTGACCCTAGTCTTGTCAGCACTGCATCTAGCTCCTGCTCACTGACTGTACTCAGACCAGCGACAGAGGAAGAAGTCCCCAAATTGCTCTTCTCTGCTCGCCCCACCACCTGCGTTAGTGACCCCGTCCCCTCACACCTCCTCCGATCCCTCTCCCCAGTGGTCATCTCCCATCTCACCACTATATTCAACCTCTCTCTGACCTCTGGCATCTTTCCCTCTTCTTTCAAACATGCCATCATATTCCCACTGCTAAAGAAGCCGACTCTGGACGCGATTGATGCTGCCAACTACCGACCCATCTCAAACCTTCCCTTCATCTCCAAACTACTAGAATGCCTGGTTTGCTCCCGCCTTGTAAGCTATCTGTCAGAGCACTCTCTCCTAGACCCCCTACAGTCTGGCTTTCAGCCTCAACACTCAACAGAAACTGCACTTACAACGGTATCCAATGACCTACTGACCGCCAAATCGAGGGGTGATTACTCCCTACTAATCCTCCTCAACATCTCTGCAGCATTTGACACTGTTGACCACAAACTTCTCCTCAGTATGCTTCACTCAATCGGCCTGAAGGAAACTGCTCTCTCCTGGTTCTCCTCCTACCTATCTGACCGCTCTTTTAGCATCTCCTTTGCTCGCTCTACCTCCCCTCCTCTTTCCCTTGCTGTTGGGGTCCCCCAGGGCTCGGTCCTCGGCCCCCTCCTTTTCTCTATCTACACAGCCCCAATTGGACAAACCATTAGGAGATTTTACCTCCAATACCACTTGTATGCTGACGACACCCAGCTATACACCTCTTCCCGTGACATCTCTGCACCTTTCCTCCAAAACATCACCGACTGTCTGTCCGCTGTCTCTAACATTATGTCCTCTCTCTACCTAAAACTAAACCTCTCTAAAACTGACTTACTGGTATTTCCACCCTCCACTAACCAACCTCATCTTGACATCTCCATCTCAGTGTGTGGCGCCACCATAACTCCCAGACAGCATGCCCGCTGCCTTGGGGTCATATTCGACTCTGATCTATCATTTACCCTCTACATCCAATCTCTCGCCCAAACAGGTCAGCTGCACCTCAAGAACATCGCAAGAGTCCGCTCTTTTCTCACTGTAGACACGCTAAAAACGCTTACTGTTGCCCTCATCCACTGTCTGCTTGATTATTGCAATTCGTTGCTAATTGGCCTCCCCTGCACCAGACTCTATCCTCTCCAATCCATCCTGAATGCGGCAGCCAGGCTCATCTTCCTATCCTGCCGCTACTCGGGCGCCTCTGCCCTGTGCCGGTCACTGCACTGGCTGCCGGTTAAATACAGAATTCAATTTAAACTTGCTACCTTCATCCACAAAGCCCTCCATAGCGCAGCACCTCCCCCTATATTGCCTCCCTAATCTCAATCCATCACTCAGCCCGGGCTCTCCGCTCTGCCAACGAAACCAGACTGTGCGCCCCTTTAATTTGAACTTCTCATTCCCGCCTACAAGACTTCTCCAGAGCAGCACCGGTCCTCTGGAACGCACTACCAAAGGCTATCCGGGCAATCCAGGACTCGCAGAACTTCAGGCGTGCTCTAAAAACGCACCTCTTGAGGGAGGCATACCGCATTCCCTAAACAAACCTCTCTGTACTCCGCCTGATAACATGCTCCCTGACCTACTGACTGCAATCCCTGCTAGCCATCATAAACCGCTGCTGCAGTCATACCATTTCTGCCGTCACACGGCCAAATATCTGACCATTGTCTATGTGTATAGAATCCCTCACCTCTCCACATACCGCGCACACTGCCAGCCTCTTTACCTTCTGTATCCCCCCATTACTTGTAGTATGTAAGCTCGTTGGAGCAGGACCCGCACCCCTATTGTTTCCATCAACTGATTACTATGTAACCGTGGTTCTGTAATGTTTGTATGTTTTGTCTTTCTGTATTCCCCCTGTCTATGCAAGCGCTGCGGAATATGTTGGCGCTATACAAATAAAGTTTATTATTATTATTATCATGAGTGGTGCCATTTATTATACTGGAGGTAAGTGGCCATCTGTTCTGACTGACAGACCCCCTTATGTGCAGGGAGGTAAATAAATGATTTAGGGCTGTATGTAACGTGATTTTTTTTAGGCTACCTTAGATCACCCAGCAGACGCAGACGTTCCAGGATATTTGCACATCTACTTGAATCTTCCCCTTTTTCCGTTTGCACAGCAAATATCTACAGTAGTAAAAATATAATTATAAGCAGCGAACGTCAGAATAAGGGATACGTCAGAATAAGGGATACGTCAGAATCAAGACCTTTTACTTCTGTAACCTTTCATGACCAGGGTGTTTTTTTTCCATTAGTCTGCACTTCGCCTTTGTTCGGCCTTAAGGCCTCATGTCCATGAGGAATACACAGCCCGCGCGGATATTTAATGTGGATATCTGAATCAGATGGTCTGCGGATGATCTTTAAATTGTGGGGTTTTTTTGGCTTGCAGTAGATCGCGGATTGTGATTTTTCATGCGCGGATGTACGCGGATGCACTGCGGGTCACACCTCCCAGCCTTTTCCCTACCTTCCTAATTGAATTTAACCTTTAAACCCGCATCAAATATCAATGGAAGCCCATCTGCGCGTGATCCGCTGTCAAAAAGGAGCATACTGCATTTTTTTCCAGTGCGTGAAATCCCCAAATCACTAAAAATACCGTCTGCGGCTATTTAATTAACCGTGGATCGTCAATGCTTTAACTGTCAGAAATGGAGAAACCTCAGATCTTGTCAGTTTAATCTCTTACATGCCACAATCAATAGCAACTGCAGCATGTAAACAGATGACAGGGAGAAGGGGCTCCTTCTGTTGCCCCTTGGCACTTAGCAGGGTATTGCAGGGTACCAGCAGGTTACCATGGCAGCCAGAAGCCTGAAAAGGCCTCCATGTCTGTACATACCTCAGCCTATTAGACCCCACCTCCGGCAGAGTCTGATGGGCTGCTGTCATAGGTTTAGTAGAATGCACTACATAAGTAATGCAGTGTACTATCCTAGTGAGCAAACGATCACAACTTAAATTTCCCTCGAGGGTCTAAAAAATAGCATCCCCTGCAGACACTGCACAGCTAATTCTACCCTCCGTGGCTATAACTTTAGCGCCGCTCTCACATACCGTCGATAAAAAGCAGTGTTCCGTGGTGTTTTACTGCTGTTTTCAAATGCATTGTACATCATTGTAATGGGTGATGAGGTGCGCTAAAAAATGCTTAAACACACGAAAATAGAGCAGACAGCAGTCGAAACACACTGCATTTGATCACTAGTCTGCGAAGCCCCATTTAAATCATCTCGGACCTGTGAAGTGATCTGGCATTGTCTTCACCAAGAAATAATGCCACATCCGAACGCAGAACAATGGTTAGAGATTGCTCAAGGCTTCTGGAGTTTGGTACAGGTTTCCCATTGGGGTACTGGATGGGAAGCACATAGGAATGGGGAAGCCACTGCACTTGGGGTCCCAATACTTTAATCACAAGCAGTATTTTTCGTGGGTCCTGTTGGCCTCGGCTGACAGTAATTACCAGTTTGTAATTGCTGACATTGGTCCCTATGGCAGCACTGCTGGTGTGCGTGTCTTCCTGGGATGGGCAGCGGCTAGAGCCACACCAGCTGTTGCTCCCGCCTCCTCACACCCTTCCAGGATCAAACGGCCCTCCTGTCCCCCTTGTCATAGCAGCAGATGAGGGATTCAGGCCCATTCATCCCCTGTTGCATCCCTTTACCTGCCACAGCCTTAACATCAGGAGGTGAGTGTTTAATTCCAGGCTCACAAGGGCACAGCGTTTTGTGGAGTGTGCTTTTGGCATACTAGTCATCAAGTGAAGAGTTTCCCAGCTTCAGGTTGATCAGGAAAGGGTCCCGGATATAATTCAGGTTTGTGTGGGCCTCTATATTTACTGCCACATTCATGACGGGCCATATGACACTGTGGTTGATCCAACACATAATGTGTCATTTGGACCTCTAGATTTGTCCACACTTGGACAAATGCCTCTGACTTGCGCGTCCGCGATCAATATGCACACTATTTTATGTCACTAGTGGGATCTGTGCCTTGACAGCATGAATGTCTCAATGGAAGACCGTAATTTTTTGGCATTTAGCTATTTTTCATTTCCCTGCATCATTTTTGTCAATAAGGTAGCACAAGGGCTTATTCCGACGTGCATATATCGCCTGGGCTTTCACGCCCAGCCAATATATGCTGTCTCTCTTTGGGAGAAGCAGGCCAGGAGCAGTGCGCTGAGCTCTCGCCCCCTCTCCGCCCTCTCTCTGCCCCTTGCCACTATTTGCAATGGGAGGGGGTAGTTCAGAACTTGGCTTCACCCCATCCCGCCCCTCCTATTGCAAACAGTGTCGATGGGTGGAGAGGGGACAGGAGCTCAGGGACCTGCTCCCAGCCCAGCCTGCCTCCTCCCCCTGCAGAGAGGGACAGCGTATATCGGCCAGGCGTGAAACCCCGGCCGATATACGCGCGCCGAAATAAGCCCCAAGTGTCACTTAGATATATGTTTAGCACAGCCAAGCTGATCCTTGATGTGTTAGCGAACTGTCCTTTTAGGAACAACTATAATGCTTTAGTTATTTTTTAAATAATTACTTTGAATGCAAATTTTTCAGAAACATTAAAAGACCAAAAAATGTTTGTACCTTTTTTGTAGAGTATTATTCAAAATAGTCAAATATTTATTAAAATAGCAAGTTCAGGACATTTCGGCTGTCATTTCCTGCTTCGTTATTGCCTAAGCCATGTGTCTGCACTAATTTTCACACATTTGCTCAAGACAGTATACTTTTATAATTGTCAAGCCTATTGTAAGATCGTTCGTCTATCATTGTGTATAAGTAAGTTTGTGTAAGCTAAAACATCTGTGTTTAAGGCCCAAAGGCAAATCATGCAAATGGCCGGTATATCGCTGTCATAGATACAGTGACGTAGGCCCGCAATAGTAATTTAGTTGGGACCCACGTTCCTGCGCAACTTTGCCGGACTCCACTGGCTCTTTTTTTTGTTAAACCTTCAACAAAATACTTTTACTCTTTGGGGGGGATACAAAAGAGCAAAAAACATATGTTGAAAAAAAACATCGGCTTTTGAAAGAAATAAACATTTAACAAAAAGAAAATAACATAACAAAGCAAACAAAATCAAAGCGACATGGAGGTAGGCTCCTGGCTCTCCAATGCCCCAGGATCAGTGTCTTCATGTCCACGCCCTTGGGAATGGTGTCCTCATGATTTGGTGAGAAATTCATGTCTTGGCCAGCAAAATAACAGTGGGGGGGGGGGGGGGGGTCATGCTGTGGGGCGCCTTTTTGCCCTTGACTATAGTAGCCTCCTTGGAAGTGTTTGGGATGAGTTGGTTGGGTAGGTAGGAGAACATACATGGTATTAGGGGCAGCAAGGCAGAATGAAGGCAGCAATTTAGCCTAAACTGATGTATGCCTTCACATAGCAGCCTGGCATCACTGGGGGAAGTGTCTCTATTAGTGTCATGATTGCAGTCGGAAGCGGTACTCTGCAGGCAAGGGCACAGACTGGCAAAGTTATCTTCCCAGACCACCTGTCTTTGGGCCTGAAGATGCTGTAGGACCTGCTGGTTAACAAGGCGTCCCATTGGGACCTCCTCCCTTGTTTGCCTCGCTCTGCTTGCTCGCCATGCATGCTATGGCCCCTGAAATAGGCCAGGTCAAGCGGATGGCCCTGGCTCCACCTGTGTCCCAGCTGGGAAACAGTCAGATAAGGCAATTTAGCCTAATGACTGCAAATAGGTAATTCCACACTTGCCAATCAGCGTAGCCTAGCTAAATGTTACACATATTGAACGCACTTGTTTTCCCACCCATAACACTGCAATGCAGAACCTCGCTGCAAATGGTTTTGATTTACTAAAAATAATCCCCCTTCATGGGCGCGTGTATGAAAAGTTCCAGCCCCCCAGAAAACAAAAAGAGTGAAAGCACACTTTTTAAGCTAGAAAATATGTCTGTTTGAAGCCGCAGAGGCCTAAATATAGGCTAATCCACAAAACCACCATTCAAATTCAGATTTAATTCCTAACATAAAGCTGTGTTCTTCCACAGCACATTGGGGCATGGAAAAAGACCAGGCTGCGATTTTTGGGTCACAACTAGAGATGAGCGAGCACCAAAATGCTCGGGTGCTCGTTACTCGGGACGAATTTATCGCGATGCTCGAGGGTTCATTTCGAGTAACGAACCCCATTGAAGTCAATGGGCGACCCGAGCATTTTTGTATTTCGCCGATGCTCGCTAAGGTTTTCATGTGTGAAAATCTAGGCAATTCAAGAAAGTGATGAGAACGACACAGAAACGGATAGGGCAGGCGAGGGGCTACATGTTGGGCTGCATCTCAAGTTCCCAGGTCCCACTATTAAGCCACAATACCGGCAAGAGTGCCCCCCCCCCTCCCAACAACTTTTACTTCTGAAAAGCCCTCATTAGCATGGCATACCTTAGCTAAGCACCACACTAGCTACAACAAAGCACAATCACTGCCTGCATGACACTCCACTGCCACTTCTCCTGGGTTACATGCTGCCCAACCCCCCTCCCCCCTGCACGACACAGTGTCCACAGCGCACACCAAACTGTCCCTGCGCAGCCTTCAGCTGCCCTCATGCCACACCACCCTCATGTCTATTTATAAGTGCGTCTGCCATGAGGAGGAACTGCAGGCACACACTGCAGAGGGTTGGCACGGCTAGGCAGCGACCCTCTTTAAAAGTGGTGGGGCGATAGCCCACAATGCTGTACAGAAGCAATGAGAAATCCAATCCTGTGCCACCTCCATCAGGAGCTGCACACGTGGGCATAGCAATGGGGAACCTATGTGCCACACACTATTCATTCTGTCAAGGTGTCTGTATGCCCCAGTCAGACTGGTAATATGTACCTTAACAGTAACCGCGTTGGTGCTAATGTGATGATGACTGTGGACCTAGTAGCACGGTTGTATTTTGTTGGTTTTCGGAATGTGGCCAGGATTAAGTGGGCAGTGGCGGGGGGATGGTGGGGGGGGGCTCTCTTGTTGTGTCGGTAAAGGTGAAATACTTGGACTGCCACCAGACGAACCAATGCAAAGGCATTTGCCAAGAATGTTTTCATTGTTGGAGGAGGAGGGGGATGTTTTTGAGGCACTATGTGTCCTCTCCACGTGTCCGTGGTTATATGCACCTTAACAGTAACCGCGTTGGTGGGAAGTGGCCTCGCCGCCGTCATGTCTTTGGGAAGCCTCTGTTTCCACACCCCAGAGACATACCATTAGCAGCGGTATAGGCAGAGCCCAGAATTATTAACATTTCAGCCGTAGCATTAGGACAGGCCCCACTAACATATCACTAGCAGCATTATAGGGGGAGCACAGTATTAGTTCCATTTCAGTAATAGTAGCACTCAAGACAGGCCCCAGTAACAATTCCGAAGCAGCAGTATAGTGGGAGCGCAGTCTTCGTTCCATTTCAGTAATAGTAGCACTCAAGACAGGCCCCAGTAACAATTCCGAAGCAGCAGTATAGGAGGAGCATAGTCTAAGTTCCATTTAAGTAATAGTAGCAGCCTACACAGGCCCCAGGAACAATTCCGAAGCAGCAGTATAGTGGGAGCGCAGTCTTAGTTCCATTTCAGTAGCTGCAGTATAGCCAAGGCCCAAGTTACATTTATCTAGCTAAAGTGTAGGCCAACCCCACACACCTTTCTGTACCATGAGTGCAGGCGAAGAACATAGAAATTGCTATGATTACACTGTAGGTGAGGGCCCCAAAAAATTGGTGTACCAACAGTACTAATGTACCTCAGTAAAAATTGGCCATGCCCAACCAAGATGGCAGGTGAAACCCATTAATCGCTTTGGTTAATGTGGCTTAAGTGGTAACTAGGCCTGGAGGCAGCCCAGTTTAACGAAAAATTGGTTCAAGTTAAAATTCCAACGCTTTTAAGAGCAATGAAACGTATAAAAAATTTTTAGAAAAATTATATGAGTGAGCCTTGTGGCCCTAAGAAAAATTGCCCGTTCAGCGTGATTACGTGAGGTTTCAGGAGGAGGAGCAGGAGGAGGAGGAGGAATATTATACACAGATTGATGAAGCAGAAATGTCCCCGTTTTGGATGGTGAGAGAGAACTATGCTTCCATCCGCGGGTGCAGCCTACGTATTGCTTAGGTATCGCTGCTGTCCGCTGGTGGAGAAGAGAAGTCTGGGGAAATCCAGGCTTTGTTCATCTTGATGAGTGTTAGCCTGTCGGCACTGTCGGTTGACAGGCGGGTACGCTTATCTGTGATGATTCCCCCAGCCGCACAAAACACTCTCTCCGACAAGACGCTAGCCGCAGGACAAGCAAGCACCTCCAGGGCATACAGCGCTAGTTCAGGCCACGTGTCCAGCTTCGACACCCAGTAGTTGTAGGTGGCAGAGGCGTCACGGAGGACGGTTGTGCGATCGGCTACGTACTCCCTCACCATCCTTTTACAGTGCTCCCGCCGACTCAGCCTTGACTGGGGAGCGGTGACACAGTCTTGCTGGGGAGCCATAAAGCTGTCCAGGCCCTTAAAGACTGTTGCACTGCCTGCGCTGTACATGCTGCTCGATCTCCGCACCTCCCCTGCTACCTGGCGCTCGGAACTGCGCCTTCTGCCACTAGCGCTGTCGGATGGGAATTTTACCACCAGCTTGTCCTCCAGGGTCCTGTGGTATAGCAACACTCTCGAACCCCTTTCCTCTTCGGGAATGAGAGTGGGAAGGTTCTCCTTATAGCGTGGGTCGAGCAGTGTGTACACCCAGTAATCCGTAGTGGCCAGAATGCGTGTAACGCGAGGGTCACGAGAAAGGCATCCTAACATGAAGTCAGCCATGTGTGCCAGGGTACCTGTACGCAACACATGGCTGTCCGCACTAGGAAGATCACTTTCAGGATCCTCCTCCTCCTCCTCCTCCTCCTCAGGCCATACACGCTGAAATAATGACAGGCAAGCAGCATGGGTACCGTCAGCAGTGGGCCAAGCTGTCTCATCCCCCTCCTCCTCCTCCTCCTCATGCTCCTCCTCCTCCTCCTGAACACGCTGAGATATAAATAGGTGGGTGCTCTGACTATTCAGTGACATACTGTCTTCCCCCGGCTCTGTTTCCGAGCGCAAAGTGGCTGCCTTTATGGTTTGCAGGGAGCTTCTCAAGATGCATAGCAGAGGAATGGTGACGCTAATGATTGCAGCATCGCCGCTCACCACCTGGGTAGACTGCTCAAAGTTTCGAAGGACCTGGCAGATGTCTGCCAACCAGGCCCACTCTTCTGAAAAGAATTGAGGAGGCTGACTCCCACTGCGCCGCCCATGTTGGAGTTGGTATTCCACTATAGCTCTACGCTGCTCATAGAGCCTAGCCAACATGTGGAGCGTAGAGTTCCACCGTGTGGGCACATCGCACAGCAGTCGGTGCACTGGCAGATTAAACCGATGTTGCAGGGTGCGCAGGGTGGCAGCGTCCGTGTGGGACTTGCGGAAATGTGCGCAGAGCCGGCGCACCTTTACGAGCAGGTCTGACAAGCGTGGGTAGCTTTTCAGAAAGCGCTGAACCACCAAATTAAAGACGTGGGCCAGGCATGGCACGTGCGTGAGGCTGCCGAGCTGCAGAGCCGCCACCAGGTTACGGCCGTTGTCACACACGACCATGCCCGGTTGGAGGCTCAGCGGCGCAAGCCAACGGTCGGTCTGCTCTGTCAGACCCTGCAGCAGTTCGTGGGCCGTGTGCCTCCTATCTCCTAAGCTGAGTAGTTTCAGCACGGCCTGCTGACGCTTGCCCACCGCTGTGCTGCCACGCCGCGCGACACCGACTTCTGGCGACGTCCTGCTGCTGCTGACACATCTAGATTGCGAGACAGAGGTTAAGGAGGAGGAGGAGGGTGCTTTAGTGGAGGAAGCATACACCGCCGAACATACCACCACCGAGCTGGGGCCCTCAATTCTGGGGGTGGGTAGGACGTGAGCGGTCCCAGGCTCTGACTCTGTCCCAGCCTCCACTAAATTCACCCAATGTGCCGTCAGGGAGATGTAGTGGCCCTGCCCGCATGTGCTTGTCCACGTGTCCGTAGTTAAGTGGACCTTGCCACTAACCGCATTGGTGAGGGCGCGTACAATGTTGCGGGAGACGTGGTCGTGCAGGGCTGGGACGGCACATCGGGAAAAGTAGTGGCGACTGGGAACTGAGTAGCGCGGGGCCGCCGCCGCCATCATAGCTTTGAAAGCCTCCGTTTCCACAACCCTATACGGCAGCATCTCAAGGCTGATAAATTTGGCTATGTGGACGGTTAACGATTGAGCGTGCGGGTGCGTGGCGGCGTACTTGCGCTTGCGCTCCAACACTTGCGCTAGCGACGGCTGGACTGTGCGGTGCGAGACATTGGTGGATGGGGCCGAGGACAGCGGAGGTGAGGGTGTGGGTGCAGGCCAGGAGACGGTAGTGCCTGTGTCCTGAGAGGGGGGTTGGATCTCAGTGGCAGGTTGGGGCACAGGGGGAGAGGCAGCGGTGCAAACCGGAGGCGGTGAACGGCCTTCGTCCCACCTTGTGGGGTGCTTGGCCATCATATGTCTGCGCATGCTGGTGGTAGTGAGGCTGTTGGTGGTGGCTCCCCGGCTGATCTTGGCGCGACAAAGGTTGCACACCACTGTTCGTCGGTCGTCAGGCGTCTCTGTGAAAAACTGCCAGACCTTAGAGCACCTTGGCCTCTGCAGCGTGGCATGGCGCGAGGGTGCGCTTTGGGAAACAGTTGGTGGATTATTCGGTCTGGCCCTGCCTCCACCCCTGGCCACCGCACTGCCTCTTGCAACCTGCCCTGCTGCTGCCCTTGCCTGCCCCTCTGAAGACCTGTCCTGAGTAAGCGTTGCACACCAGGTGGGGTCAGTCACCTCATCGTCCTGCTGCTCTTCCTCCGAATCCTCTGTGCGCTCCTCCCTCGGACTTACTGCCCTTACTACTACCTCACTGCAAGACAACTGTGTCTCATCGTCATCGTCCTCCTCACCCACTGAAAGGTCTTGAGACAGTTGCCGGAAGTCCCCAGCCTCATGCCCCGGACCCCGGGAACTTTCCAATGGTTGTGCATCAGTGACGATAAACTCCTCTGGTGGGAGAGGAACCACTGCTGCCCAATCTGAGCAGGGGCCCGAGAACAGTTCCTGGGAGTCTTCCCGCACCTGAGCATGTGTCATTGTAGTGGAGTGAGGAGGCTGGGAGGAAGGAGGAGCAGCAGACAGAGGATTCGGATTTGCAGCACTGGACGGCGCAGAACTCTGGGTGGATGATAGCTTGCTCGAAGCACTTTCTGCCATCCACGACAGGACCTGCTCACACTGCTCATTTTCTAATAAAGGTCTCCCGCGTGGACCCATTAATTGGGCGATAAATGTGGGGACGCCAGAAACGTGCCTCTCTCCTAATCGCGCAGCAGTCGGCTGCGACACACCTGGATCAGGAGCTCGGCCTGTGCCCACACCCTCACTTGGGCCTACGCGTCCTCGGCCACGTCCACGTCCCCTAGGCCTACCCCTACCCCTCAGCATGCTGTATTACCAGTGATTTCCAAGCCAGGAAAAAAATTGGCGCAAGCCTGCAGCCAAAATAGAATTTTTTCCCTTGTTTTTCAAAGGACAAGCCACACTGCGTGTATTCAATGAATACTACTAAGTTTAATAACTGTGTTGTGTCCCTGCATATGTGTCAGAGAACTGCAGTGATGCAAAGTTATTCGCTACAGCAGATCAGGGATTTCCCATGCAGGAAAAAAATTGGCGCAAGCCTGCAGCCAAAATAGAAATTTTTCCCTTGTTTTTCAAAGGACAAGCCACACTGCGTGTATTCAATGAATACTACTAAGTTTAATAACTGTGTTGTGGCCCTGCAAATGTGTCAGAGAACTGCAGTGATGCAAAGTTATTCGCTACAGCAGATCAGGGATTTCCCATGCAGGAAAAAAATTGGCGCAAGCCTGTAGCCAAAATAGAATTTTTTCCCTTGTTTTTCAAAGGACAAGCCACACTGCGTGTATTCAATGAATACTACTAAGTTTAATAACTGTGTTGTGGCCCTGCAAATGTGTCAGAGAACTGCAGTGATGCAAAGTTATTCGCTACAGCAGATCAGGAATTTCCCATGCAGGAAAAAAATTGGCGCAAGCCTGCAGTAAAACGTAGCTGGCTGCGTCTGATTTTTTTTAACGCTCTGCACGCAGCACACACGTACCCAGAGCCCTGAGGACTGTCAGAGGCAGGCGAAATAGAATTTTTTCCCTTGTTTTTCAAAGGACAAGCCACACTGCGTCTATTCAATGAATAATGTATGTCTTCTGGCCCTGCCTACACAATTCTATCCCTGTAGTATTAATGCCGGGTGCAATGGTCTGCACAGCCGGTTTTGAGAAAAAAAAAACCAAATGCAACACTGCTAACAGCAGCCTGGACAGTACTGCACACGGATAGATGTGGCCCTAGAAAGGACTGTTGGGGTTCTTGAAGCCTACACTCACTGCTAACACTCTCCCTGCCTAACCACCACTTCTGTCCCTATTGCAGGGCGCAATGCTCTGCAGATCCAATTTTGAAAAAAAAAATAATACTGTGCTAACACAGTACTGCACACTATTAGATGTGGCCCTGAGAAGGACCGTTGGGATTCTTGAAGCCTACACTAACTCCTAACGCTCTCCCTACAGCAGCTCCAGCACGATACCACTGTCCCTCAGCTAACTCACAAGGCATCTGAGCCGAGCCGCGGGAGGGGCCGATTTTTATACTCGGGTGACATCAGATCTCCCTAGTCACTCACAGCAGGGGGGTGGTATAGGGCTTGAACGTCACAGGGGGAAGTTGTAATGCCTTCCCTGTCTTGCAATTGGCCAGAAAAGCGCGCTAACGTCTCAGAGAGGAAACTGAAAGTAACCGGAACACCGCGTGGTGCTCGTTACGAGTAACGAGCATCCCGAACACCCTAATATTCGCACGAATATCAAGCTCGGACGAGTACGTTCGCTCATCTCTAGTCACAACACATATTCACAGGCTTTTATACATGCATCTGAAACAAACAATTACAAACTATGACATCGACTATCAGCAAGCCAAAGGAGAAATGCATAATGACAATTTTTTTCAAAATTTTCCCAATTTTGGTGCTTTTAATAAATACACACAATTTCTATCAGTCTATTTTTACCACCTAAATGAAGTACAATATGTGACGAAAAAAACAATGTCAGAATCACTTGGATATGCAAAACCTATACAGAGTTATTCTGTGTGAAAGTGACACGTCAGATTTCCAAAATTTGATCCGGTCATTAAGTGGTTGATTACCAGTTTGTTTGGTAAAGTTTGTGTGTGTGTACGTGTACACTGTATCACTGCCGCGCCATCCTGAACCTGTGTCACACATGACGCTTGCTTCTCTCTCCCTTCCCATCTTTTCCACTCCTGCCTTTGGCTTATTCTTCACCACACTTAGGGCTCATGCCCACAACCGTGTTCTCACCACATATTAGGCATGCGATGCAGGCATTATACATGGTGAATGGAGGAAATGAAAGTCAATGGACTTACATTGATGTATGCACCCCGGCGGTGGACACTGCGTATCGATACACAAGAGAAATAAATGGCAGCATGCTCTATATCTCTGCATATATACGCAGCGTGAGCCCTATCCACTTGTATAGGCTGTGTATGATATGTTCTCCATACTCAATAAACGGACAAGTGTTCTCATACACATCCAGCTCTGAAGCAGCAAGCCATTAAATAAAAAAGAGAATCACACTGCGCATGTCCGTGTGATACCTGTGCATGTGATATGTGGGCATGCGTAATGCCATACGCAGCCGTACGCGGTCGCTGCCAGTTCTCTGCTGGCAGAGCATATATTTGTCAAGTGGGTAAAATGCTGTGTGGAGACCCACAGTACATTACACATACACCCGTGGGCATGAGCCCTTACTTTGCTGCTTGCTCCGACTTGCCACCGGATTTTACTGTTATGCAAGATTTCCACCTGCTGTGCCCTCGCCTCTGTCATATGACTATCCGTGACAGGAGGTGAAATTTTAACTTCTTTACTTATGCCATTAGATAGCGGCGATCACGTGACCAGGAAATGTGTACTGCGGCCCCCGGTCAAATCTTCAGGCTCTCGGCTACATTTGGTGGCCAGAAGCAAGGGGATCCGTTGCTTTTGTGCATGCAGCCGCCATTTTGGCGACATGCACAGAAGCTGCAGTAAGGTCTGCGAATAAATCCAGGGGCCTTAGGTACGTAATTTCATCCTCCCTCACAGATTTTTATATATATATATATTTTTTTTTACTTTACATAATCATTGTTATCCATTGCATAACAATGGTCATGTGACCAGGAACCGCATACCGCATATGCTAGCTGAGAGCAGAGAGACTTAAAATTTCCTGGGGCGCGAGCCCTTCTCTGCAGAAGGCGACACAAGGTCCTGGAAGGACCATATCGCCGCGGGACATCACGGAGGGTAGAGGTGAGTACTTTTACCTCCCCTCATGGATCCAATCCATGAGTGAAGGTGTATCTTTAAACTTTATTTTACTTTTACAACTTTTCCAGCAGCGCTGGCTGCGTTAAAATCAATGGGAGAACATCTCGTTACTTTGGCACAGGGGTGGCAGGGGATTCTTTACTCCCTGCGGGGAATGCCATCATCACTGTTCAGTGATGAGGGGACTCCCTGCGGGGAATATCTACACGCAGCATGGACCTATGTGGTGTAAGCATGTCCTGTCTTTTGCAGGTGCGCACATTTGCACACCTATAAACCACGGACATGTGAACACTCCATAGGAAACCAGTGGTTCTAAAAGATGCACTGTTTTGCACGCACATACATGAATGCAAAACAACGCTCATGTGAACGGGGCCTTATGCAGGAATTCCACCTGCTGTATCCTCGGCTCTGTCATATGACCATGTCTCCGTCTACTCCTCCAATATAAAGTTATGGTAACCCTGACCAGTTAGTGTCAGCTGCATCCTAACAGAGACTACTTCTAGGGTAACAGATTATGGTTGCATGCAGTGAAGGCTCGAGCTTCATTGGTGGAGTTAAAGGATGAAAACCAGAGAACATCGGGCGCTGCCCCTCGATTTCATCCTAGGCTAAATTGGTTTTGTGGCCCAGCAGACCCACATCCAGTGTCTGAGCTGAGTTAATCTGGAATTCACATCAGCATTTGGTGGCTCCTCTGGTAACACCTTAATATATGTAAATGGGAGCAGGGATGAGAATGAAGGGTTCATATTTTCGTGTGAGTGCAGCCCAATAGCCAATGATCGGCACCTAACTGAGAGGATTATCCAGAGAGATGATCTAGGAAGACATGGATTATTTTGATCTGCCGACTGCCATTTGGTTAAAGCAACCCTCCAGTTTCGGGACAAAATTTTGTCCAGGGCCCAAAGGGCGGAGGGGTATCTTACCTGTACTTTATCTT